>NC_132808.1:14535543-15279293 GCF_048594095.1 Paramormyrops kingsleyae | reverse complement strand
GGGGGACGAAGGGAGACGTGGTGCTCCCTGCGACGGCCCCAGACGCGTCCCAACCCCGGAAGACCCGGTTCGGGTCGGGGGGTTGGACGTTTGTGATGGCAGCGCGACCCTCAGACAGACGTGGCCCCGGGATGAACCCGGGGCCGCAAAGTGCGTTCGAAGTGTCGATGATCAATGTGTCCTGCAATTCACATTAGTTCTCGCAGCTAGCTGCGTTCTTCATCGACGCACGAGCCGAGTGATCCACCGCTAAGAGTCGTACATTTCTTTCATTCACCGGAGGCAACCAGAGTCCGTGACCACGATATTGTTTTTTTTTTTTTTTTGTTTTGTTTTCCGTGCCTGCATCACGCATAGGTTGGCCGGGCGCTCGCGGCGGCCTGGTGGGGGGCCCCACCCACTGCGCTGAGTCTTTGAACCGCCGCCCCCGTCCGGAGACGGTGGTTCGGGCGATAGGTACCCGGCCTGGTTCGGGGTGGGGACCGGTTTGACGAGGTAGACCCTCATCTTTTTACCGCCCCACCCCCGAGCGGGGCGGCCCCGTCCGTCGATGCCGCAGGGCAGCGGGGCGCAGGCTGGGGCAGTTTTCCGGGGGGCTTGCGAGGGACCGGGCGACGCGGGGTTCGGGGGCCTAGACCCCCGGACACACGACGACCCCCCCGGCCTCGACCCGCCCGGGCTTACCCCGGCCCGGTCTCGGCCCGCCGGAACGGGGCCGGCACCCGCCGAGAGCATGTCTATGGCAGCAGCGGTTTTGGTGTCGGGTGGGGTTGTGGGAGGCGCCGGGGCGGCCGGGAGTCGCTTGCGCGAAGCCCGGCTCGCCGCCGCACGCCCTTGCCCCTTTCCCCACCCTCCACCGGGGCTCACTGGGGGTGTAGACACGACGCAGGGGAGGCGAGCGTGGGGTAAAAGGCTGGGTGGCCCATACCCGCGGCACGCGCGGCCCCGGTCTGCCGTTAATGATCCTTCCGCAGGTTCACCTACGGAAACCTTGTTACGACTTTTACTTCCTCTAGATAGTCAAGTTCGATCGTCTTCTCAGCGCTCGGCCAGGGCCGTCGCCGACCCCGGCAAGGCCGATCCGAGGACCTCACTAAACCATCCAATCGGTAGTAGCGACGGGCGGTGTGTACAAAGGGCAGGGACTTAATCAACGCGAGCTTATGACCCGCGCTTACTGGGAATTCCTCGTTCATGGGAAATAATTGCAATCCCCAATCCCCAGCACGCATGGGGTTCAGCGGGTTACCCACGCCTCTCGGCGAAGGGTGCGCACACGCTGCTCCACTCAGTCCACCCGATGCCCGCCCACCTCATTCTACATACCATCCAGTATCACGCGGTATCCAGCACGGCCGCGGTGGGTCATCAGCGTGGCTGCAGTGAGCATCAGCAGCGAGGCAGGGGTGCCAGCCTTTTCGGCGTGACCGGCCCGTTCTGCTCGGCGGGAAGCAGCGGTGCTCCGGCCCGCCCCTTGTCTACGCAGAGCTCGCACATGTGCACTAGTGCCCGTCACAAGGAGATGCAGGGGCGGGCCGGTGACAATGACAGGTACTGTAATGGCACTAATACTAAAACTCATGTAATACCGGTATAATACCGGTAACAATAATAGCACACAGGGGTACACTTTTATACATTTTGCAACTCTCTCCTCGCCCCCCTTCTTATGCATACCTTGATAAATACTCCCTATACAAATCTGATGTTCTTTTGCGTTTTATTTGGTGTGTGGAAGGTGTGCGGAAGAGGGGGTAGTCTTATACGGCGAGTATATAACAAACTCTATATTTTGAGTGGAAATGTTGGGGGGTCGTCTTATACGTCGGCAAATACTGTATTTATTTATTCATATTTATATAAGTGTTCAAGTGAAAAAGGGGTAAAATAGGTGATACTCTGTGAACGTGGTTATAAGGGTGGCACACAAAACACTAAGATTGTCTAAGGACACATACAAACATAACCTATCTGTATATTGAGACTAGTAGTCATGAGTAAATCAATATACAGGGTATACAAAAGCCAAACTTAAATGAAACTTCCTTTAGGGTGTTCGCCTGTTGGGTGAGTGGTATGTAAGGCAGGATGTCTGGGGAGGGGGTTGTGTGCCAAGTCGAGGGACCCCTGTCCTTGAGGTCCACTCTGCTGTCTGTAGGTCCCTAAATCTTTGGCAATAAAAGTTGGAGTGCTGGCCTCCCTTGTTATCTGTGTGTGTGTGTGCGCTTGTGTGTGTGTGTTTAAGTGTGTTTATGTGTGTGGGGTCACTAACCCCCCTTTGGTGGCTAGGCTAATGTTTACCTCTCGTACCAGGCTAGGCCTAGTCTCAGGCCATCTGGAATTTAAACTCTGTGATATGTGCATGTGTGATCCTACACCATATAGGCGTCATATAAACAGTTTGGAAATGTTTCATATTAGGTGCCGGCCAAAAATTCTTAATCTATCTTGGGAAGACCTTGGGAGTCCTTCATATGGACATTCTATCATTAAGCAATACCATCTGCATGGAAGCAACTCTGGCAAACAGGCATCTGCGCTGGACTGGCCACATTATTCGTATGCCCGGCCATCGTCTTCTCCGCCAAACTCTTTAAGGGCAGCTGTATAACTCCAAGTGGGTTGCTGGCGGCCAAAAAAGGCGCTATAAGGACATCAACCTGAGACAACTTGAATTACTAACACTTAGTAGACAAACCTGGAAATCCATCTGTATCCAGGCAACCAAAAAAATGAATAGCAATTTTGTTCAAAAAAGAACAGAAAGATGTGCCAAACGGCACCAATGGGTGGCTGGCACCGTCCTATCATCAGGTCATGTCTGTTCTATCTGCAAGCGAGTGTGTGGTTCCTGAATCGGCCTCCACAGTCATATGAAGTGGCACCAATGCCAAAACCATTGTCCCCCCCCCCAATCCAGCCCCAGGAAGGCCAACTCCATCACAGGACTGACCCTGAACAAACTCATCAGGAAGGCCAGCTCCATCACAGGACTGACCCTGAACACATTCATCAGGAAGGCCAGCTCCATCACAGGACTGACCCTGAACAAATTCATCAGGAAGGCCAGCTCCATCACAGGACTGACCCTGAACACATTCATCAGGAAGGCCAGCTCCATCACAGGACTGACCCTGAACAAACTCATCAGGAAGGCCAGCTCCATCACAGGACTGACCCTGAACAAATTCATCAGGAAGGCCAGCTCCATCACAGCACTGACTCTAGATACACTGGAGGTAGTAGCAGAGAAGAGGAAAATTGAACAATATTATGAACAAATCTGATTCAGGGGGCTCTATCCTGGGGCACATTTAGCCACTGGCTCATTCCACTAAGGCATGCTAAAAATTCTGCTGCCATCAGATACCACAATTCCACCTTCAGACGTGCCATTCCACATCCACCACCGTAAAACGTCAGAAAGCATCCCGTCCTGTTACAGGAAAAGTCCAGTGCTTTCTGTTCTACCTGCACATAATTAATTTGCACATAATCATTATTCTTACCTTTGAACATTTATTTTTAATATTACATTCTGCTTTTCAGAATTTTTCATTTATTTGTGTACTTCTTAAATCTGCTCGCACCAGATTTACTTTGCTCTATGTGTACTGCCTTTGTACCTTGCCTGTTCGGCAGTACATGAATGTTTGTCTATGGACTGTGTTCTTCCGTCTGTAGGTGCCATAGTTTCCCCCTGGGATCAATAAAGTTAATCTTAATTCTCTTCCTAATCTTCCACCTTAGTTCTATCTGTATATGTTTAACCTCCAACCTGTCACTACTCCTAAAAGGCCCCTTCTTTTCATTGTCTGTTAATATAAGGTTTGTTTTTATGGCACACAAGATGCGGAATTACACCCTGGGTTGAGCTACAGATACAGATGAAACTGGAAAGAGCGAACTTGGGGACAAGAATCAGGAAGAAATGCAGGTCATCAAGCTAAGAGGCAGAATCTAGCACAACATGCTGAAACAATAGTGCAGCAGTGATTAATCACAGATAGGAATCAGGAAGAAATGCAGATAATAGAAACGAGAGAAAAAAATAGCACCAAAAGGACATTAAAGTCAAGAAACAAGGCCTTCAATAAAAGAGCAAGAGCAAAACCAGGAAAACTGTATGGTAATAAGACTATGTAGGGGACTACAGAACTTTAAGGCTGAGCATTAAGCTCTGCTGTCAGGCTGCAAAGCCTGTCAGCACTTCATGGGTAGGTCACAGGTCAAAGAAGGAACCTGCCATGAGTATGAGTCTGCTCCCCCTACTGGAAGAAAAAGCATACTTCGCTTTTGACCTTTTATTTTCGATATCTACAAATATTTTCAGTTTGAATATGTCATTGTACAATTAAAGAAAAACTCAGGGTCAAACTATTCTCTGACCCAACTGGAGCAGTTCTGGAGGGACAAGAGTCTTACTCAAAAACCCAATGAAAGTATAATCACCCTGTTGGTCATGGGCTCTGAGTCTCATGTTTATGGACTCTCTCTGTCCCTCATGTTCAGGTGGAGAAAGATACTAGAGTATGAGTATCTGGACTGCCGTTTCCAGGTGATATTTCATGAGGAGGACCTGCATTGGTTCAGTCCGACAAGAAAGTTCCCCCCTGGGGTACAGCAGCTTCATCTGCAGCTAAAGGGGATGTTTGTCAATGACATCAACACCGAGAATACTATAGTGAGATTGTCACATGTACTTGCCCACCTATAAGCCCAGTAAAATGCATGCTGCCTGATACTACGTAGTTTAGGCTTTTCAGGTAGAAAGGCTGGGCCTACATGTCCACTTTTAGAGCCTGTGTTTTGTTCCCTCCCTGCCCCCATTATGCACCTGTTCTCCAGCACGACAGCCAGTTGAATCCCAAAGAAAAGGAATTTGTGTCCAGAGTGGAGCACAAGGACAAAGGTCACCTACTGGTGGATTCTGGTCCTAATCCCAACCCAGAGACATTTAGGAGGAGGGGTTTGGCCTTTGGTCGAGTGTTTGGGTTAAAGTTGGCTTAGGGTTAGGGTTAGGTTAATCCCTGTTTGTAGTGATGTCCTGTTCCCTTGTTTCTATTCCTCCCTGGTGTTTGAATCTTGTATCTGTCGATTGCCTTCACCTGTTCTGTGTTCCTAGTCCTTAGTGTTTTACTGTCCATACCTGTCTCTTGTGCAACCGTGTCACGTACGTATTTAAGTGCCTATCCATGTTCTAGTCTTTAGTGGGTCATTGCTGTTAGCTTCTGCTTCCTATGTGTGTTGGTTCCTGTGTTGCTCCCTGCCTTGCTGTCTACCTGCTTTGTTTTGGGCCCCTCGTCGTTCTTTTTTCTGCTTTCTTGTGAAGTTCTGTTTTTTCTTTTTTGCTCAATAAAACCCCATTTGCCTGACAGCTGCTTCATGGATAGTCTATCCACCACGCCATGCCATAACATGTTTTTGTCTGCTCTGGGCTCTGGGGGGGGGGGGGTCTTGTTACGTTTCCGACTGATCCCGGGGTGGGGGGGGCGTTGTGGATGTGGCACTTCAGAGGATCCAGCTGATATTCTCCTGGGGAAACTTATCCCTTTGAATATGACAGATACATCAGCATTACTGGTAACACTGGAAGCATACAGGTAATTCGCTGAATAGATATAACATCTTTGGTCTTGAGCTCCCCCTATTGACCATGTGCCTTCATGCTTCAGAGCTGAATGTACAGCAGGCTGACAGTTGAGCAGTGCCTCCATTTAAAAATGGTGATACTCATCCTTCAGGTTCAGGTATTTCCTGTAGGAACATGATATTTTACCCTCGTCCTGGTCCAGACACTTAGACCAGCACTCTGTGTACACACACACAAAAAAGAGGAGAAAAAAGGCAGAGAGAAAGCAAGCCAGACAGATCAATTCCTCTAGTGGGTTTGGACCCACCTCCTCCACAATCTGATTGGTCCCCCAGAACCAATCATTTCTCTACCCTAAGAACATTTTTGTGTAAGTAAAACTCCCATGAGCATTTACCCAGGGGGTGAGGAGCATAAGGGAAGCAAGTGAATTGTTCACTTACCGGAGATGATGCTTGGAGGTGCTACTATGAGTAACCAATTACACACTCCTGTTACTCCCTTCTGTACACATGCAGTGACCTCTGTGAGCATCTGCAATCTTCATGGACTTCTGCTGCAACCTCCTTTTTAAATTTCTCTAACACAGGAGTTTCAGTGCTCAGCAGGACCAGTAATAGCACACCCTACTCTATTGTCTGAGCACCTCCCAGTATGACGGTTTCAAAATGCTGAAAATGATCTAAATACAGCATATTATTAGGGACAGAAGTGAATTACAATTAAACTAACACCCCTCATTCTAATGCATGTGAGAGAAATTGAGCACCTCCCAATAAGTTTTCAAATTAAAATGTATTTAATACAGGTCAGACATGAACAACAGGTTCTGTCCACCTCAACATTACGCCTGAAACATTTCTTAATGGTGCTCAGCCAAGTCTGCTTAGCACAGAAGTCAAGCACAACATGAAAGACACAAAAGCCATTTTTTAACATTTAATGACAAAACACAAATCTTCCTTCAGGGCGACTAATATTTTAAAACCAGAAATATAATTTACAGTTCTTTTCTCCATATCTACAAAAATAAAAATAAACAAGTTTTACAGAATAATATATAAAGTATGGGGTTTCTATAGTACAGAAGTCAAGTAGCTTCAAACCAACCATGAATGTTATGTGCATAAATACAGCAGTCTACACCGAGGTTCCAGGTACACAGGACGTACTGGGCAACCCCATTATCCAAACAAGTGACGTTAATTGCTTCTATAAGGATGAGGCAGTGGAGTACTATAGGTGAAAAGGCAGGAAGAGTGGATTAGCATCATTGTTTGAATGTAATATGCACTTCTGTGGTTCTGACAGCAGGGGGAGATATTTATCTCGCTGCCGCATAGTGTCATGCAGGCCCTAGTGGCCCTAGAGCAGGGATACTCAAATGTTTCTCAGTGAGGTCCAAATTTCATCAGCGACACAAAGGTCCAGGCAGGTGCAGTGTTTCAGTCCAGATGAAAGCTTCAAAACTGTGTGAATTATTGATCTGGGTAATGTCATCCATCAGAGGACGACAGGTGGCTTTCCCCTTTTTTCCCCCCTTTACCTCATTAAATAAAAGCCCCACCCCACCCGCGATGTTCCAAGTGCCCTTTGTCGATTATGCAAAATCTTCCGAGTGGGACCTATTTGTGATCATGTAAATTTACAAAGCAGGGAAAAAGAACTGGTCAGCCACGCCCCCTGTTTGAGCACCTCACTGCCAAGGTCCCCTGGGTAAGTTTTGTCTACCTGGGTGGGGGAATCAATCTTACAGTCCGGATTATATTGTATTTCAGTCCAGATGTGGACCAGAGTCCGTCATTTGAGTACTCCTGCCCTAGAGCTTTATCACACAGCTACATGTAGTCAGTACCTGCTCATATTACAGCCTTAATTACAATGGGCCGTGTTTATAGTGCATTATCAAAATAAGGTCACAGACTGGAATCAATGCAACATCAACATCTGTACTTCTGGTTATTTCTGAAAAACTCTTGAGTTATACGTCACTAGTTCAGGGTATGGCAAGTACAAAAGGTCACTGGAAAAATCCCAAAAGGACCACTGGAGTACATCAGTAGGTGTGGGACTGGGAGAGACCAACTGTGTTATGTTAAAATAACAAAAACTTTGCTGCAGAATCTGACAAAGGGGTAGATTTCACAACCACCTGATGTAATTCCTTCATTAATAAACTGAAATCTTCCTTCATCATTTTGCATCAAACTCAGAGAAAGACCATATTTGATACGCATAATTACGTATGTGTTGAACCTCAAATTTAAACATTCTGAGGGAGGTCAGCTTTACATTTACAAGAGTTCAAAGTCATTAACCATTTCCAGTTCAAGCTCCAGGTGGGTTTCAGTGGCTCAAAATGCATGTGCATTCAAATTGGAGTCTGGAAAACTTCCAGTTTCAGGCTGATACACACATGAAGATGTACCAAATGGAACTAAAGTGCCTTGCTCTTCTAATGCATCCCCCTTCAATTCATACTTGCTCCTTCTCCAAGACTCCCTGTGTTCTTCTTTAATTCCTAATCCAAAGTTCAAACATCAAAACATAACCCTGGAAATGCAATCTTCTTCCTTGATGACATCATGTTGGAAAAGGATTTCAGGCAATCCAGTATATAATGATATGCAACTGTACTGTTCTTAAATGGAGAATTAGCATAGAAATGCTAAAAAAAAGTTCTTTCTGGTCTGTCTCAAAATCCAGTAGACTGGACTGTTGTCTGGGACAGCTCCACCCCTGAAAGAGGTAGACAGAGCAAGGTTAATACGATTGTAATAGTTCACCTAAAACATTAATGACATGTGCATTGATGCTCAAAAGGTAGTAATCTGCCAAACCAGTAGCATGTGGCAGGCTCCGCTAACCAAATTTAATAAACATAAGGATACGCCATATAGTACTGAAAAGCCGGCGTACGGGCAAATGTGAATGGCCATCACCTAAAACACTGGCGATTATTGCACATGTGCACATTTTGCAATTATATTGCGATGCGATATGGTAGCAGCCCCACCCCAAGTGGAAAACAGATATTTGGAGAGATCAACAGCTGTACAGTTCCTCTAAGAAAGCCTGTTTTGCTATAAAACGACTCACCATCTACTGATACTCTGTCAAGTGAAATGCTCCTAGCAGCAGTGGGCGGGGTTTGTGAAAGGTCACCAGGAACCTTATTGGCAGGTCGGTTTGTCAATGTGCTGAGAATCTGACTATGAGTAGCCTCAATTTCCTGCAGACGGTGGTAGAGAAAGCACAAGATTACAGGAGTTTCATGCATCACCCATTAACTATACATAACGTTTTTATGAGTCATATCTGAAATGGCAGAGATGGCAGGTTTACCCGTAGCTGCAGCAATTTGGTCATCAACTCGTCGATTGTGTGAAAAACCTCATTCATGTTCTTGCTCACATGACTCTGAACACCTGCTTGTGATTGGTGTAAAGTGGCCACTTGACTCTGATCCTCCGAATGGGTGTGGTCAGTTGGACATGGACTCAATGCGTCCTGCAACTTTTTCTGTTGCACAGACGAAGTGATCTGTTCTGCTTCAAGCTGTGCCATTTCAGTGTTGTCCGTGTTCATGAGCTCATCAGTGTGGGTTTCACCCATGTCTTGGGGCAAGACCAGGTAGAAGGTGTTTCCTGAAGCACACAGATAAACAGACCTTAGACCATGGACACTTCATCCTTCTAGTTCTTGTCTGAGTCCAAACTGTCCGATCTGGACAGCTAGCTGTTATCAGCTTTTGCTCATCACACATTTGACTGAAACAGTTATTTCAAAGACATGCTAAACTTGCAATGGGATACTTGGAATAGAATGACTAACATTTTAAGTTGGGGGAAAGAAAAACTGTACTGTAGCAATTCATCAGGACCTTTCCACTACTAACACAAATTTGTTACCCTCTTCACAGGCTCCGCTCGGTTCAGCTGATTGGCTGGAGAGAATGCTGACATCAATGATGTCATCAGGGAAAGAAGCAGAGCCCACCCCCTCAGCTGTGCGCAGAAGACACAGAGAAAGGAAGTGTGATTGTGACAGAAAAGGTGAGGTATGTGTCAGCATGCTGATGTACTGGGTAGTGCAGTGATGAAAGAAAAAGCTTAAGATGCAAGAATAAAGCACGTGCATACCCATAGACCAATTACTGCATAATCCAGGACATACAGCATAAGCAAAAAAACACAGCAGCTGATGAGGGTAGGAACACAAAAGCTTGACTGTTATTCAGCAAATCCAAGCAGAGCAGCTTTTCTGCGAGAAGAGACTAAAGCAGAGAGATCTTGACCAAGAACAGGCTCTACACAGACAGTGAGAGGAGAAGGTCTCTGGTCACTGACAGACAGAAGACATGCACATTCTTCTACAGTGAGGGAAAAAAAAAGTTACAAGACACATGACGTTTTTTTTTTTGGTAAAAATAAAGAAGTCCCTACCATGTTTCAATAGTATCTGATGCAAAAACTGGCTGTCCTAGGCAGAAGAACAACTAGAAAGAAATTGCCAAGCATGTGGGGGAGGGGGCATGGTAGAATACTGGCCAGATGTGTAATGTTTCTCATTACTATTTTGTAGGGGTGCACCGATTGCAGTTTTCTGGCCGATCAACGATCACCGATCCTTAGGCAACCTTACCTGCCGATCTCGATTTTTTTTTGCCGATCTAGTTTCTTTCATAACTAAAAGACAGTTACTTCAATGTTTCCATTTTTATTGAGTAAATTGATATGAATACTCACAAAACATGAGGTAGTGTCCTCAAATATAAATGAACATATAAATGAGCATTGCTGTTTGAACTACAAAATCATATTTTTTCTTCCAGACTTTAATTTCTCTAATTTTGTAAAAAAAAAAATATATATATATAGCTGTTATGACACACTTGTCCAAAAAATAGGGAGGGAGGCAGCCTGCACTGCACCTCTCTCGGGAATGGGAGAAAAGGCTGATTTAACCCTCTGGGGCCTAGGGGTAGGAAACACACTTTCACTGACTGGGGCATGATCACACATTTCATCACACTTAATTCATGGCAAATAAATTATTTCTTATATATTTGTTTTGCCATTACACTCATCTTTATTTTAATATATATTGTAAATATGTCAGATTTTTGTTAAGTTTGAAATTTGACATCAAAGTATAGACATTGCAAAATGCAGTTTGGAACACTTGCAGAAACATTATAAAAGTACATAGTAAGCAATGCTGGCAGTTTGTTTTGATCCCAGATATCTGATCACCAAAGTCTTGGCTACATGAAGATGACTAAATGGTGTAGATGCAACATTAATTTGGATAAATAAATAAAAAATAAAAAAACCTAACTCATGTAACTATTTCTGGCTCCTTTCATTGAATATGTAGCAACTTTCATGTGTATGAATGAGCCATTGTCACCTGGCCAACGTCCCCAACCCCCTTTTATGGCGCTGAAGGGGATGTATCTGGATCGCGTTTCACCGTTGCGCTGTTAATCAAATTACCATGCGAATGCGATTTGAATACGCGCTAATGCGGCTATTTAGAATGTGAATAGCGATCTTCGGGTGAGAGCGGTACTACACGCCCCCGATGCAGGTAAAACAAAGTAAGATGACATGGTTTACTTTTTTGCCGATTTAACCTAATTAAAAAAAACTTTAATACTTCCGACAATGGACGTTTTGAAAAGAAGACAGATTACGGATTTAGCCAGCATTTTTTTCATGATTATACATTAAGATTTCAGCGAGATATTTATAAACTGAAATAGACGCGAAAAGTACGCGATGTCGTCGACGACATACTCGACCCCAAAGAGTTAAAAGCATATAACTAAGATCGGTGGATCTCATGGGAATATGGTCGATTTCTGGCTATATCCAGCTTACCTTTTTTCTGCCATGGCACACTTGTAATTAGGTATTTATCCCAGGGGACACCATTTATTAACACATACAGTCAGTCCTGCTACAACGTGTGGTATTATACCATGAATCCGTTCTAACATGATTGACACATTAATACAAGTCCAATACAATGCAGAATCACGTTTGTAGAGCGAGAAAAGCACTTTGTGAACTACAGCAAGATATGGTATTAGTAACTACGTTCATGCAAAAATAGCTATCCAAGTGAACCATAGTGATGTCCAATTCGTGAACGAATCGTTGTTTTGAACCAATTCTTATCAGACTGGTTTTCAAATCAAAACACATCCACGCATTGCACAGGTGAAAGTCAGTTCCTACAAATCTAAACACTTGACAAGCGATCATAAAAAAAACAACCTTTTTAATTCACTAACATTTGCTTCTTGTAGTCTCTCCATGCTCATATTGCCTTCAGTGCCCCTCCGCATACTGTAATACGTTGTATTCCTGCTATGTGCACGCCCGGCCGCACGGAGCCCCTCCGCATACTGTAATACGTTGTATTCCTGCTATGTGCACGCCCGGCCGCACGGAGCCCCTCCGCATACTGTAATACGTTGTATTCCTGCTATGTGCACGCCCGGCCGCACGGAGCCCCTCCGCATACTGTAATACGTTGTATTCCTGCTATGTGCACGCCCGGCCGCACGGAGCCCCTCCGCATACTGTAATACGTTGTATTCCTGCTATGTGCACGCCCGGCCGCACGGAGCCCCTCCGCATACTGTAATACGTTGTATTCCTGCTATGTGCACGCCCGGCCGCATGGAGCCCCTCCGCATACTGCAACACCAAAAATATTAAAACCAATCTTTTCATGGATAAGGAAACTTAACAAGGTAACCAAGAGATAAGAAACAAATTGGATGATAAATAATTGTTTTGATGGCTGATTTAAGACAACGGGTGAATGAATAAGTTATCTGCATCCCTATACATTATCTATGTGTAACACACATCTGGCCAGTTCTAGCAGCACACCAGTTGGAAAAAAACACTCACTTACATACCACTCGTATTATATTATTATACAATGCCTATAGCTCCAATGTAACACTTTGGCACTTTATAACGAGTTTGGATACAAAACCAGCCAAGTCCATTTGTCCTCTTAGGGGCTTTTGCCAAAAAGCTATGAACTGAATTAAGTCCCAAGCAGGTTTTGCAGCAATGTCAATTTGTTTTTTGTGTAATAGACACTTAAAGCTTCCTGAAAGCTACCGTAACCGATTTTTCACAGAAATCGTGTTTAGCAGGTTTTTCAGTTTGAACTACTCATGTATTTGTGAAGCCAATAAAGGCTACTGAACTGAGAGGAATAGAAGGAGATGAAGGGAAACGGAACATCAATGAGGAGATGGCCCATAATATATTACAGTATAGAAAAAAATCATGACCGTAAGATAGGGATTTCTGTGCACAAAGGTCAAAAGAAGTTTCCACATTCCATGCACCAGGCCAAATCAATATAAGAGAAGACGGAAAACCAACATCACAATCAAAAAGTTGAAACCAGGGCTGTCTGCCTTAACATTCTGCCATGTTTCATTTTCCACACAGGAGGAGCTGGTACAAATAGCACACTCACCTTTCCGTACCACCTGAACACTGTGGTCCACCTCCTCCTCGGCCTCCAGTGGTGGGGTCCCCAATTCCTCAGTCTCCCACTTAAAGCTAGATGTAGGTTCTGACTCCACCCCATCTATACGAGGGCTTCTCTCATTGGTAGCCTCATTTGTAGGCGTGTCAGCAGAGTCCTGACTCCAGACGTCTTCTTCCAGGCCCTTGAAGATGAGTCGCCTGAGCTTTTCCACTGAGAGAAGAATGAAAACAAAATGTTTTGGTCAAACACTGTTAGCTGCACTAGAAATATCAGAAATGATAACATATGGGCGACGGTGACATTTTCTCTGGATCTTACAATCTCGCAGTGCAGCCTCTGCCACTCCAAGTCCTATTTGCTGGCAACCATGCCCTTCACTTGCAAGGAAGGTGTCAGACTGGTTGGTCTGGGGGGTAAGCTCAAGCGCCCCACCCACATCGTTAGGCATGTCCCTGTCCATCCCTACAGATTCCTCTGTCAGCGAATCCTCTGGGAGGAAACATTATGACAGTCAAGATACATTTCCATAGACGCTGAATATATTCAGAACAATGACTAATATACCAATTAAAAGGTCATATTTCATTATTAATATTATTTCATTATTAACATTATTTCCAAGTATTCCACTACCTGTCTGGTAGACATGGTATGGATTCCTCTGGCAGCCAAGACTGGAAGAGCTGAAAGATTTAATAATGAACAAATTAATAAGGAAAAACATTGCAAGAAGTAAGACTCCTATCAGCACAATGAAAATTCGCTTTATAAACAGAATGGTGTACATAACGCGATTTAGAGCTGCAACGGCTAATCGATAACAGACAATATTCGAGAATGAAAACAGCAGATGACAAATTACATCACCGATTGCTTTCATTTTTGTAGTCTGTGGCGTAAATTGTGAAATAATGACATCACTCATAGCAAAGATAATGCTGGTGTACTAAGCCTCGTTCATACTTCAATTCCCTGTGTGCCTTTATAATCTGCGCAAGGTTGTGCATGCAGACTCATGTACATACATTTGTCACGGTCAGAGCATGTATACAGCAATATTCCACCAGACCAGCAGATGTATTAAAATAAAACACAAATAATGAAAACGGGCGAACTTTCATGAACAGTTTTAAAGTTACTAGTCTTCGGTGGCGTTATGGTAATGCAGTATACTGTGTTATTTTGAACAATAAGTCCCCGCCATTCGCCGCTCAGAGAATTTTATCGTCAAGAGTTCAATATCCCAAAACAGCTTTTCTTTTGAAAATACCATCAAAATACCATATACCACAGTATAAAGCAAAACCATTGGTAACCTTAATACGGCAGAGACAGCAGCTCTTTGTTTCTATGCCACTCTGTCACTTCAGAGATTCTCCATACTGTGTAAAGGTTTTATTACAACTTTAACTTGAAAAATACCTTTTGTACGGAAGTAAATTTGTCTCATCACAATTTGAATTTTATATGCCACTGATTCTAATTTTGAATATTGGAAATATGCGTCTGATTTTTTTTGCCTCTGAATTACAGTCTTCAAACTTTCTATAATGCAATTTCACTGCTATTTTTCCATGTTCACAAATTCATGATAAAACAAATTCAGGGTTTAAAGATAAAAATTACAAAAAATTCAAGTTTCAAAAATTCAAAGAGAACTTCTCAAAGTTGCTCCAATTCGTGGTCTGAATTCATGCAAAAATACGAGGTTAAAAATACAAGTTATACATCCGGGATACCAAGGCTAAGCAATCGAATCTGTGGCTGCGTTCGACTTTGGCTTAGGTCTGTCTGCAGCTGACGTGACGTGGAGTGAGATCTGTTGACGGCTGCAGGGGTGGAGTATAAACTGACTGCAGCCAAGTCGGACAACTTCTACTCCTCATAGTTTGCGAGATCTGACTGCAATGGCCGCACTGCCAGAAGGGTGTAGATAAATCTATACAAATATCATCTGCATGCACATTACTTCTTTTACAATATGCATATTTCCAATGCATAAACATTCAATGTTAGAATTTCAGTGGCATATAAAATTCAAATTGTGATGAGACAGATTTACTTCCATACTTTTGATGTTAAAGCTTTGATTTGCACTTTTTTTTATTAAAAAGCCTGTGTGTTGGCCCAACTAATCCCTTAGTCAATTCCTTGATCACAGGATTAATCTATCCATCTACCCATGCATCCATCCATCCATTTTCTGAAACCGCTTCTCCTATTCAGGGTTGCGGGGGGTCTGGAGCCAATCCCGGAGGGTACGGGCACAAGGCAGGGAACAACCCAGGATGGGGCACCAACCCATCGCAGGGCACACTCACACACCATTCATTCACACATGCACACCTATGGGCAATTTGGTAACTCCAATTAGCCTCAGCATGTTTTTGGACTGTGGAGGGAAACTGGAGTACCCGGAGGAAACCTCACGATGACATGGGGAGAACATGCCAACTCCACACATGGAACCCAAGTCCCAGAAGTGTGAGGTGACAGTGCTAACTACTGTGCCGTCCCCACAGGATTAAATCGGTCATCAAAATAAGAATTTTTCACAGGCCTAATGAGATTGGTAAAGGGATTACTGTAATTTATAATAGTAACACTAAAGTTCTACAGAGAATAAATAAAGCAAAAGACTCACGAGAGGGGCGGTGAACCATTATTTACAGGGTTTGTAGAGCCAGTGGTTGATGTGATGGCTTTCTCAAGCAAGTTCTTCCAGCTGCAAATGAGTCGTGAGAGAAACCATTCTTCTAAATCAGTAATGCTCACTGGAATGAGAGCATCTAAGCAAAATCCCCGCCAAGTGTAACTGCATTCAAGTTTGCAAACAGAAAAGGCTTTCACTCAGGTGCTGCAGGACATTTATCCTCTAAACACTCAGGAAGTACAGGTAGTCCCTGGGTTAAGAACATCTGACTTATGGACAACTCAGTTGTGAAAAAATTGCCATAAAACTTATTGTATGACAAATTTGAGTTATACAATAGCTCGAAATAATGACTGCATGCACTATTCTGACACTCATGAAAACACTGCGTGGCTTGAGTGTTTTGTCGGCTTGAGGTACACTACTGTACTTTTACTCTTATGCAGTGTATTATTGTTCTGAATTACCTACAAATTTGACTTAAAGGGAACTTAAGACTTAGGGAATGGATCTTGTTCGTAACCTGGGGACTGTCAGTACAGGGTCATGGGGGGTCTGGAGTCTATCCACGGCTAAATACAGCAGAATACAGCAATTTTGGACAGGATGCCCCAGACACATACAAACAGACAATTTAGAGAAACTAATTCACATAACTGAATGTGTTTGGAAACCCAGGCAATGAACATGCAAACACCAAACAGTTGGCCATTGAACCACCATACACTCGTACACATGACAAACACCCAGAAACAGAGGAGCACATATTTAACAGGTACTGACAGGTTCTTCTCCGACGAGGTTCCTGCCACCAGCTCGTAGATCTGTCTCTGTGAGGTACTAATGACGTACAGGGCCTTGTTGTCTAAAGGAATAGAGGCCGAGCTGTCAGTTACCTACCATCCAGCTACAAAACTGCAAACGATGACAGGTCATCAATAATTGATCAAGAGAGTCATTACAACAAACTCACCAGTGGCCACTGAGCGCACAAGCAAAGAATCCAGTCGCACCACAGGGCAAAAGGAAGTTTTGAGTTCATTGCTGCCCCCAACACCACCTCCTAGTGAGCGGGAGGGACATCGCAACACCAGACGATCATCTGGTCCTCTCTGGAGCAGAACCAGCAGGTCTGACAACAGCAGCGCCTGCACCTCTGGGATGAAAATCCACAATGGAATTAATACAAACACAAAACCCAGATCAGAAAACACAAGCACTGCACTGAAACATCAATGTCAGTACAGATACCTGAAGCTGAGGTCTCACCTATTGCTTTCTCCTTACTGACCCTCCAGGTGAGAGCTCCCTCATGAATCATTCTCTTTGTGCTCAGGTCCAGATTCTAAACACCAGAATGAAACGGCACATTAATGTGATCATCAGGCAAGACAGCCACCTGCACACAGGCCTCAAACAAGGAAGAACAGCGATACCTTGAACTGTGTCGCTACAGGATTGGCTTGCCTCTCGAGGGGCGTGGCGTCAAGCCGGCGCTGGTACTGGCTGAGCCGCTGCCTGTGCTCCGTCTCTCTGACCACCTCGTTCACGGCCTGTAGGATCCCACGGCAGCATACTTGTGCTCGCTGGAGCAATGGGAATTCTGAGGAAACGGCTGGTGCACGGAAGGAGGAGCATGAGGCTTTACTGATCACATTTAGGGGCCGTTCACATATCGCGTCTTTTGCGCGCTCAAGTCCATTATTTCGAATGTAGACGCGCGGCAGCTGCGCTCATAACGGAAGCGACGCGGTCGCGACGCGCACGCGGTGCGACGCGCCCGGTTTTTTCAGGCGCGTCCGCGCCGCGATGAGTTGGAAACATCTCAACTTTTCAAAATGCCGCAAGCGCAAAGCGAGTCATGTGACAAGATTCAACCAATTAGCTTCCTCGCCTTTTCCGTTACACTGACGCCTCAGCAGAAACATGGAGGAGCAGCTCATTATTGTGGTCCAGGGATTTCCTGAACTTTATGATTTGTCATACAGTCGAACTTCGTTACAACGTACCTCGGGGGAATTAAGAATTTGTACGTTATAACCATAGTACGTTGTAACCAGGTCCCTCAAAATGAATGATAGAACACAAAATGTATATAAAAAAAACGTTTAGAAAACACCCCTCAAGTAGACACTATGACATACAGCTTGTGTAGTTTGAAGAATATAATAGGAACTGTATTCTTCAAACTAGGTTAATATCAGTTACTCATAGACAGCCGACATAACGCAAAATCCACTGCCGGCTTATCGTTCAAATCGCCTTACTGTAACCTAATGTCAAACCGAAATTATGCACCTGTATATGATTCAATTGGCTGAAATAAATTTCGATACATGTGTTAGACATCTGTCTTTTGTTAATTTCTTTCACTATATGTCACACAATTACCCCAATAACCACACAGTTTCAGAACTTAGTTCGCGTCGGCAGTATAAGGCTGCCATGTATAATTCTGAATTATTTCCACCTTGTCGGTCAGCGAAATCCGTTTCCTTTTAGCAGGCATCTTGCTTGATATGCGGCAGCATGACACCATGCAAAACCATGAAAAAACGGGGGCTGCATGCAAGGAGTCCGGCCGGCGTGAAATGCTTCGTGAGGATAAGTTCATACAGTTAGGATGTAGATGGCCGGCAACAGCCGATTCTGAATTGTGCGCGCGCTCGGAAGATGAGGCTGTACGTTGTAACGAAGGTCAATTTGCCTATTTTCCTCTGAAAATCATACGTTATATCGAAGTTTACGCTGTAAAGGTGTACGTTCTAAGCGATACCGGCAAATGGAATAATGCATTACGCGAATTCGGGACATCGAAATTTGAACGTTGTATTGGTGTAAACGTTATAAACGGGGTACGTTGTAACGAGGTTCGACTGTATATATACAGGGCTAGACATAAGCCGCGGCACCGCGGCCAATGGCCGTCGTGCCTTTCAAAATTGGCCGCACACCTCCTCAAAATTGAAGTACCTTACGGCCAAGATTGGCCTGCCTTTAATGTTTGTCTGGCCGTATGCCCCCATTTTACCGAAAGTAACGTTCATTACACAAAAGACTTGCGCACGACACGGTCCACTTTACCTCGTCAACAATCGATGCATCTGTACTGAACCCGAACCCAACCTTCGATACGAGAAACGAGGTCGACCCGCACATCTCGTAATTCCCAACTACTGAATGAACCGCAATGAATTCTGGACTAATACGATCATGTGTTCGTCGGATGATTGGCTGGTACGGTATGTATCGTCCAGCCTACTATAGAGCCACAGCAATGACAATGGTGCATCATCGGGGGTTACGTTTTTGATTGGAAAAGCCATCCGACGGTTTCCGAATAACAGATAGGTGTCCTCTTCGGTAATCATCGTGTAGTTGTCGTCTGCTGCTTATGCTGTCACCATGCCTCGCAAAGATCGAGAACGTAAAAGAAAGCAAGCTGAACTCGCGGCTACTGCCGCAAAATGTTGCAAATTATCTACTTTGTTCAGGTAAGTGTCAGATAGTGTTGTAAAAAAACATTTGCCGAGGCAGAGCAGATTTGAGTCAGAGAAGTACCAAGCTCTGCTGGGAGGATATAGGACTGGTAGCGTGCAGTGTGCAAAAAACGAACGTCAAGTCAATCGTCATGTACACTAAAAGAATACGGGTGTTCTGAGCAAACACATACAAAAATATTGACGGCTCCTTTATTGTTGGATTTTGTTTTTTGAAATAAAGCTATATATATCATATATATATATATATATATATATATATTCATTCTGTCTCAAATCGAAGGTCGTATTGCGTAGGTTGTCTAAACTTGGTAATTACAGTAATTTTGGCCTTGTGCCCAGGCTTAATGGCCTTGTGCCCTAGAAAAAATATGAATAGCCAAGGCTAAAGTGGCTGTGCCCTCCTAAATCCTTATGTCTAGCCCTGTATATATGTACACACACACACACACACACACAATTGCTGTACTAGTTACTTAAAAATATTTTAATGCGTATAACTAATTCCTTGTTAAATCCATCATTGTTTTTATAGAATGGATTTATATAGAATTTGTTATTGTTTATATAGATTTTATATAGAATTATTTCAGTTATATTTTTTTAATTTTGTGTTTTGGTCATTTCGGTTATGACGGTAATTATCTCAGACAAATGCAGAGCCGTTGTGCAGGAGAGATGGTTTCACGGCAGAAGCTCTGTTTGCTGATGCTAGGGCCAGCTTTTCCTAAAATATAATCCAACTGGTCCTTGTCAAGTCTGAAATAGGCTTTGAACCTCCCGTTGTCCAGGCGGAGCTCCTGGATCAGCTGGTGAAACTCCCCGTGTTTTTTACGTTTTTGAAGAATGGGGTGCACCCAAACACTACGGCGTTTTTTTCTTTTCTGCGTAAATAAATCTTGTAGCAGAGTCACAGCAAAGGTTTTTCGTTGGTGGAAATCCATTTTTGAAATTAATGGAGAGCGCGGCGGATGGTTGCTTAGCAACGACAGACACTTCCAGAGCGCAAGCGCTTGGGCGCTTTTGGAAAAAAGGAGAAAGCGACGCGCCTAGCGTTTTCCTCGCGTTTTTAGGCGCGATATGTGAACATCCCCTTAGGGTGCTGTTTATTACCTCATCCCATCCATCACTTAATTTCCACTGGCAGCCATGCTCCGACAGAGCTCAAAAGAAACCTACACATGAAAGAACCTGGATATGCTACAGGTGCATGAAGATAATTTCAGTGGCGCCAATTGAGTATCTGAATGAAACTCACGCTCTGTGTGCTTGATAATGTTGTCCAGCAGCAACGGGTACTTGGTGAGTCTTTGCATCTCGGACACAAGAAGATCCTTCAGTTGCAGCCTGCGACAGTGAGGGTTTGCCTCACATTCCTAGAGGGGAAAAAAAGAGGGATTAAACTGATTGAGAAACAGATTATACGGTGGCGATGATGGTCATGATTATTATACTTTATTGATCCCCATTGGGGAAATTCTCTTTTCGCCTACCCCATCTTGCTCTCTGAAGTTGAGAGCAAGCTTGGCAGCGAAGGTCAACCACCTGTAGCGGCACCCAAACACAGCAGGCAGAAATACAGAGAATTGATTCTCTCGCAAGGTTAATAAGACCACTGTACCTGAACAATGTGGGCAAATCGTGGGTCTTTGCGCTGTTTGTTCTTGATGAGCTCCAGTGCCTGAGACTGCTGACTGCAGAGCTGCGACACCTGCTCTTGGAACTCCGCTCCGGCCGCCCCCTCAAACTGACAGGGGAAGACGGAGGGGATGAGGTGACGAGATAGGCAGGAATGCAGGAGTATGGCGAGGAGCGGGAGCAGACGGGAGCTCACCCTGGCCAGCATGATGTCTCCGATCCCCGGAACGATGCGAGACTCCCGCAGCTTCTTCATGGATTCGCACAAGCTGGCTGCAATGCAACATCAGCATAAGGTCAGCCTGGCTGCGGAGAAACGTTTAACGCCACAGAGAAGCCAAATGACGCCCACTGAGAAGAACTAACAAGCAAACAAACAAACCAAAAACAGCTTGACAGGGCCGCACTGAAAACGCTGCAGCTGACTAGTATTAGGGTTACTGACCGTGCAGCTCGTATACTCGGGGCAGATTGGGGAAAATACAGGCCAGCTCCTCTGAGCTCAGTACAGTTCTCATCCTCTGGAAGAACACTTGGTCCAGAACCCTGAGTGTGCGCAGGTGTGACGACTCTGTAGTGAAGAGCTCTGCAGGGACAGAGACACCAAGTGAAGCCTCTAATCGGCACAGGCAGCATCTAAAGAGACTGGACGTGGGTGTTGGGTCACAGAGCCAGAGGCCAGGTAGCAATTCGCTTCACTTTGATTGTTTAAGGACTTGATCGGCTAGTTGTCTAGTTACCATAGATGACAGCCTGCCGGTCCACTTCGCGGGGTCCGAGCTCAGCCAGGGTCTCTGGGTCCACGGTCTCCTGCCAGTTGCTAGAATCAGCGACGTCCTCATCTAGGCTGGGGGCGTCAGGGAGCAGCACCACAGGGGACTCCATACTCCTATATGGGACAGGACAGAGGTGCCACATACCAGCATAACCTTTCCCTATACTGGTAAAAGCAATGAAACGGTGGGCTCACCTCCGTTTGGACCGAGGTGTGTACGGCGGGGTGGCATTTTCCAGCGATCTGGAGGAAGGGGAAAAATTAATTCTTTTTCACCACACTACATAAAAATGTGGAATTTATTTTCACTGTTCTTAATAAAGTTTACTTCAGAATGATGGCACGCCTCTCTTCAACAGGATGGCGACAGTTTCTTTAATGTTGTGACGTGTGAGTGTAAGTGGGAACAGCGCACATGGGTGGCGGACTACAGGACAGACCTCGCGGAGCTGCTGGAGGCCGAGGAGGAGGCGCTGTGCTGTAGGAGGCACAGGCCGGCCGCTTCATGCTCCTCTCCACAGTCGTCCATATCCACGTCGCTACGAGAGCGCGGCACGGACTCCCCGGTGGCCCCGGCCCCCCGACGCCGGCCCTCACCCTGAGCCTTCAGGGACTCGCTGCGAGCCAAACGCACTGACACCGTTGGGCTGTGAATGGAGACAAATCCTATACATAAACGCCGCAAACACACAGCGTCTCTCTCTCTGTCACACACACACACACACACACACACCTGTCTCTACCCAGTATTTCATCTCCAAGGCTGCTGGTAGAGAGCCTCTGAAGATCAGTGTCGCCCTCCACCGCCTCAGGGTGGCTGCTCTCAAACTGCTGGATGATGTTCCTCACGTTGCCGGACTTCACTACGTGGTGGGGGAGACGAGCAGAGGGAACACACACGGTTACTTTAAATAGATACAATTCAGCAATTCTAAACATTATTAACAAGAAAATACAAACTGGTAACAAAATTAAAACAAAATATGAAAACCCAAGACTAAGAATGGATAAATGAGAAAAAAAATACCTTCAAAGGAAGACAAGATGTTGAACGCTGGAAAAAGAAAGCAAAAAAAAAAGGGTAAAACTCCCAAATCAAAGTTAAAACAACAAGTTGGGAAAATAAAACGGGGAAAATAAAGTGGCAGCACCTATAGGCACAACACATTCAAACACGTCTGTGCTCATACCGCAGCTGGTACTTCTGTACTGACCAGGGACGGACTCTGTGTGTGCATGTGTGCGTGAGCGTGAAGTGCATGCGTACTGGACTGGGATGCGCCCCTTGGTTTGCCGATATACTTCAGGATCGGGTTCCTCTTCTTGTCCTCCCCATCCTTGTCTTTCTTTGTAGCACTGAGCTTTAGGAGGGAGACCAATACAAAAGAATTGTTGTCTGGAACATTCAGAGAGGGATTAACAAACTATACTCCTTATGTTGCATTAAATATTGTATTAATGGGTATTTATATGTACTTTGGGTATTTATATGTACTCTGTACTTTGTTGCTGGATAATTTTCTGAACAGCATACATGACGGCACTCTTAAAGCCAATTTCTACTTCACTTTTCTGCGTGCGCTTTCAGTTACGGACGAGGGGATGTGGCGGAAATTTTGTCATATGGGGCTGGCTGCTGACGACTGCGGTCAGTGCGCGTGTAGCCAGATTTTTACATCCAGCGGAAACCATGTCCTTCGAATGCGCATGTGCAAGATAACTGATGAGATACATCCAGTAGGTGGCATGTATGTAAACTTTGTCCTTTCAATTTGGTCAGCTCAAAACAATAAATATCAATAGCTCCGGAAACTTTTGCAATCCTTCACAATGGATTTACATTACTAATAACAACAACTGACACAAACTATGGGTAACTTACATGTGTTTTTTATACTCATTTATTAATAATGGCACTGTGTCACTTCACCACCAGTAACTGCAAATAAGACAGCTGGGCTACTGAAAGCGAAGTGCACACACAAACTTTATTTAGGTTTATCCTTGCTGTCACATTGCAGCAAGTGGGCAAGTGTAGTGGGATCACAAAACTATCGCGAGGGAACGCAAAACTATTTAAAAAAATATATATTTCCCACCCTGACCTCTTAGGGGCGCCATTCCACGTATGGCTTGATTATTATTAATTTCTACCCAAAAATGATATTTTATCACAAGAATCGAATAACACTTTCAATGACAAACGTGATTGGGCAGAGGTAAATAGTTAATATTAAACATATTTACTTTCCCAATTATTTATGAGACAAAGCCGACATCAGTCAAGTAGTATTACAAAAGAAAGTTGCGTTTTTATTGTTTTAAGAACCCAAGAAGACTTGAAACTTGTGGTTATAAACCTGATTTCATCCTGCTTTTGAATAAGCTTCATTCAGACCTAGGAGACGACATCTGCCCCCTGCTGGTTTGGAGGAATATCACTGCAGTATGCATGCAGCAACTGCAACCATCCACATCCACTGTATGAACACAAGCTGCCGTAAGCGCGGCCGTCTCCAGACCGGAAGCGCACGCGGAAAGCGGAAAGCATGAACTAGGCTTTATGCTAGTAATATAACTTTAACAGAGGGGAGAAAAAAAATGTACCTTCTTGGTCTTAGGAAAAATGGCCGACCACTTGTCTTTCTCGGCCGGCAGTCCGGGGAAGGGCCGTGTCTTAATGCCGGCGTGGTGGAGATAGAGCAACACGGCAGAAGCCAGGGAAGAGCTGGGAGAGAGAGCCCACGTCTCACTTCACTGCACGTCCCTCTGAACGCAGAGAAAAACCAAAACTTCCCCAAAAGGCTTCCTTACCTCCGGTCCTCCTCGAATTTTGACCTTGACGAAATGGGCCCCAAAAAAGAAAAAGCCAGCGTTACTCCCAGACAAACACACGCATACACAGAACCCCTTGCATTCTCGTGCTGTCATGTGATCTAGGCTGCACCCTCTTCATTGCCCCTGCAGTAGCGTGACCTTTGAGACAAGGTACTGTGCAGCTCTGTTAAATACATGTTTTACTGTAAATCCAGGCGTGCCGGTAAGTGATACACACAGACACGCACACAGACTGATACTCACAGTATCTCCCAGAGTGCGGACACTTGTCTGTCCACCACCGGCTTGTCCTTGACGGGGTCTCCATCCAGCAGCTGCAGATCTCCTTCTCCAAACAGAGAACTCAGTCCCATTGTCTGCTGGTTCCTGTAGGTAGAGGCACTTAATATACAGAAACAGACACATAGAAGCACAGAAACACAAAGCGGCCACATTCCTGAAGGTTGTACCTATAGCGCTGTATTTGGTCCTGGATAACAGGCAGCACCTGTTGCTGTACTTCTGACAGAGGGCCTCTTATATCCTCCTGTGCCTGCAGGCGACTATCTGCACAACAACAACATACAAAAGGCTCAAAATGAAGAATAGCGAAGATACAGAGGCTATGTGCAACAAAAGCAGCATCCACCTCGCACCCGCAGACAGGCGGACGTGCAGTGTTAGAAGAAGAATAGGAAAACATCATCCCACACTCACACAGAGGATAAAGAACCCTGGATGATGGTTACAATAAATGGTTACAGTAATTGTTCAGTAGTTGCGAAATAGCAATAAAGCATTTGGCACAAAGAAAAGCTCCAATTAAAACAAGAACACCGACAAGTCTGACAACACATTCAGAAATAAAATGCTAATAAAAGACTATCCATTAAGGCAGCACCTTGTCACAAGAGATCTTACCAATGTCAGACAAGACCTCCTCCGGAACACGAATTTTGAGGGGCTATTTTACCAAAAAAAAAAAAAAGGGTACAATGTTCAGTTTAAATATCACAATTTGTATTCAAGTGCTAATTTGTGAGCACTTTTGCATGTGTGAGTGGAGGACTTGTGTCTGCGTATACGGTCAGAGGTGCGCACAGCGTCTGAGTCCAAGAAGCACGAGCAAATCCGTGGGGCAAGAGCACGGGCATCTTTGGCACTGGCACCCAAGTAGGCTTCCACCCACAGGTAGAAGAGCTGCAGAGGACAAGGTATATGGATGCCATGATCTGAAATTCCACAGGCGAAGCTAAACATACTCCCAGTGCAACCACGGATGCTGTGAAATCTTATGTCATACCAAGTACATACACTGACAGCAGGAGGAGAGCTACCAAGCCCGATCGAGGTTTCCTGGTGAGCACTCACCAGTGGGTTAGGGTCTAACAGTTGACTGAAGACATATCGCATGAAGACGATCATGTGGGCTGGCCGGGTCTTCAGCACCTCGATGTCCTGGAAGGGCCCGTTGGTCTGGGACAGTGGCCGCGCGTCAGCACCCACAGTACACACCCACACAAAATATCTGTACTACACAGGACGAAACAGGGCTCACCTCATTAAGAAAACCGGCATCGTCATAATCCTCTGGACCAATGATCTGGGTGTGAGCACCCTGAGGAAAGGAACACATGGCCAGATTGGTTAAGAGTTACACAGTTAGTATCAGACAGCGAGCTTTGCGTGTGTATGTACGTGTGCATGTGCACGCACGCAAGCAACAAAGGAAGTCTTTACCGTGTCAATGGAAGACGTGTCATCACTGCACCTCCAAGAGGGAGGCGTTCTGGAGGAGAATAAGGGTGAGGAGTTGGGGCTTTCACAGGCCTGAAGGGAAGATTGAACTGGGGTTATGTTGTTAGTCAGTAATCATGCGATGACACACACACACACACACACACACAAAGACCAAAATGTGCTAGCATTTTTATTTTCTTAAAAAATCAAGCTGCAAACAAATGCTTTGCGTTTGTGAGACTTTTTTTCTCAAAATGTGTCCCCACCAAGATGTGAGAACACATGCGCATACCCGGCCTGAACTGCCCCTCACCTCAAAGTCTCCCTCGGTCGAGTCCACAGAGAGACTCCCTGCAAAGACCAAAAACATACATACACATCTATTCAGCAGTTATGAACACCCAAAACGAGTATACATGCTTGATCACATAACATCCCCACCTCAAACACACAAGTAACTATGTACTTGTCAGTACAGGCACACTATCATGCGCGCGCGCACACACACACACACACACACACACACGTGTGCATAATGATAATCAATAACATACACTCACCCTCTCCAGCCCTAAAATATTTGGCCACTGATTCTGATCGTGTTCCATCCTAAAATAGGGAATCCAAGAAAACAGTCATGACCCCGTAGCAATCTCATAAAGTTCAGTGCCAAAGGGTTTCCTCCACTTCTGCCTTGCTGTCTTTCAATAATTCTCACCAGTTCTTGCTGAACTTTCACCCTGACTTGGTGAGCAAGCCTCTCTGCACTTCTGATTCGCTCCTGCAGTGAGGGGGAGGGGTTTCGTGACAGTTGTTCCGTTAGGTTCTGTGAAAAACAAATATGAGTCAGCCTGGCTGTTTGGTCCGGGGGAGCACCGCTACCTTCCTCCATATGGATGCTCATCCTGCGTTGGAAGGACATGCGTATCACTGTCAATAGCAGTTAACAGAGGGCACAGGAAGCTGAACTTACCTGAATTTCAGCCTCTTCCTGTTCCAGCATTTTCCTGAGGATCTGAGAAGCATGCCTTTGCACGTGTAGGTCCTGGAAAGGAAAGGTGAAGGATTACAAATAGGCAGATATTTATCCATGTATATCAGCTGTCAAGTGTGTACAAGTCTGAATTACCTGCAAAGGCGTGGGTCCAGTGATTCTCTGGATAGCATTGCTGCTGGAAGCTGGAGGGAGAGGGGGAGGAGTTGGCAGTGTATCTCCTCCCACTGCTATTCTGTTATTGGATGAAAGGTCTGTTTGGAGATGCTGTAAAGGGACAGCGGGAGCTGAAGGGGGCGGTCCTTGTAACGTCATGGCGACATACGTTCCGGCTGTAATGATACAGGCAGAGAGGAAACAGTTATATTCACCAATATGCAATTATGTTTTTCGGCCAGTGGAAATTCCACAACACATTCTTAATACTACAAAAAAAAATTAAAAATCAGGCTCGCTCTCTTGACTGGCAGATGCTACTCACACTTGATGAGCTTCACTACTTCCTGGTGCGTCATGGCTGACACTAGCGAGCCGTTGACCTGGCAGACCGAATTACACCAAGTTACCTCGAATGAAACAGGACCAGACATCTTTTATAGGAGGTGGAGCTTGGCTAACCTTAATGATTCGGTCACCCTCCTGGACTCCTGCCTTTACAGCTGCACCCCCTGCCGAGAATGAAATACACGGGTTCCTTACAGCAACCCCACAGCACTGTACAAACAAAGCACACTGCCACAGGCAGCTCAGGTCGGCTCAGTCCAGGGGTCTAGAGGGGCCCTGTGTCACTGGCAATGAGGTAAGAGCAGAAGTCTGCAGTGTACACATGCACATGGAACGGCGAAGCAGGGGGACGTCTGACCTGGCCGTACGTTCTGCACCAGCTTGATCCTCTCTCCGCACACAGTGAAGCCGAAACCCAGCTCGTCCCTTTGTACGACTACGCATCGCTGGACCAGACCCTGACCTGGGGAGGCAAGGGAAAGCCCTTAAGGCGCAGTCCAGCGACGACATGGGAGCAGCAACTGCTGGTGGCGCACCGTACCTGTGCTTTCCGTGTTCAAATCTGAAGATTCGTTCTGTTGGTTCCCAGAAGCCCTGCGCTCCGAGTCCCCCATGATTAAGCTGGTGAACCTGAAGAGAGTGGGGGAGGCCAGAGAGGGGATGGCAGACGCAGTTATATGCAGTGTTTTAGCTAACGGGACTGACGTGCGAGAGATGGAGGCCACTGGGAAGGCTAAAGGAACAACGATTAAAAATAAATAAATAAATAAATAAATATTCATACTGGTTATGGTTTCTCATTTGTTAAGGAATGAGAAGGAGCGATGGCAATCATTTGTAAGAACAAATCGGACAAAACTGAAGAAAACACACCAGGCAACAAAAGGACTATGGTGAGGCACTGGGAGGGAGATAAAATAAATACAGAAATACAAATAATGCCCCAGTGCTGAAAATGGAGGAAAGGCACAGAATTACAGGATCCATCTGGCACATATACAAGGTGCAAAGGCTACAATCAGAAGTGCGTGATCTGGATTCACAAGGGCTGCATGGTTGGGTGGTTTTCATCAACACTGCTTTTCACTCAACTGCTTTACTGTTAGTTTGAAGTTGTTAGCTTACTTCTATTGTGATTTTATTATTATTGTTGTTGTTGTTAAATCAGGGGTTGCACAGTGTTGAAGTGGTTAGCACTGTCACCTCACCCCTCAGGGACCTGGGTTCGAGTCACCGTCCATGTGTGTGGAGTTTTTACAGGTCATCGTGGGGTTTCCTCTGGGTACTCCAGTTTCCACCCCCCAATAGTCCAAAAACATACTGAGACTAATTGGAGTTACCCAACTGCCCACAGATGTGAGTGAATGGTGTGTCAGTGTGGCCTGTGATGGGTTGGTGCCCCATCCTGGGTTGAGGTAGACATAATTAATTGGGGATTTTATGTTGGTCAAAGTTCCCGCTTTTTAACAACTGTGTAATATTTTTTATAAAGTAAATTCTGGTGAAACAAAAAAAATGGTTTTCAGAGTTGCAAACTCTCACGCATTTGACACTAACGTTTTCCGACTGACGCAAGGAATCTTACGACAAATCTATATTATTCCATTAAGCCTAAAAGCTACATCAAAAGTGTTAGGGCAGTTTGCAAACCCTACAGACTATTTACAAGGTATTAAAACTCTTACATACATATAAATCTCACTTCAGCAGGCTGACCAAAGTTGGCAACCCAGCGTTTTATTTGAAATGAAAAGTAAAATGCACTGTTTTTGACTGAAGTAGCTTGTTCATTTTATATTTGTCGCAAACGGAATGACATGAGAAAAGATTCTGTCACTTTTTATATCTTTTTGAAATAAGAGTACCCATACCCAACTGTAATAGCAATTAAAGCAATCTGTTCTTTTACTATTTATGTTAAAGTGAGGCTTTTATTTTATTACCGGTGTGGGATTAATATTTCACAACATTAATCTTTCGAAATCTATACTTAAATCAATGAGCACAAAAGCATATGACGACTATTACAGGTTTTACGGCTTTTCGGGTGACAGCAACTCTGCCGCTGTGAGGATTACGGTCTCATTTTCTTGATGGGTTAGCAGAATGCTAATGCAAAGGCCCATTAACAAACACAAAACATGTGACATGAAGTATGTCGCAGCTGATGGTTAAAAGGAGCATTAAAGACTCCTTTAAAAATGCATAAATAATGGCACTGAAAGGCCAATTCATTAGCGATGGGCCAATCCACATTTTTTTCAGTTCCGATACGATTCCGATAAACAGCTGCCGATACTAATACAGATTCCAATACATGAGCTCTTTTTACTTTAATATAATATTAATATTTTAAACTGGTAAATACAATTGAAAAAAATGTATGCTAAAAATCTTTAATTAGGCTACTAGAAACCTCGTTTGCACATTTTAAGAATTTTTTAGGCATTTGCAGTTGAGTGGGAATATCTTCCAAGAGAATATATGCAAGTGCTGAATGCTTAAAATGCCCCACAATTTTTGTCCCACTGGCCAGTGTCACTCACACGACGGACTGCTATTGCAATGAAGTGTATCTCAAGATGCAACGAGTGAACAAGACAGCCCAAACCAATCATCCACTGTATTTTTTTTTTAATTATTATTATAGTTTGGAATTTGGCAGATGACCTTAGCCGGAGCGACTTACATAAGTGCTTAGAGACATGGTGCAGTCTCATCAGTGATTACATTCTGATACTGGTTCAGCAGAACCCAGCTAAGAATACTATCAGTCTAAAAAAACTCAGTTGGCAAGTAATACTTTTTAAAAAAATAATAATAAGGAGTATAAACCCAGAAAATGTTAATCCAAGTACTTCCGAAAGAGTTTTTAGTTGTTGTCTGAAGACACCCAGTGACTCAGCTGTTCGAACATCTAGGGGAAGTTCATTCGACCACTTAGGTGCCAAAATAGGAAAGAACCTAGGAGCATGTCTTCCTTGTGGGACCAGTCAAGTGGTGTTGGAGGATCAGAGAGAAAGTGGAGCAATGTGGGGCGAGACAAGTTCTTATAGGTAGGAGGGTGCTGGTCCATTTTTGGCTTTGTAGATGAGCATCAGTGATTTGAATCTGATGCAGGCAGCTACAGGAAGCCAATGGAAGGAGAACTTGGGAAGGTTGAAAACGAGTCATGAAACTGCATTCTGTATCTGTATCAAAGGATGTGGTTTGTTTAATTGGATTTTAGACTAAATGCTACTTCCATCTCTCAAAACTTTTTTTTTTTCCCCCAAAACACTGCAACTTGCTGTACTATTAGTTGTTAAAAGAATAAAACACTTCCAGATCGTCACCCTCATCTGATGTTCTTATGCTCCCCCTCTACTGTGAAGGGTATGTGGATGACATCACAGCAGGCGGAAGTCACTGCGCTCACATTCACTATGCGGCAAAAACTGAGTGGCAGCGTTAGCGGTCAGCTTCAATGCCGCAAAAAAAAAAAAACACATCTACAATGGGAAAGAGCTCTAGTGCGACTGATTGTACAAACTGATTTAACAAAAAATAGGAGCTCTTTTTATACGCACTGCCGAAAACCAAATAAATATCACATGTGGGTTGGTCACATATGGCCGATAGCGGATACCCGATCCATCTAATAGGTCTACACAATTTATGAATAACCACAACCGTGAATATCAAATGTATAAATGATACAAGCAGGTCACAACCACTTTTGTGATTAAGCATAGAAACCAGACCCAAATGATGTGCCACATAGGAAAAATCTCAAATACTGCTATGAGATTTTTTCTGACAAATACTGATATGAAGCAAAAAAGGAGATGACACTGTCCCTGTTTTGTTTTGGGTACAAACAAAACTTATCTATAAAGAGTGTCATGTAAATTGGTGGCATTATTGCAAGTTCTGCAGACAAATCACTCACTTTTGCTCAATATTGTCTCTATGGAATCCAAAATATTTCTATACAGCTAAAGGCTAATATTTTGCAGATGACACTATAGTCATCGGACTTATCCAGGATGGTGACTCCGCATATCGGCGGGAGGTTGACCGGCTGGTGTTCTGATGCAGTCAGAACAACCTGGAGCTTAACCCAGTCAAGACTGTGGAGATGACACTGGACTTTAGGAGGCAGTAGGGGTGCGACGGTACAGGTATCCCACGGTACGGTATGTACCTCGGTATCTGGGCCACGGTTTCAGTTCGGTTTAAACACAACACTACAAATAACACAAGAAAACAAATAAAAACTGCCTCTTATGTAAAAAATATGTATACAATTCAAACTTACAAAATGTAAACAAAAACACTTAAAAAAATGTTAAAGTGCCTCTTAAAGCGCTCTAAACACTCTATATTCCACATGAAGCTCTGTGCTTGAGCCAAATCGTTTTCGATGGCTTTGCGCGCTTTGTCATAGAGGTCGGGAATTATAACAGCGCTGAAATGTGTACGGCAGGGCACAACATAATTAAAATGCTCAACCCATGTTAAGTGGCGAAACCCCGCATCTTCGACAACAGAAAAGGGTTGCAAATCTTTAGCAATGAACGTTCCCACTGCACGGGTTATTTCCTTATGTTTATCGGATGTGGCAGGGTATGTCTGTTAACTGAAAAGCTTTTTCGATAGACACTTGTTTACCTGCAGTTACCTTTTCCATTAGCATATGGGACACGTGTTAGGCAATGTTTACAAACAGTGACATTTCTATTAACTGTTTTGACTCCCAGGTCGTTGTATTCTACAGCGAACCCAAAAAATTCCATACTGGAGATTTGTACGAAGCCGGTGCTTCTTCAAACTTCTGCCTCTCAACTGTTCCGCTAGTGCTGGCCATGCTTGTTTGTTTTTCTTTTTTTCTGCGTCTGTGTACTGAGCGGCTCCACCGAGTGGGTGGAGCCACGACAGTGATTGGACATTAACTCATGGTGGAGGGCTTTCGCTCATTGGCGCTTACTGCATACCAGTAGCCTGATAAGCATTAAGCGCCATTTTCAAAAGGAAGTGCAAAACCGAAATACTATGGTACACAAGGGCGTACCGGACCGTGCAGCGCTACCAAACGGTCCGGTATTTTACAGAGTACCGTTGCATTCCTAGGAGGCACCGTCAGGCACTTCTTCCTCTCACCATATCCAACAGCCCTGTGGCGACGGTGGAGACCTTCAAGTTTCTGGGAACAACCGTTTCCCAAGACTTGAAGGGGGAGCCCAACATCAACTCCATCCTCAAAAAGGCCCAGCAAAGGATGTACTTCCTGCGGCAACTAAGGAGGTACGGTCTGCAACGGGAGCTGCTGAGCCAGTTCTAAACTGCTATCATTGAGTCTGTCCTTTGCTCATCAATCACAGTGTGGTTTGGAGCAACCACTAAACAGGACCAAAGGAGACTGCAGCGAACAGTGAGGGCAGCAGAAAAAATCATCGGTGCCCCCCTGCCCTCCATCCAGGACTTGTACTGCTCAAGGACTAGGAAACGGGGCAGAGAAAATCATTGACGGACACTGACAGGATTCATGGTGTTCATGTGTTTCTTTTAATGACAGCAGTCAATATAACTAAACTGAATATCAGAACATTTCTTTTCATGACAATTATCCACAAAGTATGCAGCTTTTGTCACTGCAGTGTATCTTTCTGGGCTTCTGGAAGAACATTTCTAGAGCCTCTTGATATGGGAAGTCAGAAACGTCTGGCCCATTTATTGAGATCCACATGCAGGCTGCAAGATGGTCTCCTTGAAGCCTATTGCGTATGTTTGTCTTGACTGGCAAATACATTAACAGTTAGGCTTTAAAAGTGATAGCTGATAGCTTAAATAGCGATAGTTTAAAGCAGAAAATCCCATTATGAAATGTATTTATTACCCTGTTCATGGTTGAGAAGTCTCTCTCACAGTTTACACTGCTGATCGGGTGGTTAACGCGACATATTTTCTGACGTGCGCCCTCTGTCCGCTGGCGGGAGTGTGCTCACCTGTGTGTGCGCGCACATATCGGGGGGGGAACTCCACCATGCGCGATACAGAGAGCAGAGGAGAATTGTAAACGCGTGACCATGTAGAGACAAAAAATGCAAGGCTGTTGTGTAAATAAGAATAACATAAGGCTATTTAGTTTGTTTGATAAAAGGACAATGTATAGACCTGTTCTATAGGAAAGGTAACCTTAAATGACTTCTGTTGTGATGACACTATAAAAAAAAAAAAATGAAATAAAATTAACTTGACCTTCAAGGGGGGGAGGGAGGTGCCGTTGGGGGGGCGGGGCACCCCCCCTAACATAATGGTAGGGTAGACACTATAATGAGACGCGTATTGAGACACCCAAGTGTCAGTAATCTGAAATTTGCACCCCCCTTCCCCCACCATCAAATCCAACTCACTACCAGGTGGTGATAAGTTGGCAGCTCAGCTCCTGTCTTCATCTGAGTGTCCAAAACATGTGGGTGTAGATTTGATACAATTACAAAATCGATCGTCAAACTGCAGCCTAGGGTGCTCTGGTGCCAGGTGCACTTATGAACACCCCTGCGTTCCAACAGGGTGTACATTATGTTCAATAACTGATCACAGCTCAGATTCCAATCGGGCAGGCCATTCCTCCCAATCACACCCTTCCAGGTTTCACTGTCATTACCCACGTGAGCGTTAAAGTCCCCCAGCAGAACAATGGAGTCCTCAGAAGGGACGCCTTCCAGCACCCCTCAAAGGAAGGCTGGATACTCTGGACTGGTGTTCAGCACTTATTCACAGATAACACTCAGAACCCTTCCTCCGACTTGAAGTGGAAAGGCAGTGACCCTCTCATTCACTGGAGTGAACTCCAACATAGTAGACCCACCCCTGCCTAGTGCCTCTCCACATGGGCAACTCCATAGTAGAATACAGTCTAGCCTCTCTCCTGGGGTTTGGTTCCACAGTCCGAGCCATGCATTAAGGCGAGTCCAACTACATCTAGTCGGTATCTTCGCCTCTCGAAACAGCTCAGGCTCCTTTCCCACCACAGAGGTTACATTCCATGAACACAGAGCCAGTTTTGGTAGCTGACGATCAGTCCATTGAACCCCCTGCCTTCAACTGCCACCCGATCTACACTGCACTCGACCCCCGCAGCTGCAGGAGGTGGGCCCACTGTGAGGCCGCCGTGTATGGAAGCATCCTCACTGTCTTAATGGGACAGTAACATATCATCTTACCCCAACGGTGAATTATTGTTTTTGCATTTTTCTTCCAGGATATTTTGTTTGCAGGAGTGGCGAGTGTGGAAGCGGATGGGCGCACACACGTTGTGGAAATCATGCAGAGCTTTTTATTTATATTTACTGTCCTTTTTTCTGTGAATTGTTAGTTCTTACCTCTGTTGCAGTGTCCTGGTTGATAGGGAGGTGTGCCTCTGTCCCAGGATGGCTACAGGGAGGTGGGGGAATGCTATCCTGGGGGGGGGGGGATTAATAAGGGTAAATGCTCATTAAGATTAAATGGGTTTGTCGGGTGTTTGGATATTTGACGTGGGCAAAAGACCAGGTGTTTATTTCTGTAGCCCCATTTTATTTTCCTTTTGTCCCTTTTGGTAGGATGTTACCCCTGTATCCAGTGGGAATGGTAGTTTCCAATTAAAGGGGTGGGGACAAGGGTTTAAAAGATGGTGGTAGGGGTTAGATTTTTTTGGCCCATCTACCTGTGCATTCTAGGAGTTGGAGATCCTCAGATGCGTGAGGACTAGAGGCCACAGATAAGTCTGATTGTTGTATGTGCTTCCTTTTGCTTGATGGTTATATACATCAGTTCTCTGAGGTTTTTTCTTTTTGTTTCTTGTGTGCTTAATGGGAGGAGTCAGAGCTTAAGATAGTGTAAAAATAAATCAACAATCCCAAATTTTGGACATCTTTTGTGGTCTTTTGCCCGACCCTAAGGCCTCTCGACACTTTGTATAATGTAGATGTTGAAGGGCAATTTAATCTTAATTTTTCATAACTTACTCATATATGAGTGGAAAATTAAAATGCAAATGGTGTTATTTCATTTTATTTTTAATTTTTGCAGAATCTAGGGGTGGCGTGGGGGCACAGTGGTTAGTGCTGCTGCCTCGCAGCGAGTAGGTCCTGGGTTCGGTCCCGGGTCCTTTCTGTGTGGAGTTCACACACTCTCCCCACGTTCGTGTGGGTTTTCACTGGGGGCTCCGGTTTCCTCCCAAGGTCCAAAAGAGTGCAGGATAGGTTGAATGGTGAGTCTAAATTGGCCCGGTAGTTGTGTGCGCCCTGTGGCGTGTTAGTGACTACCCAGGGTTGCTTCCCGCCTGCACACATTGTTCCCATGATGGGCTCTGCCCCCCCCCACCCCCCACGACCCCAGTTGGGGTTCATCGGTTTCAGAAAATGGATGGATGGATTTTTGAAGAATCTTTGCATACTGTAAACAGCCATATCAACTTGGATATGTTCTAAGAAATGCATAGTTAGTAGAAAGAGTAGTCAGTAAACTAAAATAAAAGTACAGTACAGTAAATACAAACAGTAAAAGTGTAGTTTTTGTATTATTATCTAGTATTATAATGTCAAGGGACCACCATCGTATATGAGGCCTGCTGATGACCAAAACTACATTATGCGGCACTGTGTGTGCGGCGGGTCACTGCAACTCCCTACTTAGATTGCTAATAAGAGGACTGATTGGCTGAAGAGTCCTCACACTTGGATTTCAACAGCTGACCTATAGGTTATCCCGAAAGCCTGCATAGACACTGGCTCTAAGTGGATAAGATTAGCCACCCCGGTATATCTATTACCATAAATGTAACATCAGTTGCTGTTTATACAATTCTCTGCTGACAGTTTTTAATGTTACCCGTGAAATTCAACTATAATGACATTTCAGAAAACTACCCAACTGTTCAAAACAAAACATTTGTGAAAACAAGATGAAATGGCATGAAACTGAAAGACAGCGGTGGGTCTTAACTAACATTTTTCCATCTTACTGGAAAGCTTTAGCGTGAATAAAGCACACTCTGCATGCTTACTAAAATTTGCTGCGAGCCACCAGCTAATGCTTGGAAGGTAGGGCTGTCACTATCGATTATATTAATAATTGAGTAATCTTCCAATTAATAAGACGATTTGAGTAATTGTTTATATAATATATAAATTGCAATTGCCGCAAGGCAGGAACCAACCACACATTGCAGGGTGCGCACTCAGTCACACATACGTCAGGGACTCCAATTCACTTAAGTTCAATGTTTTTGGACAGTATAAGGAAATCAGAGGATCCACCGAAAAGCCACACATACACAAGGTGAACACACAAGTCCACATATGCAAAGCAGCAGTGTGCAGTGATAGCGCCACGCACTGCGCCACTAGGCTTGGCCTATGCTTGATCTCAATAGTCGACAAGACATGCCATGCTCATGCAATGGTCACATCACAAGCACTGCGACAATCTGCTGGGTTCAAACCATCAATAAACTGCAGTAAAATATTTTTATTGAGTCTTAGGAAACCAAACAAGCTTTGCAATTTTAAGAATGGTTCCTTTTCAACATTGTCTAGTGTAGGTTTAAAAAATAAACCTAAAGTTTATCACCGCTGCTTTTGTATGCAATCTCCAAGACAGCCATAATCATTCTCTTGCATTATTGGGTGAGTCCATCAAACCTGAATGCTCTTTTAAGATGTATTTGAATTGCAGTCGTGCTGTGGTGATATTGAAGTTCTGCTTTGCTATACGGACAGAGGACTGTCTTTTCATTCACTTTTAATGCGAAGTTCTTACTCACAAATGATGCTTTCGCTGTCTCTTTATTTGGACTCTCATCCTGTATGCGACATCGTCCTTCCACCATATTACAGAGCAATTGCGAAGGAAGATTTAAATCAATGCTTTTAAATAATCAAGCAATGAAGGTTAATCGAGTAACCGTGACAGCTTTAATTACAATGTAACACTTTTTCCCAATAGAATCACAATAGCGATCTTTCAGGGAACGCTGACTACCCCCTTAACACTAGAACCACCTTTTAGCGCCAATGAACAAGCAAGAACTACTTTGGTGTATGCAGCCTTTTTGTTCGCACTACTGTGTTATTAGTAGAGATGGGCGATCCACGTTTTTTCAGTTCCGATCCGATTCCGATACACAACTGCCGATACCGATACAAGAGCTCTTTTTACTTTGTTATACTTTACATATTATTTTTTTTAAGCTAGTAAATACAGATGGAAAAAATGTATGACAAAAAATATTTAATTAGGCTACTACAAACATACATAACGTACTGTTCCACCTAATTTGTTTTAAGCGTTTTTGAGGCATTTGCAGTTCAATATGAATATCTTCAAAGCAAATATACACAAGTGACGAATGCTTAAAATTTTAACAGTTTTTCTTCCATTGTCATCAGCGCAGTTACACTTTTGTTGCGATGGCAGCCCCTCTTGTATCATCACAAGCAACGAGTTCGCAAAACAGTCCAATTAAGTTAGCGACTCCCAAATCATCCATTGCTTTTTGTCTCGCAGTTGCGTGCGCTTTGCTAAATGGGATTTTCCATTAAACGCTATTCCCACCTCAAAACCTTATTTTACATAGATTGCAAAACGCTGTGCTTCCGGTTTCTGTTAAAAGCCTAAAATACTCCCAGATCGTCACGTCTTATCTTACGCTTCTCGTACTGCGAAGGGCATGCGCATGACGTCACAGCAGGCGGAAGTCACTGTACTCACACCCACTGACTAGCAAAAAAGACTTAGGGGCAGTGATAGCGTTCGATTTGAATTCCGCAAAAACACACATGTAAAATGGGAAAGAGCTGTCGTGCGATTGATTGCCAAAAACTAAATAAGTAAGTATAGGACGTGGATCGGTCACGCATGGCCGATTCCCGATCCGTCAAATAGGTCTGGATCGGCGCCGATACCGATCCGAATATCGGTATCGGTGCATCTCTAGTTATTAGTGTTAACAGCAGCAAATCTAATACTCTCAACCAAAAAGCCGCAATGTTCATAACAGAGTGGCTGTTCTGAAATCTGGAAAATTTTCAAACATAGTATGCATTTTTATAAAATGTCGAATAAATAGACAGTTTGTTGGTGATTTCATGTTGGTCGAAGTTTCCGCTTTTTAACAACTGTATAAGGTTATTTTTTATACAAATCAGGGAAAACAAGAAAATGTATGTGTTCAGGATTGCAAACTTTCACGAGTTTGGGTAACACACTTTCAGACTCTCACGCAAGAAATCTTATGGCAAATCTACATTATTCCACTATGAACTTAGAATTAGCTGGGCAAATGCTAGGGCAGTCTGCAAACCCTACGGACTATATACATGGTATATAAAGCTCTTACATACACGTAAATGTGCAGACTCGTCTCAAACAGAAAGCCTCACTCAAGGCAGTTGACCAAAGTTGGCAAAAACCCTGCATTTTATTTGAAATGAGAAGTAAAAAGCAGTTTTTCACTGAAGCGGCTTATCATTCCATTGCCTTGTTCATATAAAATGAATGAGAAAACATATGCGTCACTTTTTAAATCTTTTCTAAATAATACCGTGCCCATACTCAACTGTAATAGCGATTAAAGCAATCTGTTCTTTTAGTATTTATGTTAAAGCAAGGCTTTTATTTTATTACTGTTGTGGGATTAAGATTAATTTCACAAGATTAATCTATGGAAATCAATACTTAAATCAATGAGCACAAAAACATATGACATAAACGACTGTATTATGGGTTTCATGGCTTTTCAGGGGGTCACAGACTCCGCTGCTGTGGGGATTACTGACGGTCTCATTGTTGTTTTGATGGGTTATGCTAATGAAGTTGCCCATTAACAAAAAAGTGTGTGATACGCTGAAGTATGTCACTGCTGGTGGTTAAAAGGTCATCGCCAGTTTTATTGATGATAGGACCTTTCTGAAACGATCTCGGACCATGAAGTAGGAAGGCAATTCACTTATATCTTAGTAGTGGAATCAGTATTTTTTCTGCACCGCAAATGCAATATTTTCCTTGGGTTTTTTTGCTGTTTTGCTGTTTGTGGGCATATACTCCATTGTCTCGGGCCACTTCTGATTGGTGAACATGACTGTCACACAGGAAACACAACATGAATTTGGAAGACTATTCTCACAAGAGTTTTAAACCCTGCTGTAAAATGCATGTCAAATCGCAGCCTTTGCGATTTGCTAATCGCTTTGTCTCAAATTGCGATTTCAATTTGAAATCGAAAAGTCATTCAGCCCTAGTACAGATATATCAGATTTAATTGCTCATGAAGATAAAAGCTCACATTTTTAAGATAAGCCAAACTCATGATTGTGATCTAATACAAATTATAGCTACTGCAGTTTCAAAAAGTCAGCAGAAATGAAAAACCACAAAAGCATGCAAAGAAGCTTGGAATTCCCCAATCTGCCATAGGAACATAGGCTCCAAATTAAAATACTCTAAAAGTTAACTAGTAGATTTAGAAAGAGTAAAGTATGATATGATTGGAACCATAGGTCTATTTCAACATCATCTTTCAGCAACAGGAAAGGAACTGACTAGGTGCAGAGCAAGACAACCACTCATTTACTGAAGTTTATTTACTCAGCTTAAAATACACCCTAGTTCACTTGCATTTGCAATTTTAGTCACCATAAAATATCATTTATTCGTATTAACCACAGAAAGTCAATTCTAAATCTCCTGCAACTGGGAAAGTGGGTGTCTTTCTTAGAGGTCAGCCTATCGGCACATGACACAAAGAGGATGTGGATGGGAAACAAGTGTGGGAATGAGCAGAAAACATACTATAAAAGGCACAACATTCATAGAAAGCCTTTTACAAGCTTTTTATAATGCCCTGCAAAGCGGATCCACTGCTCTCATTAAGATACATAATGCACACACTGATTACTCTTTGACAATCACATGATTGACACCAAAGTGAAGATGCAAGGAACAAAAGTTAACTTTTTAGCACTGCAGTGAAGGGAACTAAATATCTGTAAATGTTACACATTGATATTTTTAACAGAAATATGAGGCTGAGCTGTGAACACACTATGAAAATTGAAGAATAAAAGTTTATTCTGTCAAAAAGGTTTGTTATGTCAATAAATGTGCAAAAGTAGATCCCAACCAATCCTAGTTCGAATGCATGTGACAAATAAACCTTGACTTTGAAAATCTATGCAGCAGGCCTGAAAGTGAAACTTCAAGTGTTTAAAGGAACTGTAAAAGTAGAAACATCTGGACCAAACTAGTGGTCCATATTACTTGGAGTTACTGCTTCCGCAAAAAAGCCATATGAACAGGGAGAGGCAGACAGAAAACAGACAAATAAACCAATACAATGAATATAAAAGCAGGTCATACAATGGAGACACTCAGTACCTGAGATGTTTCAGATACTAAAGATATCTTTACGCAGATCTTGACTGAGAATTGCATAACTCAGTACTATGAATGTCCAGTCCAGGCAGAAGCTACCACTACCAAGCACTGTCCGGTCCGGCATACATGCTAAACTCACAGCAAGTCCAGCAGTGTCTTCAGATAACACAAAATATGTACATAATATGTTGTATGTTGAAACAGGTCAGCTTCACTTCAAGAGAATGTAGACCAGATTTTAAAGGTGAAGTTACAGACAGGTATGGAATGTGTTATAGATGTTTTAAACATTGCACATAGAATAACAAGACTTCAGAGTGAAACTGTAGTTGTTCTAATGGCATGCGCACTTAAACATACCTGTCTAGAGTAGAGGCTGGGGGGCGGATACTCATGAATGCTGGTTGCAGGTCTTATCCGCTGGTTCTGATCCACCAACTGAGCTGCTCCTCAGAAATTGACTATGATCTCTGGAATAATTTTCATCCTCTCCTTGCTTTTGACACTTCTCCACCTCTTTACCCTTAACGAGCTCTTCTTTCAATAAATGCTTCTCCCTTAAAAAAGTCCTGGGAATTCGTGTCAACTCCGCTGGAGTGTGAAGCGCTTTATATTGAACCAGGAAACAGACTGTGGCGTTTCTCGTGTTTTCATTTGTAGGACCAAGAATCTTTATATATTAGTTAAAAAAGGTTTTAAAAGAATATCCTAGCTTCAATTCAGAAAATAAATGTAATTAATGCCCCCATAAAAACCCGTTTGTTTAAATGACTCCATAGTTAAAGAATGACAAAGTAAAATAAACAACTCTATGAAATGCTGGTAATTATAAAAAAAAAAAAGATTAGCTTCCAGTCAAAATGTTCACGCACTAAGCCAGCACTCCATTGATCAACTGCTAAGATATCAATGGGAACAGGTTTCCACACATATTTCCTTGTCCACAAAGCCGAAGCTCGGAAATGGCATTTTATTCAGATTCTGCATTTCCTACTCTACAACACTGGCCCTGTAAATGTACGGCAAGTATAATGTCCCAACACGGAATTTAAACGCTTCTTTAGCTGAAGAGGGACGCGCCCGGTCGGCTTCCCCAGAAGTCCCCGCAGAACCGCAAGTTGCCGAGCCTCCACTTTCGCCAACACTCCGGTGCCCGGGTCCGGGTGCCGCGGCCGGGCTACAGCGCCGCTTCAGCCGCAGCCCTTTGTCTCTACATGCGCGCAGCGCTCCGCACTAACGCTATCAGACACCTTGCGGTTTTGTTTTGGGCTCCTCGTCGTTTTTGTTTTCCTGCAAGCACCGCGACTTCGGTGCCTCACACAAGCTACATCTTACTTTATCCCGGACTTATAATTTGCAGATACCAGAGAAAACTGTACATCGAGCCGCCACTTTAACGTTATTAATGCTGTTATTACGTGACGCTGTTAAATCGCTTACTCAAGCACCATAAGGATTTCGGCCATGGCCGAATTCAAGCAAACATCCGCGAGCCGCTTTGTCCTTGTACTCCCTACTCTACTTTCGCTTTATTTTTTTAAATACAATAAAAAATATTATGTCGTTGAGTGAAGCACCCTCTTGATTGTACGAAGTGTGCCGAGGTCCGATGCTGGATGTCAGCAGCCGTACTAGCAGGTGTAAGCGCACATTAACCACAGCCCAAAGACCCGCCGAGTTAAAGCTCACATTCTCTGCGGCGTTACAAGCGCGGCTTCCCGCGAGCTTAAACTCTAAACTAACCCGCGATGCTGTACAACTCGCGCTTAACACACCAGCTCCGGCACTACCTGGACTCGATATAAAGTACTGGCTGAATTAGTAAGTTATTAGCTAGCAGCCTGCCGTACAATCGATGGACCGGTGGTAGATTACGCTGCCTGGAAAAGTGCGTGGTTCTGTGTGGTTTTAAGAATACATGGAAGAAACCCCCATATGCGATTTTTGTGTCGGAAGCTACTTCGTCTGTAGATCCATGGAATTTCCAGGCCGGAAAGCAAGCACCGCTCTTGCCTGGCGACGCCTAAGGGACACCGACTGTTGTCTTGGGCTTCTGGGATCAGCTTCGGCGTCGGGATCCGTCCGGGCGCCGCCTCGGTCCGGCAGTATTCCACACGAGCAACTCTTGTACGGAATTTTTACCGAAATGTCGGGTACATACACGAGAAAGCAAAAGTGGCCGAAGGGCTGAACACTTTCTCCGCCTTCATGGTGGGCCGGGGAGGTACTTCGGTAGGTTCAAGCAGCGGCTCTCATTTCGACACAGATCACAGTCCGAGTGGTAATCAGACCGGCGCATCCCGCGATGGTAGATTCAGCATTTGTAAGTGCTGCTTCCCCTTCTTTGTTCTTTCTTTTATAACATATGATTCCTGTTTTCTGGTACAGTTTATTTGTCTGTCTGATTAATCCCTATTACATTCCCTACGGCCAACTGGTACACAGACGCTCCGCGGCTAACTAGGATCCGGCACTAACCAATCAGACCCGGTCTAAACCCCGTGTTTCATTCTCTTGAATGGTCAACGGCTGCCTCTTCACTGTCAGTCGCCTTTATTATATGGCAGCATTATATAATAAACCTTTATTCGTACCTGACAGCTCCATGTTGTGTTTTTGCTTTGCGCAAATCGCTTTCTGAGATTCCAGACTCACCTCAAGGATACAGGTGATGAGCGTCCATAATTCACATTTACGTTGCTGGTTTGGCAGAGACTTTCGTCTAAATGAATTCAGAGTTGTGACATTAGTAATTTATTTAGCAGATTTTAACTGTGCTTTTTCTTTAAAAAAAAATCTGGGGATTCCGTAGACTTTCACCCCGAGGGGCTGAATATTTCCCCCCACTATGTGTCCCACTCAGGTTATTCCCATTTCTTGTGTCCCCTGTAATTCACTGGATATGGCATAATTAAAAAAATTATAATACATGTTTTGCCCACAAATACCCAAGGCATTATACACAAGTGTCTCACAGAACTGGTGATTATTACAGAGTGCATGTTATGTTGACTCCATTGTCAGAGGACAGTTCCAATTTGTACCTTTGAGGGTACAATTATTTGTCACTGGGGCTGTACCCTCAGGGATGTACCCTTAGCTGTAGGTAAATGTACTTTTAGTCTAATTTTAAGGTACAGAAATGGACTGTGGGGAACATTTTTGTAAAATTGGGGGTATATTAATGTTTACCATTGGGAGCAATTACATAAATTACATAAAAAGGATTTCATATAATATTATCGTGTTAGCATATGTCAAAATAACATTCCATTAACCTTATAGTAAGAACAATTTCTGCACCTTTGAGAACACCTTTAAGTAATGTTACTTAAAGTTATGGTAACCTTCCCTATTAGCTGGGTTGATCTTAACTCTCTTCCCTCTCTGGTCAAAAGTATTTGCTAAACAAATAAATGTAAAATGCTTAGCCAGTTGTTTTAAAATTACATATAAATAATATTTGAATGGTATTTAATCATTTCAGAATTAAGAGGTCCACAGTATAGACTGCTGTACAGGAAAAAAATAAAATATAATATATAAATTTAATATATAATACAATGGAATGTATACACTACACAAATGTATACACAACACGTTGTATTACAGTTCAGTAATGTTCAGTATGATTAATTATTCAGTATTTGACATTCAGTATGATTAATTATTCAGTATTTGATAATCTGATCCATTTGGGGTTGCAAGTTAAATACTAGACAAAGTAGTACGTATAATTACACAAAAATCTTTGTTGTTGTTGTTTTTTTTTTGGCAGTGAAGTATTCAGTATTGGGGTACCAAGTAGATAATAATAATGGTAATAATAGGACAAAAAAAAAAATATGTATATATAAGTAAACATTAATACACATATTAATAAACATGCACAAAAGATACGAGGAAAGGACGAAATAAAAGAGCAAAAAAAAAAGGGGGAGACATAAGGAGTAGGGGAAGTTGTTTGTTGTTGTTGTTGTTGTTGTTTCAGTTTCATTTCATCTAGATGTGTTACTTATTGAACTGTAGTACAGTTATAATGAAACTACAGGTGGGTGATCTTTGTTATCCACCATTCCATACCTTTTTCTGTTCATTCTGACGTATTTCCTCTTCTCCACCCTGCCTCTTTCCTGTGGCTGAATGCATAGAAAAAGGTAAGACTGACACGAGGTGCTCTCACAGAAATATTCAATAATATGGCTATTATCTATTAAACATATAATGTCATTAACATGTAAATACACCATGAAACTATGAACATACATATATTACACGTTCTGGTAATGTTCCCTACTATTTCCACTTGGATCATTACTGAAAAGTCACATGGATTATTTGGCTAACGCTGCAGGAGTTTAGGAGGTTCTGTTTGCCACACTAGCTTCACTCGATTAGAGGACAATAAAGTTTTGTTTCAATGAACCATGGGTCTTGCCCTTATTTTGCACAAAATAGTATGGTATGAAAAATGGCAAAATCACTATGATTACATAAACATGAAAGATGTTTTAAACATTGTACTAAACATTGCTCTTGTACTGTGATTTTTTTCTACCTTAATCATAATGAGAAATGCCCGATATATCAGGTTATGTCTGGCCTCACATCTTCAATGAAGGATTTATTCTAAATGAAATTTCAGTAGTCACATTTCAATAGTTGTCTTTTTTTATTTTATAGTAGAGCATTGGAAACACTAGAAAAAGCAGATCAAATAAGGATGGATTGTAGTATAGGGAAAATGTATGCTCTATAGTTATAATTAAATATATACTTAAAGCCAGGCTGACTTTTCATATCTGTGTTTTGCATCAGCAGGTTAAGTAAAACACTAAGTATATCCAAGACATTTATACATGTGTTCAAACAATAAGCTACTTAAACTCTAAATACTATGAAAACTTTTCATATTTCATTAATGATGGTAAGGCTAATTAACATCATTCTCTGTACAAGTCGGGATAATATTACACCTATAATGGTGCCCCCTAATGTCCTGTTTACATTCTTACAGTATCTTATTCTTTAATTTCTGGTTCAATGACACCATTCTACCTGCTCTAATTAGAAGTCCAAAAACAGACCCCAATGGTAAAAATGTTGAAAATCTAGGATAAAGCTTCTTAAGTAAAATTGTCTCTTCTACTGATGCTTCCCCATTTGTTCTTTATGGGACTAGTTTAATTGTAGATTGTATGTCTTCTTCTGCAGCTTAAAGCATATAATTAGTGTAGCAACTACTGTCATTCTCTTCCACAGTTCTCTGTTTGCAGAGACACTTCCTGGGATATAAGATGAATTGCACAGATCACATTCCTTTATGTATCATAGCAGTTCCACAATCTTCTCTATCGTCTCTATTAACAATTGCACTCATGCTGTGTTTCTCCAATGCTTGTCCTGTTCATTGCTATTTCAGGTATCAATAACATGAAACCAGTTTCCACACTTTTTCACAAATTTTCTCAGTTGTTCATTTTTACAGACAAATCATTCAATGGTTATGACATCATCAAGCTGATCTCCATGGGTGAAAAGGACAGCAGCACGCTTGAAGGTCTCTTCTCCAAACTCAAATCAAAGAATCAAATTCTGTTCATGTTCTTGTACTGAACTGAATTTTTCTACCTTCACCACAGTGTGAAATGTGCGATACATCGGGTTATGTCTGGCTTCACATCTTTAGTGAAGAACGGAAGATTATGAAATCCTGGAGTGTCAACCACTGTCATGGTTTTTCGTCTGATCTTGTTACATTTAGATAAACTTGTGTATGTGAGCTGCTTTCATTGGCTTAAAGCTTCTTCCCTTCACCCAGGATGGTGTGTTACTGCTCTTTCCTGTTACATTTTTTTCCCAGCAGCATAATCTCTAGTTCTTTAGAGTTGAACATAGTTTTAAAACCTCAGCATACATGAAAATTACAACCCTCCCCCCCAGAACTCCACGGTCCTGCTTTAAGAATACAGTGTCTACAACATGGCCCAGCTCATTCCACAAATGCAAAGCATAGTATGGAAAGAAAAGTATGGAAAATTTTGAAATAAACTTCAGCTTCATTTAATAAAAGACAGTGACCTGACTTTGCTGACAGGTGGCACTGTAACATCACAGCTCACCGACTGAAGTATATTTATACAGTGCACACAAAGAAGCACTGGTCGATCTTTATTCCTTTAGTAATACTTGCATTTACTATGCTGTTCATACCTAATGGAGTCAATTCGAGTCCTACTTTAATTATTAAATTAAAGTTTCTGCTGCCCTGCACCAGCTGTCCCCCAAACAGGGGTGGTGGGTATCTACTGAACTGCTCCGTTATATGACACATAATGGGAAGGCAATACAAATACAGTGACATATGAAAAAAGCTTCATTTTAGCACATTAAATACTGCTTTTTAGGCAAGGCCGCATAAATATTTATTTTCAATCTTTGAAAAGCATGTGACAATTTTGTGTTTGCAGAGGCATTTCCTGAGATATAAAAGTACTCACATCCTAAAGTGTGAGGCATCCTGCCTCCTGTGTCCTCCAACCCTAGAGGATAGTCACTCTATAACAACTTTAAGCTCCTAGTGCACCTAGACAGCTAATCATCACCTGCTCTGGGTCACAAAACCCCAGCAACAGAATAAAAAAGCCACTACCGGACCTTCCCTAAAACTATATTTCCAGCATAAAATGGAGCTAATGTCAAACTGAAGGATTAAATTGGATAAATGGAATAAATGCCAAAAATGAATCCAATCTAACCTTACTAACATAAGAACCACTTCCTAAAACACTGAACTTCTTGAAGATTTTGTTCTGGAACTGCTAGATTGCCACTAAGCAATACAACACATTTTTTTCTTCTCTCACAATGGTTAAGAACTAGAAAGTGTTCTTTATGGTGCTGTTGATTAGCAACATGCCATTCACTTCACGTTTTCTCCCCGTTCGATTCATCTGCTGATGCTGACCAGTGCAGACAGGATGCAGTAAAAATGAATGCATTCATATTAAAACTGCTATCTAATCTCTGAGTAGTCTGTTTTGTTCACAAATTTAGATTAGGACACTTTGTCCCCAACCCCGACACAATGTTGACGTGTCAGACAAGACAGCCCAACAACATCGAGTTTTTAAAAATTGATGGTGAATGTCATCAGAGCCTTACCACTGAAGGAATTTTTGACTAGTTCAGTCCTTTGTAAGTGTTATTTTGAGTCTTTCACCCGTACTTCCTGCAAAGGAAGGCATTGCTGCTTCACGCTTAGGTACATGCTATCACCAATATCTTCATCACAAATTAAATTTGATATATGAAGATTCCTTTAAAATGAATAACAGATGCCTACATTTTTGGATATGGGAAAGAGTCAAACTTCGTCTGAATGTCACAGCCTCAGCATGGAATGGCAGAAACCACCAGAGGGTGCTAGAGAGCAGCAAGAAGAAGTATAATTTAATCAGAATCAGGAACCTTTTATTACCCCAGAGGAACATTACACATCCACACAACAAAACAAAACAGATAATACATAGTACCACATAGAACAGTCCCTATATTAAAATAAATAAGTATGATAGAGTTGATGAATAACTGAGTGAATATGGTAAATACGGTACTAGGAGATAGTATATAGGCAGATATTGATTTTATTGCACATATTATTACACAAGTCCTGAGTGAATCATGAATTGTACAAACTGATGGTAGTCAGAAGGTTTGCTTTCTGTGTCTGTGGTGATTTTATTGTTGATCAGTCTGTGTCTGTGGCTCTGTGACACAAGTAAGTGGCATCATCCATGATCGACCGCAGTCTGGGCAGCATCCTCTATAGTGTCCAGCTCCTCTCCTATCACCTACCCAGCCTTCCTCATTTAGGCACCGACCCAATACCCAGTATTGCTATTGCGCCGATACTGGCTAAAAATGTTGTATCTGATATCTGGGAGGTGGATAAGTAAGAATTAAAGCCGATCCAATTTACTGTCAGAGGAAGTGCATCGCCTTAGTGCAGCATACTGTAAACAGAAGTGAGTGTCACATGACAGCTAGTTGCGCATGCATATGCGTCAGAGCTGTCTTGCCAGCTGTGTAGAAATAGAATAACCCCATGACGTTCGCGGTTGTGGATATTTGCGAGTTAACCTTGCACAATTAAACAAATATGTTTGGAGCTTGCCGAAAGATCGCGGAAAGTCTGCTTGGCTACGCCGCACATCTCAGCAACCAGCCTCATTCACGTGTTAGCTGTCTTTATAACCATGGAATGTGTTCTCACAGTAACTTATAGACTTCTCAGTGCTGTTAGTCTTGCATTTTTAAAAACAAGTCCAAAATGTAGTTCTCCCCGTGCATACAGTAGTAACTTTGTACATACACCGGTATAATTTGGATGGTTTGTATATGTAGTTTGTCCTGGTTTGTCCTGCCCATCTAGCATTCTGTTGGTTTACCAGAGCCCTGTGGGCGGTGCTTAGTGTTATATAAAGTTGACATCTAGTTATGCATGGCGTCTGAACTTGTTCGTCTTCTGGGAAGCGATGGTATAGGTGCGCAGTATATTGTACATCTGCATACTTTCTATTGTCCCTAGTAGCTATTGTTAGTACGCGCCAGCGATTCCTCTAATTGTAGTCAAAATGTATTCTGGGATCTAAGTGTACCTCCTTTTAATGGCATGTCTTGCAGTAAATTCGCACTAGAGGGTAGCTGTCTGATATCCCTGGGAAGCTCATTATACTTAGTCTGCTCTGTTTCTAGTGTTGTTTGATTTTTGTAAGCAACTCTTTTGTTCGTAGCTGGTAGAATGCAGCCCCAGTGCTTGTTTTATAGTCACCTGCTGCATGTGGTAGGTAAATTTTATATTTAAGTGGGATTTATTTAATGTTCAGTGCCATGTCTGACCGCTATAATATATTACAAGATGTACTGCGGAAGTGGAAGCTGCTGTTTTGTCTTTCAGCCCTTCGGTGCTGCCACACTGTGTTGTATTCCGTGGATCGCCTGCGTTTGCAGGTGTTATGCCGAAAAAGGCATCCCTGCCGTAGAATGCATGCCTGTCTCTAAATGACCGATTGGTCGCTGTTCTGAAACGAGTTGAGCTACTTTGTCGAGTAAGGCTACCGTAGTGCTAATCAATAGCCCCAAAAAACCCGTAAAACTCTAACCTTAACCCCCCAAAAACCTCTAAAACCCTAACCGCCAAAACCCCCCTAAAACCCTAACCCTAACCCCCAAAACCCTAACCCTAACCCCTAAAAAACCCCTAACCCCAAAAAACCCTTAAAAGCTCAACTCATCAGAACACCGGCATGCATTATAAGGCAGGGATGTGTTTTTCGGCAGGGATGCGTTTTTTGGCATAACACCTGGTTGTTTATCTCTCATTGGTGCTGGTGCGGAGGATAGCCCTGCATGGATCAGTGGTCCACAGACTTTATGGTGTGTGTGTATTTTCCTTGTGATTCTTTTCCAGCAGTGCAGCTGGCAGGCTGCTTAAGGTTTCCTTTTCTTGTCCTGGTTGTTCGTTTGGTTTGACTTTGTTGTCTTTGTGGATTAATTTTATTTTGTTACTCTTGTTTTCTTTTGTTTATGGTTGCCCCAGTATTGGACGGTGCGTGGCCTCCAATGATGGGGCAGGTAGCTCCCCAAGTGCTGGCGTAGCTAGCTGCTGGCCGGTGCTGGCATGGCAGATCCCCTCCGACATCAGCCCTTCTTCCATGACTTAAGGGGACCTATCACAGCTTCCACGGGGTCCACACCCAGCACAAGGGGCTGCTGGAGACTTCTGGCGGTGTGCCCCCCCCTCCTGGCCCGGCCCTTCTTCCTACCCCGCATAGGAGCGCCTTAGTGTTGTGGGACGAGCTGCAGAGGTTGCGGCGCAGCCTCTGTGCTTTACTGATGAGTGGGGAGTTCTTGATGGCCGGTGATGTGGTGTGTAAATGTGGTGCCTGCCCTCCTCGGTCGCCGATGTCATCTCCGCCGAAGTTTTGGCCGCCTCATTGTCTGCCAAGCTGGAGCAAACTTGCCGGACGATAGTGATCAGTGCCCGCTCCAGCCACGCCAACAGTATCGCTTCTGGGATCCCACTTCTGACACCAGTGTGGCGTCGGGCGGACCAAGGCATCATGGAAGCAGAGAAAGACACAAAGACTTGCCTGCCAGGGAGAACACACTCTTTATCAGCAGCCCTTATAAGGACTACATCAGGCACCCAATGAGCACCGAACCAATTGCACACAGTTAGCACAAGGTTGTCAGACGGTGGCAGATTTCCGTAAGCTAAATACACACGGGGGTCAGACCGGGTACAAACAAGACATGGGCAAACACACACGCGACAATAAGGAAATGTGACCATTAACAACAACACAACAATTTACAACTACATGCAGGGCATGCTGGGACATGCACTCCGCTGGTGCTACAGTATGTTTATTTGGAGAGTTTTTGGTTGTGCAAATCTTTTTATTAGCTCTGGACAATAGTCAGGGTGCAGGGGGCATCAGTTATTTTCTTAATTCCTTTTTCTTGTCTCCTTGCCTATAGTCCAGGGTTGGTGGCCCAGAGCCACAAGATCTGAATCCTCCCTGCTGGTGGTGGTGAATTTCACCTTGTATTGTGTGCAGTGTAAACTCGCCCATTTCTGCTGTGTGAGGAATGGCATCGATTTATACATCACCTTTGTAAATCCTCCATGTACCAACAAGTAAGTTAGAGAAGGGCTTTAAGATGTATGCCTTGTCTTACATCCACAAATATGAAGGTGAGTCTTTTATTCTTTCAACTTTGTGATTAGCGTTAGCTATAGCTCATTACTCTCGGATTGTGATAGTGTATGCATATGCTAATGAAGTATCTATGAACATCCCCAATCATTCTAACGGAGAATGTCTAACTTAATAATGTTACATATGCCTTTAAGTACATATTGCGTTAATCTGTGTTTGCTATTCTTGGTGTCAAACTGTTACGAACCCCAGTCTAGAGTTGGGGCGTAACAGAATGGAAAGGGAAAGGGGAATGGGAACGAGGGGAACACAAGGTATGATATGAGGGAACACACATGGACAAAGGGGTATTTTTTTTAATAGTTTTTATGTTTTTATTCACGCAAGACAGAACACAGAACAGCAAACCTGGTGCAAGAGCTTCAGGAGTGATAAAGGCCAAAATAATAAACAAAACCCCAACTACCGAACGAAACCCAAATCTAACTGAACTACCAAAGAACACAGAAACAACAAAACCTATACCTAACTCCCTAACCAAATCAGTGGACACAAAGTATATCAAAACAAAACGGCAACCACTCCCTACGCACCAGATACATACACAAACACATACATACACAGCCCGGTCGCCTACGATGGCGGAAGCCGGAGGCCCGGGGTCTCGGCCTCGCATGGATCCCAGGGATCCCGGTTCGTCTAAGGAGGATCTCCTCCTTACTATTCGGCTTAGGGAAACCAAGCTGGAGATTAAGAGACAGGACTGCCAGGCCCAACTCTTACGGATTAGGGCTTTGGAGATGGAAGCAGAGCGGGACGCTGCCGTGCAAAGGGCGAGGGTAGGCCAGCCACAGCCTGTTTCTCCGCCGCGGAAGGTAAGCTCGCCCCTTGAAACTGCTCGCTCCACCGCTCATGCCGGTGTAGGTTCGCCGGACGAGAATGTGCGTCCTAATCCTCAATCTCCGCTGGGTTTAACTCGATCTCCTCAAAGGGAGAACATTGGATTTGACGTGAGTCGCCATATTGGACTCGTGCCCATATTTAGAGAAAATGAAGTGGATGCATATTTCCCCATCTTCGAGCGCATCGCGACCACTTTGAATTGGCCCAAGCACCTTTGGTTGCTTCTGCTTCAATGCAAACTCGTAGGGAAAGCTCAGGAGGTATGTTCGACTCTTGGATTAGAACAGAGTCTAGATTGTGTCCTGGTCGAGGGGGCGGAGCGAGCAGCAACAGGACGTAACACAAACAGATACAGCAAAAGGAGAAGTTACTGTACAGGCTTTTTGCTTTAGATTGATGAGATTGATGAAGAAGCAGGACAAACCTCAGAGTGTAGAAGTAGGGCAGCACTAGTAATTTGTCAGACTTCAAGTTAAAGCTATTCAATGTTTAGATTTGTGTTGTATGTGCAAAGTATGGCCACGTTCCATTTGGCCTCTGTGTTATTGCTTTTGTTGTTTTTGCATGCGTTTTATGGTGCATTCAAATGGGGTCTTGTTTACCGTGTTCACAAGATGAGCCCATATGTGTGGAGGGGTTATTCGGATTTAATTAAATAAGTAAATGTGTACACAAATATATTGTGAAATGTGACGGTACATAAATGATAATATGAAATGTATGCATTAATATGTTGTAAAATGTGGAAATAAGTTATATGAAATGTAAGCATAAATATTTATTTATGTATTTGTTTGTTTAACTAATGTTGTAAATGGGTGCAGTGCGGTTGCTTCACACCTCTGGGACCTGGGTTCAAGGCTCTGCCAGGGGTCCACGTGTGTGTAGTCTGTTCCCGTGTCATCTTGGGGTTTGCACCAGGCAGTCTGGTTTGCCCCACAGTCCAAGAACATGCTGAGGTTAATTGGATTTGCCAAATTGCCAGTAGGTATGTTTGTGGAAACTTAAAACTCCATTATATTTTGAAGATGTTGTGCACTTAGGAAACAACAGTGTACGTGGCCTTGTTTTTCTTGCTTCTGAAACACGTTTATCATTTCTTGCGCTCATACAGCTCACTTGCTTCCTGTTTGAGGAAGTATTTCATGTTTCCGAACATGACATTTAACACTTTATGTGCAAAGAGCCCATTGGTTACCCATTAAGTTAAGGGTTTTGTAATTTATCATGCACAGTATACAGTAGGGTATTTTGTGTTTATAGATTGATTTTTCTTAAGTCTGAATACAAGAAAATTTATACGAACTTGATGTTTTCAGACTTACATTCTTTCTAAAGTTTGCTGAATTACTGAGGATGCACAATCACATTGGAATTGTATCGGCAGACAATTGCTTTTTTAAAATCATCAGCTTCGGATCGATGCTTAGATTTGAATGATATTTCCAGGTGGTATTTGATGATGCATTATTGTATGCCGGAAAGGCAGCATTGATGTGACATATGGGCTTGCACAGCACAATTAAAATGTCTGCAGTGTGGAAGTTTTCCGAAGTGTGCTTTTGTGAAAGTTACTAAATAAAACATAAGAAACTTGTATAAATCATGCCACCCATGGATTTCTTCCTGTAGTCTAGTGGTAGCTATTGTTTGGGCAACATGGCCATTGCATTTATTAAATGGGACACCTGGGCATTACACCTACAGGAACTTTTATGACATCCCATTCTAAATCCATACACATCAATATGGAGTTGGTCCATACTGGAGCACAATCATGCTCTAAATCCATAGGCATGAATATGGAGTTGGTCCATACTAGGGCACAATCATGCTTGGACAGAAAAGGGCCTTCCCCAAACTGTTCCCACAAATTTGTAGGCATAGAATTGTCCAAAATGTTATGGTATACCAAAGCATTAAGAGTTCTCTTCACTGGAACTATGGGGCCTAGCCCAGCCCCTAAAAATCAACCCCATATCATTATCCCTCCTCAACTAAGCTTTACAGTTGGCACAATGCAGTCAGGCAGGTAACATTCTTCTGGCATCCACCAAACCAAGACTTATCCATCACAAAGAGAAGCGTGATTCGTCACTCCACAGAATACATTTCCACTGCTCCAGAGTTCAATGGTGGCGTGCTTTACACCACTCCATCTGATGCTTGGCATTGTGCTTGGTGATGTTAGGCTTGCATATGGCTGCTCAGCCACAGAAGCCAACTCTCAGCGCACAGTTTTTGTTTTGGGGTTAATAACAGAGGAAGTTTGGAACTCTGCAGTTATTGAGTTAACAGTGTTGGTGAGTTTTCACGCTGTCCGCCTCAGCATTTCTTGACTCCACTCTGTTACTTTACGAGGTCTGCCAGTCTGTGGCTGAGTTTCTGTTGTTCCTAAATGCTTTCACTTTGCTGTAATACCACTTACAGTTGACCATGGAATATCTAGCAGGGAAGAAATTTCACAAACACTCATGTTGCAACGGTGGCATCCTATTACTGTACCATACTTGAATTTACTGAACTCTTCAGAATGACCCATTATGCTTTTGTCCATATGGTATACGAACCATTGTATGTTTGTGAACCTGACTGCATGGCTGGGTGCTTGATTTTATACATCCGAGGCAATGGGTCTGAATGAAACACCTGAGTTCAATGAGTATGAGTATGAGGTATGTTCCAATACTTTTGTCCATAGAGTGTAGTGTGCCATGTTAATTGAAATGTATTGATAAAAGTATCTTATTTAATGCTAAGTAACTGATAAAGAGGAAAAAATATTGGAACAGTATCAGTATTGCAATATCGGTATTGGACCAGAAAAAATTTAATCGCGCCATCTCTAGTCTTGGTGCTGGATACCACAACGCACCTTCAGATGTCCATGCCTCAACAGTTTGAAACTGTTTCGGTGACATGAGTACACAATATTAGGCAGGTGGTTTTACTGCTACGACCAATTAGTGTATATTTGATCTTTTGTTAGTCAGCAGTATCCAATTTATTTCTTGTTATGCTACCCTGATCTTGTTGCATCTGATCTTCCTACCAAATCGCAATTAAAGCTTGTGTCACTTCATTATGTATGTATACTATTGTAGCGGAGTCTGACATACTTTGGTCAATAAATCGATTCCCCTCCTGTGCATGTATGTATACTGGGACAAGGACAATAGTCTGATTAAATGGGGTAAATGACTTAGTTGTGCATGTAAACATACTGGTGAACATTTGAAGGGATTTATAAATTGGCTTAGTTAAAGCTCAGAATACATTTACTCTATTTTGCGGTTTGTTTTTTTGGCAACAGGAACTTCTGATTTTGCATATGTAATAAAGTTTCTAGTAAGCCTTAAAGCAAACGGTCAACGGAAGTGCCTGACTAAAGTTTCCTGTCTACATACCCTGATCTTTCACCTCCTGCAGCAAAATTAACTGCAGATTCCCATCACAGTTGTCATTCACTTCACTACCCCTCTTCTGCCTCCACTCCCCATACAACAATTAACTACAAAACTGTTAAATATTAGTAACTGACAATTTTTTTTTTTTATAAAGTCGAAGAGAATGTAACACTATCAAATCAAAGCAATCACATCAGAAGAGCAACAAAATGGCAAGCTTACACTTTCACATCCGTCATATGCAGCAACCAGAAAGAGCAACCAGAGAGACCTGGTTGAATAAAAACATCTCAATAACTGTAACCTTAAAACATTACACTCCGATCCAGTGCGTGTCACCTGCATCCACAATGTGTATCATAAAGAGCATAGACCATAGATAAATTTACACAGAGGGACAAATTCCAAAATAATATAAAACAAGATCTTACTATTAGAATGTTTTCCTCCATGCTTTGATGGAAGAAATTCAGCTCATAAAATCCATTATCCGTAGGAAACAGACTATGCATACACGTACCAGAAAAAGAGAGATACATTTAGAATTGTTCTCCCCATTTGGTTTTAACCAATCACCAATTTGCCAACAAATAAACAACCAATAAAGGATTATTATAAAAATAAAAAAAAAACCAAAAGGGCACTAGGGCCCCCTGATCACTCTGGGGCTCTAGGCTACGGCCTGTTCATTAATCTGCCCCTGCCCATAAGAAGCCAGTTAAAAGAGACATTGAGAGGTCTAACATAAAGGAGTTTCAGCTGATTGTTACCAGATGTGCTGCAGCATTTTTAATTGTCTGCAGTGGCGTTACAGCACATGGCAATCCTGTCAGTAAAGAGTTACAGTAACTTGGACAAGGATTTGAGCTGCATATTCTGATAGATAATATCTGATCTTCCTGATTTTATCATCACCCCTCGGATCCTATCAGACCTTGATGGACACAACATCAATGGATGAATGATAGGGTTAGCAGGGAAAACAAGAACCTTGATCCAGTTCTTTGATAAAAATTCCTAGTAGGTCTGGTGGAAAAAAATTATGATAGCGTGCAGTTAAACAATAATCATAAGGCTGATTATACTTTATTGATCCCCGTGGCTAAATTCCTTTTTTGCTTGCTCCATCTTGCTCTCCTTAAGTGACAGTAAGCTTGGCAGTGAAGGGCAGCCACTTCTTGCAGCACCCTGGGAGCTGGGGGTTAAGGGCCTTGCTGAAGGACCCACAGACATGCTGAGGCTGGGTTTGAACCAATGATCTTCCAATCAGATGTACAGAGGCTTCACCCACTGAGCCACAACGGACCTCCATGGGACACAAATGTAGGGTTACTACATGGAGAAAAGAGAGGAGTCAATTTCCAGCTCTTGGAAATGAACCAACTCCCTCCCCTACCCCCCCCCCCCCACCCCCATCCCCATCTCCATCTAGCTGAAAAAGGTGTGCCAGAGAAAGAGAAGTTTGTGGAAAGACCAGCTGGATTTACTGTTCTTAGGGTAGATCCAGGGTGTTTCTCTGGATGTTAGGATGTAGTCAACACGTAGCCACATAGTGAAATTATGGGTTTGAACCCCACTTGAAGTTTTTCTACTGCTTGCATATTTATCCAGTCATTATAATGATATGATTTCAAAATTTGCTTCTGCCTCCCATTTGGTAAAATCTACCAGTGGAGAAACCCACCCAGTGGACCACCCCCTGAGCAGCATAAATTACTGAGGGAGACCCCCTCACCCCTCTGGTCAGTGAAATCTACTGGGGGACCCCCCATCCCCTCGAAATTCATTTCTGCTTAAGTGCTTGATGTGGAGTGATGTGTGTGTGGGTGGAGTGCTGACATTCTTTTCGGATTTAGTACTATTTAGAAACTTTATGCATCTGTATCCCAGGATAGGTGTATAGGCAACACGGTCTGTCCCATAGTGAGTCTTATTCCTTTAAAAAGGGGTGGTGAAAAGAACACAGACACAACCTTCCCTTAAATGTAAATTAAGGTGTAACAACTTAGGAGGAAATGTAGGATGGCGTGTTCGTCACAAGCCCTAACTTGCCTGGTAATCTGTTTAAGAGTGGGCGTGAAGAGTTGAAAAGAAGGATATTAAGGAGTAAAGCAGGAGTAAATAGTAGTCTTCATTTCAAGCTGGAGGTATCTCTGTGAGTGTTCCTGAGGTCCTCGAGAATCTCATTTATATTCTGTGTACTTGATCGACAAATAAGTAACAGGTGAGTGAACTCATGGCTGGGAATATTGCAGTTATGTAGGCCAGAACAGAAAAGTATGAGTAAGAGGGGTGTTTTTGGTGTGCTTTTGTGTATGTATGTATTATGTATGTATGTATTATGTATGCATGAATGTGCTTGAGTTTCTAATCTTGTGGAGATATACAAAAAAAATTAAGAGACCACTCTATATTTTTAAACAAATCTGCATTTTTAAATCTTGGTTTAATCCTGGTTCTGCTGGCAGAAGCTACGCTGAGCAACAGGTTGCTTTCAGGTTCCAGACAGCAGTACACAAGAATGAGATGAAGCATGTGAGACAGAGATCAAACAGAAACCAGCCAGGTAAAGGGCGGTAGTAACTTCCTAATGCCAGAGATGACCGTTAACTTATCCGAGAGTTTGTCATGAATCGATTGAAGAGTCCTTCAAAAGGAATGGGAAGCATTAAGTGCATGTGTGAAGTGCAAATGCATTGTTAGGACAGTTTGTATCAGGCTCATAGAAGCAGGACTGAACTCCCATAAAGCAAGAAAAGAGCCCTTCAATAATGAAAAACAGAGAAGAACCAGGCTGCAGTTTGCAAATATAAATTATTCACAGACGCACACCCATAAATTGAGAAATGAGTTGAAAAGAAAAATTGTGCTATGGTCTCTTCATTTTTTGTATTTCAAGAAATTGTGGCAACAAGGATACTAAAAAGAATTTGTGGGGGTTGATAGTCTTGATTCAGTGATTGGGAATGTGGTGTGATTTAGCACATTAGAATGATATCCCCACTAAGACAAAGACAGGAATTCAAATGAGTGCAGGTATATGTATGTCTTTTTCTGTAAGAATATGTGCCTTTGCATGTATTGATTGATGTATTGACTAGGATGTACGTTCAACCATCTTACGCAAAGCGATAACAAATACAATGATCTAATACACGGATCAAATACATGACCAAATACAATAATGTAAAACACTCTTTTACCAAACAGCACAACAATTTGCAAATCCACTAACAGATGGTATTTGCTGTTCAGTTACATATAGAAAATAGATCTCACTGTTTATTTTTCTGTTTCGTTTAAATACTCTTTTGTATTTTTTGTATTTTGTATTTGTGGCCATCTTTTCAGTTTGTTTACTGTTTGTTTTGAAATCTGTGCATCTGTTGACTCACTTTCTCCAAGACCTCTCTCACCTCAACAAGTTACATCATAGTACTATACATCGAAGCTTATCTGGGTCGCTGAAGGAAGTTAGACTTCAGGGTAATTTAAAGACGAAGGCCTTACACTCCCTGGGTTGCTGTGATGTACGTCATCTGGTTTTTTAATTGTTACTTGTATTGAATAATCGAATCAACACCTATTTTTTTCAATAATGTAGTAGAGATCATTTTTATAATTTACTAGCATTGTCATCATACATCTCTCTCTCTTTCTCTTAGAGAACATCAATGGCACAGAACGACGTTGCCTTCTCCTCTTCCTTACTCTCTTCCTCCATCCACAATGCCACAGGTGGGCAGAACATACTGGGCAATGTGCCCACTGCTTTGGGGGCCCTCATCCTGGTTCTGGCCTTTCTCCTCGGCTGCCCTGGAAACCTGTTCATTATATGGAGCATCCTTGCACGTAGCCAGAAACAATCTGTTCCCACCCTTCTCTTTCTACACCTAGCCTGTGCTGATGGCTTCCTGATGGCGCTCACACCGTTCTTTGCAGTCTACCTGGCTAAGCGTTCGTGGGAGTTTGGCAACATTATGTGCAAGGGGCTATTCTACCTGTGCAGCACCAACATGTACGCTTCCATCCTCCTAATCTCACTCATGAGCCTGTACCGACTGGTGGCGGTCATGTGGCCCCAGCGTCTGCGCGCTGTCACGGGCTGGAGGACTGTACTGTGGGTTTTAGCTGGACTCTGGATGCTGGTGCTGGTCTTGTCTTCCCCTGTCTTGATATTCCGACAGAACAGTGAGACTGAAGAAAATGGAACTCGACGTACAGTTTGCACCACCAATCACACCCTTCCGCAGCATGTGAGTGACATGGGTTAGTGGTGGGACATTATAAATAATCCTCCACATGCAGTGACTATGTGATCCTCTCATTGTCTATGTGATCCTTTAATTATCTATGTGATCCTCTCATTGTCTACAGTATGTGATCCTCTCATTGTCTATGTGATCCTCTAATTATCTATGTGATCCTCTCATTGTCTATGTGATCCTCTAATTGTCTATGTGATCCTCTAATTATCTATGTGATCCTCTGATTGTCTACAGTATGTGATCCTCTCATTGTCTATGTGATCCTCCTCTCATTGTCTATGTGATCCTCTAATTATCTATGTGATCCTCTCATTGTCTATGTGATCCTCTCATTGTCTATGTGATCCTCTCATTGTCTATGTGATCCTCCTCTCATCGTCTATGCGATCCTCTCATTGTCTATGCCAGTGGTCCCCAACCTTTATTTCGTCACGGACCAGTTTAATATCAGAAACTATTTTCACGGCCTGGCCTTTAAGGAGTGGCAGATAAATATACATATACGTATTTATACGAATAAGTGATACGTATAAAAATGGGGATTTTTTAAAATATAATAATGGGGTATCTTTAAAATATAATAATAAATGTAAATTTAATCTGTATTTGCAGCTTTATTAACAGCATCCTCATAACATCGAGCCAACAACATAACACGGGTAACATCCACTCAGCACGATAATGCTCTCTGGTCACCATGGTAAACTTTGAACATCTTGTTAAAATAATTCAAGATTTACCACAAAAACAAATACAAAGTGCATAAAAAAATACGACTTCACCGCAACGCTGAATCAGTGAGAGCCTTGGGCCTGTTTCTCTGCAGCGAGCCTCTCCCATCTAGGGCTGATGGGAGACAACGACACCTCATTTGAAAGCCAATTGCCACATATTACGCAGAGCGGCCTTGGTGCATGGGAATCGCCGGTTGCAATAAATCCAAATTTTAAATAGGACTCCTGGTACTGTCTGTTAAAATTAGCTTTCCTCTTAGACGTAGTAGGCTCCTCTTCTGTCTCCTCACTGGGTCTTTCCCCCTTTCCAAAGAAACGATCAAGAGACATTTGTTTTTTATACATCTTACTAGCTTGTGGGACTATTTTTAGCGGTTTTTTATTTTTTTTGTGCAGCCCGCGGGCAGGTACCACATGACCCATGGCCCGGTACCGGTCCGCGGCCCGGGGGCCACTGGTCTATGCGATCCTCTTATTGTATATGTGATCCTCTCATTGTCTATGTGATCCTCTAATTATCTATGTGATCCTCTCATTGTCAATGTGATCCTCTCATTGTCTATGTGATCCTCTCATTGTCTATGTGATCCTCTCATTGTGTATGTGATCCTCTAATTGTCTATGTGATCCTCTCATTGTCTATGTGATCCTCTCATTTTCTATGTGATCCTCTCATTGTGTATGTGATCCTCTAATTGTCTATGTGATCCTTTCATTGTCTATGTGATCCTCTCATTGTCTATGTGATCCTCTCATTGTCTATGTGATCCTCTCATTGTCTATGTGATCCTCTCATTGTCTGTATGGTCGTCTCATCATCATCTTGTCTCATTTTTGATTCCTTTACCGTGACTTACACTCCACACATTTCTCTTGCCTTCCTACAGGTCATGATTGTATTAAGCACTTCCCACCCTGATGCTTCCTCTTTGCAGGTTATTTTTCACTACACCTTAGAGACACTGCTAGGATTTCTCCTGCCCTATGGGGTGATCGTGACCAGCTACGTGTGTATTCTGCGGCGAATACGGCAAACTAGATTCCGCCGCAAGATACGCAGTGAGAGGCTAATCTTGGCAATTGTGGTGATTTTTGCAATCTTCTGGCTCCCATATCACATCATCAACGTGGTGCAGGTACTCACGTGTTCGGAAGTCTCTGTTTATGTGCCAGGGTTATTCTCATTAAAATTAACGAAAACTGAAACTATAAGAAAACATTAACATGAACAAAAATATGAAAATGACATTAAAAAGTACAACTAAACGAAAACTATAAACATTGCTTCCAAAACTAAGCTAAGTAAAATAAAAACATCAAATGCTTCCCATTACCGTTTTTAGTGCTATTTAGCTAAAGTATTGGTTTTCTTATCTTTAATTACCATTAATAATGCCTGGAACATGCTTTGCCCATTTTAAGAATTTCAGTACATTATGTGCACTGTGTGTTTCTCAGTATAGCTACTCAGATCCAGCGTTCCACTATTGCACTGACCAGTTGTTTTCTTGCAGATAGCAGCCGTGCTCTGTCCCGTTTCTTCCCCCCTAAAAGCCCGGTATGGCATTTTTGCACATTTTTTATGCACGTTATTATTAATGCTTGAATAAAGTTTTAAATGAGGACTAGTGGATGCTATTCAAATACATGAAAGGTATATATCTTTCCAGCAGGAGGTGTACTCTACTTTGAAGACCTTTGTTGTAACTATAGGCATAATTATAAGTATAATAATGATGCTAATTAGGATTCTAATTACAAATACAGGTTGGATGACATTTGGCAGTCAAGCCGCACAGTCACGTCCGCCCTGGCCTTCATCAGCAGCTGTGTCAACCCCGTGCTCTACCTCATTGCCGGGAAGGCTTACATCCAGAAGGCAGGCTTAGCTTTCATGGTGCGGCTGTTTGAGAGCACTGATTCGAGCATCAAGGGAGGCCGGAAAATCAGCCAGGATACTCAGGAACAGGGGAGAGACGGGCAAAGTCTCAAGGAGGTAGAGTGCTTTGGTCAATACAAATGTGACGCTTAAGCAATAGCAGAAATGCCACTGCGATGATACTTGACAGTTTCTTAAAAGATTGTTTTTTTCCATAGCCCCTTATCAGTTTTCATTTATCGCTCTATTTTTTGTGACCTACTCAGCACAACGCAGGGCTAACTGCAGTCTGGTCTGATACATTTGTTGCAACACTAAATTGAATCTTGGTTCTTTTATATAACATGTGGATGATTCGCACCTATTTTTCACCACAGCCTGATACAGTACATTGTAGATTCCATAGCTCAAAGTGGAACAGATTATCAGGAGGCTTGTTTACCTAAACAGAAAGAATATTAGTGCTAATCAGGGACTGTAAGATGCTCAATAAAGGACTGCACACAGGAACAGGACTTACTATGAGATTTGGCCAGAAAGCTGGCTTGTCCATATTAGCCACAGATACGCCAAGCAAAGTCAGTACTAGCAAGTTGCGGGGCTCGAAGGAAAACGACCATTTTGAGACGATGAATTATCCATTGGAGGTGATTTGAGAAATAGAGATTAAAAGCCTAGTGTGCAAGGTCAGAAACTGCCAAGTTTAACCCAGTGGAAGCCAAATGGTTAAGGGTTAAAATTCTAGTTATTTAATACATTTTTGAGTTTTATTGGAAAAGGTCAAGGAATCATTACTTATATCAAAATCAGTCAGTGGCAAGACCCAGAAAACACAGAAATACAATTATGTGCGTGATGGAATAATATATTTTTTTATTCTAAAATAAACGTGAAAATTAATGTAAAAGCTGAATTTTGTCAAATAACAAAATATATACATATTAAAATCATAACATCTTAAATGTTTGATACTGTTTGATCTTTTAAGTGAAATTGAGTAAACAAGAGAAGAATGCTTATTGTTTGCTTATGAGAAGAAGAATGTCATGATTAAATGGCACAAGCATGAGAAAAGCAAGAATATTTTTACACACAGACTTGGATACTATGACCGAATGGTTATATGTAGATAAATATATGACAGTTCCTGCGCGGCTCTTTGGGTTTGTTGACTTTTTGTTCATTTTTCAGCGCATGTGTGTTGATAGGTTCCAGTTATTTCTGCTGCTGCATTCAAGCATTACAGTCTTCATATGTTACTTTTTTTTTTTTAGTTTCTCAACGGTGTTGTTGCATATTCCAGTAGAACCAACCCAGTGCTCAGTTCTTCAGTGACTTACTCCTTTTGATCGTTTTTCTCCTTTCCTGAATTGTGCCCCATTCTCAGAGATTCCCCATTCTGTTCGCCAGCATTCCCCACCCTGTCCCCTTGACTGTCCCCCCTCCTGCTTTGAGTTTCTGAGGAAGTTCCCTCCAACAAGCGGGCGATGCAACCGAGTCCCGAGGTACCAGACAAGGTAGAGCCGGTGCAGGCGTATAGCAGAGGATTTATGGAGCTACTGAGGAAGGCCAGGGCGATGACCATGGGCCGGATAGTCTTGCATATATCTAGCAGCTTCACCCCTTTCTCGCCGGCCAGGATTGCGCTTGTCTGCAGCAGGTTGACCAGATGGTAGGGCACCCAGAGTAGGATGAAGCTGGCCATGATGAGCACAATGAGGCGTCCAGTCTTGCGGCGGGAGCGGCGGCGCCAGCGGAACTGGGCGGCCTCCAGGGTGCGGGAGATTCTGCAGTAGCAGAGAGCCAGCATGATGAATGGCAAGACGAAGGCCGCCACCAGCTCCAGGCCGTAGTGGAACACCTCATGTCCTGCACTGGGGTAATTAGGCTTACAGTAACTCTTTGGATCCACGTGCTTGTACACAGCCACTGGAATGGACAGCACCAAGGCCAGTGTCCAGATAGCTCCGATTGCTGGCCTGAGGCGAGACTTGGTGCGGACGCGCTGAGACACGAAGGGCCGGGAGACGCCCAGAAGGCGGTCACCGGCCATCAGGGTGATCAGGTAGACGCTGACGTACATGTTGACGCCGCATCCATAGTGTAGCATACGGCAGGCAGTGTCCCCGAATTCCCAAACCCCACCGGCCGACAGCTGCCGCAGAAAGAAGGGCGCAGTCAGCAGCACCAGGCAGTCAGCCGCGGCCAGCTGAAGGATTATCAAGGCGGTGATGGATCGCCGGCGCAGGCGAAACAAGACAGTCCAAACCACAAACAGGTTCCCAGGTAGACCCACTACCAAGGCAACCACCAGCAGGGTAATACCAACAGCTGGAGATGGACGGCCTGACGAAGAAGTTGAGTTTGAAACTGGGCCAAAAGAGAAAGTAGGTGTAGAGGGAGTTAATCCAATCATTGTGTCATCTGGATTCTATAACAGAAAGGAGAAAGCAGAATTAAAATGGCAAATTCTTTTCACTCTAATGTTATTCGTTTTACTTTATGGGCTGTTATTTATTTCCTGTTCTGAGTGCTGTGAAAGAAGAATACAAACCACAAGCCAGTCATTATCTCCCTCACAAAAATAACAAGTAGTTATTTTAAGGGAGAATGTACAACAAGTTAATTAATATTTCCCAGTGAAACATGCATCGACAAAACAGAGACAGGAGTTTCCTAACAATTTCTGAGTAAATCAAGAAGAACTGGTTCTACAGTAAAAAGCAGCTCCACATACCTTCCTTCAGTTTTACATGGACCGATTTTACTTTTTGTTATGCCTCCTGTTTACCGTTTCTGAGACATGGGGAGGGTATGGCTGGTTTAGGGATGGGCTGAGGTCCAAGACTCTCTGCTCCTCTGTGACAAACCGTTAAGCATAAAAAGGCTCCGTTTGTGAGGAAATGACACCAGGAGAAATGGTTTTAAGGCAGTTCCGGTTTGGTTCAGTTATGATGAGCAAGCAAAACAGTCAATCGCTCAGCTTGTTCGCATCCCAGTAGTGCTAATCAAATCATCCAGTCCCCATGCCTGGTAAATCTCTCTGTATTACATACTTTCCCTGCATAACCTCAGTCTCCCTATTGAGCTACTCTTGCTTCCTTCCAGTAAACCTTCCTGTATGCGCAAACTCCCGTGAGGTAACAAAATGTTGCGCACCGAGCTCTCCTTGCCTTTACCAACCCGTTGTCGGTTCCATCTAGAATTGAATATTACTCACATTTTCTGTCATTCTTCTACAGCTTCGCTGTCACCCCTTTACTGTAAAAGATTTGAAAGAATGTACAAACGGTAACTTAATTTAGCAAGCGCTTCATGTACTACAGCTAATTAATACAGCTATCTTCTGACCATCTGTAGTTTGCACCCGCTGTGATATTTAAATCATAAGATAATACAGTGTAATTGAGAAGGGCTCTTCCTGTGACAGCACAGTACTTCTCCCTCCTGCAAGAATGTAGCTGAAATATGTCTCTCCAACAGTCACACACCTACCGCGTTAACAGCCACATTTTGTACAGTGCATAATCGACTAGTCTACTGTTACTGTTAATTCTTTCCCTTCCAGATATATATATATATACATATAAAGAGAAACCACTGTTGGACTGAGATACCAGCTGCAGAGGTTCTTAGTCTTCATTTAATTTGTTCCCCCTTTGCTGATAATGACGGCACGCAGCGGTGTGGACAAACTCACAGGCAAACGTCAGTCTCGGTAGATGCCTCACATCCTTCGTCATCGGAACATCTGTTCTGTTGCTGGAAACGGGAAGGGCAATCAAATAAATCCAGCTGGCTCTTGCTGTATTGGCAGTGTGTGCATTGCAAAGATGACAGTGGGGATGATGAAACCATATCCGCTGAGCAAGCGGAACTCAGGGTTTCACCCATGAAATGTTCATCAAGCACAGCTTGCCACAACAAAACTCAAAAGGCATTGATCAAATGATATCTGAATTGGTGTTCTGGAAAGAGCTCAATATATATAATAAAGATAACAACAACAACAATAATAATAATAATAAGAAGAAGAATCTATTTATATCGCTCTTTTCGTACATGAAATACAGCGCAAGGTGCTTCACACATGGGATTTAAATAAAAATATATATTCAAATAAGAAATATCTTAAAACATGGTGTCTGTGATCACATATTGCAAAATGTCAACAACTGCGGCTATTTGGTGCATTAGAAAGCTATAAACAACTGCATACTGTTACAGAGAGTTATAACTGTGGTAACAGATAGCTGTTGACAGGACAGCTGTGATTATAGACAATAACAATGATAACCATCTAAAGACAAATATGTATAATATATAATTGGAGACAAGCAGATTACTAATGACTCCAGCAGATCAGTTAATGAAAGCTAAAGACAATTACAGAAATATGCATAGGGGTACAAGCACCAATTCATTTTTTTGTTTCTAACTTCTATGGGCTCTGAGGTCAATGAACATGCAGTCATCAAAAACGGGTGCATGGAGAAGTGGATGGATGGTTGGATTTCAGTGTGTGTGTGTGTGTGTGTGTGATTCAAAGGGAAGGTTGCTACATATTTGACTGTGGCCACCCCTGTTTCCTGACTGTGGTAACCTCAGCTTCCTCTCAGCAATGAGACAGGAAGAGGCAGAGAGGGGGGGGGCAGCACACTGGGTTGCATGTTAAGCCATCAGAGGAACCCACGGACTCATAATGGTGAGCAGGAAGACAGCAGAATACTGAGAACATCTTTCCAGACAACTGGCTAAGACAGGTAGGTTCCAAAAAGATGTCCACGTATTCTGCCTGAACATCTAGTTGACTGCGCTAACTGCACCTAGCAGTGTCCAAATATTGCTGCTACACTTAGCATTCGGCAGCAGAGTTTTGCAACATTCTATAGTATAGGGTGTGATATTAGTGTCCTGTAACTGGCTGAGGTTAATAGACAGCAGTGTATGTTCAGTCGTGACATTGCCGGCAATGTTCAGCACAATTCTGTCACCAGCACCAAGATTCAGTTAATTAATACTGTTCTTGTGCATGATAAATGTTTTGTTTTCCTTTGTGAGATACCTTCATCAATGTCTGGAGAAAATTATCTAAACAGAGTGGGAGCCTAGAGTCAGTTCTTAATACAGGCCTAACAAAGGCCAGCACTTCTCTTGTGCCTTTTGCACCATGATGGCAACAAGTTAAATCTACATTTCAGTTTGGAAAGGACACTGATTATCATGCAATTCCCAATATTCTGCTTTCTGAAGGAGTTCTTAGGTTATAAATCACACTGACATTAATACATAATAATAATACAGATCATGTAACTGATATTAATACATAATAATACAGATCATCCGTTTACCCATATTTTCGAATCAAAGTGCATTTATGCCCTGTGCTCAGCAACCAGCACTCATATTTCACACATTTATGTGTTTATCAGACAGAAACAGGAAGCAGAGGTAGATTAATATCTATGAGGTACATTTATTTTTTACGAATTTAAATTATTTTTAATTTCATGTAAATGCAAATTTCTGCATATTCTTGTTGCATGAAACCATACAAACTAAATATTTATTTTAAGATGACAACTTGCAATGACCACAAACTGAACCTTGCCCTGAGATGAAAGATATTTTTTTAGTTTTCTTGACTTACTTCTGCTTACTCCACATGTGGGTTTTAACCTCAATTAAAGTAGCAAACAGAAGAATAATATCAGGGCTGTGTAGAGTCACCCAGTTCTGCATGTCCATGTAAGTCCACATGGGCCGGTGCTGACAAGTGGAGTGCATGTGCTGTTGAAGCTCACAAGCTGTTGCAGTTTTGATGACTCTGCAAATTGGCTACAGCATACAGTACTTTAAGCTCTTTCTCACCACAATGACACCTACTCTTTCAGTTCTTATTTTCATTTGTTTTTTCTGGCCTTTGAATAATTCCAAAATCATGTGTGATTCTGGAAGAAGTTTAACTACAAGGTAGAAGTTAAACAGTAAAGAAAATTGTGAATATAACAAATCTGCATTGATAACAAGATTTCTACAAACACATATCATGCTCTGTATTTCCATGATGTTAGAAAAAACAGTGGTTCATTATACAAATGGTTCAGTACACATACAGCTAAGAACAGTAGTTTAGATTCAAATATTTTGTCTCATGCTTTCAGCCAGAAGAGTTTTTTGCTCTCTTTTAATCACCAGGAAAAATAACAGTATATTATAGCTTCAAGACAGAAATATATGCAATGTTGTGATTTTACTACTATAATATTGCAGAGTTGAATGTATAACGCCAGTTCTAGAAAAAATTATATGAATTGCAAAACAATGTGTAATCTCTGAAAGATTTTGCAACAGTGTGTGTGTCAGTCCAAGCACATGAGCACACCATACATACAGTGCCAGCACAAGATTACTACGCAATAACCTGCAAGGATTTGAAAGTCTTTGCAATCGCACATATTGTACTAATGATACATTTTGGTTGTTTACTCTTCTTTTTTTCATTTTTTTTTCACACTGTTCCATGTGACAATGTAGTTGGTTAGTTCTCCTTTGCATGCCTTTTACTGAGAATTCGGCTTGTTGTCAAACTCATTTAGTATTTCCTGTATCATCTCTCTCACTACTAGACCCAAAGAAAACCTCCAGTGCGGCAGAGAGATAACCATCTGAACTTCCACAGCTAAGATGACTAATGTGACTACATCCAGCTCCTCGCTGCCTGTGAGCCATCAAGTTGGGATCTGGTTGCTGTCACTAGCCTTTGTCGTGGGCGTCCCTGGGAACTTGTTTGTGGTCTGGACAATTGTATTCCGTGTGGCACGCCGCTCACTTACCTGCCTGCTGGTGCTCAACCTGGCAGTGGCTGACGCCCTGGTGCTGCTCAGTGCACCGTTCTTTCTCCACTTTCTGGCTGCGGGGCGCGGCTGGCTGTTCGGGGGAGGGCTGTGCAAGACTGTGCACTACCTGTGCTGTGTCAACATGTACGCCTCCATCTACCTGATCTGCCTGATGAGTCTGGATCGCTGGCTGGCTGTGATGCGACCTTTCCTCTCTCAGCGGCTGCGCACCAAGCGCACACTCTGGGCTGTTCTCCTGGGATTGTGGACCTTGGCCTTCCTCTTCGCCTTGCCTATGCCCTTCTACCGTAGGTATGTGAATGTACCGGGGGTGGGGGGGTGATACTTCTGGAAGACTAAATGTGGAGTGAGAAATGTCTAAATCAGGGGTGGCCAATCATATCCAGAAAGGGCTGTTTTCGCTGCAACTTCCTAATTAGATTACTAAGTAGAGGACTAATTGGCTGAAGGATTCTCACACCTGGGCTTGAACAGCTGACTTAAAGGTTATCCCAAAAAGCTGCATACACAGTGGATAATATTGGCCACCCCTGGTCAAAATAATCAGAAGATTCCAAGCAGAATGCTTCTTAACCTAGAGGCAATAAGGCTCGTTGACATTCACTTCCCATTTTAACCTACGTGTGACCAATAGCATGACCAAAGGGAAGAGGTTTAAACCAATTTGATATTTAGATTTATGGTATGGAAACTTCATTATTCCTATTATCCCTGAAGGTGATATGCAAATCCCAAATATTATATGAATATACCATTTTAGATTCTTTAGTTAAATAACTGATAAGTAGCACTGTAGTAGTCCTTCAGCAATTGTAGGGGAAGAATCCATGTTTATGGCTATATGCTGAGTCCTTAAAGGAGAATGGAGTATATACACTACATCAGGGTTTCCCAAACCACCAGCAATAATGTGGACAGTCTAGCAGGGAGCTGGGGGGGAGCAAAAATGAGGGCTGGCTGGGGGACCCAGAGGACCGAGTGGGGAAACAATGTATCATAGGACTGGAATGTCGATGACCTGGTTGAAGCTTAGAGCTTCACTAAATGAACAGAAAAGAAAGCAGATGCTATGCTTGAAAAGTCTCTCAAGTTGGGTTGGGAAACAATGTACTACATTGTACAAAGAGGGAAAAGGAGAGCAGATGATATGCTTGAAAAATCTTATATTCTCTCTATTCTGATGGTTATACCTCTTCATTCTGATTACAGTAACCTCCAGCCATTTATGAAGAAAAATATCTCCATGTACATATGCATGCCGTACCACTGGGGAAGCGTGAATCATGAGGTCTTCCAGTACCTGTGGGAGACACTGCTTGGCTTCCTGCTACCATTCTGCCTCATCGTGGGGTGTTACGCCTCCATCATCTACCGCCTGCGCAGTGCCATGTTCCAGCGCAAGGGCCGAGGAAGCCGCCTCATCCTCATCATCATAAGTGCCTTTGCACTCTTTTGGGCTCCATATCACCTCGTCAATATCCTACAGGTACGCGACCACCTTATCATTCGGATACTCAGTCACTTCATGATCTTACAAATACACGATTCCCTCTCAGTACTGAATAGGTATGCTGTCTTATTCATAATCTTGACTAGGCTGCCTACTGTTTTGTCAGAAATTGAATCAAATAGATGTATGAATTTCAAAGGGTTACTGTACATTTCACATTTGGTTTTGGTTATTTGCAAATTGGCCAAGAAGAATTAAACAGCAATATTTTTTGAGCTTGCCAGATGATGCCAGTGCGGTTCTAGACCATTTCACCTGGGGGGAGGCAGACTGGGACCAGTTGTTCTGTTAGCGGGGCCAGATGCATGTCCTCCAAGTATTTCTTACAGTAGATTGCCAGCATTATGAAACAAAGGAATGTTTTGAAAATCGACAAGTTATTTGTGCAATGCTTTGCAGTCACATTTTATAGTTTTTACAATTATGTAGCTCACTCTGATGTCTTGTTTATGAATTCTACCTACCTAACTAATGATAAAAAGAATTAACAATCAATATAAAACTAATGCACTCATGAAAAAGCACACATACAAAAGCAATAAACATGAAATTAATGACAATTTATGAGCACTTTGCCTGTATTGAGATGAGCTGATGGCTTACTGGAAGTAGCAGGTGGAGTGGAGGAGGGATGTTATTGTTTGGAAGGGGAGACGCAACCTGATCCATACAAGTTTTAGCAGGTCTGTGTGTTTTATCATATTCCGAGTTTTCAAATGAATTGTGGCTAGATTTTTCACAAAGATCCGAATTGGTAGAGTTGAACGCGTCTCTATCACACAAGTTTTAGCAGGACATTCCAGTCCGAAGATTCAACAGACCTATTCGACATCAGAGTTGGTCGAGTTAAAGGGTGTTCGAGTTCCAAGGTTCTATCATATGCGGGGACAATATGGTGAAAAGCAACGTTACAGTACAACTGGCCCCAGTTTGGCCCCCCCAGTTAGTCTAGAACCACCACTGGTTTCTATGACTGTTAAAAAATAAATATATGTACACACACACACACACACACACACACACATGTGCACACACACACACATATGTATGTGCACACATATATGTTTACAGTTTTGTACATAAAAGATGACATCTCATTATTATTAAACAGGCACAATATTACCTATGTCCTCTTTCTTCATCCTGCTTCTCCCCTTCTTTCATTTCCTCACAAAAACTTTCTCTGCTCTCCTCCCTTTTTTGCCTCCCAATGTCTTCCCCCATTCCCTCCCTCTCCAGGTGGCAGGAAAACTACAGAATTTATCCTCCATAAAGAGTTTTGCAGCGGCAGCCCGGCCCAATGTCACAGCCTTTGCCTTTCTCAGCAGCAGTGTGAACCCCATCCTCTATGTCTTTGCTGGCAGCTCATACATCCGTAATGCAGGACTAGGTTTCATGGCCAAACTGTTCGAAGGCACCAACTCAGAGGGGAGTGGCTCCTTCAGCCGTAGCACACGCTCCAGCCGCAGTGGATCCTCCGCTGAGATCACTGCCTTGCGCAAGCTGTCTCTCCGATTTGGTTTTAAGACTGGACGGGACGAGTGGGCGGAGCCTGGTGTACGAACCGACCCTCGCCTGAAGGCGGAGACAGACGAGAAGGTGGGGCTGAAGACAATGACCACGATGGATCAGATCTAAGATTTTTTTGTCCTTGTTTTAATGTAAACATTCATGCAACTCATATGACAAAGTTTATCTTTATTGCAGAAAAGTATTTATTTGTGGTACAGCGTTTAAAAAACAGAAAAAGAATACCGCTTCTTAGAATTCTGTGAAATTAGCAATACAGGAAATGTATTTTTGTATATGTCAGTGTATTTTTATATGGAATTTTTCCAACATTTAATTTTCATTAAAATATGTACTTAAAATATATCAAAACTTTGTGTGAGTACAGTTTTTGTGACCTAAATTACATTTAGTTTAGTTTTTCGGGAAAAACCTGGGTCACCTTTAAAACAGAGCCATGTGACATACAGAATCCTGTTTTTATCTTTTACCTCCCATGCCTGGAGTGCAGGCGTTGGGGGGTGGTGGTAGTGGTGGTCGGGGGTGGGGGGGTACTGTTAGGATCTACCTCTGCCAGTCCTGTCATGTTCCCATTTGGCCAGCAGATGTCGCTGGTCAAATGAGAACATGGCATTCCTTCCCTGCATTCAGGGGGGACAAACTCGTGCTAGATAGCGTTGCTACTAATTCTGAAGTTGACTGTTCAAGCTTCTATAATAAGAAATATCTGCTTTTTGCAAATTAAAAAATAGAACTAAATGAACGTACTTCAGTTATCTGTCTTTTTATTGGTTAGATGAAGATTACCCCTTGCTTTAATGGTCTGCTTCCCGACAGTAAAATACATTCATTACATCTATTTTGACATACAGATGCTCTTCTACTTACAAACTTTCAACTTACAAACTTTCAGACATACAAACGAAGAGGACTGTAAGTCCAAATTGTGATCATTGGGCTCCCGTTTCCTGTCTGCAACATCAGTTTTTTTTTTTTTCTGCGTGCCAATTCCGCCTAGTACGACTCCTGGCCTCTACTCCCGTCGCGCAGCAGCGTAGTGTGCGTACTCCCAGCATCCTAGTTCTTAGTACTTTCGTATACCCTTAAAATGATGTTGAATAACGACTTGCGGACATTTCAAGTTACGAACCGCCGTTCGGAATGTATCTCATTCGTAAGCAGAGTAGTGTCTGTACATTTCCCAGAACAGCAAGGAGCGTGGTTATCGTATTAGAGCTGCTTTTGATCAGACGTTTGATACAGGGGAAAAGAAAGATACTGTTAATTAAAGGGAACATACAGTGTTTGCACTAGAAGGATGCTGGAAAGGTAACGGGTCCTGCCAAGACGTCTCAGATATAAACAAAAGGAGGATAAATGCACAGTTTGTTAAATGGCACCGTGCAGGTCGGCTCCTTGTTGTGCCTCGTTACTAATAGTGTTAGTAAAACTCCAGCACTGTTGATTAATCAAAAGGAGTTGCCCTCCCTTTAAAAGAAAAATGTTTTACTTTCAATATAAGATTTTCTCAAGATATGACTGTAATTGTATTTATATAGAATAAAATGAAAAAGGGTGGATTGCCCTCTCTTGGTGGGGGATGAGTGGCTGCCTCAAGTGGAGGAGTTTAAGGGTCTCAGCGGGAGATGAGCTGGAAGACTTCGATTTGCTGGTTGGTTTATGTTCCTACTGTACCTTCACCAATGGTCATGAGCTTTGGGTTGTGACCAAAAGAATGAGATCGCGGATACAGGCATCAGAAATGAGTTTCCTCTGTAGGGTATCTAGGCTCAGATAGGGTGAGGAGCTCGGACATTTGGGAGGGGTTAAAGTAAAACTGCTTCTCTACTGCATGGAAAGGAGCCAGCTGAGGTGGTTTGAGCATCAGTCTAGCATGGCTCTCTGGGGAGGTGTTTGGGCATATTCAACTGGGAGGAGGCCCCGGGGCAGACCCAGGACATGCTGGAGAGATTATTTCTCTTGGCTGGTTTGGGAACGCCTTGGTACTCCCCCGGTGGAGTAGGAGGAGGTGGCTGGTCAGAGGGAGGTCTGGATAAATGGCAGAAAATGGATGGATGGATGGATGAAGAAGTGTGCTAAACAAAGATGATTTGACATAATTTGATGTTTTATTTTATAGATTAATAGTTATATTTTGAAACCAGTCCATCACTTAACACACATTATGAACAAGATGCCAGTTCACATGTTGCATGTTTTTGGACTGCAGGAAGAAATTTACATTTAATTTATCTACCAGATACTTTTATCCAAAGCAACATACTTTTTTTCAGAAAGCATGATCAGACAGTTCCTGGACCAATTAGGATTGAGGACCTTAAACACCCTGCAGACCCTGGGATTTGAACCTGCCCATCCAGTTACAGATACAGTGTCCTAATGCACAGACCACACATGGAGCGAGGAGCAGGAACTGAACCTGGGATGAGTGAGGTTGATGAGTTAGTTCATTACCCTCTGAACTAACTTGTCAACCTATATAACAAAACGAGCACATCCCAATGTACTGAATAAAATATTTCTTTTTGAAATGTTCTGCATTTCAACATAATGTAGCACATCCTCCTGCACCATCCGAATAAAATGTACAACATAGGATTTCCATACCAGCATAATATTTCTAAAATTAAAAAGCAGACAGGGAATATAGCATGAGTGCGTGTGTGTAGCCTGCTACTTCTTCGCCCCTCCAGGCAGTTGTAACACACCAGCAGCGAGGTCAGCATATGGGCGTGGCAGTTTGCCGAGATTGTCCCAGCACCCTGTGCGGGGGTCATAGCGATGCACCCAGGGTGTGTCCCGGGCAGTGTCAACAGAGGAACCACCCAGTACATACATTACTCCATCTAGAAGCACGGCAGCAGGGAAAAGGTGGGGACGAGGCAAGCGGGGAATTGCCACCCAAGTGTCAAGGGTGGGGTCATAAGCCTCGCACTGTAGCTGATCTCCAAATCCCGCCCATAAGGGCTGCAACCCACCAACCACCAGCAGCTTCCCCCCTAGCGCCAGCATAGCGTGCCCAGCACGTCCCACCCCCGCCACCATAGGGGCGCGGCTGGAGCAGCCATGCGATGGGTCATAGCACCACAGATAAGGCAGGCAGCCCGAGCGGGTGTCGCACCCCCCCGAAATGAAGATCTCCCCACCCGACACCGCAGCGGCATGTCCGCACAGAGCCCGGTCCAGGGGCTGAGCCAGCCTGCAAGAGAGCAGAGTGCTGGTCATGATGACGGGAAGAGAAAGGGACGGAAGGAAAGAGTGATGGTGAAGTGAAGCACACGGGATGCTGCGTGATGGAGAAGAGGAGGTGGACAGCCAAGGCCAGGGGGAGACGTACACCAGACAGGGGTAAGAGATGTGGAGGAACAGAGATCCAGATGAATGGGACTGGAAGATACAAAGAAACGAGAGGGACAACACACAGCATAGAAAAAGCCTGGAGAAAGGGAAAAAATGAAGGGAGAAGAAGGAAAGAGAAGTGAGAAGGGTGATATAGAAGAGAAACATTAAACAGAAAAGGAAGCAAGAACATATTCTGCTTTATTAGCTACTACAACAGATAGGATAGGACACGGCCTAAATCAGGGTTATATAAATCCCAGTCCTCAAGGCCGGAGCCCTGCTGCCCACAGCCCAGTCTTCCTTTACCTATGAGCTGGGTGTGAAGCCACTGTGGCCAATCAGAGTCAGTAATTATTAAGCCAACTACCTGGGAGAACTGAAAACCTGACCTGGATTTGGAATTGAGGATCTAGATTTGAAGAGCCCTGGCCTAAAAGGTAGCAGGGCATGTTATAGCTTGTTATCTGTCTGATAGAGGTTCATGTCAGCTGGTCCCTGATTTCCGTTACAGTACATAAGAATGTGTTTTTATGCTGTTTACAAGCCTTCAGACAAGGGCTTGTTGTTTAAACTCTTTATAAAAGTCAGAATCCATCCCTGTTTTCTCATGTTTCAGACACTATAGCTGTAGCTGTAACTGTCTGCATTCAGCATTTGGGCTTCCAGAACAGGGGTACAGATTGGGGGGGGGGGGGGTGGTATTTCCCAATATGGGAATTAAAACAAATTCTCACATATTCATCAAAAAAGGGTGGCATGGTGGCACAGTGGCTGTTGCTTCACACCTCTGGGGCCAGGGTTTGAGTCTCTGCCACACATGAGCTTTTGTGTGTTGTGGGGGTACTCAGGTTTTCACCCCACAGTCCAAAAATATGCTGGGGTAAACTAGAATTACCAAATTGCCCATAGGGGTGAATGCTTTGTGAGTGTGCCCTGCGATGGGTTGGCACCCCATCCTGGGTTAGGGTTAGGGTTAGGGTATCTCAGAACCCCCTGCAACCCTGAATAGGACAAGCGGCTTCAGAACATGGATGGATTTACTGATAAAGCTACCTCCAGGTGTTGTCTTCAGGTGTGTAGAACTCCACAGTGTTCAGGTATTGGGTGTCGTCATGGTTCCCCCCAAACACATACACCTTCCCTGCAAGACACGCTGTGGCAAAGTAGTCCCTTGGAGAGTGCATGTCGGCAACCCTATCCCAGTGGTCCTGTGCTGGATCATACCTGCAGGAGAAGGATGCTAGCTACGGCCAAGAATCAAATTCTCATAACTTACACATACACACACAAAGTATAATGTACCTGTGATCTAGAATTGCTATAAATAGTAATGTTTTATATAACAGTAATAATATAACACAAATATTTTCTGCCCTAGACAAGTAGCCACAGACAGAACAGAAGAAATAGAAACTTGCTCTAGTTAGACAAGGCTGCATACTATTGGCATACTTATTCAACTTGTATGCAGAGCACATAATGAGAGAAGCTGGACTGGAAGAAAACAACTGGGGAGATTTGTGGAATAAACATCAATGACATTTAATATGCAGTTAATATGAGACATATCAGAAAATAAAGAATGTTAAAGAACAGGACGAAAATATCTCACTATGTGACAAAAATGTGAAGAGTGTGAAAGATGCACAGGCTATGACCATGGTATTGGTAGCTAATTTTCATTTTGATGATGAGATGTTGATGACATTGAGGTCATAGCTAGCTCTGGCCCTTTTGAAACGATCACCAATAACAAAGCATCTCACAGACTGGCTTTTGTCTGAGTTACGATGAATATATAAATCTTCAAAATCTCAAAGAACAAAGACCAGAATTGTTCAGCATGTTGTAGTTGCAGTGAATTTTTTATGGATATCAAAGCCGGGCAATGAAGGAACTAGATGGATATGGCTGGCAAAGATTCACAGCGGAGATGAGTACAGACAAATACTGCTGGAGGGGCATGATTTGCGGAAATACAGGGGCTAAGATTGGCAGGCAGGCATGGGTCCTTGGTCGTTAGGTGGCAGCAGTCCCCTCAGGGTGGTCGTCCACTGGGTTGTCTGTTATTGAGGGCAGAGAAAGCATAAGCAATTTACCTATTGCTTTTCTAGTGACCTTCACACGTCACCCCATTGCAGGCCTTACATTAGGCCAAGGGAGACAATCTTGACGTCTGTTGAGTGCAGTTGGCATTTGTCAGCTATGTTCTGATAGCATTCCTTGAAGGTGATGTATCTAGACACATTAATTATTACCTGCCTACATGGTGCTGATCAGCTATTTTTTTTATGTGCAGCAAACTCCTGGTGTAGTATCACCACACACCTCCTTCAAATTATTCACCAGGACCCTGGCCCGTCATGCAGGATGCATAAAAATGAGAGGGGGACAGACAGAGGTCCAGGACATCTGTTGAAGAGGTGCGTAGCCTGTAATGAGGGTGTAGGGCTGTGCAAGGAGTTTCTACCTCAACCCATGGATGGCCAATTTGATGACCAGGGTCTCTCACTTCCGGCCATTGTCCCATCGCTTAGCAGGGGTGCGCTTATGAGAGATTCAGCACTGTGCAAAAGTCATGAATATTTTTAAGGCTATTTAATGATAAACAAGAATTTCATCTGTTCTCCAAAAAGTTACTGATATCTTGTTGGATAGCTAGATAAACTCTGCTTTGGTTTCTAAACCTCTGTTTAAGGGCACCTCAGCCATTCTACTGTATGTATTCATTAAATTTCTCCATCAGCTCAATTAACTTCATTTGTTTAAATCAAATGGTGTAGTGATTAGCTAAACAGGGTTGGATAGTGGCTGAGTTCAAAAATATGTGTATTGGATGGTTGCTGCAAATGCTGTGGTGATTTTAGGATAGTTTTTGAAATGACTCAGCTGACACACGTTGACAGACATAATATCGTAGGTTTACACCAACATGAAGAACATTTATCGTTTTCTGTGACCGCCTAAGGCTATTTTGCACAGTACTGTGTATGTCAGAGTTCAATTCAATTCAATTTTATTTATATAGCACATTTTACATTGTCTCAAAGCGCTTTACTCCCTAGAAGGAAGAAACCTTGAAAGGAACCAGACTCAGAGGGGGAGCCCATCCTCCAGGGGCTGGCAGAGGAAATCAAATGAACAAAATGACAAAATTCTAGCATAAGCATAAGTAGGAGGGAGAGGCAAGTAGGAACGCAAGCATGGGGAGTTACTGAACATCAGGACTCCAATTCCACGAGGGGGTATGATGCTAGAGTGACAGCACTAACAATTTAGTTCATTCAAAGACAATAGCACCGATCCCCAATGTTCCTAATCACTGATCTTCTCTAAGTAGTGAGTGTTGGGAGAGATGGGCAGCTTGAAGTTGCTGTGGAGGACTGTTTGGTGTCCTCAGTCCTCTGGACGTTTTTGGGCTAGTTCTTCCAGGTCAAAAAGATCAGAGAGAGGGGCTGGCAAGAGGAAAGCAGTTGGGGACAAAGCAACATTTGTATTTGGCCAGTCCTGGAACGGCCTACGCTTGCATCTTTGTGATGGGGCAAGACACAGTGCAGATGGCTTTTACCTTTCTTTCAGAGCAAGCCCCATCCAATAAGGAACTCGAGATAGTAAGCCTCAGCTAGCCCCAGGTAGCACTAGGGGGGTGGGGGGATGTTTGTAAGCCCTGCCTGCCAGAGGCAAATGAGATGCTCTGTCCAGCTCACAATGTGAATGACAACATTATATATGTAGGTCACCGCACACATTAAATGAGAGCAAAGTGCAATATCCACCAGTTTCCGGATGGATGGCCCCTGGGGGTACTGAAGGCTGTTTTTCCCTTGGAAATGTGAGTGAGGCATTCCTAATGTGGTTGATACAATAATTCTGACCTGAGAAGTGGTGACTGGGTAGACAGGCACAGTAGCTTAATGGGGGGAGGGACTTGGAGGTGGCTTTCAGGATGAGGACAAGAACCGAATCACCAGTGTGTAACTTCTGGGGTTGAGCAGGCTGGTTGTCTGTTCGCTGTTGGGCCCACTCCATGCCTTCCCTCACAATCAGAATGACATTTTTGATTCTTGCCTCACATTTCCCCAACATGGACTACTGTAGTGTGATGCAGTGAGGTAAATCCCATGGGGGCTTGAGGAAATTGTTGAACTGCAAAGATGATGTAGGGCCTGTTCTTGCCTGGCTGGTTGTCCTCATCAGTACTAGCATAATACTAATATACAAGCATATACTGTACATCTATGTCCTCATACCGAATGTGGAGGGACCTTGCTAGGACAAGCCTAATTCACTTGAAGAGCACCTTGACGAAGGGTCACAAGGAAGTGAGAGGTGGTGAACAGGGAGTTTTCCACTGGCTCATGGGGTACCATTGGCAAAAGTTGACAATGGTGGTCCTCATTCCTGGCCAATGGATGAAATTCTCAAAGCATTCTTCAGTGTTTCAGGCCATAGGATCGGCATGACCAAGCTCTCTGATCATGTCCACCTGGCTCTAGGGTACCATCAAAAAGTACAAAACTAAGTACAACAACAGCATGTCACAGACCAAGAAGTCACTGTTTGGGAGGTGGCTGCTCATCAGCTCTTGGGGCCTCATCACCTGTAGACTTCTAGGACTACGAAGGCAGTGATGGCTCAATTGACAGCATTGGCCATCTTGACTAGACTTGTTAAGTGCCTGGCAGATTCATCACTGCTCAGTGTTTGAGAGGGAGTGCAGAAAGTGCTCCAAAGATACCCTTTCTGCTACTTGTTTGTAATGTGTGGAACTCCAGTTGGGACTGATGCCTTTGAAGCTTAGTGGAAAACACATTTAAGAATACCATTGAATGCAAAGAAAACAAACAAGTGAATTCTTCAACAAATCAAACTTAATTTTCATTTTAAGCAGAAATGACAAGACTGAAGCTATCTTCTTTTATGCATATTATAAAATGACCCCGTGCATTTGAAAAGTAGTGCTTAGTAAAGCTGGCTGTCACAATAAGGAACATGTCACTGAAAAGCCTGAGGACCCACACAGAACATTTGAAAGAACACCACTAATCAATATAATAATAATATTAACAATAACCTGTCTTTTCTGGGCTAGGTCCACCAGGACCCTGTGCTGAATAAGCAGTTATGGAAGACAGGTGATTTGAGACCTAGAACAGTACTGACATACAGGTATTTGTGACATGTATTTCAGACATCCGCTATCACAAACTTGACGGTTTGGTGTACCTGATGACAGACTTGAGAATATCTCGTGCCCCATAGTATTTGCGGCCTCCCAGAACGTAGAGCTGGTTGTTGAGGACGCATACACAGTGGCGGAAACGGGGCGGTTCCGGCAGCTCAGTCAGAGACTTCCACTCCACGGTTCTGATGAGTCCCAGCCCACGCAGGAAACGCTGGGCGAACCACAGGCTGCGGCTTGGTACACGCCTAGTGAAATCTTCATCTACAAAGTCACCACCAACCACAACAAGTACCTGAGGAAAGAACCAGTTAATCACTGCTGTGTACGGCACTGTCAAACAACAGCATCAGTGGAAATTTGCAAATACTACAGTGACTGGTAATATCTTTTAGGGAGGACACTTTGAGCTAGGACAGGATTTGTAAACTACCATTTCATTTAAAAGGCCCTTGATTTCACTTAAGCACCAAGTCTTGTTGTGTGCTGCCTGGTCAGTCTCCTATAATCATGCATGTCACTAATGTTAATGTGATACAGCTGGATGAGTCTTTCAATCAAGGAAACAAAACCAGCAAATGTACAAGATAAACCAAACAGGTTAGCAGAGCGTGGCGAGCCTTTCAGTTGTAAAAAAAGTAGTTTATAAAACCTGAAGTAGCTCAAAGTGTCTTTCCTGACATGGATTGTCTGGTCACCCTAGCAAATACCACATAAGAAGTTGTCTTCTGCTATTATATGTGATCTCCACGTATATTTTTATAGCATACAACCATTATATTTTGTTTTTCTTTTATTTACATTCTTATTTCATTAGCTTGTTGTCTAAGTGAATTTTCAGAAAGCATACCCCGTACACAGCAGACTATGTTGTGTAGTATATTGTGCATGTGTCTTGATCAAAGTCTGGGATAACCTGGTTGGGTGTGCGGGGCTTGCAGGGTGGGCCTGTGTGACCAGGCTGGAGATACACTCGTAGTTTCTCCTGTAAACGTTTGCCCCTTAGGCTGCGAGTCAATAGGGTGCAGCTCTGCACCTCCTGTAGCTCAGTATAGGACATGAGGCCAAAGCGTACATGCTCCAGGAGCCCTGGAAGGAAGGGGAGCCTCTCTCCAAGATCTTCCTCGACCCAACACCGCACTGCCCTAAACACCTGTATCTGCAGAGAGACCGGCACAAAACACCACTACCTACAAAGGAGTGGACGCAATGGAAAGTAGCGTAAGGAGAAAAGTAACTCAGAGATAGAAAGAGACTGTCCTACCTCACTGTCCACACAGAGTGAGTCCTCCTCCAGCAAACGTTCCAGGAGTGGAAGGGGCAGGTCTTGAAATTTGTCACCGCATGAGACACTCTGGAATTGTCTGAGGGCGTACTGCTCGGCCTTCCGGCCCAGCTGATCGAGACCGTAAGCCTCAGCTAGTGCCAGGATATCCAGACACGAGCTGGGGTCGATGTGTTCCAGCAGGAACTCCTCACACAGCACAAACACCCCCTGCAGCTGGAAGAGCAGGGCAGCCTCTGCAAGCTCCCACACGTCCTCCCTGCCCAGCCGCAATGTGCCTGAATAGAGAAACTCCAGGATCGCCCACAGTACCCAGCTTGCCACGCCTCGCAGGGAAATCGCCTTCTCACTGGACTCCCTCAGTCCCCCACACAGCAGTGCTCGGAAGTAGTCTCCTCCTGCAGCTAACACTACACGGTGCGCTGGGAGGGGAAGATGACACCAGTAATACCAGGTGAGCTGAAGGATAAAGCTGAAAGTGTTTCTGTATGTTTGCAAGTGTGTGGCTTTCTATTAAGTACTGGCAAATGCTTTTAAAAGTGTGAACTTCAGCTATATTTATATGAATGTCAGTAAATCTATCTATCTATCTATCTATCTATCTATCTATCGATCATCTAGGCAGTTGCCAATGAAGCTCCTTTGGGCTAAATGTAATAAAATATGACCAATTATTGTGCTATTTCATTACTAATGTATAGCAATGATATCTTACTGGGAAATTCTGCTAAAATTCAATAATTTCATCATTTGCAAACAACATATCCATCCAAGTTGCTTACCAAGCAAATTGATTTTGATATCGGATTGACTACTCTTTACTATTTCATACCATCAAAAAATCTAAAAAATAGAATGAAACTTTAGAAAGCCACTCTTTATGAGTGTAATGTCAAAACCAAGGTGACAGTGACATTTCCAAAATAGTTGCTTTGCAAAGTACAACAGTTTGATTCTCTATAAACTTCTAGAATTCTATAACAAACTTAGACAACCAAAACCTTTAACTATATATGTAGAGCATTATATTTTGATAAATTAAGTGTTATACAATGCATGTTATACAATGGCCTTTGAATGGATTCCCTCTGTATATAGCAGTTTTTCTCGATTGCTTTGGTGCATTTCTCAAATGCGTAGCGTCCATGTCTCACAGCCATACAGAACGACAGGGAGCACAAGGACTCTAAAGACTTGGACCTTCGTGCTCTTGCAAAGATACTGAGAGCACCACACACCTCTTTCAAACGGCCTCATGAACCTCCATGCTCTTCCAATCTGTCTGCTGACTTCAAAGGAAGAGTCACTAGAGGCATGAATGTCGTTGCCAAGGTAGGTAAATCTCTCAACAAGGTTGACATTCTCCTCACAGACAGGCACACTGCTGATGGATGTAACTAAGAAGTCATTAGATGCCTGGATCTTGGTCTTTATCCAGGACACATGCAATCCCAGACACTCAGATACTCCCAGACAATCAGACCCCCGATCAGAGCCTCCATTGACTCAACTAAGATCACAGCATCGTCGGCAAAGTCAAAATCTGTAAACCCTTCTTCACCAACAGACGCCCCACAGCTGCTGGACCCCACAACCCTGCCCAAGACCCAGTCCATACAAGCACTGAACAGAGTAGGAGCAAGAACACACCCCTGGTGAACCCCAGAATCAACTGGGAAGAACACAGACGTTCTCCCTCCACTCTGCACAGCACTCACAGTACCAGTGTACAGGCCAGCCATGACGTCCAGCAACTTTGGGGGGATCTCAGGATGTCCCACTGGGCAACTCAATCAACTCAGTTGAACACTTTACAAAAATTGACAAAGGCTGCAAAGAACCTCTACCGATATTCACGCTTGCATTCGATGAGAACCCTCAGTGCCAGGATACAGTCGATGGTAGACTTCTTAGGCGTAAAACCAGACTGCTCTGGTCGCTGACAGGCAAGCAAGTGATCACGGATCCTGTTAAGGATGACCCTAGCAAGGACCTTACCTGGCACCGAAAGCAGTGTTATCCCCCTGTAGTTGCCACAATCCAGACGATCACCTTTCCAGAGAGGGTCTACAAGTCCCCTTTCAAAGTTAGTTTTAATTTAAATGACGCCTGACTCCTAAATGGAAGCAAAGATCACCTGCAATGCCAGGAGGACAGCCTTACCACCAGCCTGGAGAAGTTCACCCCGGACACCACAGATCCCTGCGGCCTTCTCTACCACCAGCTGATTCACCATCCATGCAATTTAAGTGAAATTGGGTGGTTCACAGTTGATTGGAGGATCAGCTTCGAGAACCGTGGACCCAGAGATGTCCATCCTCCTAGCTGGTGGGTCAGCTTTAAACAACTGCCCAAAGTAGCTGGCTAAGCGGGTCACAACTGCAGTGTCATCCACAAGGACTGTTACATCACCCTGTTCTCAGTTCCCTGTACAGACTGGAGTTGCCACCAAGTTGTACACTGCGACTCCTCTCAATAATATCCAAGGTACCCTGAGAGATGAAACGCCTCCTTCTGGGAACACTGGCAACACCAACACAACCCTTGGCAGCCTTCAGGGTTTTATCAAGTAAGGTCTCCCACAGCACATTAGAGTCAGCAGTCGCACCAAAATCTACAAGTTCCTGATACAAACTACATGCAAACTCATCAGAAACAGCTTGAACTAGGAGTCTGGCTAAGTCCAGTCTCATTTTCATAGTAGATGGTAGCCTACTGGATCTAAGCTGAATCATCAAAGTAGCAATAAGAAGTCTGTGGTCAGAATTCAGAATTTAGTTCTGCAGGAGTCTCCAGTGTCTGCTCATGAGGATGTGATCGATCTCCTTTGCTGCACCACCAGTATTGGAGTATCAAGTGCAATAATGTGGCTGAGGGCATTGGAACCAGGATCCAGCGACCCGGAGTCCTTGATCTTTCACAAAGTAAAGCAACACGGAGCCACCTTCACCCCAGTCTCCAGACCCATGGGGACCAAAACAATCCTCATAGCCAGCCCTGTCAGTGCCAGTGGTCACATTGAAGTCACCCATGACCAGAGGAGTGTCACCTCGTAGGCACCCTTCAACCACCGAGCGAAGTTGCAAGTAAAATGTCTCCCTCAGCGAGACATCACTCACCATGGTCAGAGCATACACTGAGACCAGAGACAAGACACCCAAGGAGTGCCTTAGCCTGAGTCTCATAATACGCTTGTTGAAAGGAGTGACAACAGATACCATGAGGAGGAGCTGACCTGCGTCTGCGTACCTCAGAGAGTGCTGCCACTGAAACATAGAGTTTACGAAGCTCCCCCAACAGCAGAGGAAGATGGTCATCTTGCTTGAGAGATATTCCACATGCCTACCCAGATGGACTGCCTCAAACTGGGACCCAAGTGCTGCCATGCAGTGGGTGATGCCTCAGCACCACACCAGCCCCGATCCCCAACAGGCCTGACCCTATTAGCCCTTGTGGTTTGTTTAAAAACTATTAGTGACACGGAACTGTAGTACAGTGGAACCTTGGAACTCGAACACCTCTTAACTCGACCAACTTGGACCTCGAACGGGTCTGTTGAATTTTTTTCAACTAGTACCTCGACCGAAATCTCGGAACTGAACTGTTCCCGCTAAAAGTTGTATGGGTCGAGATGCGTTCAACTCTACCAATTCGGACCTTGAATGGGTTGGCTCAAGAAATATCCAGCCGCAACTCAACTGAAAACTCAGAACATGAGAAAAGAAAACAGACCTGCTGTAACTTGTACAGATTGAGACGCATGTCTGATGGGCTGAAACAAAGGCAAACGGACCTACTGGGATGCTGATGCCCATGAATCACTCTCAGTCTGGTATCTCTCGACTAAGTTTGACGTGCGAAAGCTGTGTTCCTGTGTTTGATGTGATTTTTTTGTGCTTTATCTACAGTACATTTAGTGATACAGTAATCGTGGCCCCTAAGAAAGTGAACAAACCAAAGACACATACAAAGTAGTGAGAGTAACTATTGAACTTAAAAAGGAAATTATAGTGAGACTTCAAGGTTGTGCACGTGTCTGCTCTCGCTTCGGAATATAGGATTTCATGTTTATTGCTTTTGTATGTGTGCTTTTTCATGTGTAGTTTTATATTGATTGTTTATGCTTTTTATCATTAGTTAGATAGTCATTTGGGGGTCTGGAACAGATTAAGTTAATTTACATTATTTCTTATGAGGAAATTCTACTTGGACCATGACCAAATAGCAACTCGACCAGCCTTCTGGAATGGATTGAGTTTGAGTATCAAGGTAGCACTGTATTTTTGTCCCACACTTGATTTTATTGCCATTTTGCTGTTTCATTCTTATAGAGTGCTGTGTGACATTTTTTGTAATTGTACTGTGTCTTCAGATCTGAGAAATGCATGTGAGTGCTTCTCTTGCCACGTAACTTTACATATTGTAATGTAGAGCCTTGCAATGTTGAAACTGAGGTCTTTGACATAAGTATCTGTTTCCTAAAAAATAACGATCAGTCAATGACAGAAAGTGGAAGACCGCATTCAGAATTTTTGAGCTCAGAAACACATTTGCACTAACATACTGACAATACATCTATACATTAAAATAATGCTTTTCATTTTAGCGGTACTGACAAATTCACTGCAATTATTTGCTTTTTTAGACATCAGTTTGTTTTGGGTGATATACAGCCTTTTGTAGCTGAACCATAATGTGCTATATGCATAAACTGTTTTGAGAAATGCTCTTAAAGTCATAAGAATGTTAAGTATGTCTCGTGAAATGTGTCCAAGCAATCGAGATACTGTAACAGCATTAATCACAAAGGGTACAACATGCTCAGGACATCAGATTGCTACTAGACACACATTCACACTCTAGAGACACTAGAAACACTAACCCACCTAAGTTGCATGTAATAGCAGAAAGAAGAGTACCCAGAGGAAACCCACAGAGACACCCACTCCTGATGTACACAGAAACAGCAGAAATCAAATGCTCAGGTCTGGAAGTGAGGCCATAGTGCCATTCCCTGAACCTCTGCTGAGAAACTTCCCTATACCAAGCAAGTTCGTTTAAGTAGTATTTGTGTCAGATGTGTTTTTCTAAGGTGGGTGTTTCACAAAGGAACATTTTGGGCTAACACGTGTAAATATGTTACTTTGATGGTCAGGCAGTTTCCTGGAATACAGATTAAGTGGAATGCTCTTTCTGCTGCATAACATACCCATGATTCATTATATACTTTCTTGATTTTATAAAATGTGACTTGCTTTACCAAGAAAATTATTTATCATGTGATTTCAGCACATTTTGGTGTGAATATGGCTCCTGATAAAATACATGTGTACTCTAGATATCAGCATTCCTGATTTCCTCAGTCTAATGTTTGCTCATATATAATCCCGGTTTGGCTAGCAGACCTTTTGCCCTTTTCTCTGCTTTACTAGTCTCTTCCTTTCACAATCATGAAGCCATAATAATCAATAGCTCTACCTTACGCTGGAAGTTGTCCCTCATAAACCTACTCTATTGATCACAATATCTTGAATCTTCAGTCATGGCTACCTTTAAACACATATGGTTAAGATGGGTACCAATCTAAGTCAAAGCTTCCAGCCAATATGGCTCTGTTTCTTCCTTCCAAAGATACTTGCTTACCTGGGAGGCTTTCTCCACTGTCTGTTTGTAGCCACACATCACAACCGACTTCTTCCTTCCATAAACGCCTGATGACTCCCAGGCTGACCTCCATCTCACAGTTAGCAGGGGCCAATGGACTGCATGTCTGCATCTCCCTAGGAAAGGTCCTGGCTAGACGTTCAACCCCAAGGAACCTGCAGGTTTCCAGGATGTCATCACCAGTCATATCTATAGCTGTGTCAGAGCTCCCAGCGTAGGCAAATTCCAGCACAGCCTGCAGCCCTGCTTGTGACACCCGCCCATTTAGTAACTCCATCTCTGTCCCTGCCTTGCCACAGCGGAACCACGCCTCTGCAGTGTGGCTGACAGCGGCTAGCACCAGCCCATGTGCCCTGTAGGAGGCACCATTGAGCTGCATACTCAAGTCCAGTAACTGGCCTTTATCCCGCAGGTTACGTAGCCCAGAAAACAGAGAGTCACAATGAGAAGGTAGATTGCATACGAAGGGCCTGGGATCAGCAGGTGGGGTAAGGCCGCAGGTAAAGGGCGTGGACCCTATAGGTCTGATGGTTGACTTCGGAGTGTAACTGTCTTGTCTTCCTCTTTCATTTGGTGGCTTTCTCTTCCTCCCGCTGTCTGGAACTCTGGACATTCTCCTCTTTGAAATGAAAAGGCAAAGGTCAGCATTAAGATTTAGTTGTGATTGAATGTGTCGAAACAGATGTTCCAAAGATTTAACCTTACCACTGTTTTAAGTGTACATGAACATTGAGCCATTGAATTGTTTCATATGTGTATGTTTTGTGTGTGTATAGCCAAATGCAAGATATATATGCACATGTCTGTGCTGGAGTTTGCTTTTTATACTATTTCGGTGAAAGAAGTTGGAACTGAAAACTTTATTTCAGGCCATCGCAATTGTTGTTTGGTAGTTGTTATACCCATCCCAGCGCATGACTTGATAAACTCAGTGACTAAGTGTTACAAAATTAGAACAGTTTAAATTAGCTACAACACGGATATGTGGTCCCTTTGTCTTTCATTTTACAAGCAGTCCCATTTACCATTTGCTGTTTTTGTATAAGTAAAAATGTTGTTCCTCCTCATGTGCTTTGAATTTTTCTCTTCCTTACCTTCCAGCTCACCAGCCCGTGTAGAACCAGAAATTTTCAGGGCAGAATCCAGGCGCAGTGCTTGTCCATGACACCTTGTGCGCCACTAACATGCTAATTATAGCTGCTACCAAGATATGTCGGCTCAGGCCCGGTCATACTTCCCCAAGGACAACACACCTCTTTTATCCCACCTACCGAACAGATTTGGTACTGACTGACACAAAGTAAATCCTGAACCTCAGTCATATCATGTGGCGCAATTAGTGCTGACCCATGGGAAGAGTTTTATGTTTGAGAATTATTGATGCCAGGACCTGATTTTAATTGAAAACCTGTGGTCAGATTTGAAGCACGAAACCCACAAGCGTCATCCTAAGATCTTAAAATGTTCTGCGTCATGGAGTGGTTCAAGAATGTTCAGTGCTGTTCTTCTCAGGGAGATGTGGATATTATACACATGGGTGCCAATGATTCTGAAAAGAAAATAATCGTACCACTCAATCTAATGCAAAACACTTGAGCAGAGCATAGCAATCACTGTTATTGTTTTATGCAGTCATTTTTGTTCATTTTTACGAAGGATGTGAATAATTCTTGAACTGGCTGCATATGTACCCTGACATAAGGTAAACAGCCATACCAAAATATTAATATTAAGGACCCAATAAAAAGTAGGGCCACCATCTCTCTTTAGAACAATTTCAGTCCTTCTTGGAATCTTCTTCTCTACACATTCTCCCTCTGTTGTGTATTATGATTTTTTTTAGCCACAAGTACACCCTGTTAATCTCTACTGTCATCATAATTGTTTACATGACAAGATTCCTCTACACTAACTTTATTTTAACATATTTTAACAGGCTGAATTATATATTTTTTTTGTGCAGAATATTTTGTAATTCAGATGTTTGATAACACTGTGACCTAACAGTCTGATGGGAATCCATCATGCGGCGGCTGAAAAGAAACAGTTGCGGATGCATCCATTGCCTGTGTGGAAAGCAGCACTAAAAAGACTGCTGCCTTCTAAGTTATCCCTATTGTATATTTCTTCCTTAATAAACCTGGTCCCTTAAGGAGAATTTTTCAGTATCCTTGCTTCCTGTGCCTGCTTGCCCACCACACCAGTGAATGTCTCTCCATCAGGCACCAGGGTGACAGCATTATGGGAGGAAGGTGCATTATGGGAAAACATATATACAAAGAGAGGTCTTTCAGGAGGCAGCAGTTCCTATAAGGTGGTTATTCTCTAAGGCAGCCCACAGCTCACCCACCCTTTCCCTATCTGCTTTCTCCCTAGTGCAAGCTTTAAGTTGTACTAGGTAAGACAATTTTTGCCCTAATTGTGCTTCATTATGCAGAAACCATGATTACTGTAGGCATGTGTGGTGCTGATTGCCCTCTTCTGGTATGCGGTGGCTCCCCTTTGGATTGTCACATTGCATGCACTCATTGGCCACTTTATTGGGAACATCTGTACACCTGCTCATTCAAGCAAATATCTAAATCGCCAATTATGGGGTTCAATGCATAAAATCAGTTACTGGTCAGATCAAACATCAGAATGGGGCTAGTTGTGATATAACTGACTTTGACTGTGGCATGACTGTTGATGTCAGATGGGACGGTTTTGTCACATCCTGCCAGCCACGTCCGCCTGACCCTCCTGTCCCCTTCCTTGCGTAGGTCTATACGTGCCCTGCTTTCCTCTGCTCCTCCCATTTTGACCCCTTGTGATCTGGTTTATTTCCTGTCTGTGAGTTTAATAAAAACCCCTTTTGTTTTGCAACCACACCTGTCCTTGAGTCCTTTGTCCCGCCCGACATGACAGAATGACCGGACTCCACAAATTAGCCAGCGGCTATTCCTGGAAGCCTTTCATGTTACGTATTTCTACCTGCATAATTTCCTCTACACCTGACCTGCTCTCAGTATCCGAGCCTCGCTTGCAGCGATAGTTGGTGGACAATCCCCTAATTGACCCAACAGTCGCCTCGGCGGCTTCCGATTCTGCAGTCCCCTCCGTGGCCTCCGGTCCCACTGGCCACTCGGTGCCTTCCAGCCCTGCTGGCCCTTTGAGGCCCTCTCATCCTGCAGTCTGGATGGGCTCCACCTCACCAGTGAACAGGCTCAGGTGGATCTGCGTCCCAGGGTCATCACCAAACCTCCCACGATCCGGAAGACTTCCCGGACACCTCCTGTTTTCATTGAGTATACCTCAGTCCCTGTCCCAGTGCCCTCTTTTGCCTTTGATTTTTCCTGGTCTGTGTCCCCAGTGGCTTCCTCTTCCGTTTCCACTCCTGTCTCTGTGGCCTCTCTACTTGTCCGTCCTGTTTTGGTGTGGCCTTTCTTTCTCTGCCTGTTTTGCTCACTGGTCCCTGTTAAGGTCTGATGTTAGTCCGTGGTCCCAAATGTCATCTATTTAATCTGTGTGGCTCGGTCCGTTGCTCTCTCCTGCTGTCCTGTTGGTCCCTGGTCCAATCCCTGCTTTTTTACTCCTTATCATGCCATTTGTCCTGCCTGGCTGTGTCCTGTCCAGTGTCCCGTCTTTCCCCATGTGTCCGCCCTGTCATTTGGTCCCTTTGGTCCCCTACTCTGTTCGTTCTTCGTTGGGGGGGGGGGGGCAGGTACTGTCACGTCCTGCCCACCACGTCCGCCTGACCCTCCTGTCTTCTTCCTTACGTGACCCTGATGGTCCATGCCTTATGTATAAAAGTACCTGTTTGCCCCGTCATCACTAGTCCAATCATTGACATCGTACGCTTGTGTTGCCTGTGCCCTGCCTTCTTCCGCTCCTCCCGTTTTGATCCCTTGAATCTGGTATATTTCTGGTTTTATGTTCTGTGAGTTTAATAAAAACCCGCTTTGTTTTGCAACCACACCTGCCCTCGAGTCCTTCGTCCCGCCCGACATGACAGGTTTAAGTATTTCAGAAATCTGATCCCCTGGTATTTTCTCACACATCTCCACAAAAAAACTCTAGTGAGTGGCAGTTCTTTGGAAGGGAATAATTCTTGATGAGAGAGGTCAGATGAGAATGACTAGACTGGTTCGAGCTGACAGGAAGGCTACAGTAATTCATATAACCACATTTTACAACAATGATGAGCAGAAAAACATATCTGAATGTACAATACATCGAACCTTGATGTGGATGGGCTAGAATAGCAGAAAACTACCTCAGGTTCCACTTTTATCAGCTAATAACAGTTGAAGATCGGGAAAATGTCACTGCTTCCCAAATTTTGCTGGGACATGCAGATGGTAAGATCCAAATTCAACATAAACAGCATGAATCCATGCACCCAACCTGCCTTGTGCCAACAGTTCAGCCTGGTGTTACCTCTTTTTCTGCAACTGAGGTACAGTAAGTGGATGAAGACATACTAAGAGATATTAGGTAAGCTACAAGCAGAAAATGCAAGCAAAGGACACTCACAAATGAGACCGAGAACCTCATCTCCAACAGCAGTGACTTTAACCCGATACTCGTGTATCATTCATAAATTATGTCATCATACTGTTCTTGTGGTGTTTGCATCCAAATTGGGCCATTGATTTTTCTCCTTCTTATGAGTCAGCTAATAAGAATAAAGAAACCCACCCTTGGGAGTTACATAACTGTGCCACAATGAACTGGCACTAAACCATTTACAATGTGGCACAGTGGGTCAAATACAGCCATCAGTTAGGAGTTAATTATTGTCACCATAACTTGAATGCATTGTTGGTTTCCAAAATCAACACTGTCATTTTCCCATATTGATAATAACAGGATACAAGCATTTCTGAACATGTTGACAAAGACTTTGAACCGCAAGGTAAATACAGTATAGCTGTAACTGATTTATTTTGGTTTAATATTTTAAATGAATCCCACAACCCTGACCAGGATAAGCAGTTGGAAGATGGATGGAAAGATAGTTGGATCTTAAATCTAACATTGCTTTCAGAATCAAAACAAAAATAGAATCAACTAAATCAACAGGACGCCAAACCTATTACTACAGACTCCAGCTACAGTCAAGATATTTTCAGTTAGAAAATGACCATTTCCACAAATCAGCCTCTATGGAAACTTTAGGATAATATTTTTGGAAATGTTTATGCTTTTCTGTGCTACTGACAAAAATGTGACGATCTCACCATTCTGTGGAAATGGTATTCACGTTTCCAAAAGGTGTAAGTTCTGCTGAAACCTCTCTCATTAGTAAATTTTAGTATATTGAACCCTCAGCAATCTAGTTTAGATGCTGTTTACAAGTCTGACAACATTCTATTGCTTGCTCATATCGTCCATACCTGATTTTAACAAAGGATAAAGACTTACAGGTCCTTTCTTACCTTGAGGGCCCTGCACATTCTGGAACAGCAATCACATTCTGCATCATACTCCAATTTTCCACTTTTCATGGAAGGATACCTGCTCTACACACACATCTACATCAATAAGTTTTCATCAAGATTCAGTCCTGGGATCTTTCACCATCTTCTCCCTACTTTTATTCTCTATACATTGGAGTCCTTCTAGGATCAGTCCTGGGACCTCTCCACATTTTGCCCCATGGCTTTTCCTGCTAGCTTAGATTGCTAATCTTTCTATCCTTTCCTCTTATATCCTCCTGAGACACAAGGAAATAAGACATCTTCAATTGTAGAAGATGCCAATTGTCCTTCAATTGTAGGTTATTTGTCTTTGGAGGAAATAAGACATCTTACAATTTAGATTTTTTCAAATTTATTTTTATTTTTAATTTCACAGCATGTCCTCTTTAGTGTACAACAGGAATACATATGTTTCCTTACATCAGTGAAAAGACAGATGCAAAAACAAAATGTCCACTACAATGGACATAAATGAATGGGTGGGGTCTCAGGAGGATATATATGCTCATGTAAAACAAAGTATTTAATAGTCTTCTAGCAGTCATTATCTGAAGGGGACATCATGTGAACGTAAGTCTAAGTATGACATCTCAATCAATCCATCCTTTTCTATTCTGTATGCCTTTCTGTTTGTACCATTTGACATCTCCATCACCCATTCTCACATCCATGGTTACTTTCAATCCCTCCCACTTCTTCAAGGACATAACCTTTGTTGCCCTTCTCTTCTTCAGTTTCCCTCAGCAGCTAATATAAGGACATACTCAGGTCCTACTCAGGGTTCACTACTCTAACACACTAATAGAACAAAACAAATAACTATATTCATTATGCTGTCATTATGCCACATGCTTGGGGAAAGAATATAGACAACAATGAAACTAAAAGGCCAAGCCCATGTTTAACAGTTTCAAACTCTGCTATGAAAAACAAATGGCAGGTTAATCAGTATTGAGGGGTTATGATGCACAGGGCCGTCCCAGCACACTTGTGCAACTGAATACGTGTCAGACGTATTTCTGTAAAATTGTTAGGGAGGGAATCCTGATTTTCCATTTAACTAAAGTGATCATGAAACTAATAAATTTTGACCTACTAATTTGAAGCACTGGCGCAAGAAGCAATGTCATCTACTGGAGGTAATGATTGACAACGTGGCATGTCAGGAAAACGTGTACTTGGACAAGAGAAAATTGCAAATAGGTGCATTGTATTGTAATTGATACAAAGTATAGAATTTTACAATAATAATAAGTGAGAGAAATAAAAATCAATTAAAATCATATTAATTGAACATGGATTCTTTTTAAATTGTCTAGCCTAAGAAAACTTTGATTGACCCTCTTTTGACCCCCTTCTTCAGCACATAAAACATATTCAAGCCAGAAAAATGCCAAGATACCAGGTCTTGGAATATCAGTGTTGAACATTTCTGTATGTCATAGAGCAATGTGCTGTAGCAGTTAATAAAATAAAATTAAAGTAGCTGAAACCAAGTTACTTCAAAAATAAAGATAAGATAAAGATGCTTTATTGTCATTCTAAGTACAATGAGATTTAGTTTGGAACGCACCAGCAAATGCACAGTATACTTAAAATTAAATTGAAGTATGGTCTTTCATGGTATTCATTCTCAACTGTAAGTCAAAATAAGCTGCATGCAGAATGGACAAAAGATCAAATTGACGTTACATCCCTTAGGCTTCTAAAGGCACCTTCTGAGTTAAAATCTGACAGCATTTTTTGTGCGGTGTTTACTTTTCCTCCTCAAAGTCCCCTGGAAAAACTGAGTTGCTGATAATGCTGATCTCTTTGTTATGTGTGAATTTCATTGTTAACAGGCAATTCTAAAACTTTCAAATAAGTCCTCTGTACATACTGATGGGATGCCATTTTTGGGTACTTTAACCCCAGAGCTAATTAATTATTATTTAATGTTTATGTCTGTTTCTACAATATCCTGTCAATTACATAAAATATGAAAATTGCATATTTAATACTTTGATGTGCTAGAACTAGCTAACTGGCTTGTTGTATGAAATATGTGGCAAATAAATATCAAATAAACATTATAATTCATCTTTAGAAGAGAAAAATAGAATTAATAATTAAATGAGGATGTGGATTATTTACACAATTTATTCATTGCAGGCAGTATTTTCAATGCACTTTAATCCAATCGAACATCAATGGATGCTACAATTTAACCTTCCAAAGACACTAAAGATTAGGGCTGATGTTAAAAAGGACAGTAAAAGGACTTTTGCTTTTATACATGACAATGAAACAGTACAAGAAGGCAAGTGTAATTTGCTAGCTGGTTTTAACCTACAGTACTTATCTCTATGCCAGTTATCACAGGGTGAGGTTGGAGCCATAAAGAAGTTTACAATGAAGTTAAAGGAGTTAAATTTGACGAGCGATCAGTATAGTACAAGTTGTAATCCTACAGGGTAGGCGCTGCTGTTGAACAATATGTTTAACTCAAATTACATACCAATAATAGATAACAAACACCTCAAGTTGTTAAGAAATTCCAGTGGAGACTATTCCATTTACGCAAAGCTGTTCAGTTAGTTTTCACAACATGGAACATGGAACATGGGGAAGATGGACTGTAAAATGAAAGACAGTGACAGTGGGACTGGGGTAGGATTAGTCTGGGAGTTATTTCCTGAAACAAAGAACGACACTGATCTATAAGTATTAGAATCTTCTTTCCCTCTATTACCACATCATTTGGCCTGTTCCATTTTTCAGTCTCTTCCTTTATGTCTCACTCCTAACTTTCAATATCCTTCACGCTGTCTTTCTTTCTCTATTTCCTGTAACTGTGAAAATAAAGTGAAATATTACCAACTGCCTCCTTAAAATACCTTATAATGGAAGTATATAAGAGAAGAAACATATTTAAAGGGATCTGAGAAATTTAAATGGACATAAGGGTTGAAGGTACAAATAACTGATGACGTATCTATGACATTGGTGGCTCAGTGGGCATCATTGTTGCCTCATCCCTCCTAAATGTGAGTTTGAATTGTACCCCTGCTCTGCATGTGTGCATGGAGGTCACATGTTCTCACTCTTTAGCATGGGTTTCCTCTGGCTCCTTCCTGCGTCCCAAAACCTTCTGGTTATGAAATGTTATGTTTCTAAATTGCCTGTTGTGTGTATGTTCTGTACGCGTCATAACTGAATGAGTGGCTGGAAAATGGATTGCATGTTTATAAAACATGCTGAAAAAATGCAACATGCAAAAGCAAAAAAATGCAAAATTGTTATGTTTTACTCATTTGCTTTACTAAGTGTGGTAATGTCAATGCACTATAGTTTTTCAAATATCTTTCTTTAAGCAGAAATTACATACAGTTATGCTCTCCATAAGAGGCCTTATTGGCTTCCACCCAAAGAACTGATTTTAACACCTTGCTTTTCCTTGAAGACAGAGGGAGGAAGTGAAAAACGACAGTCAAGTGTCTCAGTACAAGAAGGAACACTCTTTGGCCGAAGTTTTATGTAGTTTATCGGTTTATATTTATGTTACATAGAAACATCCATTTAATGTTAGTGTTTCACTGAAATTGGGCATTTTATGTAGTTAATGATTGAACCTGAGTTCTTCAGAGATACCGGCAGAGATAGTGAGATTATTGGGTGGCTGTAAAACGTGATTATATGAGAATGGAGCTTAAGCACTAATGTCTCTGTAACGCCATGGACCATCCATCCATCTTCCAACTGCTATGATTTAAGATTAAGATTAAGATTAAGAAGAACTTTATTTATCCCGAGGGAAATTCTTTTGTCATACACATGCTCAGTGCAGTAAGAGAGACAGAGATATACATACAATATAAGAAATAGGAATATATATATCTAAGAAAAAAGAAATACAATATATACAATAAGAATGTTAGTTTACAATAATACAGTAGGATAGTGCAAAATAATATCAAGTGGCTCTAAGTAGTAATGATGTATGTATCCTGAGAAAATAATAGCTTATCTGTGGTGATTTTCTGTGGTGATTGTAACATGATGCCTCATATTTTACTTAAAAATGAAAGACCACCTGGAGAGCCATCAACATCAGTCGTAATTATATAACTAGATAGTATAATGTGCATATACTGGATTATCCCATGCACCTGTCTCCCAGCCACTTCCATCACATAAGAACATAAGAACATAAGAACATAAGAACATAAGAAATTTACAAACGAGAGGAGGCCATTCGGCCCATCAAGCTCGTTTGGGGAGAACTTAACTAATAGCTCAGAGTTGTTAAAATCTTATCTAGCTCTGATTTAAAGGAACCCAGGGTTTTAGCTTCCACTACACTAGCAGGAAGACTATTCCATACTCTAACTACACGCTGTGTAAAGAAGTGCTTCCTCAAATTTGATTTAAAATGTTCTCCCGCTAATTTCCACTTATGGCCACGAGTTCTAGTATTTAGACTAATATTGAAATAGTCATTTGGCTGAACAGCATCCAGACCCGTTAGAATCTTATAGACCTGAATCATATCCCCCCTTAGTCTCCTTTGCTCAAGGCTAAACAGATTCAGTTCCGCTAACCTCTCCTCATAAGACATTCGTCTAAGACCAGGAATCATTCTCGTAGCTCTTCGTTGCACCTTTTCCAAGGCAGCAATGTCCTTCTTGAGGTATGGTGACCAAACCTGCACACAGTATTCTAGGTGGGGTCTTACCAAGGAATTATATAAGTGTAACATCACCTCCCTTGACTTAAACTCCACACATCTAGAGATATAACCCACAGAGGTGTAGGGTCCCTGCAGCCTATCCCAGGCACCTGTCTCCCAGCCACTTCCATCACAGAGGTGTAGGGTCCCTGCAGCCTATCCCAGGCAGCATAAGGCAGGGAACATCATGGATGGGAAGCCTATTGTAATTTATAAGAAGATTAGTCTGTCTGGTAACAATGATAAGAATGGTCATTCGTAATTGAAATTTATACTTGAAATGTATTTTTTCTGGGTCATTATTTGGTTTCTTTATTATTATTATTATTATTATTATTATTATTATTATTATTATTATTATTATAGACCTGTTCATAATGATACAATTTTTAATACTATTAAACTTTAAATCCAAACAGGATACAATTCTTTGAAGTAATAATTTAATTTTTAAAAGGGTTAAAAAATACTAATTATTTAATTTCATCAGAACTTATAGATATAACTTTTGTTAAAATGCATAATTTAGCGATGTATAATTTCTAAAATATTTTTTGTATTTTGAGCTTCCGGCAAATAGTAATACGTCACTTTTTGCTGATTGGACGTAGTGTAGTTTGAAACCAGAGAAGCAACGCAGGTTTCTTGATCGAGTCACGAGTTCCCTGTATAATTCGTGTATCCAAGTAAACATTTTTAAATAGATTATCTGGTCACCTTTGCGTTTCAAATACTAGTTGTTAGACTGGCTTCAAAAGGTGCTACAGAAGAAACAAAACGGAATGCCGCTACAACCCTTTGCTATACGAAACGCCACGCTCCCTGACGGACTGACATCCCCTTCTGCCTTCTGCATCTAACGATCGACTGGCGTAGTCATAGAATATGGACGGAAGGATGGTGTTACCTGTATATGTCATGTGGAAGATAAAACATCTGTTCTTTTTGTCGTTGTAGATGAACTGCACATATTTTGAATCATTCTATATATTTTGACAGGCCAAAGAACTATCATTGTATTCACTTTAGGTGGACTGGAAGACTGATCATACTTAAAACACTCCTAAATAAACATACACGTTAGTCTTCTATTCATGTATTCAGTCCATGTAAATGTAGGTGGAAAAAGAAAATAACACCAATGTAGTTGCTGATCCAATTTTAGCGACGTTAAAGGCTAAGTAAATTTGAGGTACATTTCCATATTTTTCCAATAATTGTTCCCTAATCGTTCTCATGTAGTTTGTATTGCTTTATATATCGGCATAAAACATATTAAAATAAATAAAATGTATACGACGACCAGTAAATTAAGGGTTATCAGACATAGATGTTAATTTGTTTATTACAGGAACAACGCAAGAAAATCGAACTGTACTTAGAAATGAAGGTGGAGTGTCGTAAAGAATAAACGAAAGAATGACTGTGTAAATAAATATGTAACGACTACTTGAGCACGCTCGGTGTCTTGTTTGCATATAAGGGGGATGGAGGGGGAACCTGTCTCAGGTATAAATTCCAGTGAATGAATTCAGTAAATCACAGAATGCAAAGTGTGAATCCAGGTCATCCTAAGAGAAGCAATTAATAACTATATATGTTGACAAACGGACAAAAGAAGGTAAGAAAATACTATTTTTTTCACAAGTTTTAATGTTGGTAATGTGATTTTCTCGATTTTACTTATACAAAGTACCTACATAACTATTTGCTTACATTGTCTAAATCGACAGAAATGTGCGTGAGAAGGTGATTGTGCGAATTAACGTACGTGTTTATAGAAAAAAAAATGAGAGCTGAGCCGACCTCTCCTTAAACCATGTTTTCTGGCGTATACGCCATATTTCCGAAGTGATCCTCGCTAGAATGTAATGAATTTGTATACTGTGAGAATTGGAAATTGATATGTTGATTTGATAGGAGAAACAGCCGTTATAGTACTTTGCTCTTGAGAACAAAACGGCAGCATTACGTCTTTCTATGCAATTAATGTAGGAGCACAATTTGCTATTAGGAATTCATCAGTAATGGGTTTGTCTTCATACATATATAACTTTGATTTTAACTTGGCTACTATAAGATATTCAGGTGAATAAGAGAAGAAAAGGCTATCATAACATAAAAGCAGCAGTATTAATAACATAGAGGTGATGATGTAAACAATAAGTGTCAGATGTTTTTGTATAAATTGGAAATGCATGAATAAACCTTGATTCTGTTTTAAATATATAAGCCTTATCTGTTGTTTCTTTCCATTCTGACAGAACTCCATAAATAATAGAACCTTACCCTAAAAAAGGTCTGTATAATGGGTCAGCGGACATCAAAACATAATCTTGAGGATTTGGAAAACTTACCACAAGGTCGGTTTTCTGTAAGCGATGAGGCCCCTCCAAGGTACTCTTACTGCAGAGGCGATGGCCACAGCAACAGTGCAGCCAGTATTTATAGCATCAACCACAGCGATGGCCCAGGATTCCAAAACCGTGTCACAACTGCACCCGAGGCTTCCGACCAGACACCTGAGAGGAAGGATTCCCGGCAGGAGTTACGCCGTCCATCCATCTATAGTAACATAGATGCTCTGCCACAACTAGACTTCTATACCAACACAACTGCCACAGGCAGGGTTCGACGAAGCAGGCCTTCTCTGGAGAATCTTCGAAAGGCAGTCGATGTACATATATAATCTTACGATATCTTTCAGTTGCTCTTTCATATGAATCATTTTTTTCACAATGATGAAATAATATATTGTTACTACTTGGGTTATAATAACATGCACTGAGTATAAAAATTAAATTGATGACCAGTATTGACACCACAACAAAATGTGTCCTCTGCATTTAACCCGTATGTGACATCGTGACATAGGGGGCAGCTAATTCAGCGCTTGGGGAGCAGTGCTTGGGGGCGGTATCTTGCTCAGGGTACCTCAGTGATACCTTGCTGGACAGGGATTCAAACTAGCAATCTTTCAATTACAAGTGCGCTTTCCTAACGATTAAGACACACACACACAAAAAGTTGGCATTTTCAGAATTTTTGGTGCACTGATCGGTTTTTCGTTAATGGTGGGTTGATCTTTGTGAGTTGATGTGTGTTTGTGTCTCTCAGTATTAATTGATATCTATCATTGTGTGCGACAGGATGTGGAGCTGAGCAGCCAGCCTGTTGTTGTGGAAACAGGAAATGCTCCTGTTCCAGAATTGGAGCAGCAAGTGGTGAATGGGAGTCGGAAGCCAAAAGCTCAGCCAGTGCGCTTTGGCTGGGTGACTGGTGTTATGGTAAGTCTGAAGCAAGTAACGCAGAAACACACAAATCAGCAACACTAGGGTGATTATGTGGACCATATTCACGGTAAAAACCTGTGCAGACAGCAGCTTAGCTGAAGAAATGTTGAAAAGCATTACTTTAGAATGAATGATAGTTGGACACTTTCATTACTAACAAGGAATATTCACTGTTTAGAAAGTTGTGGTTGCAACTCTGCAGATTGCTTCATTGATAGAGCTAGTAGCTGTTTTAACGTTTTGTTATAGGTTGGTAATATTGACTCTGTTTATGATACTGATGGCAGTGGTGTTGTAGGTCCGCTGCATGCTGAATATCTGGGGGGTCATTCTCTTTCTGCGATTGCCCTGGATTACATCCCAAGCTGGCATCCGTAAGTTCTCTCTAATAGCATCCTTGTCTCTTTATCTCTTCCTTTCTCTCCTCCCTTCATTACTTTTGCCCAGCTCTAATCTTTCACAACCTTGCTTTGCTTTATAAGCTTTTCTATGTATTCCATGTTTGCCAGGCATTTTGCACATTATTATATATACAGTAGTCAGGAAATCTTATTTACATTGGTATTGACTAAATCAATTGTTTGTCATTGTTAAAAGTAATTCATTGCTCATGAAAGTTCCAAAGCTGTTTTAAAGCACCAAATCAAGTTCTTTTTCTGACAGCTTCAATGTGATGTTTGTTGTGTACCTCTTGTTTGGTTCCACTTTCTATCAATCCCTCTATTGATATTTTCATCAGACATTCCCACAGAATTTGCATGTTCTCTGATTTTGTTGCCTGAAGCAATTTATATGAGGTCTTTTAAGTTATCGAATAGGCAGTGTGTGCATGATATTGTAACAAGTCTCCAAAATATTCTCCTCAGTTTTGACTTGGCTCATCATCTTCCTGTCCGTCATTGTAACCTCAATAACTGCCCTGTCTGTCTCCGCTATCTCTACCAATGGCAAAGTCTCCTCAGGTGAGGGCTGTTACATGTATGCTTATTTTTTATGTCCTGGGTATTGATGTCTTCTGCTTTCCTTCTCTGTATAATTTCCTATAGTTAATTTCTCTCTTGCCTTCTAGGGGGCACCTACTTTATGATTTCTCGAACTCTCGGCCCTGAGATAGGAGGTCCTATTGGTATGGTCTACTCCTTTGCTAATGCACTCGCCTCTGCCTTAAACACCGTTGGTTTTGCTGAAACTGTCCGTGATCTTCTCAGAGTAAGCTGAAGTGAAATATGGGTCACTATTATATACACGCGCACACACACACCTACATGTATATTTAATATAAAGTCCATTATATTAAATATTCAGGGTAAATACAATGATTCATAATAACAAATGCACACACTACTTTGTGATACTCGTGAAAACATTGTACACCTGCAGCGGTTCCTCATTATTATTATTATTATTATTATTATTGTTATTATTATTATTAGTAGTAGTAGTAGTAGTAGCAGCAGCAGTAGTAGTAGTATTCATATTATTAGTTTTCCAACTTACCTACAAATTCAACATAACAACAGACTTGGGGAACAGATCTTGTTCATAACCTGAGCACTGCTTGAATGTGTGTGTATGTGTTTAAGTATGTACAGTCAGACCTCGGACATTCGCGAGGTTAAGTTCCAGAACCTGTCGAGAATGAGAAGGATTCACGGATGTTTGGTAGAGTCACTAAAAAAGGTAATATGTGCTTATTTCTATAGTTTAAACCCTAAATATGACCCCAGTCATGTTCCCAAAACATTTAAATTTCATTTATATGTTAACTTAATACATTATCTTTAAAAAAAACAAATGTTTGATGTAAAAATAGAGTACAGTATCGCCTAACTGATATTTGTCACACTAGCACATTTTTCAGTACAGTATACTAATGTTACCCCTACTGATTCATAGAACACGGCATTGACCGCCATTTTCTTTTGCATTCACAGTAAGGTAAAATGAGTAAACGAACGGGACTGTAAACTTATTGACAGAAATCATATACCTCACCAAGGTACAATTCAATAAAATACGTAAAGGAAACATGTACTATATGTACAGGGTACAGGTATTAAATCAATTAAAAATTACGTAAAGACGTACAGAAATAATAAGTTGTAAAAATGCTATGTGTACGCTAACCACGAAAAAGAGAGAGAACAAAAATACATACACACATTAAAAATATTTAATAAAAAACTAGAATGAAATCTTTGCAGATCTGTGAATTCGCGAATCACGAAGCGTGAATGTACGAGGGCTGACTGCATTTATGTATGTATCTATGTATGTATGTGTGTGTGTGATTGAAAAAAATTAAAATACAAAAAAAAAAATTAAAAACACTTGCAAAAGATATCCATAGATTTAATGTTGTACATTATTATTATTTTCACACTGAGTTCACAGGAGTATCAGAATGTAATTGTAGGCTTGTGTATTATCAGCTGCTACTAATTTTGTGAATTTCTTTTAAAGTTATAGTCGTAGTTACAATTATAGTCAATAGTTTACATTTTTATCACGTCTGATGCAGGACTATAATGCGACCATTATTGACCCAGTAAATGATGTGAGGATTGTGGGTGTGGTTGCCATCACTGGGCTACTGCTCATTTCATTGGCTGGCATGGAGTGGGAATCCAAGGTAACCCCTCTATTCTCCTTCTATCCTGTACACTAGTTTCTTTGGTTGTACAGGCAGTCCCTGGGTTAAGAACATCCGTCTTTTGGTGAACTCATACTTATGAACGGACTGCTGTTAAGCTTATTATATTAATTTGGGTTAAGTACAATGGTTCGTAGTAATGAACGCACGCGTTACTTTGTGATGCAAAACATTTCATGGCTTCAGTAGTTTGTCAGCTCAAGGTACAGTACAGCACCATATGTAGTTACTTTTATTATTAGTGTTCTATTTTTTATTATTATTATTATTATTATTAGCAGTAGTAGTAGTAGTAGTAGTAGTAGTAGTATGACTAGTAGTAATTAGAGTAGTAATAGTAGTGCGTACTGTGTTGTTATTTTTCCAACTTACCTACAAACTCAATAAACAAAGACTTAGGGAACAGATCTCATTTGTATCATGGGGACTGCCTGTAATGGCATTTAACAAAAAGACGCCAGTGAATCATGTTGTGTTTTTGGAATCTTTCGGGATGTTTTATGTGTAGCCATATAATAAAAATATTTTTCACACATTCTGCCTCCCTTATCTCCCAAGACACAACTTCTGTTCTTTGGCATCCTCATGATCTCCTTCATCAACTACTTAGTGGGAACTCTGATTCCAGCCACCACACAAAAACAGGCCACTGGTTTCTTCGGCTACAACAGTGAGTATTTGAGAGTACTACAGTGAATGTTTGTTGAAGAGCCATCAGCTACAACCATAGATTATACCGCATTCAGTGTTTGGGAACATTTCTCTGGTTGGGGTCAGTTATAGAGTCAGATTCTTAAACTACTAAATCTGGATGTTTGCTTATCAGGTGATATTTATATTTAAATTTATTCATTTGCTAGACACTTTGATTTACAATGATGATGAAATCAGCTTAACCACGGGATATTAACCAGTGGCCTTCATAGGCCACTGTGTGTTAACCCACTTAGTCCAACTGGAAAATAAAACAAAGGGACAAAAGTTTGATTAATTGCTCAACATTATTGCATCATTTACTAAGTAAAGTTTGGTATGTCCTGTTACAGATGAAATTTTTCTCAGCAATTTGATGCCAAACTGGCGAGGACCAGAAGGAAGTTTCTTACAGATGTTTGCTATCTTCTTCCCCTCTGCTATTGGCATCTTGTCTGGTGCCAACATTTCTGGAGACCTAAAGGTATAAATATCCATGAGTAATGTAATTTACAGGTTGATCATTGCATTTACCACAGGGAGAGATTATCATGAAATGGTTGAATTTATGTATGTCTGTGATTTTGCAAAGGATCCTGAAAAAGCAATCCCAAGAGGCACACTAATGGCCATTTTCTGGACCACTGTTAGTTACCTGGGCATATCTGCTACTGTTGGTAAGATGCCAGCTTTATTTTCATCCCATAACCTGAATTCCTGTGTTTTAGGTAGTCAACAGCTAGCTCCCCACCCCCACACACATATTAACATTTTACCCTTTTTACCAGGGGCTTGTGTGGTGCAAGATGCCTCAGGGAATCTGAATGATAAACTTTCAGAAAATATCTCATGTGAAGGCCTGACCTGCTCTTTGGGCTGGAACTTCTCTCAGTGTGAGGTGTACCATAATTGCTCTTATGGGCTAGCTAACAACTTTCAGGTGAGTTTTTAATTTTTTCTTGACAGGTATCATAGTTCCTTGCCAATCTAGTGGAAGATTAGGCCGCCTACCCCTGAGACCACTTTTTAGGCCGTTTGAGATTATCATTTTCAGTATCATCTAGCTTCTTCCATAATGCTTTAAAGAAGACTTAGATACTTCTAAAGCAGGGGTGCCCAGCTCAAGTCCTGGAGGGCCGGAGCCCTGCACATTTTTGGGTTTCCCCTCATTTAACACACCTGATTCAACTCTTTGTGCTAATTACCACACAGCTCTTGAGATGAATCATTTATGGTGGAACAGGGAAAGAACTAAGCTACACAGGGCTCTGGCCCTCCAGGACAAGAGTTGGGCACCCCTGTTTTAAAGTATGTTGATCAGTAGCCTTTAGATCCTTTAGAATCATGAATTGTGGGAACCTTAATGCAGGAATGTGTAATACCTTTGGAAAGGCTCACAGGTCAGTGAGTCTTTTCCTGAGGGCTGCTGGTGTATGTGTGTACCAAGGACAAAAACAGTTTTCATTTTAAGATTTTCTAAACACATTAGAGGTTAACCAGCATGGAATATGTTCTTGCTGTTAGGTCCTTACAATGGTCTCTGGATTTGGCCCACTTATTACTGCGGGGATATTCTCTGCCACCTTGTCCTCTGCTCTTGGCTTCATGGTCTCTGCTCCCAAGATCTTCCAGGTAAGAAACCACACACCAAAAGCCCTATACATAGACTCACACATACTATACACTCTGAAACACAGAATCCCACAGAAATGTGCAAATATGGACAACCTTAGCTATCAAGTTAACGTTAATAATATCTCATAATTTCTTGGCTCTCTCTGTCTTAAGTGTCTATGCAGAGACAATATCTACCCCTACATTGGCTTCTTTGCCAAAGGTTATGGGAAGAATCACGAACCACTCCGTGCCTACGTTCTCACATATTTTATTGCTGTGGCTTTCATTCTTATTGGTGAGTTTTTACAATCTGATTCTGATACATCTTTGACCTTTAAAGGGAAGGGTGTTTGATATTTGAATATGCATAATACAACCATTGCCTTCTTCCCTTTGGTTTTCTTCTCGCAGCTGAACTGAATTTCATTGCTCCCCTCATCTCCAACTTTTTTCTCTGCTGCTATGCCCTCATCAATTTTAGCTGTTTCCATGCATCTATAACCAACTCCCCAGGTGAGTACCTTAATCTCCTGCATGATTCATGATTAAGCACCCCAGAATGCAAATTTTAGCTGACAAAAATATTTAGCATTACCCAACAACGTTCAATTGACAATTTCAGACCAAAAACTATAACTACGATTTTACTTTTTTATTATTATTCAGGAGTACTGAATAAATCTCAAGAATAATATCAACTACTCTGAATCTATCAACAATCATTTGGAATACTTCTAGAACAAAAAGGAATGTTTTTCACACCAATTATACATTCCTTCATTAATCAAGTATAAGATCACTGTCATTGTGTCGCCCCCTGCAGGCTGGAGACCTTCATTCCGATACTACAGCTGCTGGGTGGCACTCTTTGGGGCAGTCGTTTCTATGGTACTCATGTTCCTGTTAACTTGGTGGGCAGCACTTCTGACCTTCTGCCTCATTCTCTTCCTTATGGGATATGTAACCTACAAGAAACCAGGTAATGGTCACTTGTATGAATTCTGAGTTTGACCTTGACTGACTTTCAGATTTGTGCTCATTAACAGACTGCATTAACTGGAGACTGTCCTGGGAGAAACTATATCAAAAACAAATCTTTTGACCTTCAGAATTTGACCCTCGGCCATAGTCTTCAGTACTACCTATGACTATGTGAACATAGATGCATTTGATCCATATAACAGGTAGCAGTGAAGGCTACATTGTATTTTAAACAAACTGTTATTGCTGTTTCTTGTATTTGCTTATGGGTAGCATCAATTTGCTTGCAATTTAATATAGTTTCATTAGCATGAAGATGGATTTTTCTTTAACTGTATAATTTCTGTAGTTATTTTCACAGTAATGTACCTCTGTCTTATTCTTTCTTCAGAGGTGAACTGGGGCTCCTCAGTGCAGGCAGGGACATACAACATGGCCCTATCCTACTCTGTTTCCCTCTCAGGGGTGGAGGATCACATCAAGAACTTCAGGTGAGAGAGAGAGACACCTGTAGAGTTGTCTGTATCATAGCAAAGATCATTTCAGTAGCATGTTAGCATAGCCACACAGGCATACACATATGCACCAGCCAATTCATTAAAAATTTCCAGTTTCACTTTCTCTTTACTCTCTCTTTACCATTTACTGTTCTCTCTATCACTTTCCCAGACCCCAGTGTCTCGTTTTGACTGGACCCCCAAATCTGCGCCCAGCATTGGTGGACTTTGTAGGATCCTTCACTAAGAACATCAGTCTGATGATCTGTGGGGACATTTTCATGGTGAGTCATGCAGATGTCACGGCTACGTCACGTACGTGACGAACGTAACACGTAAGGAAAAGGGGCAATATAAAATACACTTATAAACCAATATGCGACCTAAACACATATACACACTAGTTAACTCCCCAAAGGAGGACACTTTCCCCCGAAAATCCTTACCTGCCTTGACTACGCCACCTGATGTAAAAATATGGTTCTGACCAGTTGTGCTGGTATGAAACACCCCAAACATTTTACCTGTTTATTATACAAAAAATAAAAACATACAAATTCAATGCCAAGCTAGCAAATGACAAAGGAAAAGACTAACCATCCCAACAAAAATCCCTTCACAGTCCACCCGGCAATGTCCATGAGGCAGTTGGTCCCCCAATGGGCCGTTTCTGTCGGCCCCGGGCCTATGATGGTGACACAAAGACAAGGCAGGCAAGCGAGGATTCTGCCAGCAGCATGACAGATAAAATATAAAAACCAAGGTTTTGCAACACAATACTCATTTACCCCTTTAAAACACCTTATAGAGATACCCAGATTTATGTCACAGCAAAAACCACACTTCACACACTTCCCACCTCAACAGAGCACTGCAATAATAAATCACACGGAAACACATCAAACCACCCGTGCACACTCATTACATCTACAAGCATGGTGTCGAGGTATCTACTAAAGGGAGAATCAACATACTAATCACTGCCACCCTGTCTCCTGTGTTCCCCCTGTGTTGGTCCTCTCTGTCTTCCGTTTCCTTCATTCCCCCAAAACCCCAACTGTTCGACCTTTTCTCCCACAAATGCCTCTTTCTTCCTGTTCGCAGCCAATCCCACAGTTTGAAATACGTAGTTCAGGTACTGCCGTTGCCAAGGCAATTAATCAATCCCTAGCAGTCCGGGCTCCCGCAACAAAGTCATGAGGGTACGAACGAAAAAGTAAACATTCACCCCGCAATACCCAAACTCCTCCTGTTCCCCATATGACACAGATACCAGGTTTCTTAGACGCATATATCACCAATATTGGCCATGTAACTCCTCATTCCTCCTCCACCTCTGACCTGTTCCTATAGGAGGACGACAAGTCGGCTTTGCCTCATCATAACACCGAAGTGCAGGTCAAATGGCTGAACCAGCGGAAGATTCGTGCTTTCTACACTCCATTTGTTGCATCAAGCCTCAGGGAGGGTACTCGCTGCCTACTGCAGGTAAAACTACAACTGCCTCAAACGGGCAATCGAAACTATAGCCTGTGATGATGGTCTAATTGCAGTTGAGTATCGTCTGTACCTAACAGGCCACCGGTCTGGGTAAACTGAAACCTAATACTCTAGTAATGGGATTTAAGAACAACTGGCAGGAGTGTTCTCCCAATATCCTGGAGGACTATGTCTGCACCATAAAGTGAGTGTTATTTCATATCCATAAATCAGGAATATGACCTCTCAAAATTAGTTCAGTCTGTCAGTCACCACTGGTTGTTTGAACTAAGTCAATACTTTGTTGCTCCTTACAATTCAATAAAACACGCTGATATGAACATATAGTTTTTCTGCTCTACATGCATTTTTCATTTGGCTTGCTGTACTACTGTTGTAAAGCACCCTGATATGCTGTATAACTGAACAATAGTAGTGCAGCTGAATATCGCTTCAAGCACCACCATGAATAAGTTATCATTTTGATGGAGTTGTCAATATAGAACAAAGCTCCAGACTTGCACACATGAAAGGAAGAAATTAAGGCATACAGTAAGTAAACTGTGCAAATAACGTAAAAATGAAAATAACAATAATTTCTCTATTTTAGTGACACATTTGACTCCAACTATGGTGTGTGTCTGTTGAGGATGATGGATGGTCTGGATAACTCGGAGGAGATTGATGGTAAAGGTAATATTCTAATCATATCTACATTTTAAATATAAAATAGAGGCTTAACTAAATCTTGGGAGGCTTATTTTTTATACATACAAAAATAACTTTAAACCTGTATTTTCCTTAAATAGTGAACTTCGCCTTAGAGATGGATACAGAAGAGATGGGGCATCAAGAGCACAAGAGTCAGGAAGATGATGAAGGTAAAAGCAGAACGCACAAACAGCCACCCAATGCTCACCTACACATATGCTCAGGGCTGCACATACGGGGGGAGAAAGGGGAAGACTTCAGGGTCCAAGACACTAGGTGGGGGCTATGAGCGTGGATAATAGTAGGTTTGAGATTTGTTGGTATTTGTAGAATTTTTCAGGGCCCAGCCCTGCATATGCTTGCTCAGATCTTCAACAAATCTGCAAATCCCATGCTTTAAAATTGATAATGCAATTTCATTTGGGCACATGGTAGAACAACTGCCGTTTTATCTTGCTGAAGATGAACATACTGTACAGCTCTCTCCTTCTCTAAAAGTATTTCCCTTTGTTTTCCAGATGACATAGGATCTGATGTGGCTCCCAGTAAGCAGGTCCGTACAGTTTTCCAGAGCAAGCAGGGCAAGAAGACTATTGATGTGTACTGGATTTCAGATGATGGAGGTGAGATCAGGCAAAGGACCGACAACTGGCTACTGAAAACAACATAAACACTCTAATTACCCAGCAGAGGTTACAAGTTTTCCTTTCTGCTTGGTCCCTCTATGCCTACATCCTACTTTATCTGTCAGGCCTCACTCTTCTGGTACCCTATCTATTAACTCGAAGGAAGCGGTGGCGTCAAGCTAAGGTGCGTGTCTTCATTGTGGGTGAAGTGCACAACATGGAGGAGCACCGCAAAGAGTGAGTAACTATTAGTGCAAATACAAGTGATGACTGGCAACACACTGTCGGATATAGAGATTTATCGGTAGCTTCAGTGAGTCACAAGATAAATGTTCTTACTTGCCAGTGTAGAACAGTACTGTGAAATCCCTTGGAAGTTTACTGATCTGGAAATTCTTTGCTCTGTATCTGTTGCTTTGCTGTATCAGAATGATCTCACTTCTTCGGAAGTTCCGTTTGGACATCCATGATGTGATCGTTATGACAGACAGTGAACGACCCCCCCATTCAAAAAAGTGAGTTATCTTCACATACAGTAGCACCACCCTGCTACAGTATATTTACCGAGTTGCCTATAGGCATATGAATACTGTGAGGGGCACAGCACTGGTAAGGTGGCTATAGTGATCTCCTGAAGAGTTCAGAGTAATAGAGAAAAGGTAAGATAGAGACAGGGATGAGGGAGAGGTGCACAGAGTACCCTGAAGGTTGGGGACCTCTTGACCCAATCAGCAGAGGACAGTAGAGAAAGATATTAAAAAAACAGAGGTGGAAGGCTAAGCTTCAGAAAGTACAAATCCAGTCCAAGATTTTGTTTCAACCAACCAATTAAATATAAAGAGTCTCAGTCAGATTCCGCAAGTGGTTGGTTGAAACAAAATCTTGGTCTGGATTTGTACTTTCTGAACCTGAACTTTCCACCTCTGATAAAAACCCAATCTTTTCCCTTGCAGCATGAAGCGCTTTGAGGAAACTCTCGCCCCCTTTAGGCTGCGAGGTGGACTGCAGGATGAGGCTGCTCTACAGGAGCTGAAGAAAGACTGTCCCTGGAATGTGTCTGACAGAGAGCTGGAAGCACTGAAACAAAAGGCACGTATATGTGGATGTTTAAGTCTGTGTGTGGTCATATCTCCTGCTGTGTTTGTTTGTGTCAGTATGTGTGTGCCTTTGAAGGTGCATCCCAGTGTATATCAGAAACAAATAGTAAGTATATATCTGTCTGAGTGGGAATGAGGCCATGTCTGAGTTTCTGAATACCATGTCTGAGTTTCTGAATACCATGTCTGAGTTTCTGAATACCATGTCTTGAATGTGGCTGTGGATACGTTTTAACTTCTTTTTTAACACTTTGGGTATATTTTTCCCTTCTTTTCAGTTCATTGTCTTCTTTTTCTTCTTTCCTCTCCTGATATGATATTGATATGGTTCCTGCAGTCTGAAAGAAAGGTGAGGCTGAACGAAATAATTCGAAAGAACTCCAATCAGGCAGCCCTGGTCTTAATGTGAGTATGGACTATGTTCCTGTTCAACTTGTCATTCAGCCTATTTCATGTTTCACTGTGCAGGGCATTCATATAGGGTAAATAAAATCATACAACCCCAGAGCTCAAAGAACCAGACATCACCCATTCTAATCTATGGCTCATGTAGTAAACCAAGACCTTTCGATCTTTGTGAAAAATGCTGCAGATTGCGGTCAAGCAGCTGACTTGAACAGGGAAGCACTTAGAACAAAGACTGTCTTGAGCTCCTGGTATAACGACTTTCAGACAGACTTCTTGTGCTGGATATTCACCACACAGGGGCGCCAACAGTCCATTTCTATTAAGGCAGCTGCTTCAGTAGTTTAAAATCTACTGACTCATTTTTTTTCTGGTTGTGCACAGATTTTGAGTTTCTAAAAAGCTTAAAATAAATATGATTATTTGTGGTATCTTATTGGCTGTTACTGCTTTAATCTTAATTCTTGCAGTACAACTTAATTTGGCTGTAGTAATAGACACTTATGAGTATATAAATGTAGTAACTGTTACTCTGTCCTCACTAAGTGTATTTATATCTGTTAATATAGACCACCTCTCTGTAATAACTCCTCAGTAATAGTGATGGTTTCTGGTCTTGCAGGACCTTACCAGTGCCACGGGCAGACTGCCCCAGTGCCCTGTACATGGCGTGGCTGAATGCCCTGACCTGTGGGCTACACTGCCCTGCTTTGCTCATCCGAGGCAATCAGCAAAATGTGTTGACCTTCTACTGTCAGTGAGAGGGCAAGGGCAATAGGGAGAGCTCTAGGGTTAACAAAGAGGTACGGCTGGCATGGTAAAGATTCCACCTCCTCCTGAAGACTGCAGTAGTTCACCATCAACTGTACATGAAGAAGTGAAGCCAGCATGCAACCTTTTGGCTGAATGGAAGAGGACAAAGCCTGCAAATTGACTTCATATTCAGCTGCCTGTATGTTGGTTGTAATTGCTCTATGACCAACTCTTTCTTTAGGTCTGCCTGGACTGTATCACCGATGATACCACATCACAATAATCGACCGGTTTGGAAAGATAGTGATGTTTTTGTAGCATTTCTGTTACTTTCGGTTAAAAGTCACTTGCTAAAATGTAGTTTACTTCACATTATTGGAGAAATTACGCTTATATGGTCATGAAATCATATGAAATAAAGTGGACATTTTCACATTTTGTTGTCATTTTAGAATAATACATTTTTAAAAGAAAACAAATAATATACATTTCCCTGTTTTTAAGCACTTTTCCTTGTGATGGTAAAGGATTACAAATTAATCAGTAAAACAGCACACATTGTTTTTGAACAAATCTAAAAAAAAAAAAAAAAAAAGGACAAATATATCTCGGTGACTGAACAGATTCGTTGAGTTCGTTCACTAGTTAACTGTATTCCGCGTGCCGAAACTAGTTAACCACTCATTTACACTATAGGCATCACATAGCACGTATCACAATGAACTCGTTTTGTAGATAAGGAGGTGGTGAGACAACAGGGGCGTTGCACGATACATAAATTCTGTGTCAAATGCCCCTGTAAAAGTGGTCTAGCGACGCCCATGGGTGCCAAAATATCGAAATGGAGGTTATGTTTGTTTACATTCCGGGTTAGGGTGTAAACTAGTGGCGTTAAATCGTCACACAATCACACTAAATCTGACGCAGATTATCATTATAATTTTCCAATAATTCACGGGAAGAGTTGCAGGAAGCCTATTCTAGTTAACATGTGGTGATTTCATTTTTATTAAATGCAGAAAATCACAAGTAATTGTACAATTTGGAATAAAAAATTAAGTTAAAGAGGCGGAGATGGGAGTCAAGTAGCACCGCCCCTTCAAAATAGGATTGGCCCCTATGTGTCCCCCATTCTCATTGGCTCTGACAGATGTTAATCAATACACGAGTGAATTTTAGTATGGTATTTGCCAGAAGTGTGTCCTCCTATCATTTTCGTTTGTTCTGTTGGCTATTCAGTTACTGTTATTCCGTTAACAGCGAGCGGGTGGGTTTGCAGAGAAAATCTCCTGCAAGTGCTACCTACCAAACTCATCGAGATGTATCGCTTGTTAGTTCTATATTTTATAACGTTGTCTTTCATATGAAAAATCGTTCCCTGAATCGTAAGATTTCCTGTGGTTTTCCACAGATAATTACGTCACAATAATCTTTTCCTTGTTTTGTTGATGTACATTTCCTAAAGTAGTAAAAAAAAAAACTAAAACTTGAAGTGAGGTATGAGCAATGATGCTGTGTCATTTGTGGGGAAAGAAATTTTAAAAGATCGTACGTCATGCTCATTAGATTAAAAGGAGTTCCTTTTGGCCGACACAGAAAGTGCAGAAAAACATTTCTCCGAACTAAACATGATAAATCAATTCGTGAGCTGGGGCATGTACTACGAAGCGGGGTTACTGGCTTATCGGGGTAACTTTTTAAGGTAGTCTGGGCAAAATGTAAGTGAACAAATATGAAGTCCATTTACCATTGGTAAGTAGCTGCTAAAACCAAGGACGTAGTCGGCAGGATTCGAACCTGCGCGGGGAGACCCCAATGGATTTCTAGTCCATCGCCTTAACCACTCGGCCACGACTACCCACACTCTGTGTTACATCTGAAAAAAATCTTAGATATTCTTGCAATGTTCTTAGGAATTGTTAGGAAGTTGTTAGGAAATGTTAGGAAAGCCGATTGCTAGAAGGTACGGCCACGACTACCCACACTTAATATTGGGTCTGAAAAAAGTCTTAGATATTCATGAAAGAATATACAAAAGCATGTTAAATTGGTTAGAGAAAAGTTAGCAATGTTCATTTTCTCAAGTATTTTATGAATGTTGCCTAGATGGGTCAAAAGTCAGTGTGAGGCCCAAATAGATCGAATGTTTAAACACATATAGAGTAGGTATTGTTGAACTACATACTCGAAAGAATAATCATTTTCTGTGCTAAGACTACCTTCAGGTCTATGGAGAACAAGGATAGTAATTTGCAGTGTTTGTGGGGAAGGCAGTAGATGTTCAATAGATGCTCTTGGCAGTAGAAGCACTAAAGTGGAATCCAGGGACTAGTGTTTGTTGGGCATAGATGACTGGGTTAACAAGCTACATTGCAGGATATTGTAGTGGTAACACAGAATATTTATTGTAAGTGAGTATAGGGTTTATCCTTAAATACTTCTACGGCAACATATCCTAGATCTTAATCCTTCTCCATGGTAGGTCAGAGAGCTGACTGGTTTGCGCAGCCTTGAGTGGGGTGCCTGCCAGGCAGTGGAGCCTTGTATCCAGTCCTGTTCCTGTCCCCAGTCCAGTCACGTGACAATAATCCAATCATATCACATTGATTGTTGATCGGTTCCTTTAACCCATCGTCTTTTTCCACTGATTGACTCTTTTGTCCCCTCTGGTCGCAGTGTTAGGATGTGAATTAGGACCTCTTTAGGAAATGTTAGGAATTGTTACAATCTAGTTTGGAATTCTTGCAATGTTGTTAGGAATTGTTAGGAAGTTGTTAGGAATTGTTAGGAAATTGTTATGAAATGGTTAGGAAATGTTAGGAATGCCGATTGCTAGAAGGTACAGCCACAACTACCTACAAACAGACTCTGCTTTTAGTGATGATGATGGATAGAGCTAAACATTCAAAAGTGTAATTACATTTGACTGGAGTCGATGCTGACAATGCTCGTCGCCACTAGTGCCATAAATTCTTTGCATGTAAGGGCAGAAAACTAAGCAATCTCTTGAAACATCTCACAAAAGTCCATCACATGCATGGGCGTAATTTCCAGGGGAGTTAGGGGGGATGTTTGCATGTCTCCTTGGTCACATGCATATGGAGAAATAGACAGTTTTCAACTGCCTAGTTCATAGTTCATCTGGCAATTTCAATAACAAAGTAAATAAAAAATATTCTAAGGTTCATAAATGCATAAACCAGCTTGTACATACCGCTTTTACTCTTACTAGTCTCTTAATTTCGCAGTCAGAGACGAGAAGGCGCGTTACTGTGCTTGTCACGTGACAATAATCCCAATCGTAAAACATTGATTGCTGATTGGTTCTTCTAACCCATCGTCTGTTTCAACTGATTGGCTCTTTTGCCCCCTCCGGTCGCAGTGTTCGGATTAGAGTTAATACCTCGTTAGGAAATGTTAGGAATTGTTACGATCTAGTTAGGAATTCTTGCAGTGTTGTTAGGAATTGTTAGGAATCGTTAGGATATTGTTAGGAATCGTTAGGATATTGTTAGGAATCGTTAGGATATTGTTAGGAAATGTTAAGCAGGCCGATCGCTAGAAGGTATGAATGCTAGCAGCCTGGAGTCCACACACGGAGTTGCCTAAATTATACCACTATGGATTAATGATTAAAAGTTACCATTAGCCAACTGATCGTTATGAGTGTGTTCATAAATTCAATCTGAAATGCCCAGAGCATCATCTGTCATTCAGAAATTCACTGTTTCAGATCTGGGATTTAGTGATTTGGACAAACTCAGATGACCACACAGTAAAATTACTGTCAAAGAAAAACTCCTACATTTAGTTTTTTTCACTTTAAAGTGAACATTATTTTATTACATGTGTTTTACATTTCCATCATCAAAATATGTGAATTGTTCGAAATATCACAGCTTCTTTTGCTGTAAAAATTTATTTTGCATTTCAATAATCACATAATAATCTTTAATAGTGACTTGTTCAAAACAATGTTTTTGCAGCTTGTCACTCAAAAATGTTATTTTATATACAATGGAATAAAATAAAGCAATGTTAATTGTGCTTACTTTAAATGTTCATGTTAGATAAATGTACCATTAAATTACAAGATCGATAAGCAGTATCAGTAGGAGCAGTAGTACCATTAAAATCTTAATGATGCCTATCCCTAATTGTGTCTAGTAATTATTAATTATCCTGCATGTCCTAAACAAGACACTTGGACAGTATGGGACCAACGACCAAAATGTTTCAACCATTTGCATTGTCATCGATCCCAAGAACGTTGACTCTACAAGGGGAAATCAAGTGACTTTCAGAACTGACTGTCTGACTGTAGAAAACACTTAGTTATACCTCCAGTCACAATTCTGCCAAGCTTCTGAAGTTTGCGGACGACACCACCCTCATTGAACTCATTTTTGGTGGGGATGAATCCTTCTACAGGAGGGGAATTCATCATCTAGTGACCTGGTGCAGCCAGAACAATCTGGAGCTCAACACTCAGTGGAGATGATAGTGGACAGGTGTAGCACAGCTCCCTTTCCCCCAATCACTTTGCATGTCTCCCGGTCAATACTGTTCTTATGCTCCCTGGGCATCATCAGTTCCCAGGACCTCAAGTGAGAGCTGAACATCAACTCCCTCATCAAAAAAGCCCAACAGCGGATGCACTTCCTACAGTATGGCAGCTAAAGAAGATCAACCTGCTACTTCCACACAGCCATCATGGAGTTTATCCTCGCCTGCTCCATTACTGTCTGGTATGCTGCTGACAAGGGCAGACTGCATCACATCATCCACATTGCAGAGAAGGTGATTGGCTGCAATCTGCCATCCCTCCAGTAACTGCACATCTCCAGGACCCTGATATGGGCAGGAAAGATTGTATCTGATACCTTCCACCCTGGACATGGACTGTTCAAAACTCTACCCTCCAGCAAGACTGAGGTCTATCAAGACCAGAACCGCACTCCACGAAAACAAAACAAAAACCACTTCTTCCCTTTAGCAGTTGAACTCATTAACAAACCCCCTGAACCCAGCTGACATCGTCCCTGCCTCTCCCCCTCCCCAGCTGACTCTGAACACACTTAAATGCATTTTTGCGCATCTGTTTCATATGTTCATATTTTTGCACATCACATATGTTGTTTCAGTACTCATGTCTTTTCCTACCTTTTTAATATTGTTATAATTATTGATAGAATATTATATAGCTTTTGTACTGTTTTGTGAACCCATTTGTTTCTTATTACTTATTGCTTCATTGTTCATTGTATTTATTTGGCAATAAACAAAATTCTGTTTCATGCTAATACTAAGCACTTTTTGAGAATGAATGTATTCGTGGTCATGATGACTAGCTAAATATGCCGTTTAAATGGTTTTGTAAATACTCGAAGCAACATCATTTATTTGTATAAATTTTCAATATACTAAAAAAATAGAAATAAATTTCGTAGTCGGCAGGATTCGAACCTGCGCGGGGAGACCCCAATGGATTTCTAGTCCATCGCCTTAACCGCTCGGCCACGACTACAGTGACGCAAAGTCATGAAAGATTTCATTTGACTTTAATTATGTCGCCATTAATTCTATCACACAATTTTCATTATTTCAAGGTCGATACGCAGAAATGTAAGATTATATTATTCTGCAATACGTAGCCCGACATATTAATACATTATCACGTTATTCATATAACTTTTTTTAAGTTAAACATGATGAAAGATGCATTAGTTAAACTTTAAAATAAGTAAAGTAAAGTAGAGGAAACCAACTAAATAAATAGCGTGGTCACAGATATGCGAAAAAGATCAAATATGTAATGTACGTAATGTGCATGCAGCTTTCGGTTTCACATACGGTTCCAAAAAGGAACAACTGCAACTGTAATTGTTGTGCCGCTTCCTCAAATAAAATCTCCGGGGAAAAAATAACTACTGACGCAAAATGGGGGAATACAAATATCCCTTGTTCTTCGAGGTGTCCAATCTAGACGAAAAACTAAGGAAAAACATCGAAAAATACTTTCAAATTCGAAGAAAGTCCGGTGGGGGCGAATGTGGACCAGTGGAACTTGTAGCCGGAGGCACCTGTAAGATTGCCTTCAAGCATCAAGAAGGTGAGAGACCAGCCCTTAAATAACAGCATTCAGTGTTCGATTGTGTCTTGATGGTCACGCGGTGGGTTTGTTATTTATCTAAATAAATAAGGGACGATAACATCAAGTACCCCACCGATGGGGGGAGGGGCACGATTTGCCGAGCGTGGGGGATAAAAACAGGAACACTGCATTCCTGGGTTACAACAATACAAAAAAAAATAAAAAATAGTCGGAATCTCATGAATCTTTTAGGTACGGGAAAATAAAGTCTGTGCTCACCTGACTGAATAGGGGACCTGATAAATAAATTAAGGAAAACTTGAAATGAAAACGAAAGTTCCTAGTTCAGACATTCAAAATGAAAGTACTGAAAGTAAACACAAACTTTACCGAACGACCACTTATTGAAAAGATGTATTGTATAGATAAGAAATTACAATTTTTTGTTGTTCTTGTTATTTTGGCTCTAGACCCAAGCATATTTAAGAATTTTTAAGAACCTGATGAGATCAAAGCAGGCCACGATGACGCAGAAAAACCACAGAGACAGAGAAAAAAACATTAGTAGGTGTGCCAGAGCTGATTGGTAAAAAAAAAGTTACTGTAGTAAAGAAAAACACCCCTTTTCAACTATCAGAGGTAATGCACGGATTACAGTGTGTTGCCGCACCCACCACCAATACCAGAGTGATGAAAATAAAAATGTGTCGAGAAAGAAAGGGAGCTCATGATCTTCAGAATAGTATTTCTTCTCTAAAACATGGTGGAAGGAGCAGTATGTCTTTGGCATGGAATTCTGAGTTGCACAGGCATTATCTGCTCAGAGTCAACAATAATCATGCCTAGCAAAACATATTCATAAATGACGGTGTTATTTTTCATTAATATAAAAGCAGTATACTGAATATCTTTTTGATGGCTGCGTCAAATTCCTCTGTGAAGTTGAACGATGCGAAACAGTAAGCATGAAGCATGACAGTAAAGGTCAAATGCAATAGTTAAACAAATTGTGGGTGTGTATGGCTGCCACAGGAACTTGTATTTCACTTGCATTTCTTAATGAGATTACAGCTGATAAAAGCATCCGGATGTATAATGAGGTGTATAGAGAGATCTTATCTGCCTGAAGACCAAACTAAAGGCAAAAAGCCCCTGAAATAAGTGGGAACTGAAGATGACTGTAATATACTGGTGGTCTGTAATATAACAGACTTCTGGCAGTCATGGGATTATTAAATATGACAATTTTCTTTGAAATATTAGTTAAAATATTTTTGGTTATTTTTAAATTATGTTAGGGGTATATATAACAATGGTTAAAATTCCTGCACAGTTCATCCATACTATATAGCTGCCACAAAACCTTTGCCAGTGTTTCTTGACATAATTTGCATTTTTTTGACCCTGCTCTGTCTTTTCTTTATGCATACCCTAACATCCCAAATTCACAAAGGAGACACTCTCCCTTTTTCGACATTGCAAATTCATGCATGTGTTCCTCAAGCAGTGCTGTTTCTTTACATTCGCAGACCAGCAGAGAGTTCTCCAAAAGGGAAATCATACACTGGAGACGCCCCGTGGCCCAGTTGTGGTGTCAGTGCGTCGGGATGCGGACTCACCCTGTTCCACAGTAAGGCCAGCATACCCGTTTCATGCTTTACACAATTTACACAACTGGATGTTACGAGAGAAAGAAAGCACTGGGTCTGGGACTATGTCTGCTTGGGCTTCAAATGAAAGTCCAGGCTTGTTTTGGTCCCAGACACAGTTGTTCCATGACATTGTTAAAAGTGTTTGTTAGCCTTCCTGCTCTGCTTCTTTATTGTTTTATTATTATCTCTAAAGAATAACCAAAAATTCAAATATTAATATTGTAATATGAAACTATTATTTTTGAGAAATATATAATTAGGATATATAATTAATTTTCTCAGTTCTTCATCACCACTTTGCCAAGTGCCAATCTGTAGTGTATTTTTTAACAGCCAGATACCTGGTTGTTTATTATTGTTCCAAGCAGCTAAACTTCTATGTCTTTACCATCAACACTAAAACTAGCTGCTGTTCCTGCAGCCAAGACCTTTGTTTTGTTCACATGTAGCCATGGTCAGATCTTTTTACTATGGTCATTATCGTTCCTCATGTGTTCACATCTTGTATATGTGTGGTGTCAACAGTATGTCACGATTGTTGATGTTTCTTCCAACAGTCATAAGCCTGCCGTTGTGTTCTGACAGTTTACCTGTTCTGAAGTTCTGAATGCAAAATCTCCATATTTCACCCTGACCATGGCTTTTAGCCACTAAGATGAGGACAATATCATACACTGGTACACCCATTTTCCTGAGAACAGTCCTTATTTTGACATGGTCAACATAGTCAAAGGCTTGTTGTATTCAGTAAAGCTAGTGTTGACCTCCTATTGGTATTCCTTGGATTTTTTTTTCTGGTGCTGCAACAGATATTTGAAAAAAATTAATATGAAAAAGTTTTGAGAAGAAATACACATTTGAATAACTGGTTAATAACTAAAATCCATGCGCAGTTCATATTCTGACTCCAGCAGAGGGCCAGTGCAACTCTTCTAGCATGTAACACACACATAACAGGCAATTATGTAAACAGAAATGATGGTGGGTGTGAGTCTGAATGCTCCTCCTCCAAGTAGCCTAAAAGCTCCAAAGTATGGGAGCATTTTCAAAGTGCCTCTAGCAGTAATGTTGTGCAAATACCAAATATTCCAAAAAAAAAACACAGCTGAATATTTGAATATGAAAACATTTGATAGTTGCAGCCCTAGTTTGTTCATTGATCCATCAAGCATCATCACTGACTTCCTAAATCCAGCTTTTACACAAGGCATTTCACATTCTGTCAAAAGGTCTCATCTGTGTTGAATGATCTTACTGGCATGTCACATGAGGGAAATTGCGTGAAATTTTGGAATTTTAGTCTGTCTTCTTTGGTATTTGTATCACGTAATAATAATAATAATAATAATGGTATCACATAGAACAGGGTTTCAGTATAAGTGCATAATAAAAAGACACCTTTTATTGTACATCTAGATTTAAAATTATGATATAAGTTGATCCTAATCTACATGCATAAAGTTCATTTGTTCTCTTATCTCCTTACTCAGGACTCTCTAAAAACACCTGCTAAAGCAACCTCAGGTTGGTGCTTTGAAACAGCTTCTTTCAAGATAAACCACATTGCATGTCACTCTGATAATAATGATTAACGAATTAACCTTTTGGCTAATTGTTTTTGATGAGATCAAATTTAGCTGATCATATTCTCATTGTTATTTTTAGAACAAACACATCACTTCCACTCCGTCTCTGGGGCACCCCCTTGTGGCAAATATAAGAAAGTGGTGCAGCTGGACCCATACCTGATTCGCTACCTGACAGATAACGTTCAGGCTGGAAATGACCTACAACATAAACTCTCTACACTCTTCTGCTCTTTCCAGCTTCAGCCTGAGGCAGAGAATATGGTCGTGAAAGGTACACCCAGGGTAGAGGAGACAAGCCAAATAGATACCATGATAAATCATGTGTTCGAGCAAGTGAAAACAAAATATTGTTGCCATTATGAAGCTGACCATTTGATACTGCAAGCTCTACAGAATAGTCCCTTCATAGCCACAAAGGAGCTCCAGGTGTACAGTGAGGCAGGGGAGGGATTTTCAGTTATAGTGGGGTCAGAAAAAGAGGTGAAGGAGAGCCTGTCGATGTTGGAAAAGCGACACAGAAACTCAGTGACACAGGAGAGAGTCAACACGACCTGCTCTCTTGGGAAGCCCCGACTGCTCCTGCTAGGCAAGAAGCTGGAGAAGGAGCTAAAAGAGCATCTCCCTGGGGTTAAGGTATCTCAGACTGATGTGGGGCAACTAGTGATTGAAGGTCCAGCAGCCGATGTCCTGTCAGCCCGCAAGAAGGTAGCGGCCATGGCAGAAAAAATACAGGAGCAGCGGGTGGCCGGGCTGTCCCCTTGGCTGCATTCATTTCTGGGAACACAGGGACCAGAAACGCTGGATGCCATCTTGAAAGGTATCCCAGCAAAAACTGAAATCACTGACAGAGGTCTGTCTCTGTTGTCTCTAACCCAGAAGGATCTGGAGGATGCGCAAAAGGCCCTGCTCAGTCAATTCAGTGAGGAAGAGGTACCTGTTCCCGATTCACTCACTCAGTTGCCAAAATTGAAGGAGGTATTGCAGGACAAGGAGCTCCAGCTAAACGCGGGAAAGGCTAGGGTACAGGTACGCTACAATAAGAATAGTGTCCAGCTGTTGGGTTACCGCGATTCGGTAACCAAGTTGAATGATGTGGTCCAGAGTTTCTTGAAGGACCATGCTATTCATCAGTTCAGGGTGGCCCTTCCTTACCCCGAATTGTCTGACCAAATTAGTAAGCTGTTTGCCCTGCTTGACATTGACGACTCGGGTATTCAAGTTTCAATTTCTGAAACTCGCTCACCACCTGAGATGATTCTTATGGGACCCCGGCATTTGGTAACTGCAGCTAGTGATAGGATAAGCAAAGCTCTGAGCTCCCTAGTCCAGAAGATTGTTACTATTGATTCCCCAGGTGCTCATCGCTACTTCAAGGGCCCAGGACAGGAATACCTCCAAGTCGTTAGTCGCACTCATCGCTGCTTGGTCCAGATGAAAGACTTTGGTGTTCCTGAGTACCAGCTGGAGGGGGGGCTCTGTGTGTATGTGCGACAGGGTAATATTACCCAAGAGAATGCAGATGCAATAGTCAATGCAGCCAATGAGAACCTAGAACACTGTGGGGGCGTGGCAGCAGCCCTGAGCAGGGTGGGAGGGCCGGAGGTACAGCAGGCTAGCAGTAAACTGGTACAAAGAATTGGCAAGGTGGCCACCGGAACAGCAGTGGAAACCACACCTGGAAAGCTGCCCTGCAAGGTGCTGATACATGCAGTAGGGCCAACGTGGAGCAATGCCAAGGACAGGGAAGTGACGGCCCTGCTGGAAAAGGCGGTAAAAGAGGCACTCGAACTAGCAGAGCGACGAAGCTGCCGCTCATTGGCTATGCCTTGTATCAGTTCTGGCATTTTTGGTGTGCCCATTAACCTCTGTGCCAAGGCCATTGTGATGGCAGTGAGAGCATTTGGCAGGAACCCACACACACTGCACACAGTCATGCTAGTGGACAGCAATGAAAATGCAGTAAGGGCCATGCAATCTGCCTGCGATACACTGCTTAGGGGGATGGATCCACCTGCCGGTGGCGCAGTGGAAACCACAGACTATGAGGATCTCGCAAGCTTAACAACTGCAGCGACTGGGGGCGCAGCAGTGTCTGAATCCTTAATCCAGGTCAAAATTACAGTAGGCAACATTGAGGACCAACAGGTAAGAAACATTTATTCAGAGCTTGAAATTTCAAATGTATTTGAATGCATGCATTTCTAAATTAGACTACATAATAACCATAGCATATGTTCGTTTAAATACAAAAGGGACTGTTCTCTAAATGTGACATGATGGTTTACATTTTGTTTTGCTACCTGTCCTGTGATCCCTTTGGCTTGCAGGTAGATGCCCTTGTCTCACCCATGCTGGGTGATGCGCCGCGGTCCTCAAAGGTGGGGAAATGCCTATTAATTAAGGGGGGGAGACAATTTTCAACTAGTTTGGAGCAGACAACCCAGACCTGGATTACAGTGCCTGGGGGACTGCATGTGGTGGATGGCGAAGGGGGGCTAGTTGGATGCAGTATCATTTTTCTTCACTGTGCGCGCTGGGATGGGGATCCGCAAGGAGCAGCGGTACAGGTTCGTGTGGTCGGTTCTATCTGTGTGTTGTCAAAGAAATTTTAAAATGATCAAATTTCGCTGCATATTTAATTTTAAAATCAAGTTTTCTTTGCCTTGTTCCTTTGTCTTCCACCACCGCTGTCTCCTAACAGACCCTTCGTAAGGGTTTGAGGAACATTTTGTGCATTTGTGATACCTGGTTATTGGCTTCAGTGGCATTTCCTATGTTGGGGACTGGCATCAGCCTGGCATTTCCCCATCGAATTGCTGCCCAAGTTCTGCTGGAGGAGATCCAGCGGCATGAGCAGAACCGAACATCAGCATCCACTTTGCAAGTCCATATAGTCATTCATCCCAGTGACAAACATTCCGCAGCAGTGAGTACAGGTCCATGTTGACAGATTATTAACGATTACTTATATGCTGAGGGAGAGCTTATTACTTGACCTACATGTTTTTGAATATTTTTTGTGTAATTGTCTGCTTGAGTTGTACATTGATAGTATTGGTGACACTGAATATCGATTCCCCAGGCTTTACAGGCGTGCCATGATGTTCTGAACCTAAGGGGGTTTCAGATGGCTATGCTCCCAGACCAGAGTAAGATTAATGCCACACAATTAATTGTATACCAAAAATCACTATTAAAGACTAATAATACCCTAACTAACCATTCTATTTTCTTTCTTTCTGTTCTCTTTCAGCATCTTTCTATAGCTGGGTCTCTGTCACCCAGGATGAGATCACATTCATGATGGGCAGTGTCAAGCTGCAGCTCGTCTTTGGCGACATCATTAATGAAACTACAGATGTTATTGTTAATTCTGCAAATTCCACTGACAAGCAAACTGGTAACACTTTCTCCTTTGCAGTTCCTATAAACATGCAGTGCATTTTATTGTAGCCGAAGAAACAAAGCACATATTCACAGATGCACAAATGTCTGGAATATTACTTAAATTATTACCAAATAATTTATGCTGCATGCTCTGTCATACCTATGCAGTTTATTGCAGTTTTATGTTATATCACCATTAACAATAATATGTTTACTGTATCTGAATTTATATGCTTGTATTCTGTAGGTGTCTCAAACACACTTCTAATGGCAGCAGGGCAAAAGGTTCTGGATGAATTTAACCAAGGTTAGTAACCCAAACACTCAATTTAGTTTGACATCATTAACAAGCAATTATTGATAATGCAGGGTCTGTTGCTTTGTCTTTCTCCTCGTCCGCAGTGCGGACTCAGTCCGACGAGTTCTGCAGCACAACGTCAGGATCATTGGCCTGTAAAGCCATCGTACACATCTATGCTCAGTCGGATTTGCACCGTGTCCAGAAGCTTTGCGGAAAGGTTCTGAAGTTTTGTCAACAGAAGGGTTACAAATCAGTGGCCTTTCCTGCTGTGGGTGCAGGTTTGTTTCCTAAACAGAGACCGACAAGTTCTTTGTGTGAGTCACTAAGTCCCATTTAACCATATAGGTTGTCTACAATGACAGGTGCAGCTGGGCTGGATGCCAAGAAGGTCGCTGCATCAATGTTGGACGGTATGGCCACAGTTGTGAGGGACTCGTCCCCTGATGACGTCTCCCACATCCGCATCATCCTCCTTCTAAGGCCGGTGTTTGAGACCTTCAGGTACATTCTTACTCTGTTTGTTCCTCCATCACTGCTCTTCTTTTTCTACCTACTCCTCTAGTCCTGATTGATATACCTGGTTCACTGCGTTCAGCACTGAGAAGGTTTTGCTGCCCTCTATAGGTGTGAGCTGGAGAGTCGCATAGGACAGATGGCTCCACCTCCTACCTTGAAAGGTACTGTAAGCCTTCACAGCCAGTCTCCTGCATATACCAATGCTGTATCATTATTTTTTATTTAGACTCACACTGACACATTCAGCTACATTTTAACTGGACAACATAGGTGCTCTGTTTGAGAAAAAAAAGCAAAATGAGGTATTGCTATCTGTAGGCTAATGACGAAATGAAAAAAAACTAAACATTGACATATAACAATACTGGATTAACCTATATCATCACGTATTAAGAATGAATTCAGATACAATAATCATTTAAATATTTAAGTCCTAACTGATCAATCCATCCCATTCCTTTACATAAAGTAGTTGTTGTAACTGATCACAGTAAATTCTTTCGGAATTTAATTATTTCACTAATTTTCCAAATTCTTATCCAGTAATAGGCTGTAGTTGGGGCCTGGGGACTATCCAGAGCAGCATAAGGCACGAGGCAGGGGGGCAGCTGGGCAGGATATCAGTCCAAATGTAATAAATGAAAAATGTAAGAAAAGAAAAAAACAGTTCAAGTTAAATCTGAACATAAATAATGGGACAATCAAATGGGTGTATAAATTAATGTCATTGCATAAGTACATGGACTCTCTATGGACTTGTGTAGGAGTGATTTAAACAGCAAGTATGAAAATAATTTGTCTCAGAGAATGCATGCAGCACTCATGCAAAAGCAGTGGAGGTAAACTTTAAATTGATTTTTAAACGTATACTACATAATCTTGAAAAGCAATAATCATTAAAATTGCAAAACCTACGTTTTTTTTTTCCTATTTGAGAGTAAAAATGTTTCAGTGAAACTGACCTATAATTTACATACAGATCTGAAGGTAAGAAAAAGCTTGATCTTAATCTGACTAGCAATGTAAGAATTGCATGTGCATAGCATGCGATGACAGTATTAATATTGCACATCATCCAGCCCTATAATATGCTATGGCCATTTTTTGAATTCAGTACAAAATACCTGCATCACATTGTGAAGTCATTCAGCACCAGTACCAGATTTTATGCCAGTGGAAAACCAACACCTTGAAGTACAGTACTTTTGGTACTTTATTGAAGTACCAAAAGTACGGTGGAAAAGCACCCTATGAGTCTCCTCTTTTCTGATTTCAAATTTCCTGCTTAATCTATGCATTTCTCTTCTTCTCCATATCATAACCCACTCCTCTTCCAACAGAGAGAGGCAAGCAGATAGTGAAAAAAATTTACCAGACATTCAAGAAGTCAAAACAAGAATCTCATGGACTGCGACTGTCTTCCTTGCATCCCCCGCCAGCCACATTTTGTGTGACAGGTCCTGGGCTGGAGGCCATCAGAAAGGTTCAGGAAGACCTTAAGAATGTCCTACAAAAGCAGCTGTGTGAAAAGGAGTTGAAGTCTGATGAGCTGGAACAACTCACACAGGCAGAGCTAGACTCAGTTATAGACAAGGCACAGGGTCTGGAGCTTAGCATCAAGGAAGCACGACCAAAGCAGGCAGATGATACAAGAAGGAGCTTTGTAGTCCAGGGCCTGAAAGAGGAGGTGTGGCAGTTTCTGGGGGAGGTGCAGCAGATTATAGGCATTGCCTTCCGCAGGACGCTGCAAGAAAGGGAGGAGGAACTGGTGGCAGTGAGTGTGAAGTGGTCAATCGGCAGCCCTGGGGGGGATTGGCAAGATCTAGAGAAGAAAGCTAATTACATTATTGAGAAAGAATATTTCAACTCTGGAACCACCTGTGATGTAGATGGCCCAGGAGAGGCAAAGCTCAGGGTGGACATACGAAAAAAACAGGCCATTCACCATGTCACAGGAAGGACCTATCAGCTGAAGAGGGTAGAGTTTAGTACAGGTGAGAACTACTTACTGCTGTTTGTGTTATATACAAAATTAACATTTACATTGATTTTACTAGCAGATTTTTACACATCCTCTACCACTGTTACAGCTACTGCTACCCATGTACTATAGTCACTACTGCTATTACAGTAGCTAATTATGTTACTACTATTCTTAGATGTATTATTTATTACAACACCTGCTTATATTGCTGCTTCTGTCAATTAAGACAGTTATGGTTGTTGGGAATTGAAACTTTTAGAAGATTTCTATTTCAAATGTATTTTGGTTCTGCTTCTGTTTCATTACTACTACAGTACCTATATCTTTTTGTGCTGATGGTTCCAGATGTTAGCCCTCCTAAATCCTGGGATGTTATGGCCCAGGGGGAGTCACTGAAAAAGGTGCTTCTTCAGCCAGGCACAGATGAATACCAGAAAGTGGCCAACGGATTCCAGGGGACCGCTGCCCAGCAAATTATACAAGTGAGATACTGTCAAAACCCATTATACATGAAGTGATAATGGCCAGTAATCACCATTACACTCTGAGACAAAGTGAATAGTGATCAAAAATATTGTATAAAGTGTATAAAGAGAAACAGTCATTATTCATATTATTTCTGCTATTTTTGTGAAAAGATATTGGCTTTTTATATATCATATAGGCAGAGTGTTACATGGCTAGTTAAATGTTCTGAATAAGCACAGCTTTTATGGTTTAAGTACTAAGTTTCTTTTCTAGATTGAGCGTGTGCAGAACATTCACCTTTGGCAAGCATACAGTGTGAAACTGGAACAGTTTCGGGAGAAGAATGGGGAAGGCGAGATTGGAGAGAAACTACTGTACCATGGGACATCAGCTGGTGCACGTGTCTCCATTGAAAAGGGGGGGTTTAACAGGAGCTTCGCAGGGCAGCATGGTAAACACAATCAGATCCGTTCCTCCTTCTACCCTCCACGCATCTCTCTGTCCTTATACACAGCATAAATAGTCTCGGCTGTTAGTTTTATCCGACTTGTGTTAGACTGACTCGATAACATTTATTTATTTAGAAGACGCTGGTATCCAGTGTCAATGGACTTTATTCACCAACCGTTCTTAAGAACAAATTTGTTCTTAAATCCCACATACGCACTTTTTTTACGAAGATTCTGACATTCACCAATGTTTTCTTATCTGAATTTGTTCTTAGCTAAGAACAGAATCTACGCACACTCAAGACCATTCGTACGCACATTTGAGTAATGATAGATTGTTCAAAATAATCGGTTATAGAAGTTTTGTTCATTCTACAGTTCATAAAATGAAAGTATTTTGAATAATTTATGAAAGTAAAATATAAAAAATAATTTTTAAGTGTAAAAATTATTTTCTTGGTAGTAACGTCGATCATGCGGATTATAAATAGGTCTGTTTCTGTGTATTGACCTTTCTATCAAAATGGCATTTCTGTTACTTCTTGAAGAGCTTGCCAATCGTGCTCTGAGAAGGGAACGCATGTTTGAAGATCATTTAGATTTATTTGGCACACAGTGTTCAGAGAAGGTGATATCTTTCCATGTATCAGCTTTCTTTGGGACTTCATATCCACTGGTTAAGCTACTAAATAACATGTGTCTATTTGCATTTACCTCCTTTAAAGTAAGATCCAGTTAAAACGGACTTCAAGGGACCTGGCAAAATAGTCCGTTATATCCAAAGTTCGTTATATGTTGTTGTATGCCCAGAACACAACTACAGGACACCATTTACTCGTGCCACACCCCATTAAATTATTATAAATTATTATATTGTACATGCAGTAACCCAACTTTACCTCAGCGGATGCGTGACTATTAATAATCCCGACTACGTATCTGCGCTGGATATTACCGGCACACCACGCGCCTTATTGGCGGAGCTGCATGTCCGTTATAGCTGAACAAAACTACAGCTAAAAGTGGCGCTGGGGACTAAATTGTTTGTCCGTTATAAGCGAAATTCCGTTAAGTGCGAGTCCGCTATATCCAATACTTTTTCTGCATGTTCTTAAAGGCGCACAGCCGGAACCAGCGGATCTCATCCGTTATATATGAGATTTCATTATAAGCTAGTCCACTATATCGGGATTTTACTGTATTAATACTTCTACTTCAGCATTACTTAAGTTTTTTTTCCTCTTGGTGCAAAGCAGCTCACAGCCTGCACGCCTCTTCGCCATTCCTTGCACACGGTCTCATGCCCTACAGTCTCATGCCCTTTTATGGGAAATTACAGGGCGTTTCCCTATGCTAATTAGGACAAACTGGCCCACGCTTTCAGTTACGAAGACGTGGGATTCACTATTCTTAAGAAAAAAGGTATGAACAATTCTGCTACTTAAAGCACGTCATGAATCTGACGTAGGTTGTTCTTAACAAATTTTGCAGGAACAAATTTAAGAGAATTCTTAAGAAAATATTGGTGAATGAGGCCCAATGTTTCTACACTTTACTCCACCTTCAACTCTATTCCCATTTTCTTGTTGCAAATTCAGCTATGCATGCTGCCAAAGCATTCTTTACTGGGAACTGGTGAAAGGGGAGATCTTGTTGGCAACTGGGTGCAGTTTAAATACAAGTCATCTCATTTAAGGATGATCACAGCAACACTATTTTCTCTGTCTGAAGGAACAGCCTATGGAATAGGTGCGTACTTTGCAGTGGAGGCCAGCTACTCAGCCAATCCAACGTTCTCGCCTCCAGACAATGGAGGTCTGAGATACATGTATGTGGCGAATGTTCTGACTGGACACTACACAGTGGGAAAATCGAGCATGAAGATTCCCCCCTCGCGCCCTGGATCTGACCCGAATGACCTATTTGACAGCTTGGTGGACAACAACCAGAACCCCAAGATGTTTGTAATTTTCCACGATGATCAGGCTTATCCCAGCTATCTCATCACTTTCACATAACCTCTGGCAATTCATGCATAATGGATATAACTGATATCAGCAAAACAAATGCCTTAGAGCATGGGCAAGATTAGTATCAATGAGTCAATATGCATATTTTTCGTGTAACTTCTTGGGTTGTATATAGACAAATTGTCAAAATTTATATATTAATTTACATGTTAGAAATACATAGCATCTTAACAGTACTATGGATGTGATATCAAATGGACCTTGGAATGGAATGGAATTCCCCCTGTACTATCCTAATCCTCATATCATAGTATAATCATACTTCCTGTGACTCCTGCAGTTCACAAAATTAGAACTTTTACTATGAAAACACATTGGTTTTTATGATCATGCATTTAAAATAAGACATATACTGTACGTTTAAAGGGGCAGTTCACCCCAAAAATGAAAATTTTAGAGCCCTGGGCTTTGGTACTATCTATAGATCTAGGTTGTTCTGTTAGGTGTTGCCTAGTTTTGGAGAGATCGGCCATAGAAATGTTGGTCTTCTATCGAATATAATGGCAGTAATGGCATTCTTTCTGTGGTGGTTAAAGCGCCAGAAAAATTCAACAGCAATGTGTCTTACCAGAAATCATGACCCAGTTACTCAAGATAATCCACAGATTTGCAGTGAGCAGTTTAATCTAGGAACTATTTTTTTTCTACCGAACTCCACACACCAATCATATCACTGTGCAGCAAATATCACGTTAGTTCGTCATAAAATGCTTCTAATTTTAAAAGTGAGAAACCCATTATTTCAGCAAGCTTGCATTATTGTATTACATGTTTAGCATAATAACCATTCTAAAGCAGCAATTAATTATTATAATCATTGTAATTAAATCAACAGTGTCATTATGAATTTTGTTGGTAATTACTGATTGAAATTACAATTGTAGGTATGTGAAGAGCGCGACCAACATGGCCGCCTTTTTTGTTCCAGATTCCTGTTCCACCATCGGGTCATCTGAGTGCTGGGTATACCCCGGAAAATACGCATTCTTATTGTATCGCATTGCGGAATTCCGCGGTATTCCCACTGATAACATAGATGGGGAACCCCTCTTCCTCCTCTGTTTTGAATTTTTCAATTCTGTGTACATTTAGACCTTTTCCGGAAACGTTGAAAAATACACTCGATTTCAACATATAAAAACCACTTCAAAGGATTAAGTGACGCTTTTGAAAGCTAAATTGACATATTGTTTATCATTTCATCTTTCTAATCCTGCAGTTTCATAGCTTTCTATGGATCAGAAAAAAAGTTTACTGACCTGGACTGGCAGCATACAGGATCGTCACGGGCCAAAAATCCTGAAATCTGCTGTATGTTCATCAGTGATTTGTTGCATCAATATGCCATGATATTAGGGAAATATCTTAAGATGTGAAAATGATGATTATATCCACTGAGTCGCATTTAATTAAGCAGAAGATAAGAGATATTCACATGGTCACGTGACCTAAACCAACAGCGGCGCCTGTTGATACATCATTCCAGTCTTCACCTTGTATCAATTTTATTTCAGACTAAGGACATACTTGGAATATATATTATTCTTTCAGATTGAAGAATATAAAGAGATACACCTTCCCTCAAAGTTTCATTGAGATATCTTGATTATGAAGGAAACTACAAGCGTTTTTATATAAAAAGTTAGGTATTTGGTCACAGTTTTCTACACTCATTCCATTTTAAAAAATAGGGCTAATTAGCGAACTTCTTTTGCCAATAATTTCCTTATTTGTTAAGATATCTGAGTGATTTTGGTGTCATTGTCTTTGTTTATTCAAGCTCTTTCCATTGGCATTAAATTTTCTTCACATACCTAACAATTGTATTTGCATTATCATTGATTTTTCTACCACAGGAGTCATAGGAGTGAGATTTCATTATAAGCTAATAAATCTGCAAAACAATAAGGAAATAAACGTTGAATATGAAAGTGAAATAGATACAAATAAAAATAAAATAATAAGGGAAAGATAAATTAAATATTGCATATTTCTCTCAATTTTACTGGATTGTTTTTTCATTTACCATATTGCTTATAATATTGCCGTATTGGTTTTCGTTTAGCCGTATTGCTTTTCATTTTACCGTTTTGCTTTTGCCGTATTGCTTTTAATTTTACCGGACTGCTTTTACTTTTACCATATTGCTTTTAATAGGTTTTAATTGCTTTTAAAAATTGAGCAGATGTATTTTTTTGTACCTCAAGAACATTTGAAATACATCAATTAATTCATTTTTTTGTGTCTCCATATGTCTGAGTCTAATCTGAAACTTGCTAGGGCTTATTAGTGGGATCACATTACACTGTTTTTTATTCTGTGGAAAACAAAAGATCCATCTTTTGTTGAATCTATTTTATCCTTTTCCTTGGTGTCATGGTTTGGACATTTATCTGTAAAGAACAGAAACTCACTCAACCAGATTGTGAAATGGCCTAACAGGCTGATTGGTGAGTCACAGCTGAATCCAGCATCCCTGTACTCCAGACAGTTACAGCGGTTAGCTGGTTCAATTCTTCTTGATATTTCACACCATATTTGCACAGTGAGTTTCCGTTTCTTCCCTCTGGATGACGGTTAATGGTCCCAAAATGTAGAACAAAAAGATTTAAAGACAGCTTTGTTCCAGCAGCCATCACTCTGATAAATAGATCATAGCGTTTTTTAATCTGTTTTGTTGTTAGTTGTTCCTGTGTTGAAGTGTGTACTGTATGTAGGATGTATGACTCATGACTGTGCCCCAAATTTACCTACGGGTACAAATAAAGTAACCTGAACCTGAACCTGCTGGTCAAATCTAAAAAGAATCATGAACATACTGCATGTGATGGGCCCTATAAGTAAAGCATAAACAAAAGCCTGTGTCCTGCTTTGATCACTATCCATCCCCCAATAACTAAGAAAGAACTAGATAACAAAACGACTTATAGTGGAAACTGCTTATAGTAGGCCTAATCACATCTGTTGGGTAAAACTGATCACTGTTTGTGGATGTTTTTTTTTTTTTTCAGTCCCATTATATACAAGAGAAGACCGACATTTCTATGACTGATAGCTCCAAAAGTATGCATTTTCCAGCAGAGCGACCTAGATGGATAGATAGCACTGAAGCCCCTTTTTAATTATTTTTTTCCAGTTTTGGGGTGAACTGCCCCTTTAATAGTTCCCGAATTCATGATTTATTAATGATGAATGAACATGGAATCAGTACTTAACTAACACTTAGTTACTGGTTAATTAATGCATTAAGTAAATGTGTACTATTGTATTTGTGTCCCCTCAAGTTGACCCATTTATGGTAGCTTCGTAAGGGTACAAATCATATAGTTCAGTAATGCTTAACTAATGATGATTTAATGCATGAATTATTGCAAGATGGCTTTATGTAATTCTAATCCAGCTAATTTTGAGGCAATTATCAATTAATGTATGAAATACCAGTAAATTAACATTGCTTAACTAATGGCCTATTAATTAAGCGTGAAGCAATCCAAATGCCACAGTGACTTAATTATTAGCTCATGGTGGGCAGCAGGAATTCATGATACATCTTGCATAAATTCATTATTATTTAAGCATTACTGAAGTATATGATTTGCATCTTCATGAAGTGTGCCCACATTTATTATTATTTCGGAATTACGTTTCAAAATTCTGCTGCAGTTGGATGTTTCCAGAAACTCACCTGACGAGTCGAATACTTCCTGCTTTGAAACCAGCCGTTTCTGCACGTGACTACTGGGGGTGGTGAGGGGGCTTCTTAACAGCTTAACAAATGAAAACTGAGAAAGGGTGACTAATGAATGGCAGAGAAAGAAGACGCAGGCATAATTTTCGCTTTCGCTTGAGGAACCTCGGATTGCAAGGGCTACACGTTTAGACGTTACTACGGCGCGATCATCAGATAGACACTAAACAACGAGGAAAATATATGGTAAACCTACTTAAAAACATTATTCCTTAAATCGACACTTTATAGATATTGTCAAAAATAATTCATAAATATATAAGTGTATCTGTGTGTTGCATAACATTTCGTGACAAGTTTATACAGGAACAAGAGTGTATGAAAAAATATATCACCGATTATTGATAAATGTTCGGAAAAAAAAATTACGACTGAAAAAACATTCATTTGGCACCTCATATAAAATACTTTAAGTTTTTTTTTTTTTAATAAAATATACCTGCATTACTTTGTTTGGCCCAATAAATTAATATAATCGTGTACTTTATTTAGCCAACTATTAACCAGCGCTTAAATAACAAAGGTTAGCTGTGCTTTAAATGTTATATTTCTATGCAGTCGCTTATATAAAACATGCAATGAGACGGAGAGGAAACAAATCAGAAGTGTAAAGGAGAGTTCTTCCACAGTTTCAGTGACCACATAACTGGCATTCCTCTCTATCTCTCGATCATTCCTTTTACTTTAGCCAGCACTAACTTTTGTTGCTGAATTCGGCATTGTGGTTTGTCCTGTTTCAGTGCTGAGGTTTACACACTCGCTTTTTAACCACCTAAACTCTTACCTACTCCGATGTACATATTCCCAGAGATTTTTGATTTATTGAAACCTACATATATGCGCACATTGATCTGTCCATTATCCATCTATCTTCCAACAGGTAATCCTGGACAGGGTTGTTGGGGGGCTTGGAGCATGTCGAAGGCAGCACAGGTCATTTTAATTATGGTGTACTTGGCCACCTTCCATTTCAGTGCAGGTTTTATAGTCTGACTGCAAACCTTGAATTCTTGAAAGTATGAGTATACCCTGGGAAAGATACAAGTCCGTAGTATGAACACATACAACCTATGCTGCTACCAGGAGCAAGTGTGACCAAAGCCAGGGTGCTCTTGGTTGTGATGGGTGACCAAGGCTACACTTGCAGGTTGAGATTCTAACTTCCAGTCTCAATTCCAGTCTTACTACATACCTGTTGCATCCTGCTTTTATATTTAATGAAATGATGCTTTATTCGCCATTTGCACAAGTACAGGTACACTACATCTACATTTGAGACCAAAGCCTGGGGACTAAGCACATGGTCAAGCCATTTTTCTAGCACACCTGGAGCATTTCAGGGTGATTAAAGGTCTTGCTTAGGGGCCCAATGGAAATGTAACTGTTAAGGTTGAAACTAGCAACCTTCAGATCGCAGGCACAGAGGCTTAACCTACTGAGCCTCACAATGCCCCCGTTAATGCTTATTTGTACAGAAGGTGCTGATTTTCAGGTACAGTGAAAAACTCTGAAGCAACCAACGCATAGCTATTGGAGCAGACGCAGCATAATGGAAACGGCTGTAGTGTGATGCAGTTTCATGTTCTGTCATGCTCTCCCTTTTTCAGGAGCTGACATTGTCAGGAACTTCCGCCATGGAGCATTTAAGCTCCCGCCAGGTACTCACTCTTCATGTTTGGTCCCAATTGATACTGTAATGGCTCTAACCTCGTTCCAGTCCTTGGCTAAAGCATGATAAAGGATATTTAGAAATCTCCAGTGGGCAGAACTTTTTATATTTTTATAGGGTGAAAACTCTCACTAACACACGCAAAGCACAGAAAATTATGCGTCGTTAAATGTTTTGATTGAAATTGGTTCCTGCAAATGAGAGGAGAACATTCTGTCCAGGCAATTCCCAGAAACCTGATGAAACCACACACTGACCAGAAACAAGATCTCTTAAAGGCCACTCCTTCTGATCAGAAATACAATGCTTTTAGAATCACAACCTCAGAATCAGATCCAAATATACAGTGGAAACCTCTTATAGTGATCACCTCTGTCTGGGTGAAATTGATCAGTATTAGCGGATGATCATTATACGGATACGATACGATGATCGTTTTTTTCTTTATCTCAGGCAGATTATCATCTAATTGATATTTATATATTTATTACATGCATATAAGGCAATAAAACAGACAGTGTTGCTATTTATAATGACAAGTGTCATGCAGGTTTTCTCTACTGCCTCCCCAGGGGTGTCAGCTGCCACGTTGTCACCCTTAAAATTTATATCTTCTACCCCAACTACTTGCATTTTAATTAATTCTGTGAGTAAGAAATGGGAGGGTTCCATTTCTGTTGTGATCCTGCAGGGCGGCGATGTAAAGACTGTTCATGAAGAAAACCCATACTGTGAGGACATCCTTCTCATTGGACAGGTCTATAAATATTTGTGTTCTTTTTTATCGTGCTTGCGTGTGCACAAGCATGGTTATGCATGCAGATGTGGAACTCATGCTTATCCTATAGGTGTGCTTCTGTGTATTCACTCATTATGCAACCTCTTACAATAGAAAATAACAAATATATGTATTTTTCAGGAGAAATGTGTAGAGGATTGGCCAGAAGGTAGTCCCGAGCTTAATCCTTCCTGGAAACCAGTACGTACTAAAACTTTAGTCCAGCATTGTACCATTCTGTAGTGGTCATAATTTCCCATGCTGCACTTCAATGATATGCTATTCCATTACACAGTACCCTAGTAGTCTATACTGGGGTTGTGTCAAAAACCTTCTACGTTACATACGGATTTCCATTGTTTATTTTTATTTTTTTTATATAATACTTCCATCCATACATCTCATTCTGGACAAGGTCATTGGTGGGCCTGGTGCCTATATCTGGAAGTATAGGGTACAGTGCATAGATACCCTGGAAGGGTAGACTGATTCTTTTATGACTATGGGTGGAAACCGAAGAAAGCCCACACAAATATAGGCAATATGAAACTTGATTTGTCCAATACTGTCCAACCTACTACTTCATCATCTATCCTCTTCTGATCCTCTCTATAGGCTGGCAAATTAAGACTACGGAGAGAAGCATTAAAGGTAAGGCCTTTACACTATGTCATATAACGTAGACCTAAGCACAGATCAGTTTTGTCAAGCAAGATGTTATGACCTCATTGTGCAGGCCAAGGTACAGCTGCATCTGTGAGCATGCAATATAAGATACATGTAGCTGTGGAAAATAATAATAATAATTTGAAACTACATGTATTTCTCCTCTTGCTTTGGGTTTATTTGACATTTAGGTCGCCGTAGAGATGGAACAGGAAAGCAGAGAAGATATGGATCAGAGTGGGCTTGCAAGAAGTGACAAGCTGGTACATCTCTGGATAGCTCCTCTCTTCTTGGTTGCCCATAGCCTGGTGTTAATGTGCTCTTCCAATTTAAATTAGCTCTATCCATATTGGCCCGTTTTACCTTTTTACAGAAGAAAGGAAAGAAGTTCAAGGTACCATTAATCCAGAGAAGAGGCTCTAAGGTGAAATTGTATATTCAGTAACTGAATACAGGCAGTCCCCGGGTTAAGAACGTCTGACCTACAGACAACTCTTACTTTGGAACGGACTGCCATAAAGTCCATTATATAAAAAATTCAATACAGTGGTTCGTAATAACGAACACACACACTACTTTGTGACACTCGTGAAGACACAAGCACAGCTTTAGCGGTTCGTCTGCTCGAGGTGCAGCACAGTATCGTATTTAGTTACTTTTATAATTCCTGAATAAATATTATTATTATTATGTACTGTATTATTATTTTTCCAACTTACCTGCAAATTCAATTTAATGACAAACTTGGGGAACGGAACACATTGTAATCTGGGTACTGCCTGTATATATTGTTGTGGGAGGTGTACTTTGTCATTTATATACTGTAATATGCTGTGAGTTACGAGTAAATGTGTAGATTAAAAGGAATGTGGAGACCCACAATGTGTGAAATGTGAAAATATGCATCTGTATGTGTATTAATTGTACTAATGCATTGCTAGAAATTGGATGAATCCTTAAAACAAACGGAGTTCCTTAAGGAGAAAGGAGCAGAAGTTGATGTCCAGGATGGGATGGTACGTATCTGTCTGTCTGTCACTGACTGTCGCTCTTCCCTCTACCCGATTCCTGTTACCTGCCAGTTTTCCCTGACATTTTGTTTTTGCTCCTTCCAGCAACACAACAAAGTAAAGAAATTTAAGATAAAATTCTTGTCTCTCAGAGCAGCCAAGGTAATGCATGTGCTTTGGTTTGTGCATATTTTCATACATTCTCATATAGTTTTGTATGCTCCTCTATGCAATACCTGAGGTTATTTTGTAATTGATTTAGTTTGCTGGTCTTTATAAATTGTTTCTTTCAGGAAACTCATCAGGAAGGAACAAACCGTGAAAATCTCTATGCAACTTTCAGAGGCTTAAAGGTAAATTGTGTGTATAATTGTAAGGCTGGTTTGTGAATTTGCTTGCATTAAATTGATTCTGCTCGTTTGTTTACTGGAGAAAAAAATGGAGATCTCCACACAACATGCATAAGGTCTAGAGTAGATTGTACATATTGTTTGCATGCATGTGTCTGTAAACAGACACAGTAAATTGTATTTAATGGCTCTCTTTAGTTGTTTGTATGGTCAATTCCTCTCCTTTGTCTTGATTTTCACTCCGTCTCTAACTCCACATTCACTTAGATATTTAAATTGCACCATATTCCCTGTCTTATAGGGTACAACAGAGCTGAGGGACATTCCGCTTGGAGTCACTTCAGGCAAATCCTCCCTCACAGGTGCAGCAGAGGTAAGGTGACTCACTGCAACACCGAATGAAAGACATTTTGTCTGATCCAGTAATTGACCAGAGAGCTGACAAGAGATGGCTTGAGATTCTGAGAGTAAGTGAAAGGACCCGATTAATTGGCATGTTATCTGATCTAACGAAAGAGCTTCTCCACTTCCCCATTCCAACATGATCTCATCAGCAGATTGTTGGCCTTGCCAGTTCTCTTGCTTGTTTATCAATGAAATACTCGAGAACATGAGCGTGCAGCTCAACATATGTACCCATAAACACGGCATGTATAGGACTGGTGCCCAAGTGTCCTTCACACCTGACTGCGCATATATTGCGTACACCAAATCGCACACTCAGACACTCACATTCACTAATTTTCTTTCACATGCACAGATGTGTCCTTCCTCTCATTTTGTTTTTTCCTTTTTCTTTATCACAGCACACACAGACATATTTTCCCCACATTCTTTGGAGCATATCTATTCATTATGTTTGAGGGTTTTGCTGTCTCTGGGTTTCTGTGTTTGCTTAGTGCAGTTTTGGGCCTACAAGTTAGAGGGTGTTTCCCCAGGTTCTCTGAGCTTGAGGGATGTGTGTCACATGACCTTCTCCTCCCACACAGCCAGGACAACAGTCCACTCCAATTGACACAATGCTGTCTGATGGTCCAGAGGCTGGGGAGACAGAAGATGGGAAAGCAGGGGTCAGTTTCACTCTCCTACATCAGATATGCTTCTGGGTTACTCATAGCCACATCAATGCTGAATTAACCATGTTAGAAAGAAAAAAGGATGCAATGGTCAGTTGAACGTATCATTTAAAGTTGTTGTCAGTCACTTTGTCTCTTGCTGAGGGCACTTTAAGATTTTCTTTTACATGGAAGCTCAGTGGCTATTTTATTAGGTACACCTGCCGGCTATGTAGAGTATGCAGTCAGACAGAGTAAAGAGGTCCAGTTACTGTGCTGCTAAGCATTATAATGGCTAAGATGCAGCATCTACCTGCTTGTAAATGTGGCACCTGCTGGTGCCAGACATGGTGATCCCAGTATCTCAGAAGGAGTGGCTGGGATTTTCACAGATTAAAGTATCTAAAGCAGGGGTCTCCAACTCCAGTACTGGAGAGCTACTATCCAGTAGGTTTTCTGTCCTACCTGACTTCTGATGAGCCACAGCTGTTCTCAGGTAAATACCAGGAACAGGTGTGGCTCATCAGAAGCCAGGTAAGATAGAAAACCTACTGGATATTAGCTATCCAAGGGGCAGAGTTGGAGACCCCTGTTGGCAAAAACACATGGTTAATGAGAGAGATCAAAGGTTAAAGTTAACACGAAGACCCCAAGTGCAAAAAAAAACAACAAAGGCAAATACAACAGTGGGTTGCAGGAAGGCATCTCTCGTCAACCGTTCAAGTTGCCTTGGAGGCAAAATGGAGTCATAGGGGTACCTAATTACGTGGCCAGAGATTGTACTATAATTTTATACTTATAAAACAATATATATGAATATCAGCATTAGCTGTAAGTCTGTGAGTGATGCCTCCAAGGTTCCGTTCATTTCAAGATTCATTTGAAAATCAATAATTTTCCCTTGGGATCAACTGTCATTAAATGGCCTTGTTTCTGTTGCAGGACACTGGCAGCCTTAATGCGGGGTGGAAAAGAGTCAACCGTGAGATTACCTTACATGCATCCATATATGCGCTCACTCTTTAGTGCATGGGCATGCAGACACTCCCACAAGCATATACACTTATAATAATGCAGAATGGTGTACTTTTGCCTATGTAGCCTATTGTTCGTGTATAAATGTCACCATCCGTCATTTCAGAATGGAACGACATGACCCTTGAAGAAAAAGAATTGACTGAAAAAGAAGAGGCAGAGTAAGCCTCCTATGAGTCAGATTGACTGAGATACCTTACTTTCTCTAAATCACTCGTTGTATGCTTTAATGTGCATCTATATCAATCCACCTACTTTATCCTGCTTACTGTCCCTCAACTCTTCTTTCCACCAGAGCACTAGCGTTCCTGGCAGACAGGGTGCAAGGTGGGATCCATGACTTCAACAGGGTGTTCACTGAGCATGCAGAAGGCCTTTGGCAGCACATTGGCACCCTTAATGCCATTGCTGATGACATCAGCAGCTTGCACAAGAGGGCCAAAGTCCCCAGCATCATCATTCCAGTCAATCTGGACACTTCTTTAAATATCCCTACAATGGAGATGGGTGTGGCCCCGACAGGGTGCCCCTCTCCTGCATCAGCTGGCATCACTGGTAACTTCAGCAACTCTATGGCGCGCAAGAATCTGGAGAGTATAATGGAGGACTATCAGGCCAAGATGGTTGACATCAATAATCACTTGAGTTTTGTCAAGCTGGAGATGGAGAAGTTGCAGGGTCATGGTCAGCGAAGGAAGGAATGGACCTACCACACGGACTGGGAAGTACGGCGAGCTCTCCAGATTGCCATGGGGGGGGGGGACAGAGTCAACCGAGCGGAGAGTGTAGTCTGCATCGTTTTAGGAGAACTTACAAGTTTTCTCCAAAGCATGGACAGCTTCTACATAGGCAAGGACACGTGTGAGCTGAAGAAAAGCACCAAGAGGGAGTTTGCCACCAAGATCCAGGAGGTGGTACAGCATTTGCAGGAGCAGCACACGGAGCTGAATAGGATCCGGGAGGAGCTCCAGGATGCAATTGGCTACATCTAAATTCACTCTCTACAATCATCCTTTGGTTTTGGTTAAGAAATATGATGTGTTGCATTTTTAAGTTAAGATAAAATAAACATACCCAGAAAGTCATTTATGCATTGAATGCAACTGAACATCATTCATATTTCATCTGTAACGGGGGGGGATGACAATAGTTGGAGATTTCTTTACAACATCGGAATAAATGCCATTCTGCTGTCCACACAGTGAACGTGCCAACCTCCAGACTGCTACGAAAAGTGGCCAATACTTCTGGAAAAAAAAACATCACTCGTTTAACCTTTTATTTTTCATTCCATATTCCAAATATTAGTAATTAATCAAAAACTCCAGACGGAGTTTAGGTACGTCGCTTAACGTGCGGGTTATGTTCTGACCAATAGGATGTTAGGGGACCTGGATGATATACAAACACTATGTGCTCTGTATACAAACCTATATGGTAATACAATATACTGCACCTGTATTGTACTTGTACTTCCTAAATAAAGAAGAGAGTTTATATGAGACAGTGGCGGAGCCAGGAAATTTTCTGTGGGGTGGCCAGGATGATTATGTGATCATTTTGGGGGTGGCATAAATTAGAACTATCAACAAATTATTCAAAAAGTATTCAGACTTTAGTTGGAATGACAAATGTGACATAATTTTATTTTTTTCTCTTTTTTTGCCTCATGTAGCTTACTAAACAGTTTAATTACGAATTCACCGAGGCATAAAGAAGTTAGAAAATGCTTATACTTTTACTATCTTTTCTTTTGTATTAGATTAATAGTGTTTAAACAAGATTACCTGTAATTATTTGTTGTTCCGTCGCATTTTCAAATTTCCGCCAGTGGTATTGGACTCCTCTCCGCTCCACTCCACTCCACTCAATGACAGTAAAAGAACTCCACTCCACTGGCGGTACCAGGATGTGCGCACACAAAAGTGTCCGGCATTGCTGTGGCAGTACAAAAAAGGTTCCGCGTCGCGCGGGTGGTTGCATGGATGGCTGTGGTCAGACCAGGGGGGGCCAATAGGGTGGCCGGGGTTCGGCGGGGGGTGGCCACGGCCCCCCCCGGCCACCCCCTGCCTCCGCGCCTGATATGAGAGAGTACATGTTAAAATTGTGATAAAAATTCAGTAAAGAAAATACATAAATTATTATTACTTTCAAATATTATGGGTATTATTACAATAGTTGGATACTGTATATTATGTAATGTACTGTTATATGGCTGGCAGCACAGTCATTTTCTTTACATCAGCTGCTGCATCCCGTTAGTCAAGCCGGATTTTGAAACTCTATAGCTGTGTTCTAATTCCGGGCCCACATCCTTCGAAAGACACGGTCGACGTAGCCTTTATGGACTATCCTTCTAAAAATCTGTGCGATGAATCTTACGACATCACTTTCATTGGGTTGAGCAAATGTTTTTTTTTTTTTGATCCTGAGAAGAAAATAGGTCAGAGATGAGGTTTCTGATCAGCAACGTGTGGAATGTGTCTGAGATGCCAGCATGAACTACAGAAACAATGTATGGCTGCAGAAGGTGTGGAAACTGAATGAGTCACTTGTTTCTCGGCAATGACTTTGTTATCTTGCCATCCAGCTTCTTTCACTGATGTTTATAGCCCACAGAGAACTGTGCACATACCTGAACAATATTACCTGGTCCAATAGCATGGTATGATATGATTCTGCCTCACAGACAAACAGAAGGAAGTGTCACTGGACATTCACATTGGTTTGGGTTCCTGTTTATTCATCCTTTGTGTACGGAGTATAGAGCAGCTCCAGTACACAACACCTTTGCTTGATCTTCATGTGAGCAATAAAAAAAATCACCTACTTACATAGACCAGATATTGTGTTAATTTGTCCTACTGTCATCAGAATTCATATTTTAAATGGCAGCATGATTGAAAAGTCAGCACTGGAAATGCTAGTTTTTGTAATCTTCAGTACATTTTCTGGACTGTTATAGTTGCTGACTCTCAGGTCCCAGCCAATCACAACACAGCACAGAACTGCACGTGAGGCCTTATCAACCAAAAGGATGACACCATTGATTTCATAGGTGAACTTCGACCCTCAAGGGCTAGGCCTTCAAGAAGAAGAAATAACTTCATGCAGAACTCTCTGGTGGCCATTAATACGGTGCGGTCACGTCTGTCCCCTAGGGTCTGAAAATCTTCCAGCAGCTGTGCCTTGGCTCAAGGTAAGTGGAGACAGGGACTTATGGGTAAGAGTTTGCTGAGACTCCACCTTAAATTCTGGGGAGGTCAGACTGTGTTTGTATATCTGTCTCTGTTCAGGGCAATAAATTAAAAAAGCTAGATAACTGGAAATTTAAAAGCTACTTCTAAAAGATGAAAACTGATGACGGGAAAAGCTGATCCTTCTGTCCTGCAACAATTTACTGAATAATTCAGTCGGGATACAATAGCTCGGCTGACTGCCTTTGATTGTAAATGGAACATGTGGACTGAGCAGTGTCACTTTCTTGGTTGTGTGCCCACCCGGTGATTTTCAGTATCTTGCCGTTCCGCAGCTTGCGTACCTTCAGATGACCGAGAACATGTTCCAGGAGGGGTTATATCAGGTGTTTTTTAAGGAGCGACCTTTGTCTCCCTCACAAACAGTCGTTTCCCGTCCTCTGGGGCTAAAAGAGGCCCACATCGTGCGCTGGTTTAGCACTGTTGTCAACACGCGCCTCCTAATTACAGGGGTGAGAACTCTACTCGCATGCCATGCACTGCACTCCCTCCCCTCTCTCATCTCCCTCCTGTCTCTTTACTCATTCACACTCCCATGTCTGCATCACCCTCTCATTGCACCCTTTCTATTTTCTACCCCACAACACACTTGAAAGGTCATTGAGATTTGCCACAATGTTCCAATAAGCTAATAAAACACTGATTCCCTCTCTTCTCCTACACAGTACTGTGCAGGTGCCTGTAAAGTGAAGGTAACAGTGTATCCTGTGATTAGCTGAGGGTGTCTCTCAATGTCTCTCCTTAAGGTGCTACAAGTGCTTGGGTCTCTGGCTACTATTCTCACCACAGTTTCGTTCATATGCATGGACTTGGGCTGTGCTGTCTACATGACAGCCCCTATCTGGGCAGGTGTCTTTGTAAGTCTGTTTTTCTATTGAACACTGGAATTTTGAATACCTCCACATTTTCCATAACTTTAACAGTGCAATGGTTTTGAAGGAATGTAAAAACTGACAAAAAATGTTGTTGCTGCATACAAATATTAAGGTCTTTTTAAAAACATCAAAATATGATTACACATAATTCCTGATCAATTGATCACTGGTGTAAGGAGTTTTATGACCATTCATATTATGCATTTTTTAAGATATAGGAAAAGGGTGCACCAGAACGAAAAATTTCAAGAGCTTGAGTTTTACACCAGTGCCTGTTAAAATGTTAATATCTTAAAATTGTTTTTACAGTATGTAGCCACTGGGGGGCTTACCATTCATGTTCAGAGGAAACCAAACAAGGTCAAAGTGAGTCTGACTGCTTCCTAAAATGTTCTGCAAGGTTTTGGTAAGGCAGTATGCCTTTAATAAATAGCTCTCTCCCCAGGTAACTGCTCTCATGGGACTGAACATCTTCTGCTTCTCACTGGGAGCCATCTCTCTTCTCACGTACAGCTTTCACATTGCCACAGAGCCCAGCTCACTCAGCAAAGAACAGGTCAGTATATCTGTGGCCTACTCTCCGACCTCTGAATATGTACACTATTGGGCAAAATTGGACATTTTTGGCATTACGCTTTCAAAATTACTACTCCAATATTGGCGGCATTGTTTATAAACAACCAAAGAACGTTATGAATATCATACATTGCAGGATTAAATAAGTAACTGGAGCTACAGCTGAATAAAGTTCTGCAGTCTCTAAAAATTGGGAATGTTTCCACAATTTTGGCTATTAGCGCATGTTTGTTAGTGTAAGAATGTTTTCAAGGAAACTCCTCCTAGTAACTTTTGGCTAACTGCTGGTTACACCCCCCTCCAGAGGGTGGGGGCATATGTGGCAAAGGGCAGCTCCATCTTCTTTACGTCCCAGTGCATGCTGGCTTCGCTCTACACCCTCTTCCTCATCTGGAGAGGTCGCAGCCGATATAGCCCCCCCTACAGACAGGTATATAGTCCCATTTCACAGGTAAGGACTGATTCCTTGAGCATAGAGTATATAAATATCCATTTATAAGTGCGATACAGCGCAATGTTCATCATAATGTAGAATGGTGTTCTGCCTTATAAAGAGCTGTATTCTTCTCCCATATATAACGATAACATGGTGTATGCTTATAGTATGGCATGGTTTGCTCAGCATGACACAGGGTGACTCATTGGCAGTAGTGGGGGGGGAGGGGGGGGGTTGCGTGTGCACTAGTCCCCTTTTGCACAACCCCCTGACTTTTGAATGTAGCCAATTTTTGAGTCTCCCTTTTCAGTCGCCGAGATGATCATGCTAATTTGACCGAAGGGGGACCCCCATTCCCCCTGGCCCAATTGCGAATTTTGCCCCACAAAAAACTCTTTGCACAGCCCTGAAAACCTGGAGATTGTGTAGAACTGATGTGCAGCAGCGTTAAACGCAATCCCTAGGACTGTTGTTGTTGTCCCTATAGGACAATTGTGAACACACAGAGCTCTTGATGGAGAGCGAAGAGCAGGACCCCTGAGCAAACAAGACTGCCTGTAACTAACCGTCGTCTGCTCATTTCGGAAATGGGACGTTATTAAAGGGAACGATTCGTGTTTCAGGACCGTAAGATTGTTTGCGATAGTCTGGACTGCGCTCACCTGAGTAAGACTGAGCTACTCTGGCTGTGGTGGTGACACGTGTCCTCATGTCTCCTGAAGCGTGTTTTATAGTTTCATTTGATGTTATGCTGATGGTAAGCCATCTAAAACATGGGATGAAATATTTTGGGGAATTTTCTGTTATTCTTCTGTTATTGTACGAAGAAATGCCCTAAGAAACTGATTTGTGACTGTTTTATGCATAATGTGTGGCATATTATAATTCTGCATAATTAAAAAACCTATTTTCTATGCCATAATTTAAAATGCATTTAAAGCTGTAATAATTGTTTTAACAATATTAATATTTTCTGAAATTATGCTTGTTTATCAGAACTACAAATACTTAGCAAAACCTTACAATGTACCTGTCAAACTTCTGAGGGTCAAACTTCTGAGTACAATATTCAAAGACATTTTTTCCATGTAAAAGAATCAGCAACCATTTCACTACTGTGCTGAATTCCAGTAGCTCAGAAAGATGTTTTGAATTTAACATTAATAAATGTGGGATTTTTGCAGACATTGTGTTTATGTGTGGAAAATACTGAAGAAAGCTGAGGACAGACCAGTTTATAGCTCACCCATTAGGCCCATGTATAAGGCACTGTGATGCAGAATATTCTGTATTAACCAGCACTTAAACAAGAATTCTGTATTTTGTATTAAATGTAAGCAATACACTGTAATACACAGCTAGTGCAGTTGCCTCACAGCACTGAAGACCAGGGTTTGAGTCTCTGCCCTGGGGCTACATGTTGGGAGCTTGCATATTGCGTGTTGTTTGCACTGGGTTCTCTGGTTTCCTCCTGCAGTTCAAAAACATACTAAGGTGAGCAGGAGTTGCAAAATTGTGTGTGTGTGTGTGTGTGGATTAGGTTAATATTACATTGTGAGGACCAAATGCCCCCCCCCCCCCAAAGTAATAAAAACCTGTTTTTGTGACATTGTGGGGACCAAAAAGATCTGTGAATGCAATCAAAAAAGTAAAAATGACAAAGTCTCGTATTTAGTTTGGTTACTTATGGTTAAGGTTGTCATGTTGGGATTAGAGTTTTCCCCCTAGAAATGAAGAGTCCCCACAAAGGTATAATTACAAACCCGTGTGTGTGTGTGTGTTTGTGTGTGTGTGTGATTCTCTTACATCATTCCAGAGACAGTTGCTTTCCACAAGCCATCAGATCGCTAAACAACCAGTGACCTTCACCTCTCCATCCCACAGCCATTGTATTTACTGTTTTGTCAGAATATCTGTTGCACTAATCCAACATTTCATAATGTATTATTGTCAACATTCATATCTCGCAAAGCTACTTCATTTTCATATTACACGACCTATTTCGTTTTACTATGATGTATTTTTATTGTTATATTGCACATATGTTTAGTCTTGCATTGTCTTGTCTAGCATTGCACTGCTCTTTGGCCAACATGCTAGGCACCATTCATCAACCCCTACAACGGTGACTGCGTTCCCTAAATACGCGTGACAATTAGAACTCGAGACTTGAAACCTAAGAACTAATATGAGACAGGATTGGCTGAAGAAGTAAAGCAGGTTACAGGCAATTCACAGATCCTCAGAATTTTGTTTATCTTATTTCTTAAATCTCCTTATGCCTGATGGAGAGGAAAAAGGCAATTAGCTTCTGCTAGAGTGAATCTCAGGGTTCAGCGTCAAGAGGAATGACTAAGGCAGAGTGCGAAGACAAGAAGTAATTTAATAAGGTAGGACCAAGAGTGACAGGAAAGAAATGATGTAATGTGCAAAGATTCCCACAAGCTTTTAGTTGGACACATTTAATTCCAAATGCCAAATGCGTCACAGATTAGGGAGGTTCTGGCACGGGGGACGAGGCATGGTGCAGGCAGGAAGGAAGTGGACAACCCACTTGCGGCTCACAGTGCAGGGCAGGGTTTATTAACAAAAACAGAAAACACTAGGAACACTACAAAGTAAAGGACCACGAGGAGTCATAAGCAAAAGGGGGAAAACAAAGACGAATTACAAACGGGGCCGGCAGGTAGGAAACAGCAAACAATGAACCACTGCAGAACTGAACTCAGGCAGGAACTTAAATCCGAAAACTGAACTGGGTAACGAGACAGCAAGAGTGAGACATAGACAATTAACCAATCGGGGAAGGTGCAGGACAACGAGCAATCAGGAATACACACAAGGGCAACAGGTGGAACTAATTAACTCAGGGACTGGAAAGGGAAAACTAAGACACTGACTGAAACAAGGAAACAGAGTCTACACTAGGGGAATTACAGACAGGTAAAAACAGAGACACAGGAACTAGAAAACTCATACAAATGAAACACAAGGGAACAAAATACAGAAATAGAGGAGGTGGGATTTGAACACCCAACAGGGGGGTTAACTGATAGCTGTATGCTTAGCTTATTGAGCCATTTGGCCAACAGGGGAAACCCCCCAGACTAGGACACTGGGGAAGACGCAAGACTGGGACAAAACAGGTGCTGACCCTGACAAAATGATACAGCTTGGATAACAAAGAGAAACATTAGGAAAATTAATACTGTTTATGAAAAATGTATTTGATCACTGAGTGCTTTACCCAAGTGGGAAGAATACTGGATCCAAGTCGAGTGGGGGTATTAGTATCCATCAAGGGATAGTTAAGATAATAAAACTAACATACATGTAAATGGTTGTACATGTCTGTGCAGACTAGTCTCGAATTGAAAATCTCACTCCAGCGAGCTGAACAGAGTAGGCAATCCTGCACCCCCCCACCCCAATTGACTACTACACAATTGTGTAAAAAATAAAAAAAGTAGGGGGGGGGGGGGGCTCTGATTAAGGTAATATGTCTCTGCTGGCCAAGAAAACAAAGTTGTTCTGCCTAGAAAGCAGAGCTTCACAGTTTCTGTCAAACAGACTTCTTGGAACGGCAACAAAACAGGCACAACCACAAACACACCCAGCTATACAATTGAGCACTAACAAGAATTTAAAAAATGCATCAATGAAACAATATCCACACCCTTCTGCTCTAGGAACTTTAGACAGCCGATACTGGTGAATAGTGGGGACCTGTGGATTTAGGTAAACGGTGTCTATTCTGTTAGTTCAACTGACATCCTTTATTAGAAAAAAACATTGCAATAAATTGGATGATTTGAATTTACCCTCCACTAAAAAGTACTGAGCCAAGCAGTTGAAGCAGTGCTGCTAAAGTAAATACTCTGACCCCACCATGACACCTTATGGCCCATCTGTCCGTTTTACGCCTGGGGGGATTTCTGTGAAGCACCTGCAGATGAAACTTAACTGCAGTGGCCCCTCCCTGCATGAATCACAGCACTTCTTGGAACAAGTGAAAACCTGTTGGAGCACCAGCAAGTTGTAGGAGGAACTGTCTGTGCTGGAACAAGACTCATGTGATAACAGTGATCACACCAGTACAAATTGTAGTGTTATATTGAAGTGGTTTAATAATTAATTTAAAAAAATATATATCATTTTTTGTTCCCTGCCTTGTGCCTTTAGCCTCCGGACCCCCCATGACCCTGAACAGGACAAGCGATTTCAGAAAATGGATGTTATTTTTTGTTCTGTATTGTCCTTCACTCATAATCCATCTAATTAATATATACTATCTTTATATTGTGAGATATTGTGAGATTGTCATAATCTGTGTCAGATTGCAGTCTCTTTATGATATATCCATGATGCATTTTTTACACCACCAAGTTTTGTAATTCTGGGATATAGCAGGCTCAACAGAGATGTTTTATTTTCACAACAAAGGCCTTTTTTATTACTGTTCTGGTAGGGCATATGTACATTTTGCACATTGAGGAGGTAGGCTACTTAAAAAAAGATTCAGTTCAGCTTTGACAAGCCATTTCCCTATGAGTACAGCACTGGTAGCGCTGTTTTTTTTTATCTACCAACAGCCTGAAAAACAGTATAACAGTAACAGTACAGTAGTAACAGTGTGGTTTACAGGTACCTGGTATATAGATGGATATAGATATTATGCAATGTTACGATTGCTTCATATTCTGACTTTCTATGAAGCGATTTATCTTTAAGAAACATTGGAGGAATTTAAAGACGTCTTCCGGCGAAATGTGTAATAATAGATTTAGATAACTATGTGTCATAACCACACAGGCATGTTACACTGTAATTGCATCTCCGAAATAATTCTTGACCCGTGCACCGCCTACCGCCTACCTCCAAAGATATGCGTTAAATTCAGGTGAAAGCAAGAGGCAACCTACTGTACGAAACTGATGTGCAGAAACTTGAGAAATGGCGTTCGTCGTTGAGACCCATACAGGAGTGTGACATTTACCACAGAGGAACGTGACAATGACCATGGACAGTGACCCTCATCCAGCCAAACGCACCGACAGCTCGGCGCTACTCGATAGGACGGAAAAGGCAATGTACCGCCGTTAATCTGTACTCAGTCAAAATTAGACTTGCACGTTAATGAATAATTTAGTCCTTTATAATTCATTTTAATTTCGAGCAGTAAGTATTATTAATTATATATTTATTATTATATTCTGCATTTTTAATATTTACGTATTTATTCATATTTAAAAAAAAAAACTAAATTATCTATATATAAATAAATTTGTCTCTAAGATGCTTTATTAAATAATTTTATACTTTTGCTGTAACTTCTGTTCTTATAAAGCGATGTATGAGCCGCATACTAATGCTCCCGTTGATGTTAGAGTGGGCGTTTGACAGTTGGACTCATGGGCGTTTTCGGCGTGTTTTATGCAACAGCAATAGTTTGGATGAATAAACGCTATAAAGGGCTGTACCATGTAGTTATTTTCTTAGGAACACTTTTACTATTTACCGCCTTTTGGTGAATGAGACGGGGATGCAGCGGTTAATTAACAATGTTATCTCACACTTCTGGGACCAGTCTTTGCCTGCACATGGTGTACATGTGCGGAGTTTACATGTTCTCCCTGTGTTGTGGTGGGATTTCCTCTAGGTTCCACCCCCCCTACAGTCCAAAAACATGCTAATTGATTGCCAAATTGCCTGTAGGTGTGATTGGTGTGTATTGTGACCTGTGATGGGTTAGCATCCCATAATGCATTATTCCCTGCCTGGTGCCGTAGCCTACATAAGGCAAGTAGGTATAGAAAAGACATACTGTAGGTGAATGAGCATGTGTGTGTCAGTGGCTGTGTAATGGGCTGCCATCCCCCCCAGGGTGTCTCAGTCTCAGTCTATGTTGGTTTTGATATGGTCCAGGCACCCCTACCTCTCTTAGCCTTTTAGTGGTTGAAGGATGAGTGGTAAAGGAGCCCCAAAAACCTGTCATTACTCAGACCTAAACAGACTACGGTTTGTCCTCATTCAGGACCTATTGATTCCAGAAGGCTTTTCTTAACGTTTTCCAAATAATTTTCACTCCAGTTGCTGTTCTGAACTGCGTGGCTTCTGCAGAAAGAGTAATCAGTTACTTTCGGGTGACTGCAGTCCAACTCTGCTCCTCTTTTGCAGATTGGGAATGGAAAAGAGGCCATTTTTTTACTACTTGTTATGTGGTAAGGAGCTACTGGATACTTGGGTCATAGCACTGACAGTAGCTCTTAATTCGCTTAGCATTAGACCGACAAACGTCAGTGTCACCAAAGTGGTTTGTGGCATTCTGAGGGTGTATTGTGGTGTTTTATATTTATATAAAACTTTTGAGTACCAGTGCAATTTCGCCACATGTCTCACACAGGCATAGTCACACAATTTAATCTAATACAACCTCCATCCCGTTATCACACTTTCTCACCTGAATTTTCTCCCTTGCTTACATATATTCAAGAATGTGGTGCAATGTCGTATTAAATACCCATATAAAGTATCACTATGTATTTTAATTGCTATCGACAAGCTATTATTCATAATGTGCTGGCAATACAGCCCTTCTGCTTGAAGCATATATATAATGTCTATATGTATCTCTCATTATAAAGGCTTTAATCACAATATTGCAAATTTCAATTTACATTTTGGCCTTGTCTCCAAAAATGTGACATTTATACTAGTGATGTCGACGCTGATTAACCCCAGATCTAGCACTAAAGTGTGGCAGTGTTGTAACTCCAGCGGAACATATCTGGTCTTCTGTTTCTACGGTGTAGCCCTTCACACAGCTTTTCTTTTAGTAGACACAAGTTGCCCAGATCAGCCCACCTGTAAGCACAGATTAAAACTCAGATTGAGGGTGATGTGTTGTTAATGTTAAATAAACATTAGCATTAGGTAGTACCTGACACTAGTATGAAACACACAGAGTGTGGCTGTACTGTGTTAGCATAAACATGAGCAAATCAGTAAATGTACAGGGAGCATGGATTTTGTACCGGCAATGGTGAGGATGGAGAAATTGAAAATAGGGGATGCAGAAGAGGTCACGCTTGTGGATGGAGCTGTGGCTCTGGAGGTGGATGAAGGAGCAAAAGTGTTGGAGTTTGCCAGAGCTGTGGAGAGGAGTGAATTCTGGGAGCCAGCGGTGATCGTAGCTGAGCCGTTAGACATGGATGTAGCCTGAGATCCAACAGAGATCACAGCTAAGCTTGCAGGGGCAGATGTAGCCATGGACGCAGAGGTGTTTGTAGTTACATTTGGAGAGTTAGATGTAGCCATGGATGCAGAGGTGGTTGTAGATACATTTGGATAGTTAGATGTAGCCATGGATGCAGAGGTGGTTGTATTTATGCTTGGAGAGGCAGATGTGGTTACGGAAGCAGAAGGGGCTGCAGTTACGCTTGAAGTGGTGGTTATAGTTTGCGATGAAGCTGTAATGAACTGCACCACAAAGCTAATAATTTGTAACATGAGTACTTTCCTTTCCCACATCTAGCAAAAAAGAGAAACTGATTAAAGTACTGCTCATAAATACATTACAGTAAGGTTCATGGAAGAGGTTACTTATGTCAGTCAAGAAGTACCTGTATATCATTGAATATTAACAATATATGTTTAGATTTTAGTTGCCTTTATCACACCAATATCATATTAAATCCATTAAAATACACTTTAAAATGGGATTTAAGAAATCTGTTTTCCCTGACTGCTTATCCAGGACAATATCATCATGATCAGTTCACGTGATCAGGTATATATTTGAGGTATGCAAAGATATGCAACTAGTTCAGTCAATTTCATCATAAATTACCAGTTGTCAAATTTCCAATACACACATTTTCAGCTGACTACACGTCAAGAATGTATACATGGAAAGCCTGTGCAGCCCACGATAAATTACAGCAAAGCAACAATGCTAGTTTCTGGATATTCACAATAATAGTACAAAATTTTCAAGCAGCAGCAGTGTCAGATAAAGCCTCTGTGTATGTGTTGTCATATTAAAGGAATAATTTTGAATTAATTTTAACCTTTGACTGGCCTTCCGAAGTCATGTTTTTAGTTATTATTCCCGGCTGACAAGAAAATAAGAAAGATAGCCAGGGACTGTTATTCTATATTTCACTCATACACAGGTGATGTTTTTGTGGTTTAATAGTTCCGTTTGTGTTTGCATATTGTTCATGAACAACATTTCAATGCCTATCAGGCAGTAAAAGAACAGTTGATGCCATCTTACTTATAAATGTTACACAAGTCATTTTACCTGCATGCTATAATTTCATTGCCAGAGACATTTCTACATATATTTCATTTAGTGGAATTTCTCCAATTTGACCCCCCATGTTAAATACATTGTATCTTACCTTTGTCTCGGTTATGTTCTTGTCTCGCAGTCCTATTACTCAAAGCTCTTCCCCTGATGAAACGTGAGAGTCCTGACGCTAGCTTCTGGTCGTCAAAGAGCCTGTCCCACCCAGCAGCCTCCCAGTTATAAGGGCCAAGGGGACTGTCACATGTTGCACTTCCTACTGTGTGCTATACCAAGTTTTTTAGTTTCCAGCTCAGTAATTTCTCAAATTACCCCAAAACCCACCCAAAACTATTAAATCCATCCCACACAAAAGCCTCCTCAAGCTCATAGATAATTTAGCCCTTGAGATGTATGTATGTGTGTCTGTATGTATATTTATGCATGTATAACATATACGAAGTAATAGCCTGTGTTATGTGCATTATGCCATATGTAAATACATTTTCTCACTTATATCAAAATTTTTATCCTGTAACTCTAAATCAGACAGATCCATATGTACATATAAAGCAGGCCAGATCGATAACACTGCTTCCCATTTTTTAAGTTACGAGCGATAGATTCAATCATCTTTCTCAGCAACGAAGGATCTACGGTCACCTGACCATACACATGACTGTCACTGTCTTACTCATAAGGTTTAGTGACTGACGTAATGATGTAAGTGTAAATATTTGGAATGTCAATTATACGATTTGTGGCAGCGGTGATCTTGGGATATGACCCTTGGTGGGGTTCAGCCCCCTGCAGAAATACGGGACACCATCCCCAGGCATCCATGACGATAGAATTTGCTGGGGTGGAGGAACCTCCACAATAAATTGTGGGGTATGAAAATACAGGACAAATCACTAACTAGCTAGAAAAAAAATCTTTTCAGGGGGAATGAAAAATAACATAAAAACGGCCTACTCAACAGAGAACCACTTATAACTTGTGGTATTAATGTGCAAACCTTAAAAATATTATGTACCAATGTAAAAAATACATAATTTTTCACAAAAACTAAGGTGTGGCACGTGCAAAACGTAGCCAGGATTGCACAGAAGAAACCTCCACACAAATGCCAATGTTGTCGGCATAAGGTAGAAATTTGATAATACAAAAACGAAGGGCGGGCAATTACAATTGCAAGGGGACTTAGTGGTTTTCTCCATCTAAAATAATACTTAAATTGCTCTGAAACCAAAGCTTTCTGCTTTTTTGTGCCCTGGGAACAAGCACCTATGTGCTTCATGCCAACCTGACTAGAAAAGATTGGCTTTGTTCTCATGAATGGTCTTCATTCTGTTTATTTATATACCTTTACAAAAACCGTCATGTTTCTCCGTGTCACATTCCATCCCACTGCCTTTGTTTGCTTCACTGTTGAATTTGTTCTTTCTTTCTATACACGTGATTTTGTTGAGAATAACAGATTACCATACTATGAAGAATTTTCTAATCCTGTTTATAAAAGCTGTTATTTAGGGTTTGACACGAAACACCAAGCCTGTAGCCATATCAGAAAAATTACTCTGACACATATTTTGAGATTAAGGTTAATTTAATCAAAATGTATTAGAAACCTGGATCACTTTGGTTTCATACATATCGTTTATCAGTTAACAATTAACTCATTGGTTTAGACTTGAACATGTGTAACAAGCCTTTCGTTAAGGCTAAACTAATTAGTACATTAGAATTAATTCCTCACTACTAAAATGAACCCCAAGGAAAAGCATACTTTTGAAAGTACTGTTAATAAAGCAAATTGGTAATTACTTGACTGGTGTGTCAGTTTACATATAACTGTAATATTATATAAAGAGCTCACTTGGTGTTGTACAGAATGAGTGCATAACTATTGCCATGATTAAGCAAATAAAGAGGAATTCATTTTCCCAACTTTTATTAGCTTTACTTAAGATATTTTTGTTGTTCAACAGATTACACAAGAAATTAGCCACACTATTCAGTTTGACTGTATATTGTTATAATTATTATTTGTTAATTATATTACTTCTTCCTGTTTAGTGCTAAAGCTAAAAAAGTTACACAACTATTTGCACACCACTGGCTATTCTGTGAAGATACAGAGATAATAAACTAACACTTCACAGAGAAAAACACAGATGTTCTTAGTAAAGAAAAAATGGGAAAAATTAATTATAAAAAGGCAAACCCAAACTGGATGTGCAAACACATTCAGATGTCTGTCTGATTCTGGCAACATTGTAGCTCCGCCTATTTCCATATTTGGTAGACTCTTCCAGGCCGCGACCTTTGGCCCCAGATTCTGCATGTTTTGCTCATGTCACTGAGGGTGGTCTCTGCACAGTCTTGCTCTTAAAATGCAGTCATTTCCCTCACAAATCATCAATCTTATCACTGCAACATTAATAAATCATTCAAGCACATGCAGATTACTGCGTAATTCCTTCCCATCCCCCACACACCTCCATTACCCACTCCATCTCCATGAATACATCCTGCTAATTACACTCCAAGAAAAAAAACACACACAGACAAAAATGCTTGCAAAAATACTCTGGGGCAAAAAGTTGATTGCTGGTAGCTAAACCCACACACATGCATACTGGTATGTCCTACAGACATCCCTATCTGGTAGCTTAATTTGTGTGTTCAGTATAGGGAATTATCAGGGCAGTATTTAGCTTTATAAACATTATGAATCATTAATTAAATGCATAGTAGACACTATAATCCAAAACAACATAGCTTATCATTTTACACGTTATCCATTTTTATAGCAGGATATCCCACCAAAGAAAAAAGTTTACTTAGCAAAAGATACAACAGGTCACCCACTTACTTGCAATCTTTTAGCCACTCTTTTAACTTCTTAACAATGTGTTTAGCAAAATAATTTGTTAAAACTCATAGAGGGCAAAAAGGACTTTAGACTGGTGTGGACCCTTAGCATTGCTGAACGGGTAATGACTTTGGGATGGGTGCTAGCCTTTGGCAGTCAGTAAGGACTCATGAAGTGGTACAGGCTCTGGTGCTGGGATTAGTGAGGCTGTGAGTGAGGCATTTCTGTTCCTTCTCGACTGATTTGGCTGATTATCTCCATACCCTATGCAGTGATTAACAGTGACTGAGTAGATGTTACCCTGTAGCATCATTATAGACAGTTATAGACAGCATTCGTCATATTTTCCTGTGCTGCCTGTATTTACTTATGTAAAGGAGCTGACCATGACATATTTGGCTGATTTCTTTGGGAGACAGGGGCGTCCGATTGTTTTATCGGGGGTTTCTGTAACAGTTCTCTGATTGGTGGGCTGCCACATAGTGCTGCAACTACCCTCGTTTTGTTTAGAAAGTGCTCCTTCACAGACAGCATCAGCCCTGATCCTATTTGCTCATTTGTTCCTCCATTTTTTTCCCTCCACCTTCTTGTGCCACCCATATATTTCATTTTCTCCACCAATAGGATCATGCATCATACAGTGAACTTTCAGACATAATCAAAATTCAGGCATGCAGTTTCATATGGAACCAACTCAAACCCACTTCCCAGAAGGCCCAAACACACAAAAAATGTACAACCAAAGCATTTCACCAAGAACATACACAGAAAACATGTCAAGAAAGTGGAAGCTCTGGAAGTTTAAGATAACTGTACACAGTTCAATATAGTTAAGTCAGTGAAAACAGATGCTGGGACAGAGATCAATCAAATTAGTGGGTTAGGCCGGTCACACAAATAGACTGGGCCATGTCCGATCAGCTCAACCACCAGAACTCAACCTGCTTCCACATACCATGGCAATATCACAAAATTAAAACACATTTAATTTCAAATCCTGGGTAAATATTACTATAAGACAGATAGACAGACACAGAGAATTTATGTTAACACTATTTCTTGATGTTTTTTGCTTAAGTGCTATATCACAATTTGAAATTAAGAAAAACATATTGCCTAATGCTATAATTATTATTATCATTGTTATTATTAATAACAATCATAATATGAATAGTGCCCATGTCTTGTTTATGATGTCAATCTTAACATTAAACATTATTTTAATCACTATTATAAGCGGTGTAACACTGTTTACTTGACCTAAAAGCTGTATACCAACCTTGTTTTCTTTTCTCACAGGCTTTCCTTACTTCAAGAAACACTAACCCCGCCCACAAAGTTAAAGGGCTGTCCTGTGATGGTGATAACCTGACAGGACAGAAGGGGCAGAGTGGTGTGAATTCATCCACTCTTTGCCTCTTGAGGAATATTAAGATGATGAGGTGAGGTGTGCAGGGCAGCCTTGGGGGGGGGGGGGGCTCTCTGTCTGTCTATGTGGGCACTTTACCTCTGTCACTTTCTACATTCACAATGAATGAAAATAATAAATGGCTCCTCACAGAATATTGCTGTAAATTTTTCAGGGGAAAACAATGGCTAAATGAATGTGATCTCTGGATCCTTTACTCTGCCTCGGGTCCCCTTGTGTTTAGCAAGACACCTCCATGGTTTGGGTCGGGCTAGGGGGCATCTGCCCCCCCTGTGAGCTCTGGGACAGGGTGCGGGAGCGCGAGCGTGAGCCATCTATGGAGTAGGAAGAGGAGAGGGAGGCGGTTCGGGAACGGGAAAGCCGTGTCATGCAGGATGATGCCACTGAGGGGTACAAGAGAGAAAGGAAGGGAGATGCGGAGGAAAAGGAAGTTATCAGGATCTACACAAAAAATACATAAAATACATTTGATATTATAGCAGGTATTACCATCAACAATTATAGCAGTTAGCCTGTTCAGTTATGTGTTGAGTTAATTTGGTGTTCTCTGTACTAGAAATTTTTAAGTGAATTCATATAAGAATTTGTGTATCAGTACACACACACACACACACACACGTTTGTGTTGATATCTTTGTCGTGACTGTCCATTCATTTCTATAGGAAAAATATATACATTTGGTCCCCAAAATGTAATATATGCATGCACACACAGTTACTTACTGTATCCCATGCCCTGGATAAAGTACTTAAAAGCCTCAGTAAGTTTGCTGGGCTGCAAGGAAATGGGGACATGTGGTTATGATTTTAGTGGAACACGAGGGGGTTCAGAGCGGAAGTAAAAAGGTGGTCACATCAATGCGAATAGTTCTGAATAGTTCTTGAGGGACTACTCAGTATTGGATTGGAATACTTGTGTCTCACCTGGCTGATCTGAGGAAGGCCACCACCATCTGCCATCTGAAAAAACATGAAACAAGTCAGGAGAGTGAGTCTTGCATGGAATACCATAATTTGTGCTGCATTTCACTAACAAGTAAAAGAACTCGACACCTTAAGGAATGAAGTTGTCGTTGGATCTAGCCTGCTGTTGCACTCCACCTAGTGGGCAAATGAGGAATATAAATGAAGTACACCGACACTTTCAAGCTTTAATTTAACGCAAATCTCAAACAAATAATCACAGGCAAGTGTTATTTCCTTTCACTTTACGGCGTGTATAATTCTGCAGTTATGCTCAAACAAGTCAGTTTAGAAGCCAAAAGGTGATTTCCATCCATTCATCTTCCAAACACTTATTCTGGCCAGGGTTGTAGGGGATCTGGAGCTTATCTCACGTGACATAGGGCACTATGCTGGGGCATTTGCTAGATGGCATGCCATTCTAATGGTTATCTGTTGACCATAAGAATATAATCATTTTACCACTGCATCTTCATGAGGGGCCTGGTCTCCTACCACCAGCATCACAGGGCATCTGGGGGTAGAAGTGAATGAAGTGTTACGGAGAAGAGGATCATTCTGAGGTGAAAGCAATGCAGGAAAAAGGTGTCGGTGAATAACAGAAAGGAGTACTACTAAGCAAATGCTGTGCTACAGTTGTTGAGGAGGCTAAACATTGCATTTGAATGGAATGTTAATGGTTGAAACTGAAGGGCAGGCTCTTACTTTAAAGGGCTATTTCGGTCGATGTTCAGATCTCTGCGACTAAAAGAGAAAGACAGACGTTCACTGAAAGTTAGTTACTGCAGAGTAGTGCCTATATTTATCAGCACGTGTTTGTGCAGGTGTTCCGTGTGCATACGTGTATGTACAAATATAAGCGTATATCAGTTACTATGTACACTTTCACACCGCAGAAACTTTTTTCCAGGAACCAGGAAGTTTTGGCATGATCACACCACAGGAACTCGGTCCGATTGTAGTTCCTCTGAGACTGGAACCCTTTTTTACTTCCTCTTCGCTTGAGGTACTTTTCATTTGAACACTGGGGTGATGCTTACAGTGATAAACTTGCTGACTGGTTGGTGCTTACAGTGATAAACTTTCTGACTAGTTGGTGCTTACAGTGATAAACTTGCTGACTAGTTGGTGCTTACAGTGATAAACTTGCTGACTAGTTGGTGCTTACAGTGATAAACTTGCTGACTGGTTGGTGCTTACAGTGATAAACTTGCTGACTAGTTGATGCTTACAGTGATAAACTTGCTGACTAGTTGGTGCTTACAGTGATAAACTTGCTGACTGGTTGGTGCTTACAGTGATAAACTTGCTGACTGGTTGGTGCTTACAGTGATAAACTTGCTGATTGGTTGGTGCTTACAGTGATAAACTTGCTGACTGGTTGGTGCTTACAGTGATAAACTTGCTGATTGGTTGGTGCTTACAGTGATAAACTTGCTGACTGGTTGGTGCTTACAGTGATAAACTTGCTGACTGGTTGGTGCTTACAGTGATAAACTTGCTGACTGGTTGGTGCTTACAGTGATAAACTTGCTGACTGGTTGGTGCTTACAGTGATAAACTTGCTGACTGGTTGGTGCTTACAGTGATAAACTTGCTGACTGGTTGGTGCTTACAGTGATAAACTTGCTGACTGGTTGGTGCTTACAGTGATAAACTTGCTGACTGGTTGACCACAAGCACTGACATTAACTTGGAACTTGTGGGGGAATGTGGAATGTGGGGAAAACATAAAGTTACAGAGCAAAAACTGAGCAGATTGAATTATTTGTGTACCTCAATTTCATTTAATTAATCAATTAATACATTATTTTGCTTGTGTCTCCATTTTTCTGTATCGGAAAATTTGAATGATTACCGACACAGGCCTACTTCTGCCTAATACCGCCAGTGCCTGCGATATGCTCGTGTGAAACTTGCCAGTGTTTATTAGCAGGATAACGTTACATCGTTTCTTATTCTGTGGAAAACGAAAGACTGATCTGCTGGCCACATTTAATAAGAATTATAAACGTCATGGGTGGTGTAGCGTAAAATAAAAGTGTGTCCTCTTTTTATCACGATTGATCCCCCAATAACTAACAAATAACTGACAAAACAACTTGTTCACCCTCCACTGTTCTGTGGTGGCGGTGAAGTTTCATGTGATATTATATGTGACGTTTAACCTACAAGCTTTTTGCATCTCCCTTGCTTGTTTAGCATAAAGGTCCCAGTTCCTGTTATGCGGTGTGAAAGCGACACACATAAGTGGGCAGTAGCTACATAAGTCCTTGGACAACATAGCCCAGGAACTTGTAAACACGTTCCAGAACTCTGGTGTGAACACACCTTATGTGTGCGAGTGAGTACATGTGTGTATGAGTGTACCTGTTATAACCCTTCCAGAAGAGTTCCACATTGGGGAGATTAGTGGATTTCGAGAGCCTTTCCCTTTGTCTTTGCACTTCTGTGTTCGTAGACAGCTCTTCCTACACAATAGAGGCATTTCACGACTGTTACAGAACTATACACAAAACTTGGTGAGGTGTGAAGTCTGTTCACAGACAGGCTGACATGAAGGACACAAAGTCAGATATAAATGCAAGATAACATACACGGAGATGCAAAACCAGACACAGAGATACGATACTGGCACAGGCACATACACAAAGACACAGAGATACGATACTGGCACAGGCACATACACAAAGACACAGAGATATGATACTGGCACAGGCACATACACAAAGACACAGAGATATGATACTGGCACAGGCACATACACAAAGACACAGAGATACGATACTGGCACAGGCACATACACAAAGACACAGAGATACGATACTGGCACAGGCACATACACAAAGACACAGAGATATGATACTGGCACAGGCACATACACAAAGACACAGAGATACGATACTGGCACAGGCACATACACAAAGACACAGAGATACGATACTGGCACAGGCACATACACAAAGACACAGAGATACGATACTGGCATAGGCACATACACAAAGACACAGAGATACGATACTGGCATAGGCACATACACAAAGACACAGAGATACGATACTGGCACAGGCACATACACAAAGACACAGAGATACGATACTGGCATAGGCACATACACAAAGACACAGAGATACGATACTGGCACAGGCACATACACAAAGACACAGAGATACGATACTGGCACAGGCACATACACAAAGACACAGAGATACGATACTGGCACAGGCACATACACAAAGACACAGAGATACGATACTGGCACAGGCACATACACAAAGACACAGAGATACGATACTGTTCACAGGCACATACACAAAGACACAGAGATACGATACTGGCATAGGCACATACACAAAGACACAGAGATACGATACTGGCACAGGCACATACACAAAGACACAGAGATACGATACTGGCACAGGCACATACACAAAGACACAGAGATACGATACTGGCACAGGCACATACACAAAGACACAGAGATACGATACTGGCACAGGCACATACACAAAGACACAGAGATACGATACTGGCACAGGCACATACACAAAGACACAGAGATATGATACTGGCACAGGCACATACACAAAGACACAGAGATACGATACTGGCACAGGCACATACACAAAGACACAGAGATACGATACTGGCACAGGCACATACACAAAGACACAGAGATACGATACTGGCACAGGCACATACACAAAGACAAAGAAGTATGTACCTGGCTGAAGAGGTGGCCCAGTATCTGCTCTGTGAACGAGGATGTCAACGTGGTGAACTGGAGGGACAAAGATTAATGCCAAGCACGATTACACACTGTCAGCTGTAGTGTACATATAACAATACGTATCTCACGTTCCAACACCAAGAAAAGCCTATCACCCATTTCATGAAAATAATTAACTTTATCAATAAAATGCCTCTATACTGTGCAAAAGTCTTAGGTAGACAAAGAAAATGTCTGACAAAATGACAAAGAAAAATAATCTGCGTTTTGGTGCAAAACCATGATATTATGGTTTTGTGAAAAGTTTCTATTTCGAAACCTCTCCTGAAGTATTTGCAGCAACCATCTAATACACAAATGTATTTTTTGACTTAAGTAGTAGCACACCTTCTTTGGCTAATCAATACTTCACTGAGTTCTTGACTAATTAAGTCAATTAACTGGTCTGAAATTTAAAGAATTCATGGAATGGCTGGGGTTCCCCTGAGCAGATGTTTGGGAAGTTGTTTTCCAGCCATTCCAACTTGTATGAATGTAAGAAATTCTTTTAAGTTTTTATTTGCATATGTTGTTGGTTTTGAGATGAGACTGCCAATGACGTAAAATCAAGCTTCCTCATCATATGTTACTGGAATCCAAAACTCACTCAGTCGTTGTATAATCCAATGAAGAACTTTCATTAAATTTCCAAATAACACTAAGTCCACAGAAATTTTCTCAGAAATGTATCCCATGTAATGAGTAAATTTTGGAAATTTGCTCTTCAGTTGTGTATTAATTCCATTGCCCAGAAAACATGACTGAATCATACCTACATTAAATTAATTCTTCTTATTATTTTTATTATTATGTCATATACTCTGTAGTACGGCAGAAATACATTACTGACCGCAATGAATAAATGGTAACAAGTCAGAAAGTATACAAGTTATTAGGAAGCGACAGTAACCTTTTGTGCTGCCCAGTCCATCCAGCCTCGAGCATCTGGGTCAATGTTGATCAAAACCAGGCCTTCCACAGAGTCTGGGCTGTCCAGCTGAGACAAACAACACATTATTATGCTAATGCACAATTCAGGAGAACTTGCGCACCCACATAAACACACACTTGCAAAATGTATACTCCAGAATGTATACTCCAGTATACCACATGACCATTAATGCTAAAACATACCCTTATTTACTAATACTGCACTCATATTGATTCACACAAATTGACACTAAACCCAAACACACTCATACTCTCCAAAGGAGTCATCTGTAAATTCAGTATCGTTACAGAGGGTAATATTTTTATGCAAATGCAAATCATTGCTAAATGGCCTGACATTAACAACCAGATACTTACAGCAAACTTGGACAGGACATATGCGCCAGCACCCACGCCCATAGCGATCACGGTGCGGAAACTGAGAGCATAAGAGAAGGGCCAAGGGTTATGAGTGACATAAGCACTCACGCTCGCCAACACAGATGTAGCTCTCATCTTTACTACCCTCACTCAGCTATGATACAATGTACTACTCCCCTATGCTGCACAGCCACATGACACTCTATCCCAGACTGCATAAACACAATGTAACCACCTGGGTATCAATATTTAGATACAAAGCTTCTAAAATTACAGACAAAAAAAACAAATAAATAGCTACAAGTTGAGATCTACAAATATTCAACGTGACGCTTTGGAAAATGTATGATTTGTTGATTACCCCACATTTTGTTGTACTTAGGAAAAAATATGTAAGTACTTGCACTTCTTTCACATTTTGTTTTTCTTGCCCAATAATTTGTGCATAACTATAACTACTATAATTACAATTGCATTAAATGTACAGAAGGCTGACAGTAACTATGGAAAACATGCAAAGACTCACTTAAAAAACTGCAGAACTGAGGGAATCATCTGCGCCAGCTGCTCCATGGATGGATACTGGTACCTGTCCAAATACATATATGTCCTCTGATCAACTCTTACAGTCAAGGGGTTCCTATTCCATCTGTGAAGTACTGCCTTGCGATCAATGAAGCCTTTATTACTCAAATAGCAAACTGCCGATTGTGATCTCAACCATATAGTATATGTCCAGCTAAACCGAAATTATGTTCAGCTGGAATGTGAGGCAATGGGGCGCGGTAGTGCACTGGGTCGCACTGTGCCCTCAAAGCTCCAGCTCTGGATCACTGTGTATGTGATGCTTACATGTTTTTTCCTATGTTTTCATGAGTTTCCTATAGACATCTGGTTACATGAACTAGTGTTCTTAAATTACTCTTAGTCTGTGTGTGCGCCTTAGAGTGCATGCCCTGAGATGGACTCGCATCCTGTCCAGGGTATCGTTTGCATTGTGCCCTGTGCTTTCTGGGAGCTTGTTTACTACCATTGTGGGTACGTTTTCAAGTATTTTTATTTTTTTTTAAATGACGGACAACTGAGCATGAAAAGAATCTGGTAGCAGCACGTAATGCAACATTTGAACAAGCCCAGATATTTTCCATAAGTGTAACCTTCATGACAGAGCACATGAATTATCGTTGCACGTGTTAATGTAAGCCATTTTTAATGCAACACACCCAGTGTTACACAACACACTCTGTTATGTACAGTGAGAGCAGACCTCTTACCCTGCTGGGTACGTGGCCGCTTCCTCCTCCTGTCCCGGGGCGTCTATGTGTATCACAGTAAAGTTCTTCACGATCTCCTGCATCTCTTCAAAATTAAAGAGGGTGGAGAAGCAGCTTTTACCTGTGAGAAGATGGGAACATCAAATATTTCAAATGAATACATATGCTATAATTATGCAATTACCTATAAAAAATACCCCCTGACGAAGCGAGGGAAAATCCGTTTGGACATGAATGTGATAATAAATTCAATTTTTTTTTTAAAGTCATAAGAGGCTCAGAGTTTTAAAGGGAAAGGAAGAGAAGAGGGACAAGGAGAACAAAAAACAGCCAGGAGAAGAGCTTCCACAAGGGCACTTTTAGGGGGGTTTTAGCCTCCGTAAATGCCCCCCCCCCCAAATAAATTTACACTAATTAATTTAAATAGCATGTTCACATTAATTTCCATTGAAATCACACCCCACTAGTAAAGAATGAGCCCCCACTTCATAAATGTCTAGTGACACTCCTGGTCAGTAGTACAGAAAGGAGAGGTTTCGGAGTATAAGTGGACACAGCAGGGGAATACTCACTCTCCATGCCCACATCATGGTAGGTGAGGATAGCAGGTCGCCGGGTGTTCACCGCGCCATGCAGGGTGATGTGAAGATCTCCGTGTGGGGTCTCAATGGTGTGTACCTGAGAGTACAGTAAGGGGAGGTCACGCCCATTCAGATATACACAGACCCACTGCACATCTACAGTATACTTGCACTGTATACTGACAACTATACAAACTCACTCACAGGGCTGCTTGTGCACCGCTTTCACAGAGTCTTACCTTTCCCTGGTCTAGCAGTATTTGAGCAGCCACCTCAGCCTCCTACAAAGACAATACAGACACAGAAATGAACTAAAAATCACCTCTGACAATAATAATACACAGGGAATGACTCAGGTGCGTTCAGGATGACAAGCAGAAAACTCTATAGAAACTAATTAAACACTGATGGCTGCTCAGCTGAATTCTTTTGACTTCTGTGTCATGTCCACCAAAGCTTCATTGTTCAGTAGCAGGGTGGCAAAAAATGGGAGTGAATGGTTAATCAACAGCCACGTTATCTAGCAGATTCTTTAATTCCCCCAGACAGGCAGCAAATCAACACTGGAAAAAGCATTACCGAATGTGCGTGTGCACTTGCATTTTTCTGTACCACAACCAACATTTAAATCAGTAAAATTACTGATTTAATTACAGGACAGCAGCCTATTTATTGTTTTGTCACAGTAACACCAGATACAATATGATGCTTTATCCTGAAATTTAACGAGTCAATTTTAACACCTACCAATTACATATTTTACGGTGAGATTATCTGTCCATGTTAATTTGCATATTTTCGTTAAGTACATCATCACATGTGCAACATACTGGGAGGAATCATGCAGTTTGGACCCACAGCTTGTTGTGACCAGCAGAGCTTGCAGTGGGAGATTCAATGCAAAGGCCACTCTGTCATCTTCATGTCATTATTCTATTCCCACATAATTCACAGCTCAGTTCAGACTGGGGCATTAACTTGTCTGTGGAATGACCATGGAAAGTAACACCTCCCTCTGTAGTATTTATTGCTTTAAATATTTAGATATGGGCCCTGTTCTCTCACCTTGGAGTCAGCCTGACCAGGAAGCAGAGGCTTCTCTTCTGTGATGGCAATCTCCTGCAATTCACTCGTCATGTCAGCTACTTTCAGTTTTCTTGAAAATGTTGCAAAAAGACAAAAATGGCAGTCCGATTAGCACAGTAATACAAGTAACCCATTAAATCCATGAAGGCCATGCTTATACATTTAATATGCTACTCTCCCGTGGGGAAGCACAGTGCAGAGGAAATGTCTGCCAGTTAATTAAACCATTCAGAGGGGAATAATTCATGCATTTGATACAGAAGGAAAGCTTTTCATGGTCTGTAACACCCTAGATTGCATTACATCATTGTCTATAAGTTCATCTGAATATCCATCCATCCATCATCCATATTGTATGCCTGCTTATCCTATGGAGAGTACTGGGGTACAGAGCCTACCTTGGAAGCAATAGACACAAGGCAAGAAATAACCTAGGATGGGGCACCAACCCATTGCCATACCATTCACATCTCTGAACAATTCAGAAACTTCAATATACCTTAGTGTATTTTTGAACTGCTGGAAGAAACCAGGTAACCTGGCATAGGTAGAGTTTAGGGGGAGGGCAGGGGAGGCACTGCAAAGTCACATGAGTCTTGCCCCACAATGACAAACTCCTCACATGTAGATCTGGACCAGAGATAGTAATCTCTGAGCCTCCGTGCCGCCCTGCCTTCCAAACATAGTCTAGGGATATGCCTTTACATGGACATCCATATTTCTTACAATACCGGCCGCAGAGAATTCTTGGGCACGAAGAGCATCTTCTTAGCAGTTCATTAAAATAAATTCAACCACTGAACAAAACTTTGATCTTTCAGAAGCTTTATGCTTTCTGTGACAGGAACGACATATGAAGCCTTTAGTATGTGAGGGACTCACTGCCAGGCTGCAGAGGTAAACAGCCACGAGACCCAAAGTGCTGCCCTACTTGCCACTACCAGAGGAAAGTTCAGAAAAATGCGCCAGGCGCACCAAAGCAGTAAAACCACCCAGGCAGGTTTGTACCTAACAATTCGCCACGTTGAGAGCTTAGGAGAACATGTAGAAGGATGTTCTGAGCATGTTGTTGGAAGAGACTAGAAATGCCAGAACGAAAGAAAAACACACTGTCATCGGCAGACAAAGACAATCTGATCAGAGCTTCAAACCTCAGGTCATGAACAGACATGTTGAGTGTAAATATTAATAGCCCGCTAGGTATAACACTGCTAACCCTTATTAACCTCATTAAAAAAATTTAAAATTGGCAAAGACCTCTGATAATTACAAATGGCTTCTACCACCCTCTGCATGCTGTAAGTGTAATGTAAATGTAAACATATTTCAATCATACTGGAGACAGAAGTAAGCATTGAAAAAGCTAAGAACGGTGGGCTAGGACTTACTATGGCAATGCGACAACTGTCTGCTTGGGGCAATTTGCCATCACAAGGCTTCACTATTGAGAAATTGTCCTAACAGCACAAAAAACATCAACAGTTCAGTTTTTGGCACAGCTACTAAGAGCAAACTTTTGTCCCTTCAGTTTCTGGATCAACTGCATTGTTGGCAGGAGAGGCAATCGGATCTTGTAGAGCAGAAGCATAGCACTGTCAGGATAATACTGCCCATAGAGACATTACAAGAAAATTCAGTGACAATTTCAGTCTTGTTTGACACCTACCAGATGTAGCAGATATGGCTTGGCTTTTACCCACTGCTGTGCTACTGAATTTACTGAGCAAACACTTTTGCTATTGCTTCTATGTACACGTATCAGATAAAGGGTCATGGTGAACCTGGAGCTTATCCCAAGAAGCAAAGGGCACAGAGTAGGCGACCCTGGATTAAATGTCAGTCCATTGCTAGGTAGCTCAAATACAATAAATTAAAACAACAGGCCCATTGTAGTGCGTCTCCACTTGCAATTAAACTGCAATAGAGAGAGCGTGCTATTCCAAGCCGTTAAAGCAAGATCATAGGGGACATGAAGAAGAAGGGCTGGTGAGGGCACTTACGGCCTATTGTTCCTGCTACTGTGAATCTTTTGTTCAAAAGGCTTTGGCTGTCATCAGGCACAAAGAGAGGAAAGTATGGTGGAGGGAGGCAGTGCGTCATGAGATGCAAGTCTCACTAAGTTCCAAACAGAAACCATTAGTCACCATATGCCCAATTGCTGGAGTTGTTTACTATTTATGTCACATTTGTCACTCTCCCGGTGTCTCACCCACATCCAGTCTTCATTGGCCAGATATGAAAAATATGAAAAAAATGTCTGATGTAACTAAACACTGCCAGTCCATGGTATGCAATATATATCTGGGTACAATGCATGGTGTTTACACAACACTGGGATATCAGAAAATGACACAATTGCATAATTATTTTGCATTAATGCCCACACACATCCCACCCACCCGCCCTCTCTCTCTCACACCCACACACATTTGTATTCATATACTGTAGCATTCATTTCTATGGGAAAAACCCTAATCCCAATTATGACAACCTTGACCCCAACCCAGCCCTAACCTTAACCATAAGTAACCATTTTGGCATTTTTATTTTTTTGATTGCATTCACTGATTTTTTATAAAATTGAGGTTTTCCAAATGGGGACCTGAAAAAAATGTCTCCAAAAGTAAGGAAATTTCAGGTTTTACCACACTTTGGGGACATTTTGGTCCCCAAATGTGACTTCTGCAAACCCACATATACACACACACATGCAGTCTCCCTCTCCTGTTTCCTCTCCCCTTTGCCGCTTAATCTCCACATTCCCCCTAAGAGTAGGCCAGTGTGCTCTGGAGCGTGTGAGGACTGTTTAATGCATGGGGGAGCAGTCTGTCACCAGGGCGAGAGGCAGAGAGACCCACAGAGAATTACAATGAGACAGGGGGATGGACGGCCACAGACGGACTAATGGAAGCAGAGGTGTAAAGAGAGAGACAGTGTATGGGGGGTAAATTTACTGACAGAGCGAAAAAGCAGCGGTAAACACAAGTAATTAGATATTATAATGAGTAAACAAGATCAAAGAGGCACAAAAAGGGAGAGGGAAATCAACACCATGGATAAAACATAATTATATAGATTCACAAGTTTCATCACTCCAGACATTAATTGCTTCATCTATTCTTAGGTCTCATTCCTCAGTTCTGTCATTCTTGGCCATCAGTTCCAGACCCTGGAGGTCTGGGGGTGGGCGGGGGGGCAGTCTGTCCTTCTCGATCCATTATGTAAGTCCTTATATAACAGCAATATTGACCAGTCCCACAATTAATTCTCACCAGCTTTGTTAGTCCATAAGTTTATTCACGAGGGTCTTCGTTCCTGTGACGCACTTGACATGGATCAGAACTCCTGGCATCTACTTTGCTGTTATTGGTGATGCTTCCTTATTTATTATTGTCAGGGAAGTCAGCACATTTAATGTCCTGACAGATTTAAAAATTATGTTTTGCTCTACTTTTTATTTAAACTACTATTGGTTTTAAGTGAAATTTAATGGATATGTTTAGATAAATTCTGACATCACCCACTCTCTGTCGCAGCCACCCATGTGCTTTGAAAAATACAAGGATATCGTTTATACCTGAATTCTGGGCAAAATTAGTGTATTTCTGTCTAGGTCAAGCTGAATCTCTCAGTGTTTTAACCTTTCTTGCACACGTAATTTTAGATCCAAGTATTCGTGCCGCTCCGGTACCGCTCCTTGTACGGCTGCACCCATCTAAGGCAGGTGCTGATTACCCACCATCAATCTGACCTTCACCAATTGAACTACATGCGGATGCCCCCCAGAATTTCTGAAGGTGAAATTTTTAGGTTGCCAGGAGAAAAACCTTTAAGTTGTACCAAAAAATGAACTGAGATCACAAAAACAAAACTTTTCAAGACCAGCATGTTTTTCTAGTTTTCTTTCTGCAATATTTGCTTCTGAAACTTTAGGTGGACAGCGACAACGCGCTCCTTCTGGAAGAAAACAGAGCTGCAGGGAAAATGAGAGACAAACAGATAGATGGAAAGCCAAAAGCCCTCGCCACCATGGAGATCCCGAGAGATGCCAAGCTCCCTGTTTTTGTCTCTTGCCCCTTCTCTTATTCCCACAGAATCAGATGGGTATACATCACCTCTAAGCTTAAAAACTGGATGGAAAACACAGCTGCCCTGTGAAGCCTGAGGGGGCCTCACAAACACTTTCTCTGCAACACTACTACTCTAAACTTCAGCACTATCTGGGCCATTGCATCACAGCGTGACCCAGACCAATCCATCATAGCACTACCATTATTGCCCAATACGCCTATCTGAAACCAGAAAAATACTGTCCTAACTCATCTAACTCAGTACAGTCCAAGAATAACTAATTTGTTCTCCTTAAGTTTTGTGAAAAAGTAAAAAGAATTAATCTGGCATAAAGCCATTGTGTAGGCTATAAAAATTTTAGCAGTAAGATAAGCAGAATATCTCATGCAGTATTAAGCAGCATCTACTCTAATGGGTAACAGTTACACTGAGCTTTGTCTATGCACAGTGGTTACACATTTTGTAGAAATACATTATAGATGTACATTTATTTGTTTTATGTATGCTTCTGTCTAAAGTGGCATACGATTGAGGCAGATAGTACATCAGAAGCAGCTGTCAAGAAGCCAACTAGGCACAAGTGCAGCTAGGCTAAGTTTCCAATTAATCACTAGTAACAAGTGTAAGTCAGCACTGAAGCAAGACGTATACCATACATTACAGAAACAGTGCGTGAACTTAAGAACAATTAGTCAAATCAAAGTACAAGAATATAAGACCATCCAGGACACAAAAGAGACCAGCTTTACCCTGGTGAGAATTGCTTTGGTTAGGATGGCAAACAGAACCATGTGACACAGGGTTGGGAGAAGGAGCGGGTGTTTTATTTGGGGTGGATTACAGGGACAGGGTGGGAAGAGGCTTAAAACAAAACAGCAATGGCACACAAGAACAGAGAAAAGCCGCCCGGGCAAGTGTTGAGTAAAGAAAATAAAACTGCAATTTGGGTGTGGGCATCGGGGAGGGAGGATTTTTGAGACAGGAATAGAATAGGCGTCAAAGTCTCGGCATGTTAACTGAGGATGAGGGAAAAACAACAAACATTTATAATACTAGCACAACAAAGAAGCAGTGGATTAAATGACGACAATATTCCTGTTCACTTGATTCAACCCTCACTCTCCTACAACAAGGTATAATAGTTACACTTTTACATAGCTAACAGTGCATTCTGAACTGAACTAGGAGAATCACAACCATGCATACTCCTTCATATCCCGTGCAACCAGTCATATCTGCTACTTCCATTCTCAATCAATCCCATCTATCCACAACAAACCAGCTGTCTGCTGTGTAACCAAAATCTCCCAAGCCTCAATGATTTTCATCCACACTAAAGATACAGCTAAAAGAAACTCAAGACAGCTTGTCATTTTATTCCATCTTATATGCTACACCAAGAGCAAATACCCGGGCCAAACTCACATTAAACAATATTTTGTTAGCTATAGTCTGTCATCCCACTGACTTGTTTTAAGTAGCTGTCGCTGTGAGTTGTAGAGTTGTCCTTGGGTTACTGCTGCCGCCGCGCTGTCTCATCCATGAAGAACCCAGTTTAGCGCACGACCTAGCAGGCAATGTGGTCTCTCGTGGGTACAGTCATCAGTATATCCTCACTCATTCCAGGTGCCTTTCCTTAGACAGAAACAGCTGCAGGCATCAAGACCCGCTTGCCCAATCTACATTCCAGGCTTAAGTTCATTGCTCTATTTAGCCCTCCGCACTGCTTCCCTCAACCTTGGCAGAGGTTAAGTTATTCCCAGCTCTGGCACTTCGAGCTCCTCCCTTACGAAATATAACATCTTTTCCTGAGATACAAGTGTCACTGTGCACTGCATGACTGACTATGCAAGTTTGCGTGCCAGTTTGACCAAACACACCCATTGAAGCATGTTTGTCGGTTTGATCAAATTCATGTACACAACTGCATGTGAACGTGCCTGCGTGTTTATAAGCATAAGTATGTGCTACTTCCTCAGTCCCACTTTATCTAAGTATAAACACAAGATGAGGCACAGTTTACTTAAGAAAGATTATGTGACATCAGAATGGTGGTTTCAATATGAAAGCAGATACCACACAGACCTTTGGGCTTGTGACAGAGACAAGGAGGCTAAAAACTGAAATAGCTTCTAACCGCAAGCTTTGGTTTCCTAGATAGACTGAAGAATCCTAACCTGAAAACTACAGCCGTTATACCTCAGTTTGGACAATTCAAATTACTAAAAATTACAACTGATACTGCAACCACCCGGGTAAAACACTTGCTTGTTTGTTGTCTTTACTTAAAGACATGCACCTGATTACACAGAAGACTAAGTAAAAGTGCATATTAAATACCTACCTAACATTTTGACTGTTTGGTGAGCACAGAACTTTATCAGCTGCTTTCTTTATGAAAAAGACACTCCATCAAATTTATGTCTCAAACTAGATTTCAAATCCAACTGGACCCTTCTGGATTTATAAAGGATATCACTGTTACATTATCATTATTTTAAGTAGTTCCAAAGGTACTTCAATCCAAAGCAACTTACTTTAATCCAGAGCGAAGTACTTTAAAGTCGAGAACTTTATTACAGCAACTGTTTAGAAGCATTCTCAGGAGATGAATAGCAAAACCTGTCCTGTGCTTTAAAGGTGCAGTTTTCAGTTACAGGACCAGTTCCTTCTTCATAAAGCTACCTGCTGCATTGCCTGTGGGCACTCAGACGTCACTGAGAAGGGAAAAAAAAACACTGATGCTCCAATCTTCGCCTTCAGCTGTGTTCTCTCACCTATAAAAACTTAGCAAGTTCATTTGGCTTCAGAATTTCTGCTGCCACACAACGATAACTCTTAATATTCTATAAAGAACATATACATTAAAAGTAAAAACAGAGCAAAGCTGGAGTTTATCTAACAACCGAAAACAATTACCACAAATACCCCATTTGTACATTACTTTGGACAAAAGTGCCAGCTAAATAAATAAATACAAATGTACCATTACTGCCTTTGAGCTGAAAGATAGATCTGTACCAAAGGGAAGCCAAGAGTACACTTCTTCTGTAATATTATTAAAAATTTGGTTTGCTATTTATATTACATAACTGCACATTTTGTTCCTGGCTAATATCTGCCATACAGAAGTATTACCACCAATTGTTTGCTCTTCTCCCTTGCCGTTCTTTCAAATCAGTGATGTTCAAACAAAACAACTCAGCAAATGTATTTTGGAGACCTGATTTATTCTACTGCTTTAAACCTCAATACTTAGAATTAAACGTAGAGTAGCAGCCGGTCGATACGTACCAGACAATGTGGTGGATTAAACTATCCAGAATAGTGTGCATGCTTTTGTAGTGTGGCCTGACCCCAGAAACCAAAAAAATCTAACTAGGCAGTAGGCCATCTATGCAAGATAGTCTCAATACACTGTTACAGGTGTACAGGTTGGGAGTTTAAATCTCGGCTCTGTTTGGTGTGTATACAGTTCTCCCCATATCATGCAGAAGTCTTCTGGGTACTCTGACTCCCTCCATAGTCCAAAGTCGGGCAATTAGGTCAACCAATGTCTCGAAATTGCCTAAAGAGTAGTGCTGTGCTTGTGAGTGTGTGCGTGTTTGTGCCCTTTGAATGGCATCTTTTCCAGGGTGTACCCCAGCCTTGTGCCCTATGCTGTCCCAGATAGGCACCTGGTCTCCCCTGACCAGAATAAGTGATTAGAAGATGAATGTATTGCAAAATATCAACAAATGTTGGTGTGGGAGAGTACAGAAGTTAAGTAAAGTGTAATTCATGTAAAAGTATGGTAGAATGCAGCAGAGCAACAAGGGCTGTATACTGTGTGGATGTTATGTGACATACGTTAATGCTATGCTGATGTAATGTTTATGAGTATCTGTAAAAATGGTCAGCAGCCTCAAATAAGAACATATGAACCAGTCTGGCTGGTTTTCTTTATATTTCATTCTCCTAGTTTTCTCTTGGGTGGATGCTTCCATGTAGCTTTGTTTCAATATTTTACAAGAATAGCTTAGATAGTCAGCATTATAGCATCTTTTAAGAGGGACCCCCCTCCCCAATTGTCCCCGACACATCTAATATACAAAGAAAGCTAATATACATGTTTCAAATATCAAAAAATGTACCTAGCAAACAGCTACTTGGCTCCATATTACAGTCCTTGTTACCTATTATTAAATAATTCTATACATTTCTGCAATATATCGTTTATAAAAAGCTATGCTACATTAGCTAATCAGTATGCATGCGTATGCAAGATTATTCTAACTATATGAATTACCATTAAATGGAAAGAACAGGATCATTACTGGCACTTTAACATATCCTATTTTTTAAGCTATGCTATTAAGTCATTGCTCTTGTTTATAACTGATAATGCACAAAATCTTCTTTCATGCTCTGAAATTATTGGCTACCATTTGTTTGGGAAGTCTAACTCAAATACTTACTGTAGCTTTGTGGTCTCTAGCTGAATTTGTGGTTCAGTGAGTCTTTGAGAGTCTTCAGTATTTATAAATACTGTCTCATCTTGATACAAATATGAAAGTCTAAGTACTCAGAGCTGTTATGTACAAGTGAGACAAATAATTTATCGAATGCAAATTCATAGTTATTTAAATGGTATTTTTACTAAGGAAGAACATATTTAGAATAACATCTCCGATGTGTTGATGTTTTCATTTTCTTCTTGCCTTGCTCAATGGTGTGGCAATCACCAAATACTTGTATGCATACATACACGCACACACACACACACACACATACCAAATCTTGCCCATGCTTAATACTAAAGTAATATTATAAATATAACGTGAAACTAGTTTATTATGCTCATTATGCAAAACTATACCCTAAATCACTGTGTACCAATTACATGACGTATTGCACAATGCATATTCATAACACATTTATGTATTCATATTATATCCTCCTGAGACCCGACCTATTCATTTATGTCCATTGTAGTGGACATTGTATTTTTGCATTTATTTTTTCACTGATGTTGGGAAGTGTATTTATTCTTGTTGTGCACTAAAGAGGACATGCTGTGAAATTAAAATAAGAATAAATTTGAAAAAATCTAAATTGTAAGATGTCTTATTTCCTCCAAAGACAAATAACCTACAATTGAAGGACACTTTTTTCCTTGGGTCTCAGGAGGATATAGTATTAAATATTATTAAATTCAGCATGAAAAGAGCACTTATGCTTCAAGAGAAATTATTTAATAATTATTATTACACTAATCAGTAACAGGCCATACAGGTTCTGTCAAAAAGTGGCCTAAACAATTTTAAAATAAATTCTCTCGGAATGAGTTGAAAAAAGCAATCCATCTGTGCATGCATGTTTCTGCACATGACCATGGGTAGTGCCTAAAAGCCACAGTATTGATCTTCTTTCACCCTGCAGCGAAGTCCTTCTGTATTTACCTAATTGTGTGTCTATGTCTGTTTGTGTTTGTGTGGGTTTGCATAGATCGCATTTGAGGACCAAATTGTCCCCAAAGTGTAGTAAAACCTACTTTTGGGGACATCTTTTGAGGCCATATTTGGATAACCTCAGGTTTATAAAAATCTGTGAATGCAATCAAAAAAGTAAAAATGGCAAAAGTCTTGTATTTGGGTTGGTTACTTATGGTTAAGGTTAGGGGTGGATAGAGGTTAAGGGTGTCGTGATTGGGATTATGGTTTTTCCCATAGAAATGAATGGACGGTCCCCATTTAAATAGGAAGACCAACTTTTGTGTGTGTTTGTGTGTGTGTGCGTGCGTTGGCGGGGGGTGGGGTGGTACAAGTCCAGCCTATTACTGCCGGGAATAATGCTTCTCTAATATAAATGACTGTGAATAAAAGAAATCCATTCATGGATGTTGCTCCGTTACGGATCGCCAATTGAGGGCGCGGGAACAGCACACCTCCGTTTGACATTGACACACTGGCGATCGGTCTCCAAAAGGAGCGAGTGCCGCTGCTTTGCATTAACGCTCGGTGAGCAAACGTTCACCCGCACAGACGCTCATTTTACCGTGCTCCCTTACCACAGCATACTTTTAGGTTATATTCAATTCATGTAAGACACATTTCTGAAGGCATTGAGTGTCACTTACAAATATTTCTGAGGGAAAAACAAGAAGAAGCTACGGGGATAGTCAAAATAACGTAGAACTGTTCGAGTTCAAGAGTAAATTGAATTTATATGACTGTGCGCCTGCAGCTAGGCGGTACTAGATCGTTTTCATACTGTTTTTTTAATTGAGGCGGAGATCTGAACAATAAGTATAATACTAACGCCACATGTGCGCGTGATAAACATGTCGCGACAAACCCTGGTTCCCATAGCTGATCGCATTATGGTCTGGAATTGACTTGTTATTGTTGTTGCGCTCTCGATTTATTTGCATATAAACGAATTAAGTATATATTTTATCTCTCAAAGAAGTACACGAAAATGGCAGGTAAATGTGATCGCATATTAAGCCATTTGAAATAGCACAAATAAAAGTCATACCATTTTAGCGTTAAAAATAAACGCGCCAAATCCCTTATGCGTGCATATTTTGCATAAAAGAATCGGGAAAACTATCTGTGTTTACATGCATTTGCACAGTTTCGTGATAAACACACACATTTTCTGTAGGCTGGTATATAAAATGTATAAAATAGTAATATTCTCTATATTAACATTCTAGTTTCATGCTCATCGACATTTTATTAAATTCGGCAAGACACAGTTCTCCATTTACTTACCTTAAGCAAGAAGAAAAGAAAATCCGAGAGGAAAAATACCTATTTAAAATACGTGTCTTATCTACATATAAACACAACTCTAGTCTTCTTGTCTTGACATATGGTGTTTTGCAGACCCGGTCCTTTAGTCGCTGTTGATATATGTATATGGATATATGCGTTGTTTACTCCTGTGTTTTCTTCCTTTCTTCCCTTTCAAATTCGCTGTCTTTTTTCGTTCTTTCACCAGACAGAAAAAAAATCCCCACTGAAAATATGGAGCCGTCAATCAAAAAGCCACGGGGAAAGTTACTTTAACAAGACCTAGGGGGAGACAAATAAGGGTGCCACATTATGAACGTATGTCCGCCTTCCTGCTTCAAAACGTCCAGACAAGATGAAATTCCCGTTGTTTCCTTCTAGTTTCCTTTAAAGGGAGCAGCGATATTTTAAATGGTTAATTGTGTCTTTCGTGTAATATAACTAAATGTCTGTCGTCTTCCCCTTCTTGAAGCTGTTGGTAGACGCCCGTTGTTGAAGGGGCTTGAATAAAACGCGCACGCATTCCAAGGTTCTAGTTACAGCTGTGAGGCATATTCCACATTATTATAGTATGTGATTCAGTCATTATTACAGTACACATATTGATGCATAGCTCTGTTGATAGTCTGTGTATACGTGTTATTAAATTTAATGTTGCCTAGACTCAGATATCACCACAGTCGTTTTAAGTGTTACTTAATGTTCATATCCCAACCTTGCGCAATTTACTGGAGCACCCAGAAGTGATAAACATGCCAGTAGAGCAAACGCGACGAACAAAAGCCCTCGTTGATCGTGTCTGCATGGTGGTGGTGCGTATGTTTCATTTTTACGGTGAGAGTACGAAACTTTGCACTGCCAGAGAAAACACCACGTGAGTATCTACAGAGTATAAACACAAGCTTAGGGAGAACATGCAAACAGACCCCAGAAATGTGGAGGTGTCGGGCCATTAAGGCTATACTTACCGTGCCGACATACAGTATCCAGTTTATAAATATAGCCACGGTGAACCACTTCTTATTTGATCTGTAAAAGACAAGGAACCCGTGTTCCCGAAATACTAAATCATAACTGGAGGCCTGTTATTAAAACGGAAACAAGCATCTGTATTGCAGAAGTAAAATGACAATAATGCGTGCGTTCGAAGCGGAAAAAGGCGTTTTTTTTATTAAGGAAAAAGTTGCACGATTGGATATTTCACACAGCATGAAGTTAAGAGGCGCAACGTTATTTTCCCCAGTAAAAAGTCACTGTTTACTTGCTATTAACGAAAAATTTGTAATTTGTTGAAGGGGATATGAGGCTACTTAAGTACATTGTGGTGTTTAACTGCGGCAATAGCATTAAAAACGAAAACCACACGCGACAAATTTAACCGTCGTGTTTAAGGGCCTCAGACTTGTTTGTGCATAATGTAATTGCGTGGGATACTGCCACATGGTGGGGTTTATTCCAAGTAGCGTGATTTGGTACTGACAACCTTAACATAATTTGCTTCTCTTCCGGTGCAAAATAATGTTTGCCATTGATTACAAAATGTGTTTGCATTTGCCGTTTTAAAGTTAACCCTTTCAGGCTCAAATTAAGTTTTAGTAACGACAGGACAACCAAATCCTGCAGTGGTACTTCTGAGTAAAAAAAACTCATAAAATATGTATGTGGGGTAATAAGGTAGTTAGTTTTTAACTGTTGCAAATCAGCAACGCCTGCCTTGAGAGGGTTAAATACCTAATGTCCTTTTTTATCAGTAATGTATTTACCTGGCTTTTCTTGTTTGGATCTCATTTTGACTGTTTTTCTAGTTGTGACTAGAAAAGTAACCGTTGGCACATGCACAGGAGTGTACATATACTGGGGTACGTAAACACTACACTCCTTGTACCACAATCCTTTATAAGTACCCGCAAATCACTGTGTACTATGCACCTTATTATTTCACTATTGACTACCAGGGGCACTGTAAGGAGGGGGAAAGTTAGGATGATTCCAAGGGCCCCTGAGTGACAGGGGGCTTAGAAAATTTGGAGCCCAATATGATATGCCTTCATGGGGCCCAAAATCTCTAGCAACACCCCTGTTCCTTGCTGTATATTTGGCTACTTTATTTTATTCTACATAAGTGTGTTTTTTTACTGTTAAGTGTTATTAAAGTATGCAAACTTGAGGGGTCTCTGAGTCCACAAAATGTCATTACAGATAATGATGTTCCATTGTTATCTGTCTATGGCAATAAACTTGAAACTTGACTATTTTCTGAGCAGTTACTATTTTTCCCCATATGTATGTCAGATCTTGGGGTTGCATGGTGCCTTCACACCACCAGGGTTTGGGTTTGAATCTTGCCTCTGCTCTGTGTGTGTGGAGTTTGCCTGTTCTACTTGTCCCCTACTCCAACTTACTCCCGCAATCCAAAAATATGAAGTTACTTATCTCTAAATTATCTATAGTCTGTTTCTGACCTGTGATGTCCATGCTGTACCCTAACCTTGTGCCCCATGCTGCTTGGGATGGACTCCAGGCAGCCCGGTGACCCTGACTTGGAGGCTGTAGAAGATGGATGGATGTCAGATCTGCTGTGTTGTGATAAGTACAGTAATAATGGATTATTTTCGATCATTTCACTCAAACCTTCAGTCCCACTAGTGAAACAGAGATGGAGAGGTTAATGCCCACAATACAGAATGTAAATGATAGTGATTCCCATATAGTTATACAATGGTGGGTCTGTCCGTTTATTTCGTATCTGGTTAGTCATCCTTTTCCATCAAGCGCTCCAATTTAGATCAGCATGATTTAAGTCTCTCCTTGAGTCTGCCTACAATCTGATTACAGTTTATCTACATTTCATTAAAGTCTGCCAGTCTATTCACACCAAGTCTTTAGGATGTCTAGAGGTTCATCATTCTGAGATTATTCCTATTAGTAGAGATATACGCCACTTCAGCTGATGCTTTCACAACAGAAATTCTTGTCTACAGTTTTTCTCCCAGATTAGTCCCAGACATGTAGTGCTTTTCGTTTTTCTTGTTTCAGTTTGATTTGATGTCTTATTCCTGGTCAATATCATTAAGCAGTTGTTATCAGTAGGGTGACTAGTGCACAGAAACTGCGAAACCTTGCAGTGTCCAGCTAAATAATAATCAGTATAGTTGTGTTGCTGTTCTGTTTGGCTGTGATGCAGAGAGAGATGTAGGTTTTACTTCTACCATCAGATTGCAGTACCTTGCAGTGCTTGTGTGAGATCAATTTAAGGACTACATGTAAAGAGCAACCTATGCATAGAACCGTCGCACCTCGTCTCTTCCCTGCCACTGAGATGCATCAGTCTGCCAAGCGCTACAGTATTTAGAGTATTTAGTAATAATCACATCCTTATGTCCAAATCATACCATACTGGAGTGCAAAAGTTAGTAAAAGTTTCAAAGTGAACAGTTAAATAAAAGGTCAGTTTTGCACTAAAAATCATGTTTTTTCATCAGCTTTATTGTTAAATTTAATTAGAAACTCTGACCAGGCATTCAATTTTCTAGTGGATCACACATTCCTACATGATGCCTTGATTTCGCTCCAGTGTTTTTTGTATTTTATCTTAATTTGCTTACCGTTCTGCTGCCAAAACTTCACTTCAAGATTCATGATTTGTCACATGCATGGTTATAAATGCAGATACATTTCGCAGTGAAATCTTGTTATTCCTTAGACTGTGAGACAAATAACAGTTAAATAAAAACAAGCAATAAATTAAATGGTTAAAAGTGGGGAGGGGTGGAAAAGTGGATAATAAAGATTAAATAAGATTATATATTCACTGTATCCATCATTATATATATTCACATACTACCTAGAATCTGTTAGTGGTAAGACGTGTGTAAGAAACAACCTGTGAGTACCTTGATACTTGATTGCATTTTCATGTGGACACTACAAATGAATAAGTAAGAGTATTACCAATGAATATGTACAGTACTTGTAATAAGTCTTGCATTGTTAAGTTGTATTTACGTTATGTTTCAAAACCATCAAATATTATTTAACCACAAAATATGTACAATATCCATATCAAATAAAAGTACCTTTTTGATCACAATTTTTTGTTTATTTTGTATTGCATTAAGGTCTTTGTACTACAACATGGTGAGATTCATGCAAACATAGCATCTTCGTGAAACTTAAGCATCTGCCCTAAAAAACACAATGTTCTTACTCTTTTATATGTTCTAGTATGAATCCAACTCATCACTGGGGTGTACAAGATGACATCACACAGCACTTCCACCAGTTCTGCTCACAGTTCTGAAAGCTTTACTAACCAGTTGTTTGACAATGCAACTGGCATCTTCTCCTTGTCAAACTCTTGTGTTTATTTCTCTGCGATACAAATACAAATGCCAGAAAAATAGGTAGCTTCCAATGTGTTTAATGAGCAATAGAATCCAAATGGAGTCATATTTCAAAATGGACAAACTGCACCACTGAAAAATGATACAAGGGGATTCTGTGGGATTCAGTGTGGTCAGCCAGGAAATGAAGGGCAGGTCTATGTTTGTCTGGTGGCAAGCACTCATATTGTGAGATATCCACTTTCATCAGTCTTATAAAGTAATATACTATACTGTAGTTTCCCAAACAAAGTTGTCTGTTACCCATAATGGTAACACTTGAAACAGTCTACATAAGGGTGACATGTAACCGTCATAAGAATGACATGACACGTCTGCACATTAATGACGCATCATTGATGTTTATGACTGTTGTCATAATGTGTCATTCGGTGGACATGTGTCATGTCATTCTTATGACGGTTACATGTCACCCTTATGTAGACTGATTCAAGTAAAGTGTTACCCCCATAACTACCTCTTGTTTTAACTTAAGCATACTTGTATTCTCTTCATGACCAGAGAGGGAGCCCTGATACTCTACCAATGTCTTTTCATATTGTACATGTCTGCTGAATTTAAATAATTATCAACACTTAAGTGACTTACAGAAACACTCGTTAATTGTTTTATTGGGGCTCCACAGTCTGATGCCCAGCTTGTTAGGATTGTCTACCAAGAAAGCGCTCTCTAATTATCCTGCAGACTTCTGTAAATGGATTGAGGTTTCACCATTGTTCTGCTATAAAGAGCGCAATTATTTTGATTGTAATACAAGCCCAGCTTTTAATGTGCTTGTGTATGTATTTATGTTCACCTGGGTGATGAGGAAGAATGTCTATATAGCAACACTCTATGTGTATGTCTGTTTGCATGTGAACAATCTGTGAAAGACTGTGTAGGTATGTGTTTCTATGTTTGAATCGGGGTGTATATCTAAAAACAACTCTGTCATGCCAGGACTCATGCATATAAAATGAAGGAAGCTGTTTGTTTTCCTGTGGGGGGGGTGAGGGGGAGTGTTTACACATGATTGGCCACTGAATTGTTCCCTAGGGAGTGACATCACAGTTGTGTTGACCTACTTTTAAAAGCCAGTTGCTGTGATGTCAGTGCAATGAAAGATACATACAATAAAGTTAGCATCCAACAAACACACCTGAAACCATAAAACTTCTAATCATGTTTATAAACAAAAGGAAAATGACCACAAATACTAGGCAGATGCTTTTTTTATATAGAAAAAAGGAAAAGTTGTGGTTTCTTAGATATGTCGTTTTCATTTGTTTCCCTGATGACAGATACGATGATGTACAAACGTTAGTCTGCATAGTCCATCACACGCAGAAATTTCTCTGAAATACCTGGCAGCAATATTTTTACATTTTAGAAACAGATAGAGCCAACAGAGTGAGATTGATGGCCAATGAAAAAGCCAAGAATGAGTGACAAAGCAGAAAGAAGTGTGTGTGTGGGGGGGGGGGGGGGGATAAATGTAAGGACAGCAAAAAGAGGGAAAGTGAAACAGAGGATAGATCTAAGGAGGCCGAAGAGGAATACAAAACAGCTTGACTGTGCTCCCCGCCCCTCCCCTTTCCTCTCCGCGTGGAGGGTGTAGCTCACACATGGAGAGGGGGACAGGAAGCAGTGGTTCTCCTGGCACCAGCTCCACTGACACGCTCACACAAAGACTCCCTCTCTCCACCTCCCCCTCCTCCCCCTCCCGGATGGGCTCATTCCCTTTGATTGAGGCTGCAGCAGCACAAAAGTCCCTCTCACCAGCAGACCCCTCCAGCCCACAGCTGCCCTCCTCTGGGATACACTCATAAATCACCCTAAACTTTACAGTGCTCAGCTTCTCTGTTTCTCATTTCCCTGCTCCCTGTTTTATGCAAGCAGATAGATCTTAACTGTTACCTCCCCTTCTGTCAATAACCTGTGAATTTTTTTCCCCTCATATTTTTCCACCCCTTCATTGCCATCTCTGCTTCACATTGATTTTAAGGCAAACTGGCAGAACATTTTCTTGACATAAACTCCAAACAGGCTCTGAACTCATGAGATATCTGTATCCTTCTGCCGTCCCCTTTCCATCTAGTCCAGTCAGCCCTCAAAAACTGCTTATCACACCCATGAGAGGGGACCTCCTATCAGAGCATTCCCACGACACAGAGGCCTCATCTGATATGCACAGGAGGCAGGCAAAGCAAGTAAAACAAACAGATATGGAAAGCTTATTGAAATTTATTGTCACACTTGAAACAAAACAAATTTAAATAAAAAAACAACATGAAGTCGCTGCATTACAGTGAATTTGGATAATTCAAAGTACTTTATAGTTTTCCATATAATTACAGAAATCTTCACTATTCGAAGGAAAAAAACTGCTGTTCAACAGAAATCTGATAACTACCATTTTTCAAAAATGTAAAACAGTTTAACTATACAAATCCTATTTCCCTTAAATACAGTAAACAGACACAAAGCCATTGTCTCTTACTGCCACCTACTGGCCAAAAGAAACAACTGCAACACATCACAGACATTCCGTAAAGTAACCAGCCATCATGCAACACAGGTTTTTTTGTTCAATGAATGTAACTGCCTCTCTCCTCCTTACTCTTTTCCTTCCCTGACCTTTTTACTGCAGTTGTACTGGTTCTGAAATGAGGACATCTGCCTTCACTTCATGCTTTTTAAAGAGTAGGAAGGCTGGTAGCCACTACATTAAAAGCAGGTAGGAGAAGAACAAAACATAACATCTGCTGAAGAAAACGGTGGGAGGTGACTGTAGATGAAAGATGCATGACAGATTTAGTATAGCCAGTAGTTTGCATACAGATTAATGAAGAGTATGGATCAGAAAGGTGTCTGTACAAGGCATGTGGATTGACAGCAAAGTTTGTACAATTTTGTTCTACTCTGTTTCACTCCTGTGTGCTAGGTATCGTGAGATCAGCTGATTTGTTTTTTTTACGGGACCATGTGCATGCAAGCCGTGCGTCTCTTGCTGCATCTACGAGTCATCATCTCCATTGGCGCTATCACCATCATCTTCTCCTTCTTCTTGCTCCCCCTCTTCCTCCTCATCATCATTGTCTTCCTCCCTCCCTCGACTCTTCACCTGAAGGAACAAAATAATTTAGGAGACAGGAGAAGGTACACTACACTCTTCAGTGTGTGGCCGTTTCTTCATCACCTCTGCCTAGGTGACCGCTGCATAAAAATTCTTGAATACTTTTTATTTTCCCTCCAGAGTTAAATCATTCACCCTCCCTTGCTCAATGTCTTTAAAACCTCCCCCCCAACCACTGCTTACCTCCTCTTCCTCCAACAAGTCTCCCTCCTCTTCAGAGTCGTTAAGTTCCGGTGCCTCTCTCTCCCTCTCCCTTTTCCCGCTCTCGTCTTTCTTGCTGCTGGAGCTGCTGGAGTGCTGAAGTGAGGAAACTTCCCCCGGCTCTGATTTCAAACTTTTCCCTTCTGTCCAGAATAACGGTTCCAGATAGTCACCAATTGAGTAGGACCATAGTGAAGGGCATTACTAAGACAAGGAAGTTAGCCAGGTTCTTGCCTCGAATCTAACTCAAGTGTAAACATTTCTGATAGACATAACAAGGCCTACGTGGCACACTGGAAGAAGCACTGTGCGTTTCCTTCGTATTGTTGTATATATGACATGAATATACAGTTTTGGTGTCTATCTTACCTGACTTCTTGCTGTGGTCCTTTTCCATGCGCTCCAGGCTCTCCAGCAGGTAGTCCACTTTGTGTTTGATCTGTGTTAGTTCTTTCTTTATAGTCTGCAGGTCATCTGCCTTTACTAGGGAAACAGGGAGAAAACCCTTAAAATGTAATATATGATAAAGCCCTATACTACTGCAGTGCACACGCACACACACAAAATTCTGGTCCAGGATTTAAAAAGCAGGAAGCAGTAACTACCTACCAGCTCGTGAAGAGGAGGAGGAGATTCTCTGGCTGCTTTTGGAGGAAGAGGAGAAACTGCTCTTGGTGCGTCGGCCACCTCCACCACTGGCACTCACCCGTGGACGCTTGGATGGAATCGCTGCCCGGGACAGGGGTGGAGGAGGCGGCGGCACCCGGGAGGGGTACGAGTACATCCTGACAGGAAGAAGTAACATTTATAAACAGTCTTGTGAAGACACAGGGAGATTCCACACTCTTTATGCATACCTGTCATAGTAATCCCTCTGAAAGTCATAGTCCAGATCAAAAGTCGAGCTGGAAAGGAAGAGGAAACATATTACACAGTATCACAATTGTTTATTAGATTGTGCATCATTTTTATAGTTTGTTTTTTGCTGTGCATTTTCTCTGTCATTAAAGCCAAATAAATGAATCTGGGGGTAAAAATGAAAAAGTGGCAGGAGCCTGACCTATACATATCACCCGCAGAGCGCTTGATGTTCTTCGATCGGTGAGGCTTGGGTTCACCCGCCAAGTTAATATCTGTGTGAGAAATGGGTGCAGGGTCTCACTTCTACTACTTTCCTGCCGCATACCGACTGCCCAGCCCTCAAAGAAGGTTCCCACTCTAATAGGCAGCTTACCCAACACCTGGCCCACGATCATGCGACCGTCTTCGCCGGCCACCGCAGCGCGTGCATTCCGCTCATTGGAGTACTGCACAAAGGCATAGCCCTTGTGAACGGAGCAGCCCACAATCTTGCCGTACTTGCTAAAGATGGCTTCCACGTCGGCCTTGGTCACCAGCAGTGTGTTCAGGTTCCCGATGAACACTCGTGAGTTCAGTGAGCGCGGGTCAGTTTTGTTGGTCACGTTGCTGGCCATTACGCTGCTACCAGTGGAAAGCCAGCTGTCATGATGGAAGTAGGGGAGAGTAGGAGACAGCGAGTTGAGCAGTTCCATCCTCTTTATGGAACAAGAAAAATTAAATCAATGAACCACGAAACCAAAAGGTGGTATTCTCTCCTTCTGTATCCTTTAAAGGGGCAAAGGCAAGCATGGCAAGAGCAAGTCAGAATAAGCAGCCTGTGGGTTTTCATACAAAAGTCTTTGTTAGCAGAATAACAACATGTTGGTAGAATAGTTTTACACATTTCATTTCTGAAATGGTCCTTCAAAATTCAAGCCAAAATAGTCTTTGTTAGTATACAACACCTGGCTCTTTGCTGATAGAAATTATTCATCTGTAAATGACACACATCTGCAAAAGTCGATGGGTTTCATTTATGACAAATTAACTGACTGCTGAAACAGAGCTGAGACGCACAGAACCCACAGCCTAACTACAGTATGATCCGAGGCCACGCTTCACCTCAGTATGAACCCTTCCTAAGGCAGGCACTTCCCATGGTGCACCACAGGGGAGTTAATGGAGTGTGGTCTGATTTTCCAAAGTTTGACAATGAGATAATGTTACAAGATAAACTTTCATCACTGTTGCAAGGCTCGGTACAGTTAAATCCAGCAGGTAACCCCTCATCTATATATCTGATATATAGATTTTGCTTGTCCCCTTTCTGTCTGATTAAGACTTCATGGAGAGCATTGGAGTTTTTGACAAGCATTTTACTGCCGTCTTCTCAATAGGCACTTCAGGTTAAGGATTCTAAGTATTCCTTTTATGTATTGCAGTGACAGTAGTACAAAAACACTAACATAATAAGTAATTAGGGGTTACCTATTCATTGTCAATGTTCAGTGCCCTTGTGGAGAGGAAGTTATGTCAGCATTTACTTTCTCTCACTGTGAGGTGGTGCCCAGTGTATATCAGCAGGCATCTTTGCAGTCTTGAACTTTCAGTTAAGTTAGCCTCCCAGTAGCCTTCAATTTACAGGATGTAGTGAGCCTAGCCATTGATGGATTAGCAGACACATCATTAAAGACACCTCACTAAACACAACCCCACCTCCAAACATCCCTACATCTGTTGTCAGCATGCTAACGGAAATAACCAGCAAAATAATAACATGTTGGTAGGACAGTTGTAGACATTTCATTTCTGAAATGTGAATGGTTCTTCAAAATTCAAGGCATCCATACCTAAAGACGAAATCCATTTTAACAGTGAAACAAGTATATACAAGTCATACATAATCTAGAAAACACCACGTGGTTCCTTAATACAGACCAACTAAACCATGCATTGTTTCACTATATGCAACAAAAATGCGGATATTCACCAGGACAGGAAATCAGAAATTATTCTGACATGTCCTGGGTTCAGCTTCACACTATACTTTAGTTTCTATTTAATGTCTTAGGTAAGTAATCCAAAGCCATTATACACCTTTTAGCTTTTGGTTTGAGCTCAGTAACCAACCTTAATTAATGCAACTACTTAATTAAAATGTTTTTAAGCTTTCTGGTGTAAGTTTGAATATCAGTATTGGGCTTGCATCATCATAGCTGATTAAGTTCTTAAAGTATTCCAATGGCAATCATAACATGAAAAGGCCCCAAGGATGTTGTATCTTTGGAATTCCATAGTGTGTAGAAGAAATCACCTAAAATCATAACATTCCTACAGTTTGACTGGGGCAGAGTAAATGTAGTGATACATGGACTACAAGAAAGCCCATCTGATGAATGATATTACAGATTTAAAGAATGTTTTCTCAGCTAGTAAGATGATGTGCTTGGACACTAAAATAACTGGGCTGCATTTCAGGTTCTGGGTTTAATTGGTATACTGGTGTTTGATTCTACAATTAGCTTTAAACAGGTTCAAATCCACTCCTCATTGAAACATTTATTTTCTCGCTCTTCCACTGTTGTCTGATGGAGTCCTAAGAAAGGAAATAAAACAAGTCTGTCAACGTGAACGACAATTCTTTTGAACATTTCCCCTCAAAAAAAAAAAAAAACATTACAAACCAAAAAGATGCGTTTATTTGTATATTATACATACACACACTCACAAACCCCAGTTCTGTGTTGCACACACGCAACCAACTCAGTAGTTTGTTAGTATACATTTATCGGGTCAGAAATAATATGCATCAAAATAACCAAAGGAAAGAAAACTTTATTTATAACCTAAGAGGTAGGTAGTTTGCTTTACAAACTGCCAACACAATTTTAACCATAAAACATGGTACGATGCATTCAACTGCTTCAATTCAATCACTTAGTACACTATGGTAAACTTCACAAAACAAATGACTGGTGAACAAATAAAATCTTTAGACAATCATAAACTATAAAGAGAGAAAACAGCAGCAATCTTGATAAATGTGACTGGTTTCCCATCACTCCTTAGTGATTTACGACTAAACTCCCCAGAAGTGAACCAATATTATAGGAAATGTTTGAAGCAGATTCATTCTAGTTATGTGCTCATCAGTTTTTGTCATTTTACAATTTGGCTTGCCACCTACTACTTTAGAAACGAAATTTCTAACTATAAACTTATATTTGCCAAAAGTACACTTCAGAAAGTGTTTATCTTCCAGTAGTTTTCTTTCTTTTTTTGCAACAGCAAATGGTTGTCTAGTCAGTACATCATCCTCCACTGGGTGAGGGGAGAAATTTCTTTTAAAAAAAAAAAAAAAAAAAGGAGAGAAAAAGAAGAAAAAACGGAAGAAAAAAAAAAACACTGAAAGACCATTCGGTATTCATGAAGGCCCTACAGCTTATCCAAAGTACAAAGCAAAATTATAGTTGACTCGAACAAAGTAAAAGTAGAATCAAAGAAAATTAAAAGGGAAGGGGGAAACCTTTATGTTGGAAAAAACATTCTGCAGATTAAAAATACAGGTATGTACTAGCAGGTGGCATGAAAGTGGAGGGGAAAAATGTTTGAGAAGTAACTTACGGGTCGCCGTTGTTCAAAAAAGCTGCAGCAAAAACTGAAAAATAAAAATAAAGGGGGAAAGTTTAATTAGGAATAATGACAAAGTGACAACGAATTCTCACTGAGGGGCGAGAAGGGTTTCAAAACTCTAGTATGAAATTAAAAACTCAAAGTATGAAACTGGTTTGCCTTTTATTTGAAATAGTACTGTATCTGGCCATTCATGCCAAATGTGAGTGCCAGCAGGCAAAGCAGATGTGTTGTCAAAAAACAGAACAGCATCATGGCAGTTTCACCAAGTATACAAAACATTAGGGACACTTCCTTATATTGTTTTGCACCCCTTTTGCTTTGGATCAAATTCATTGAGGAATGGACTCGAGCATAAAGAGCATTCTACAGGGATGCTGAACCACACCAACTCTATTGTTTGCATTAAGTTGGTTGGTAGCGGAATTACACTCCAAATAGCTTGGTCCGTCTTATTCTACAGACTTCAGACCTGTATTAAGATGATTTCAGTGTCCATAAAAACATACCATACCAATCTTAACCATTGGACACAGGCACTCTCCTACTTAAAAAACCAAAAAAGATCTGCCATGCAGGGATGCTCCTGATTGGAAATGGTGTTCAGATATCCTGTTGTATTCAGACACTGTCCCACTTTTATCAAGAGGTCAATGCATGACATGAAATACTCCTCACATTAACAAAACAACAACACCAGCATGCTATGATGACACATTGCACGAGGGATAATTGGTTTTTTTTCCTCTCTATTCTAGTCCCCAGCCCCCATCAGCATACAATAAAAAAATAGACCAAGAAATGCTTTTCTTCAGTACTTGAGTGTTCAAAGTTTTTCCTTCCCTTCTCAACTTTAACAGCAGTTTATTTTTTGCATAAAGAATAACTCCATCCTCTCAAGATGTAATGAGAGACATTCTTTTATCTTACCCCATCAATATGATGGGACTGCCACATTGCCTACAGTAAGTCAGTCTTCATCCACACGATTTGCCTACCTTAAACTTTTCCCTGACTTAAAATCTTTTGGGTATCAGATGATTTCCAATACACCTTACAGTTCTTGAGCTCAAATCAGCACATCAGGTGCCTACTATTAGGCATCAATCAAATCATTAATATTTCTTGCACAATTAATCTATATACATAATCCAGACGATCTCAATTCTCTCAAGAGCTGCTGTAATCCTTCTTTAATCTGTCGCCTGCAATTGATGTACACTACCTTAAGTTATTAAAACAAAAAAAAGGAATTTTAGCCTGGATTCCTCCCGTCAATCTATTAAGGGAATACCAGGCGTCCCTAATGTTTCATACACTCAGCGTATTTTAAATCACGCGCTCTCGTATGAATTGATACGCGCCAGCAGCTAACGAATAGAAATCATTCAGGAGAAAGAAATAAGTGACAACTACAGCCGTACAAGCGAAAAAATTAACGCATTTCCACACCACACATGAACTTCTTTACAACTTTTTAATTAAATGTTTTCAGGAATTAGTCTTGTGTTGCTACACAGAAAGTCCATTTCAAGTCTCATAATCCACAACCCGGTCATGCGCAGAAAAATATTACAGACAGAAGTTTGTTCAGAATCCCTTTAAAACCAGCCTTGACAAGAAAAATAAAAATAACAGTCTTACGTCTGAATAGCTGATGAATTTAGAATAAAACCAAAAAATTAAAACAAAATTCAGAATTAAAAATGTATTTAAATCATCCAATTACAAGCCATAAGCAGCCTTGCCGAAAACAGTAAATCAACTAGCTAAATGATTGGGGGGAAAAATAAAGCCGGAAAATAAAAAAGTAGGAAATCCAAATATGAAGAAAAAAAATGGCGTTTTCTCTTTTTTTTAGTAAAAGAAAAAAAACAAAACCGTCTTCGGGATTTTCTTTTAAAAATATCCTCCTAAGCACACTGCACTAAAGGACCTCTTGAAAAAATGTTCATTTATTAAAAAAGAAGTTTACGACAGAAAAAATTAAAACAATAAGGACAATTATGAAAAGCGAGCTAGTGACATTTAGCTAATTAACCTCACGCGACCACGTAACCATTCAGCTAGCCTGTTAGCTCGTCAGCTAGTCCTGCTTCACAAAATGTACACCACATTCGCAATCACAGATACAGAAAGCCTGTCACAAAAAATACATTAAAAATAAAAATAAAAATCCCAAAGATAGCTCAAAGTAGGAAAAAATGAAAAAAAAACCTCTTGAATCAAAATACTCACCAGGAGCTTACGTTTAAAAATTAGCTACTAAAATTCGACGAGCTTTGCGCTTTCAGGTCTCTTTCCGACACACACGACACTGAGGCGACTGCGACTGTAAAATGGCGCCGGCTCGATATCCGTAAAATTATTGCCACGCCTATGTGAAGACCCGCCTCTAAATCACAATCTCTTATTGGATACTCACGTCACGCAGTTCCGCGGTCTTTTTCTTTATGTGGCCAACATAAGTGTCCCTCAAATCCTGTGCTAAGCGTCACGAAATGTGCAATTACTTCAACTCCAGCTATCTTTTTGGCGGCTTGGTGAAAGTGGACAGTAAATGTTATGGCTGATAATAGGCTAATACGGGAGACTGCTTTAGTTTTAGAATTAAGTAGTTAAGCAGTTTACTTGATAGTTGGTCATGTCCTTAAAGTTGGCAGGCATATTAAGAGTTTGTAGTTTTTTTGAGAATGTAATTGAGTGACCCCAAGTAAACATAGGTGAAACCATAAAAGTTAAAATCCTAAATTTCTTTTGGAATTAATATGGATTAATAAAGTATCTATCTATCTATCTATCTATCTATCTATCTATCTATCTATCTGTCTGTCTGTCTGTCTATCTGTCAGTCTAATGAAACAATAACAACAATAATAGTTTTGTTAATGATGAACCCCACAAAAAGAGCAAAGTTGATTTAGCTTTGATTCTTTATTATTCTATTCCGTCTTGATAGTTTTTAGTAGGTTAGTTTATTATTTACTTGCTCAGAAGAGTATGTTAAACAATAACTGCTGCTATTCAGTTTGCTGGTTTCCTGAAATACCTCGGAGCCACTACAAGCCTGCTTAATTGTAATTGGTATCCCCAGTGATGTAGATTTATAACCATCTGCAGCAATAGTAAAATCCCATCCTTATATTAACATTATTTTTAACTGAAACTTTTATTAGAAAAAAAATCTGACTTTTAAAAGGAATATACTTAATGTGAAATTTTTGTTTATTTTTAGTGTGGATCTTTGGTGAATAATCTGTTATGTTATTTGAAGTATGTATGGCATCAGCTTTTATGGAAGCATCTGTTAAATGTATGCATGTGTTTATGTAAATGGGTACAGTGTTGAGTGGGTAACTGTCTCACTATTGTACAGAATTTACTGAACAAACAACAGTTAACCCAAATTTTAAATGTAGACTACTCAGATTTTCAAATGTTGTGCTTAAGTAATGCCTGGTGGTTTGGGAAGTAAGGGAGAGTTATTAAGGTAAGACAGGACAGAAATATAACGCAGAATGTTGCATTTGTACATTCTGTTTGAGTTTCATGTATTGTCCAGTCTTTCTCGTTCAAGTCTGAAACATCACCCTGGGCAGGTCACCAAACTGGAAATTCACTAGCAAAATATCCAACTTTATTAAACTTTGAGGAACTTTGGATAAAAAGCATCTGTTACGCAACTAAATGTGATGTAAATATACTACTAGAACTGTGTTGAGTACATCCGCTGCTGTAATATTTAATGAACAAAGTTAAGGGGAGCATGCCTACTCAAGTCTTCAGGAAGCATAGCATAGGTGTTGTACAGCATGTGACTTTTGCTTGGCCCATGTGGAGGTAGAGTTCTCAGGCCATGGTAACGGGCCTGCTAGCCAGCGACATTGGATGCTATTAAAGAATGCTCAGCTTCTGGTCGGCCGATGTATCATGTGATCCACAATTAGGTAGGTTTGGGGAGTGAAGAGAAGGAGACACATCACTCATTGTCACTTCAGCTTGCTAGAAGCTTGGCCTAGAAAGCATACACACATTGTTTACAACAAGGGTGGTCAATCATGCCTGCAAAGGTTCAGTGTGTATGCAGGTTTTTGGCATAACCTTTAGGTCAGTTGTTCAAACCCAGGTGTGAGAACCCTTCAGCCAATCAGTCCTCTAATTAGTGATCTAATTAGGGAGTTGCAGTGAAAACCCGCGTACACAACGGTCCTTTCTGGATAAGATTTCCCACCTCTGGGAGGTGTTCCTCGCAGCAGGATTTCTTGTTTAGCTGGATAATTTGTCAAATTTAAGGTAGTCTGTGGTAAATGTAAGTGAATGAAGATGAAGTCCATTTAGCCCAGATTACTTTTAATCCAAGAAGTTATCCAGCTAAGCAAGAAATCCTGCTTCATGGAACACCTCCCAGGTCTACAATAACCAGACAGTAGCATTTTAAACAACACACATTTGCCTACATTTACATTGCATAAATGCATAGCTCTTTATATTTACACAAAAGAACTTTTTATTTTTGCCTATTCAATAAGCTATATGTTTTAGTGGAGCATTTAATACCTTGTTGAAATAGTACAAGACATCATATAGAAATACAACATAGTATAGGGTAAAGTTAATATCATTAATCATGATACTACCTGCTTCGCTGGAAGAAACTTTATTGAGCAGCAGTACTGTACACCTACCTTTCTTTCTGCGGGAGCGGGGAAGGCTAGGGTCTCGGTGTAGGGTAGACTCAGGTGTTCTCAGGACCTCCTGAAGTCTGCAGTGCTCTAGACACTCCTGGGAGGGGAGGGAGAAGTGGAAATTAAGTCTGGTGGGGTCAAGGCAGGAGCAAGAAATAGGCCACCAGAGAATGTTTCCCCCCAAAGCCGCTTCCACAAACATGGCAGCCCCCCCCCCCCCCAGTGATTTTCTCATTCCCAACTCTCATTCTATAGTTAATTTTACTCCATCCCTTTGTCAACTTTACTTTCTTCCTCAGTTTCTCTTTCTTGCATTTATCCATTCCCATATTTCTTTTTCTTATGTCTTCCTCGCTCCTTCCAACCAATGGTTACCTGTGGCTGGGTACACTGTGGAGTAGAAGCAGTCGTTTCTCCCTCTCTTTCATTTTCTCTTTCCTTTTCTCTGACAATGGTCTGGTGGGACGTCCGGTACTCCAGGGCAAAGTTGCTGACAGTTTTACAGAAGACCTCAGGGCTAGTCTCCTTCACGATACAGCGTGGATATCCCAGAAACAGCAAGAAGGAGTGGAACCTGCAAGAAAAGGGCAGAAGAAGAACTTCATATCATTGTTGTCTTTTTAAAATCAAAATCATAGTGATTACAATCTTTATCACCACAGAGAGCAGTTCACAATGAGACAATGGCTGAATCCAAAATACCACCCTACACACCATGTCACCAGTCTTTTAGTATAATTCCTTAGTTCGTGTGCAAAACTTTATACACTTTATGGACGCACTGCATTACCTTTGAACTGCTGGACTTTGACCTTTAATGATAGATGTCCTGCATAACAACAAATACCGATTTCACAAACCGTTTACCAAACTTACTAAAATGCCTTCTATTTACAGCATTGCATCTTTCAGTGCTGTTGATACTGCAAAGTAATGTTATCGTGTGTCCTGACAGCTCTTCACATCAACAATTTATAATAGAAAAAACCAGCATAATTCAACGCTTATCATGCTTTTTAAATTATCACGTGAGTTCAAATATTAAGAATTATACTCACATTAGAAACACCATTACCATCAATCAACATTTTCATAAGTTAACTCCTAACTTCCTCAGAAGTCACACCTAGAATTATGGGATTGAAACACTGTACAGTGTTTGCACACTTTAGATCTTAACTTTTTGTGTCCTTAACTAATGCACATGATGGTTTTGGACACACTATTATGTCTCGTGTACTCTTTTGGTGCCCTATTTAGTATGGAAATGTGTGATTTCAGATATAGGCAATATATAAACAGTAAATTGAGGCCAGCTGAATATTAGAATTAATACTGATAGTACTAAAGTCACAGTGCTGTAATAGTGTTCTCAGTATGGAAGGGAAGTAGATTTTATTACCTATTGATGACCCTTCGATGGACAGCTTTCAACACATTCAGTCTCTCCTCACATTCCTTCAGAATCCTAGGGAGGCGCTTTCTGAGGGTACCCTCTGCATTTTCTCCCCAAAGTTCCTTCCCTTTATCCCGCTCTAGCATGTGCAGCTGTTCCCATGATGCCTTGCAGCAAGACTGCAGCTGTGTGAGGTTAGACTGCACCTGACTGTAGTCACACTAAAAGGAAAGAGAAAGTATATGCATGTGAGAAAGATACAGAGGGAGAAGGAAGGACATAAAGAGAGTTAGCTTATATTCACATTTTTTTAAACAGTGGAAACTGAAGTATCAAAACCTAAACCTATGGGAAATGTATCTTAGAGGTGTATAAGGTAACACACATTAAAGCTAGTTCTTCAAACTCGATAAGCCTGTGTTAGATCTAAGGTTTTTTAATTAATATACTGGATATATCAGTGATTTTTCTTAACTCAAGGCTTTTTGGAATAGAAATACAAATGCAAGTGGAAGAAAGGAGATTAATTTTGGCCAAGATGAGGGTGCCATGCATGAGAGAGAGTGACTATATATACCTACCTTACTGACACGCATCACAGCCGTGATGTCAGAATACAGGTCGGAGGACCGTGGGTAAAGCTGCAGCAGCAAGACGCAAACGTGGTGCAAAAGTGGTTGGCGGCTGTGCGTGTCTCTCACCTGAGACAGCTTACCCAGGTAACTCAGCTCAAACCCACTGGCCTAGTGGGAAGTGCAAAGCAAGCAAAAGACAATTTTGTTAATGCAGCTTTAGGGTGCCTGCTCTTAATAAGTTGAGATGTCTTGAAAATAACAGAATTACAGAAATACAATAATTACTTTAAATCCAAGACATCTAAGTCTATTATTTTCTTTTTATGAATGACAACTAATTACACCATATTTATGTTAAGAACACAGCACAAGACATGGCTGGTCCATTATGCGAGAAGTTATAAGTGTTATAAGCTGTCCATTTCAGATGCATATGCATCTTTGGCAGACCTGTAGGACTTAGACACTGAGATCTGTATTAGGCTGACTATAATACTTTGGTGACACCTGCTGAGACACATTACTCAGAATCACATCAACACAGGGAGCAGCAAGCTAGGCGAATTCCACAGAGTCACCTTGCACCCATTGAGAAAGTTGCCAATCGCTAACACGGTTGCCAGGATACAGCGGAACGTGTGACTGGCCGTTAGCTGCTCCATAGCTAACTTCAGATAGAAGAGAGGCTCAGCAATTTCCTGGGCAGAAAAAAAAAACATTGGGGGAAAAATAACCAGTATTGTACAGTGAAAAAATGCAAAACAGTCTGCCTAAACATCACTGAGTAATATGAACACAGCTAAGATATGCGGCTCTCACTCTCTCCAAACTGTCATAATCCAAAGCGAAAGCCCAAAGTTGAAGTCTCTGACTCAGATGGGGAATTCTACCCAATGTGAGGAGACAGTCCTCTGCTGGTCCCAAAACAGAGTCTGGGAATTGGGCCTTGGCATCTCTAATCGAGCACAACTCTTCTTCTGATGGGATCAGAGTCTGCAGTTTCTAAACAGATTGAAAAAGAAAACACCCAGTACAGTAAGTACTGAACAGCAAGTAATTTAGATATAATCCAAATGGTATTCATTAGGTTAATTTTACTTACTAATATTAAGTATCTTAGTCAGATTGTACGTCTGCAGTGATGACAATTGGTGCTACTATCAATCACAAGTACTAAAGACCTTCTCTTCTTAATACAGCTTGAAACACACCTGCAGGTCCTCTCTGTCTAGCACACAGCAGTCCATACTCATTATGGCAGGGGGCAGCAAGCGAGGGGGTGCGAGACTGCTGAGGGCAATGGTGATGATGTTACTACGCTTCACTCCTAGCACCGTGATGCACTTCTGCTTCTAGGGGAAGTAGAGAAGAACGCAGGAAGCAGTGTAAATACAATACATACTCGCTACATCAAGAATGCTGAGTAGACAGGCAGACACAAACTGACTTACTAACCTGCTGTTTTCTCACCCTACATCCAGTGCTGCTGTTTATTTTGCTTTCAAACAGGTACTCCAGTTTGTTGGTATCCAAGTGGACTGGTTCTAACCCTGCCCAGATGGTCTGAGTGCCAAAGCGACTGACCTTGGGAAGCACAGGCAGAGACTGGAGAGCCCTCCAGTGGAGTCTTAGAGTTCGTTCTTTACCAGGGCTTGGGCAATTAAACAGCATTGATGGGGGCAAAGGAGGAGCAAGCGGTGGTGGGGCAGGAATAGATTTCCTAACGTCTGCATTGATTTGACAGGTATGTGTCCCTGCAAGTCCTCCATCTCCCTCAGGAATATCTAGTCTTAGGTCCTCTTCATCCCATAGATCAGAAAAGTCAAACGTGTTGAGTCGGAGATGGGAGACGGGGTTTTTACATGTGTCCCAAGATTGGTCAAAGCTTGGGAGGAGGGGACGCTTCTGGTTGGAGGGGGCCTTTATCATTTCTTTTACAGATCCTTAACTCTTTTTTTAAAAAATGTTTATTCTTTTGTCCACAGTCTTTGTCTAATTTGCCGGTTGTTGACAATTACAATGTAATGGAAAAGTTAATCCTGTTTTAATTACCTTTAATAACACTCAATACAGTATTTTCTTTCCATAACAAAGAACGGTTTTGCTTGGCTTTGTTCTGCCTTATCTGATAGTTTACTTGCAGTCCCTTGTCTTTTACTGATGCTCAAATAAAAGAAACACATTGGCGGATGTCAGCTCCCACCTGTATTGCTTTGGGTCCCACGGAGTTGGGTTCCTCCTGGGTCGGATTGTTGTGTAGATAGTGGCAAGCTGAAACAGAGAAGGCCCCTCGATGCCAGCACACCTCTGCCAATATATTACAGCCCCTCACATACACCTCTTCTCCAGGCGTGCCCTTAGCACATTAAATAGCTCTAGCAGAGGCTGGTTTTACAGGATCCTGGTCACTGCCTTGCCGTGGTCATAAAGGTCCTCCAAATGAGCTGGGTCTTTCTGAGCTCAAATGCATTTGCCTGTACTGCCAATACGTCACATCTGCAACTGCAACTGCAGACTATCTGAGTCTAGGTGGATTAATCACTGCTATTTAAGCTGCACCCATTTCCTTAATTTCCTTATCACTTCCTCATCTCCTGTTTATACTATAGCCTGGGTATACACAACTGTCTATCTCCTTTGCTCAATCCCTCCCACCCGTGCCACCCCCCATCATCTATTCATAATGGCTCAGTTCTCTGCCTAAGGTTCTCTGTTATGTATGTACTTTTTATTTTTCTTACATATCCTCTTCTAAATTTCCTTATCTTTTAAAATGTGGTGAAATGCAAAGTGGTTTTAAAGACTAAAATAGGTGAAGAGGAGCAATATTTAGTATTCTGTACTGCTACCATCCCCATTGAATGTAAATAAATATAGAAGTGTTCTTGACTGTTTGCACTTTCATTGGTGATACAGGGCAGACATTTTCCATTTATTGAGGTGAGGTCATCATTAATAGCCACCACTACTAGTCTGGTGGCAGTTTTATATTTTTCTCCAAATATATAGACTTATGTTAAATGCCTTAAGATGTTAAATGCCTTAATATATGAAGACCTCAAGACAACCACCTAATTTAGGAGAGACTACTTATGTACTCCTTGGCTCTATAACTCTTTAGTTATAATGTACAGAGCACAGAATTGCTGAGTAGCCCCTTTTGGTTTGATAAATCATTCAGACAGTCGCACAGACAGTGTTTCTCTCTTACTGCAAACTCCTTAGACCATAGATATCAAACAGTTTAATCTAGACAAAATGACATATAATTAACCCTAATTAGCTGGAGATTTCCAACTTCTCCCCACCTATCTTAATGACTCCCTGAGAGAGCAACTAGAAAGTCACAGCAGAGACAATTTTAACGGTCATAACGAGACTTCAGTGGTTCCTGAACGATTCTTTAATTTTGAACAAATCATTTTAGTGAAAAAAATTATCTTTGTCACTGCAACGATTCATTCATTTCATTCACCGTTCAGCTTGTTCAGTAAACTAGATCATGAAGCTCACGAGTGCCATGTCGAATGCAGTCTTCCCTATGTGTAATGCTGCTAGTTATCTATGGCAGTGCGTGGTTAATAAATCTGGAACTTTCATTCCGCAGACCAGAAGGAGACCCCACCAGCTGAGCATTATGTCCTCCTGGGGAGACCCAATGATGTGCTGATGTGCTGCGCTGCCAGTGCCAGGCAGCAGAGGGCGCTGCGGATCCGCTCAACTACAGCGGACAGAAGTCCCTAGAACCCTATCTCGCCCAAGTGAATCTCACAGCTTGGTACAACGGCTGATCCTCCACGGAGATGGCAGTCCACCTGGCGCTGGCACCGCGAGGGGAAATGGTCCAGGTCCTACCCAGCATCTCCTTAGACGAGCAGCGAGATCACTCTCCTCTGGCTGCAGCGCGGGAGCAGTGTCACTACCTGCAGCCGTCAGCGGAGACTATGAGCGAGAAGCTGGCCAGTTGGCAGAAACAGGAGAGCGAGACCGCGGAGCATCCACATTACCCACGTGTTCCTCATGCCTTCGTCAAGGCATTAACACCAGAACAATTTTGCCAGTGCATCCAGCTACAAGCACCATGCTGGCAGGTTCCTTGGCAGAGGCAGAGAAGGTTGAAGCATTCCAGCCCCACCAGACCTCCTCCCGTGAGGAGCTCTGGAAGCCCGGGTGGGAAAAAGTGAAACTATACTGTTATGGAGCCCTCATCCACCAACAAACTTCCACCCACATGTCGTCAAGTGGACCAGCTGGGTCAAGAGCGAGGCCTTTACATGGACTGCATCATGGAGGGCACCTGATGCTGAGCCCTCATGGACACAGAGTCCAGCATCATCTACCAGGATGTCCTCCCAGGCACCTACCAGCCAGCCCCACTAGGGTGGGAAGTGACAGAGATTTGACTTTCATCCATCATTGGCTTGTGCATGCCAATGAAGGGGAGGAGGCAGCTCAGCATCAAGCAGGCAGGGTGGACCATGGTCTAGGTGTGGCTGGCCAACATCTGGGATGCCTGCATCATGGGGCTGGACTTGCTGTGCCAGGGCACACATTGATATTTCTGCTAACCACACTCCATCTCAGAGGAGATGCAGACTGGCAGTAGGTGCAACAGACACAAATATGGCAACAAAAGGGTCCACCTCTCCCCCAAGTGTTGCCCCCAATATACAGTTAACCCCCCTTCCCCCTGACACACTGGGCGACAACGCTATGGCAAAAATATCCCAGGAGATGGTGCAGGCAGTGCAAAAGTTGTGGCAGTGGAGCAGAGTGGACCTGACAGCAGAGAAGTAGTGCCAGTTGAGGACCCTGCAAGATGGATATTTGGACATCTTTGCAGCCCGTGACGACAAGTGCAGATCAAGAGCACTCATCCCACATGAGATCAACACTGGAGATGCCTAACCCATTCATCTATAACCTATTTGGGTGGCAAGCACCAAGCATGAGGCAGTCGAATGGAAGATCCAAGAAATGGTGGCAGTGGGTATTATGGAGTCATTGGACAGTCCTTGGGCCGTGCCGGAAGTCCTGGTCAAGAAACCCAGTCACACGGAATGACATTGCTGGATCAACGTGGTTTAGCACCAAAGTGGCTATTAGCACTGGCCCCAGATGCCTGACCCAAGACCACGTTCACCATTGGTCACAGTCTATGGCACTTCCAAGCCATGCCCTTCAGGCTTTGCAATGCCCCTGCCACATCTGAGAGGTTGATGGAGAGAGTGCTAGCTAATGTCCCACAGAGTCAGTGCATCATCTACTCTGATCTGCTTAGCCATGCTGCTAAGTCTGATTGGGCACTTAACAACTTTTGCACGGTCTTTGCTGCCATTATGCAAAGCTGGTCTGTGCCTCAGTCCCGGGAAGTGCTCCCTTGAAGCCTGTCACCACTTCTATCCATATTTCTGCGGACAGCACTTCCAGCTACTCACCTACTACGCGTCTCTCACCTGGCTGCTAAGCTTCCACAACCCCAAGGGACAACTGGCACCCTGACTGGAGCCCCCCCCCAGGGGTATGACTTTGAGATCCAGCACCAGCCGGCAGGCTCCATGTCAATGCCGGCACCTCTCTCACTGCCCCTGAAAGACCGGTGATTTGTGTCATTGCCACCACGCTGAGGAGCATAGTCAGTGGTACATTGCAGAGGTGTTGGTGCAGGACACGAGCGGCAAGGGATTAGAGAACATCGATCACCAGCGGCTGTGAATGGAGCAGGCGAGTGACCTAGTGCTGACTTGAGCGAAGGGTTAGCTACAGACCGGGTAGCAGCTGGAGTGGATAGAGGGCTCTGCACTTCCTCAAGAGACTAAGGACCTCAACTTGCAGTTGGGGAGGGGCTTGAGCAGACTTATCAGGTGGAGGCGCTGATGAAAAGGGTCAGGGTGGATGTGCTGGGCCCTTTTTCCTGTAGTAACACCGGGAATCGTTACATCCTCAAGGCCATGGACTATTTTACTAAGTGGCCTGAGGTATATGAGGTTCCTGACCGGAGTGCAGCAGCCACAGCTGAGAAGCTCATTGAAGAGATCTTCTACTGCTTCATGTGCTGGAGAAACTGCACAGCAACCAGGAACGAAACTAGGAGCATGCATGAACTGGCCCAGCAGCACCAAGGTCCAGCAACTGCCCAACAGAAATGTGCCTATAATGCACGCAGCCCAGGCCAAGACGTTAACATTGGGGGCACCATTTGGGTGTTTTCTATTTGTAAGAAGAGACAGTCACTCAAGCTGGATAGTCATCTAAGGGACTAAGGGAGATCCTCGAGTGCCTCTCCAATGAGTCTACCACCTGCGGTTGATTGACTGACAAAAGGCTGTGGTCCTGCACAGGGCTTACCTGGCAGTGTATTGCCCCCCTGGCCTGACCTAATCCCCCCCTGCAGCAGCTGAGGATGCTCCAGGAAGGGAAGGTATGCCGGGGACACTGGTGACTGTGACATGTTGGCCACAGCAGCAACGCTGGGTTCCGCAGTATCTGCCAGACATTGTGTTGTACTTGGGGGTCACCAGGGGTGGCTGACCCATCAGGTGGGGGCAAGTTGTAAATAATAAGTGTAACACCCTTGTAATGTTTACCATGGCGTGTGCGTGTTTTCCCTATATGTACCGTTGCTAGTCATTGGAGTACTTTCATTTCTTTTACAAAGAGCTGCCTCATCGCTACTAATAAAAACCATGACACACACAGATTCTGTTACAGTATATTTATTGATATACAAAAAACACATTAACCTGAAATACTTCACTGATCTGAGGGGAAATTCATTTTCGTACAGAAGTGCATAAAGCGCACAGGTCCAACACAGAAAACTACAAACAATATTATGAGGATAAACAAACAAATATTTATATATGCCCCAACAAAGGCATCCTGTTTGCAATTTACATAGTAAAAATTCAGCGCTACTTTAAAAATGAAATGCTCACCTGGGGGAGACGTCTGGCACCAAGGGCGGATTAAACAACCGCATGCCTTAATTTATGTGGAGACTCCAGGCTGACATCACCCAACAGTCCCGTGCTTTTCCGAGGCCGGGCCCTGATATTTGCCGGATTTCTTATGAATTTATACACCTCTGGCTGTCACGTCGGACGGACGTATTTATTACACATAAAATGGAGTACCCCTGAAAAATAATAAAAGGGGACCCCCTGTAGTGACAAGTATATTCAAAGCGGACGTTTCGGAAGTAAGTGACCCAGTACAAAATAGCTAGACAGCAGAATAGAAGTAGAATACAAATCACATACCAACCCCTCTTTAGAAAAGAAATACAAGCGTTAACGAAATCATAAAAACTCCACCAAACAAGTATTACTGTGCGAAAAACGCAACCTGCGTTCCCTATTCAAGCATTCATTCAAAGCAGGTTTGTTTGAGGAAAGTCATATCGCTCTCCTTGACTGGGATTGGCCATTGCTCATTCTCGATTTATCAAATCACAACCCTGGATTTAAAACGAGGCGTGGTTTATGGATTCTGAACTCCCACCTTTAGTACGGCACTTCTAACCGCGATTGGTTGAACTGGTTCTCTTGCTGCCCACCTTCGCATTGATAAGTGGCCCCTACACCGTCAATCTCATCCCTCCCACACTGCTTGCTGAACTTGTTTTGGAATGTATTTATGGCAGGCGCGCTCCCGATGCCTGCGCCGTAAAACGAGTCGGATTGGCACTGTTAACGTAGATAGCGGATTACAATGTCAATTATTTTGGGAACACTGCAAGCTTCCATTTTAACAGTCCGTGAGGGATATGCCTTTTACATTTTATTAAACTTGTTCCAGTTATAACAATATTTGACATTCAGTACAGCGATGTTTTGTAAGGACAATATCCTGAAGGACTTCTAGAGTCAAATTATAAATAATATCATATGGAGTTTTAGCGCAACGTTAAGTTCCGTGGAGCCATAGCGCGAAGAAGGCGTCATGTAGGAGCGCGCTTGTAAGACAGTTCCTTTCATTTTTATATTTTATTTTATCATTTGGAGGGGTTATGCTTATAGGTGCTGGAAGTAATAACGTTAAATTATTATATAATAATGACTTGATATTTTATAGACTGTAAATTCGAAGGTAATATGTATTTTGTTACATTTATATACCGTATATGTATATATAACGGTGTGTTTGTATATATATATACGGTATGTACGTGCGCCATGATCGAAAACTACCTCAGGCTGCCATTAAAATGAAAAAGTTGTCGCGCACCAACATCTGAGCTTGAGGATTACGTAATTAAAGTGCTCGATTTGAAAGCAAGAGATGAAACTGCAACAATATGTAAATACCTGGAAACAGTATTCATATCAATTTCCATGAGATCCAAAACAATTATAATAAAAATTAGTGTTCCTTTATGATATTGTATTTTAAAAGTTTAAAGATGGTGAAAAGGGAGCTGTCTGAACTTGTTTCATTTTATATGCAGCCTATGTGGATTAAGTGAACGCTCTTGTTTATGTAATAGTTGAACTTGTGGGAGTTGATAGTTCAGTTCCATTGTCGGTCGCGCGTGTTTTAACCCACGAAGGTGTCTTCCTTAGGCGTCAGTGTGCGCGTGACCCGGGGCAGGGGGACAGCATGAGGCGCGAGGATTCCGACTCAAACAGCTTTTTTTCTTCTGGGGAAAATTCCGACCACGAGTATGAGGTACATTAACGCACTGTCATTACGGGCACAGTGTCGCTGTTTAATGGTGGCTTGAGTAATATACTGTACGACTTCCTACTTAAATTTACACATGCCTCCGGTGCTTCAGATGTAAAATACTGTTGTATAGGAGTAGTCTTTTGCTTCTATTAATCTTAATCTTAAAATCTCTCTCTCTCTCTCTCGCATACATACACATTCAGGTAAGCAAACTGAATGAACCTTCTTAGAATATTTTGTAATACACCGTAGGCGTTTGCATTCTAAAGTAAAAAGAAGATTCAAACCAAATAATACCTACTGATATTTTTTTCTGTATATAAGTGAACTTCTGTATATAAGTGAATTCTGTTATAGGAGGAGCAGGGAGCCAGGCGTCCGGAGATGGTCAGTGGATGCAGATGTGGGCGAGACAAGGGTCGGTGCATGCACTGCTGTAAAAGACGCACCAAGCCGGTGAGGGTCATTTACTTGCTCACTTCATTTTCCTATTATTCTGTATGTGTTACTTATCCAGTGCATGTTGTTCTGTCGTTGATTTCCTTCCTTATTTCTGTTCACCATTAAACCGTCTGGCTTTCCATTTATGCCATTCCTTGTTATTCTGTCGTCAATGTTTCTGTTTGCTGCTCTCTGTCATTGCAACTGCTAGTGCATCATTAGGACCTGGTTGTTATGGAGCAAAAAGAATGTATTTCGTAAAAAGCATGTATATCAGTGAAACAGACCTCTTCCCTTCCATCCATCTGAACAGGATGCAATGAAGGGAGAGTTCTGTGAGACACAATGGGGGCTGATAACCAGATACTCAGAAGGATATGGCACAGAGGTACTGGGAGAGTGAGTGAGAAGAGCATTTTGGCGTTGTACTTATATGAAACAGAGCATCAAGGCCATTTCTGAAGGCTAACAAAATCATGACTGTGAACAAGAAGTATTATGTGTGTAGTACAGAAGAGAAGCTCATATTTATTTAAGTAATTAAATGCTCTAAGCAGGGTATTTAGCTGATTGTAATCGATTATAATTGATTTTAACCAGTGGTAGTTAAAATCACCTAGTGTTATAAAGCACATCTGTGTATTTTTTTTTTTGTGGCATTAATTGATTGTTTTAAATTTGAAAGTATGGAGATCTGTGATATTGCCCACTGCTACTCTGGATGCCTGCTTTATTTTCCCCCAGGAGGAGTGTGGCCAGTCAGATCCTCAGGGAGAGAGTGATGCAGATGCTGATATAGAGGACACAGATAGCCGGTAGGCAGCATGTGCAAGTTCCTAGATGCACAAGGCATGCAGAATAAAACTTGTGCATACCTGCAGGGGTGTCATAAAGGGGGGGGGCGAAGTTAGGATGATTCCTAAAAAATTTGGATTGGTCTGGGTTGGGGGCCCAATATGATCTGCTTTCATGTTGCCCAAAATCTCTAGTGCCGCCCCTGCACACCTGCTTATGTACCGTTTCCCCACACAGGACCCTGTATTTTACAGGTAGGCTTTCTTAAATTTTAATTGGCCCAGGCTTCCAGAAACAGGTCCGCTGCAGCGAATCAGCTCTCGGAGACGTCGCCGGCAACGAGTACCGCGGCAGGACACCACGGAAAGCGAGGATGATGGAGGGCGGAGCCACAGAGTTCACCGTTGGAATCTTCGACTCAGTCCTCATCGCACACACGGCAGGACTATCCTGGAGGTACGCAGCTACTGAAGCCGAATGCTAAAATGCATCAGTGCATCCAGCTGAAAAATGAAAGACTTTTCTGTAGCTGTACATGTTCAATATAAAATTATTCGTAAGATACCTAATCATATTTATACATGCAATATCAATACTGGTTGTCCATTAAAGGAAAAATGTAGTGTCAATAAAGACATATTAGGCACGTAAATAACTGTCCAGTATTAATATCCATTTCTACGAACTCCCTCCTCCGGCACAGTTGTTAGTTTATCAGTAACAAGCTTATAAGTAACATCTGTACAGAATCCTTACAAAGACAAATAGTTCTAATCTTACTTTGTTTACCATCCCCCTTTCCCTCTCCTTTTCTCAGGAAAGTGTGTCCCAGGTCCGGCCGCTTGTTCTCTGTCGGCCCTGTGTCGGCCAGGGCCAGCCTGATACCACACGATGGCCAAAAAGTGGAATGTGGTCACTGTGCAGGTGGCCGCTGTTACTCTCGGTCTCCCTTGTCCTCCTCCTCTTGCTCCCCGTCTTTGCTGTCATCATCATATTATTCCTAAGGTCTTCTGCCAATACCTGACACCTCTATGTCTTGCTGACTATTTTAGTCATTTTCATGTGAATACAATACTTATTTAATGTAAACCAACTGTCATTGCTTTTGAAAACTAAAACCTTAAAATATCTAAATATTAGGCCTGTTTTGCTATTTTTTATTCATTTGGAAGCTTAAGTATTCCCCCATGTCTTTTTTCACATCAACATAAAACCAGACTCCGTAATTGCTCATGGCTTAGTCAGCTTGTTATGTTTTAACCTTCCCTACCTTTCTGACTCAGTTCTCTCTGTGCTTTCATTCATTACAAAATGGAAACAGTGCATGAAATTATATCTGCTTTGTCACATGTCAAAATTGTAATGTGGAAAACTGTAAATAATTCAAGCTATGCAATCTGCCAGTCCATGTATTTTAAAATTTAGTATCCTGCCTTTTTCAAAAGTGATGGATGAATGGTGAAGCATTTAAATGTGCCCTCTAAGTCTCCCTAGTGGCAGTCATAGGGACTGCAGGAAGTCCTTGGAGATACAGAGGTATGGTGCTCAGGGTTTATAGTCAGTAAAACTTATAAAAAATTCTGATTGGGCAGAGGCCCTTTGTATGAAGGCGCTATTATCTTTTGTGCCCTACTGCTTACTTTGTAAATACAGTCACACATGCATGGCTGCTGCACCTCAGCTTGCCCAGCCTGCACTCAGTGTGAAGACAGAAAAAAATAGGCTTGTGCCATGTGGCCACTGGAAGACGCAGGTGGAAGGCCCTTTTGGCCTAGGCTGATACATTTGCAGGGGTGGGTGATGCAGCTTTCACTCTGTGAGTAAGCTTTGCCTTCGCGGAGAGCGGTTTGCATTCAATGTCTTACCAACCACCACTTCATTTGGGGCCTGATTGAAATAAAACTTGGTTAACATTTTTGAATGAATGTCTTTGTATTCTCTGTGGCTGATCAGGACAACAGCTGCACTTTGGGTTCAGCACTGAGAAAACAGAACCGTTGGATTTGCTTGTTTCACGCTATAAATGAAGCGCACACAACACTACTGCATCAGTCTAGTCAAACGGCAAAGTACAAACATCAGCTCTTGCTACACAGCAGTAAATCACATACACTGTTTTGCCATGAGGAGCAGGAATGAGGCAGAGGGAGTAATGCCTTTGTAAGAAAGGACTAACAATTTTTTTAAACAACAAAATAAAACCAGAAAAAAATATAAAGTCCCACCTCTAGCAAGAAACCTTAGTCAGGCACTTGGTCCAGCCTGGGTCAGGTGGGTTTATTGTTTGGTTTTACTGTATGCATGGAATTGAGAATCATTTGCCACGGCAATGCAAAAGCTCATCTATATCTAGCTTTTGTCATTGCTGTACCTCTAAGTAACTTACGAATAACATTTGCATTTATTCTATATAATGGTGAGGAACATAGTCAAATACCAGCAGTTTGTACTGTATGGTAAATGTTAATGTAAATCAAGCATGATCACATAGATTGTGACTCACCATTATACTGTCACATTAAAATTCCTATATATTATGGCCAAAATCCTCGTTCTTCTCTTAAGAGGATTGTTTGTAGGTAGAATTGTGAAAAAAATGACATAAGTTCCACGTTATCATTAACTACAAAATAAATTGTTACAAAGTCAAGACATTTCTCAATAACTAACTGTACTTCACTGAGATCCAGTCCATTATTTGTGCTTCTTTTATCGTGTTACTGAATAAATCAATCATAAGAACAGAGAATATGAAAGTATAACTTATCATAGTATAACCATTTCATTTCCATATCTCAGTAGGTCAGACAGATATTGTGGTCGGATGAAAACCCTGCCTGAGGCTGGGGGTTAGTCTCAGCTGTGAGACACTTTCTTAACACCAAAAGAAAACAGGCGGCGTTCTAAAATAAGGCCGGCTGCTCGGTCCATTAGAAAGCTAAGCTGGGAGTTTCCTTTAGTATCCCTGCCGTTTGTTTCCGGCATGGCTCTGACACTACAACAGCCAAACCATCATAATATTTATACAGTTAGATTTACTCCGCATTCAAGACAGAGGTGAAGGAAATGCAGTGAGTCTAAATCTGTGTTGGCTTTTAAGGCAGTATATGAATAATGTATATTCATATAAAGTCTGATTTCTGCAGTTTTGTCCGCTGCATGTGGCATCTCTGCATCACTTTCTTAGCACACAGTCAAACCTATTGTTGCAAGATGGTATCTTCTAAAGCCCCATTAGGTAAATTATGAGGATGATTAAGTGCTTGTGTGCATTTTCCAACCATGCAACGACTCAACAGGTTCTCAGAAAATAATTTAACACTGGTTTCCATGGTGTGCTTTCTTTGATGCCATTCTGGTGCCATGAGGAGTAGGAATAAAATAATTCCATATTGAGTAAATTTAAATGTGTACCTATGATCCCATTTAACTGTTTCAAAGAGGCTGTACTTGTTAGTGGACATGTGGCATGCTATACTGGAATGAATCAGTGTATCCATTTTTCAACCATGACAGGTGGCTCTAGCGTGGTAAGGTTATGGAGGTAGGCTGTATAGCTCACAACCAGGCAAGTGTGCTTAATCCTGTTGTCTTGAATGACACCTCATTACTAATTATTAGTGTTGTAGTCAGTTATAACAGAGGAACTTGAAAGGGCCAGACGTGTTAAACTTCCCTACTGACAATGAATTCAAGATAGCCTTGTGTTCACGTACAACCAGGGGTCCAAGGCCACTATGCAACTATAACTATTTAACAGTTGCTCATTAACAGCTATAACATGGATAATGATAGCCAAAAATAGGAAGACCAGCATGTTCTTGGTGATAAATAGTCTGGTTTATCCTTAAAAATGAGTATGTTGTGTGAAATATCACCCTGGTTTATCCAACATCCGGCTGCTTGCTGAGACTTCTGTTGTGGTAACTGTGTGCGTCAACACTACAGTCTTCTCTTTGCAGTGGGGGGGGGGGGGGGGGACAGTAACCCCACTTATGCACAAATGTAGTTCTATACTGAAGTCCAGGCTGGGTCGGACTGGCGACAGAAACGGAATTAATTTGCTGCCGAGGGCCCAATTAGATATTTTGCCATGGATTGCAGGAGAGGTGGGGGGCTTGGCATGGCTTGCCACTGATAGGGGGTCCCTATTATACATATTTTGCCGATCGTGATCAATCGGTTGGCCACCAATGGAATCCAGCACTACCCATTGCTATTCTCTTGTGATTGACTTATGATCGGCCCTCTCTAGAGTGGCCCATTGGGAAAATTCACAAACCTCCCATTAGCCAGTCTGCACCTGGGTCCAGGCCAGCCGGCCGGTTATCCATTTCCACTGTGACGAAGACGGCAGGGGCTGCGATGTTGCCAATGGTCATTCTTGCTGGCAGGCATTCCGGCGTGTCTTGGAGGATGTTATCAGATGCACGGCAGGCAGTGAAAATAATATGTTGTCAGGTCTTCCAGCCAGCCATTACAGGGGATTATCCAAATGACTGGTCGTAAAAGATGAGCCACAGCTGCATCACGCACAGAAAGGCACAGTCTGTACTGCTGGAGGACGTAACACGACTGATGAGGATTTGTGGTGCTGCCTCTCAGTCACTTGCCTCTTCTAGATGCTGTGAATCCTCCTATATGGTAAACCGCAGGTCTGCTTTTTTCAAGTAAAGACGGAATCTTGTGAATAAAAGTATATTTAGAACCATAACGTCACCAGGAAATTCACAAAACTTAAAGTGGTCTGTTCCATCTTTGTTGTGTTCCATTATCATTAACCAGTCATGGTTATATTGCAGCTGCGCTCATGTCTACATATTTCTTTCATATCTGGAGGATACCCATTAGATACTAACACAAAATATTTATACGAGGACCAGCTATTGTCATAGGCTAGAATTTAGCTGTTCTGCAGGACACAACCCAAAGCAAAAAGAAAACCAGTTTGTACTATATAATGGTAGCAAATCTCGGTACAGGACAAGGTTATACCTTTCCTATGCACGTCAAATGAGATGATTCATAGAACACTGTTTATCAAGCTGAATAAAGGGTGTTTCTATCAGCCCTCTCTTCCCCCAGTGACCAGATCTCCACGGCAACCATCCTCATTGCAGGGAGAAAACATGTTTTTTCAAAACTGTGCCAGTGCCTGGCCCGAGCAGTTAGATATGTACTAGAATGTATTTTACATATATTTTGCGTATTTACTCTGCCAGTAAAGGTATAGGAATGTGCTTCAAATATTTTTTTTTACTGTAAATATTTGTCCTGCTTGTGATTGGGGTGGTATACTTAACCGGTTAGAACTGTTGTCTCAAACATCAAACATTGCGATTTTGGATCTCACTGAGCACTGCCTTCTTATTGCCACGTGCATATTTCTGACTAGGATGTTGATTTTGTCCATGGTCAGCCACAGTCTGAGTCAAAGGCCTGGTATTGTTTTCACCCTAGTATAATTTTATTTTGAAGACAGGCTGCTTTTACTGTAATGTAACGTTTCTGAAATATATAGTATATACACATACCCTCAATGGTCATTTTATTGCCAAAACATCTGCTTTTCCAAAGAGAGAATCATGTGTCTGCCAATATACATACAGCCAGGCTTGAATTTAAGGGGGTGGGGCCCCTCGGAAACAGCCACCCTACTGGAATTTACACATACTACAGTGTCGGGAGCCCCTAATGGGGCTGTAGAATCTACCATCTTGCAACAATAAGTTTGACTGTGTGCTGAGAAAGTGATGCAGAGTGCACCCAGTCAATGGCATTTCTCTGGCCAAAAACAGTTTATTTCTGAGGAGAACAGCCAGATTGTTAAATCTAACAGGAAGACCTTGAGAGCCAGATGCACAGCTCAGTGCAACAGAGGTGTGTAACAAGGCATCTCAAAATGCACAGCTCTATATTTACTCACTAGCCTAAATGTGTTTGCATGTGTAAAAAGTATTTCATTTGGATCGCTAAAAAGAATAAGATGTAATTTTTTTGCAGTTATCACACATTTAAAAGATTTAACCATATCAAAATATGTTTCATTGGAAATCCTTTGTAATGGATTTAACAGTTGCTCTTTACTTTTTCTCTCCATAATATTTCTTTCTGGCCTTCTAGTATAACTGTTTGTAGCTATTTAAAGAAGACTGTCTAACAGGCTGCTCTGCAATAATATATGCTGACATCAATGAAATTAGACCCGGCAAACATCATATCAATCTTCCTGTATGATTGAGTTTGAAGGATGAAAGTATATAAATGAAAAGAAGTGATGTGCCAAAGGGCATTTCTGGAATTGGTAAGTCACAGCCAGGAAAATGACCAGGTACCTATAAATGCATTTTTCTTCATGCAAGTGCATGATGACTTTGTCCTCCTTGACCCACATGTACCATCATGATCCTGAGAGGAGTAACATGATACTCTCCTACACCCTCTGGAAATGCCCAGCTCCACAGTCCTCCTGGGCGTCACATGGTTCGCCTTCTAGGCCCCTAGTGCCTGACCCTGAGGCCTGTGGTGTACGGCGGTTTTGGGCTGAGAGAAATGAATACACATATATATTCTGTCCTTGGTTGATTGAATCCGCAGATATAGAGGGCCAACATTCTGATATTATGAAAAGCACAGTAGAGTGGACAGTGGACAAACTTAGCAAAAGACAGTGAAATGTGAAATGATATAAGCTGCAGGAGTTTTATTAGCAATACAAATTCAAACAGCAAAATGCTACATTTTGACAGCTCTTCACAGGTGGACAGGCTAAACGTCTGACATTACTGTATTTCTTATTGGTGTTACGGTATGAACAGCATGATGAATAGTGTTTGGAACTTTATAAAGCACATTAGAGATTTAATTCTTGTAAAAGTTTGAAAGCAACAGAGCTGATACAATACACAAGCAAATCACTTTCTGTACTTTTTCCTAGAGTAATTTGTTGCACGAAATATAATTTTCAAGTTAAATATTGAGCTTGGAAAAGGAGAGACTGGAAAAAAGATTTCACTTTTATTAATGAATGAAAGAGAAACATCTGGAGGAAATCTTCAGCAATGGCTTTGGATCAACTTTCCCTCCCAAGGAATTAGGAAAAAATGTAAAAAAATATAGCCCTCAATCAATAATGTTTACAGTTTTTGCACTGTAAGCATCAAGGCAAAGTAAATAAATAGGTTAATAGAGTCATTTATATTGTTTAATTTACTCAAAAATAAACATGTTAATATATCTAATTACACAGGTAGAAAGTTCAGGGCCAGAAAGTACAAATCCAGACCAAGGTTATGTTTCAACCAACTAGCTCAGTACTCTTATACTCAGCTAGCTGGCTAAAACAAAACCTTGGTCGGGATTTGTATTTCCTGGACCTGAACTTTCCACCTCTGGTTAACTGTCATGTTAAAATAGACCCCACAGAGATGTGCCCAGCCCTTACAAAGTTCAAAGAGTCTTTTGTTCTCACAGAAGTCAACTTGCATGCATTTTTCATAAACAGTGGAAATTAAATAACATATATGGAGCCGAATGATTCATTCAGGGAAGTGTTCTGCCATAACATAGAGTCTTCCATATATAGCATCACTTATTCACAGTTGTTTATATTCATATATTCCATACATCCTTCCATGTCTGTCTGAGCAAGAATTAGCTGACCCAAGGATTCAATATACATGTCCCCACTTGAAAGCTGTGCTTACAATATCATCCATAGCCAGAATGGTTTGGTGAGACTCTTTTCCAAAAGGTACACCATGCAGAAAATGCTTTTCATAGAGAAAGATACAAGTACTGCTTTTTTATTTTCTTGGCTTATCCATGATTGTTTCTTCCTTTACAACATCCCAAACCTTTCTATACCAAGTATGAGCCCCTGCAGGACATCTGGCAGGACCTGGCCTGTATGTAGGAGTGGAGGAGCAATTTTTCATTGGTGGTCAATGGGAAAAGCTAAATGAGACTATACAGACAAACAAATTGGGCCCTGGATTGTGAAAAGGGTGCAGAAATTAGGTGCAGACCTGGATACTGGGGTCTACATGCTTTCTGTTAATCCTACATAAATAACTTAGACATATATGATGGGTAATAAATGATATGGTGAAGTGAATGAAGCAGTTTCACCTCATTCAAGCCCAGGATGATGTCACTCATTTTCTTATATTCTATGGTTCCCAGTATGTACCTTGCAATATCAATCAAAGTGTTTTTGTTGGCATTATCATAAAAAACTACATAGCGCCATCATTCTCTTTGATTTGATTTCTGCAGATTACTTGATAGAATATATACAGCACAAAATACTTACTTGTTACCATATCCATTAAATTCAAAACACTTTCTTTTAAGCATACAGTACATGTGACCTATGGTTCCAACTTTTATTACATACGGTTTGCGAATGTAGTTTAGGTTACTTAAGAAATAAGCAAAATAACTTTCTTACATAAGAACATAAGAAATTTACAAATGAGAGGAGGCCATTCGGCCCATCAAGCTTGTTTGGGGAGAACTTAACTAATAGTTTAATGGTTTTCTTCCTCCCTTGCCGTGCGAGCTACCAGACCTCGCAGCGCCAGCTTGCCGGAGGAGAAGGAAGTGGGGAGAGGACACGCTGGGCGTCTTTCTGGGGGCCATCTCGATCTCAGCTACCTCACCTATGGCGTGTCGGGAGGAGCCCATCCATCGGTATTTGCGCAAGACGCCCTTCTGCCTGCTGCTTCGCCTGCGCACAACATCCTTCTGCCTGCTGCTTCGCCTGTGCGTGAAGCCCATCTGCCTACTGCTTTGCCTGTACACGAAGCCCGTCTGCCTGCTGCTTTGCCTGCGCCTGAAGCTCGTCTGCCTGCTGCTTCGCCTGCGCCCAAAGCCTGTCTGCCTGCTGCTTCGCCTGCGCACAAAGCCCGTCTGCCTGCTCCAGTCCCTGTGGTTCCTGATCCCCTGGTCGGGTGCATGCGGTCCCTCCTCCGATGCCTCGTCGCTTGCCTGCGGTTCCCCCAGCTCCAGCACTTCGCTCACCTGCACCAGCTTCTCCTCCTTTCTCGCCTCCTCCGTTGTCCCCTTCACCTCCCTCCTTGCCTCCTTCATCAGTCCCTCCACCTTCCTCCTCACCCCCTTCGGCATCCCCTCCGGCTGCTGCCTCACGGTCGCCAAGGGTCCCGCCTGCTCCGCCCTCACGGTCGCCCATTGCCCCTGCGGCTTCCGCCTTCCACCCACCGGGGGTCCCTCCAGCTCCCCGTTTTCCCCCGCCCTTTGCTTCCTTGCCTCCTGGTTTTGTGCCCCCTGTGTTTGCTCTCCATCTCTCTGTAATGCCTATGTTCCCTCCTGGTCCTTTTGTTCCTCCTGTTGGTTTTCTGTCCCCTGGTGAGGTCTCTTCATTGTTCCCGTCTTTGGTGTCACTGTGTCTCTCTGTGTTCCCCGTGGTTTGTCTGTTCTGGTTGGTGTTTTGGTCCTTGTTCTGCGTGTCAGTGTTGTTTCTCGTGGTGCGTTAATGTTCTTGGTTTTGTTATGTAAGTTCAACTGATTGGCCTATAGTTTGCTGGATTACTTCTATCCCCTTTTTTGAATACGGACATTATATTGGCATGCTTCCAATCAGAAGGTACAACACCAGCAGATATGGATTTCTGGAATAGTAAAGTTAAAGGTTGGCTAATAATATCCCTCTTCTCTTTTAAAACTATAGGTAAGATGCCATCAGGGCCCTGGAATTTATTTATTTTGAGCTTAGCTAGGCTTTGTACCACATCAGCCTCAGTTATAAATACTGTATATTGGTAATAGATGACGCTGCATTCATACTAAATGGTGGTAAGTTCTCTACTGTGAACACCCGTGTAAAATACTTATTAAATTCATTTACTATGTCAATTTCATTTTCACTTGTTTACCTATTTATTGACCAAATGTTATTTGACCAAAGACGAAACCTACCTACGTATTTTTAGACTTCAGGAATAGGCCCCGTAAATATTCAGAGATCACGCAAACCCCACACACATGCACAACTGTGTCAACAAATACCCAATGGTAAATTAAACAATCTGATATATTATTCAGGTAGGTAGTTGTTTATTTTAGTATATGTATACATTACATTGACAGACATAATTAAGGTTTGTAAACTAAATTACACCAGTGAAAGATCCTGCTCTGTAAACTGTTGAAAAGCTTGAAATAAGAATTAGTATAAGGAACATGACCATTTATGCTTTAAATAAATCAATTACATTTATAATGGACAAATAATACAGTTAATAAAGAAGACTTTATTTAGACTTTAAAAATTACTTTGAGCTTCCATATAAAAGCAAAACAAATACGTTTTTGCCCTATCATCATTAAATATGGCACCGAACTGCAAGCTAAATTGTGCCACTAGGGGGTGGTGCGCTACATCACAGAAATAAATACGAAGACAGTATACAGACGGAGTACATGCAGAGAGAACGAAACTGAACTTATCTTTGCGATAAAGTAACTGTGATATGGAAGAAGGATATTATTAGTGAGAGGGCATACCGGCAACTCTCAACTTACATAAAACCAACTCAAAAATCAGTAACCATCATTAAAGGAAGCACTAACACAAAATGGTAACATGTAAATGTTTAAAAGTATATTATATATCTTCATTAGTATTTAGTAGTACTATATTTTTGGAGTATGTTTATGTTTGTTTATGTTTTTCTATAAGGTGTTTTGAATGATAAAGGTAAATCCAAGTTACACAATTCGACATACCTAATGCTTTTTGGAAGGGATTACTTGCGTCGGTCAAGAAATTCCTGAGAATCATTGAGATATTAAGACTGATTATAATATACGGGCCGGGTACATATTTGTAGAAGGGTGTGAATGTGCGAAATAGAGGAGGACAGCAGCAGGGTGTGTTGTGAGTATGCTGGTGAAAAACAAACAAATCAGTAAGGACAAATCATTGTAATAAAGCAAATTATGTGAGATGAATAAACTGGCTGCGGCCACAGGTGTCAGAGGGGCATGGATACCTTGGCAGATTCAGGGGACTCAGCACTTTCTATGGGCCCCAAAATATACTGTGGGGTCTCTCCTCAGTCGGCAAATTCCATCAACCCTGGGACCGATATTTCTTTAGATTGAAGAAAGCCTGGGACACAAGGTGACATTTTGCCAGGAGGCCCAGCATTTCTAGCTACTCCCCTTGCGGCTGTCTGGGTGTGTGAGGGACACTTATCAGCTTCTTAAGTGTGGTGGCAGCCGGAGCACACAGGCTCGTATATCAGTTTTGGGTCCGGGCATTCGGCCCATGTTCTCCCAGCGGAGACTTGCAGGGTCGTACCGATGCAGTAGTGCAGACTCACTGTAATCCTCTTGGCTGTAGCCTCCCAGGATGTAGACTTTACCTTCAAGAACTGCGGAGGCAGCACCCACGTGGGGTATGGGGAGAGAAGGGATGGAACTCCAGCAGTCTGTCATTGGGTCATAACTCTCACAGAATAGCTGGTCTGTGTAGAATTTACGCAGGTTGCAAACTCCCCCAGCTACATACAACCGGCAAGTCAGTTTCTCCATACAGTGCTCGGCTCGATCTTGACTCATGTCACTCAGGTAGGTGGTTCCTCTTTCTGGGTGGTAGAGGAACATAGACACTAGGCACTGGTACTTGCAGTTGAATCCCCCTGATATGAAGATCTCTCCTTCCCAAACCGTAGCTGCATACCCACTCGAGGCTTGGTCAAGAGGATGAGCAAAGCTGAAACAGTTAAAGTCAAAAAGGGAGAATCTTTAAAATGAATGTTACTGAAATGATTTTTTACCTAATTAGAAAGAAGCGTCACATTTTATTATGCCCAACAAGAAGATTTTTGCAACTATCTGAATCCATCGCAACTTAAACTCAAGTCCTGCTCCTCCACCTCTTCCAATTCCTTATGTTCAGCCTACCTCCAGTGGTTTTTACCAGGACAGTAGCATTCTACAGTGGCTAAGTTAGTGTTGATTTCCTTGTCTCCTCCCATGGCGTAGAGCTTTTCCCCTCGAACCACTAGTGAGAAGTTGCTCCGGAACTCATGCATATCTGCCAGCCTCTGCCAGGTGTTCTGTACAGGATCATACCTGGGCAGAGAAATTTTTAAAATAATTGATTGATATAGATAGATATATGATAGATAAATAGATATCTAGATAGATAGATCATATAACTGATTACTATTCACTTACCTGTAGGCTGATTTGAGAGTGTCACCCTTTGCATAATAGTCACACCCCCCAGCAATGTATACCTGACCTTCAAGGACAGCCAATCCATGTCGGAATCGGGCAGAATCTGGCATCTCTCCCAGTAACCTCCACTCTACCTCTTTCACTAGGCCAGTTCGGTTGCGCAGGGAGTTAATGAACCACAGCTGTCTACTTGGTAGGCGTTGCCCAAAATCAGGGTCTAGTTGGTCTCCTCCGACAACCAGCAGGGTGTCCTTTGGATGGCGGACTCTGCACTTTTGCAGAGAATCAGATAAGCCAAACCCAAACTCCTTCAACGCCGCACCGTACAGGTCCACCTCTTTCTCACCATCGCACTCCATACGTAGGTTGATGGCTCGCACCTCTCTGAACTCCCGGAACGTCATCAACGGGAACCGCACCCCTGTCATGAGTTGCTTAGCTAACCCTAATCTCTCTTTAGGATTGGCTTCAATCCATGCCACTATTGCTCGAAACACAGCCAGCTCAGAAGGTACACAGAGGGAGTCAGAGCTGGAGTAATCATAAAGTTTCTCTGGAGGCAAGTCAAGAAACTTAGGAGTGGCTGCCACTTCTGGGAAACACCTCAAAATGAAGTCTTCTGCTAGCTCTTGTAGTGCAGGCATCCCATAAGCCTCAGCAAAAGAAGCCACATCCAGACATGAGTTTGCATCTATCTCCTTGTGCAAAAAATCAAGACATAGGGATAGAGCGGGCTGTATTTGGAGCTGGAGGGCAGTACAGGTAAGCTGGAAAACAGAATCCCAGCCAAGTGGCAAAGTCCCAGAGTAGGAGCAGTCAATGAGGGTTTCTAGCTCCACAGAACCCAGGGACAGGAGTGTGATAGTTGGCTGATGGGATTCTCTCATGCCACTGGTGAACATCGCACGGAAATAGTCACTGGAGGCAGCCAGGATCACTCGGTGTGCTAAGGCATAAGATAAGGGGAGAAGGTCGTAACCAGGAGATTCAGGAACAAACATAAGCAATGTTTTGTAAAAACGAGAAAAACAGCTAAGAATACAAAGGGTCAAGAAAAAATAAGCGCAAAACTGTAGTTATGTTATTTATAGAATGTAGTGTGAAAGGAAATATGGAATATAACTATATGAATACTTCAGCAGTTCCAGCTGTATGTCGATGCCAAGGATGGGCAGCCCTGATCCCGGAGTGCTGCGATCCAGCAGGTTTACTATCCCACCAGGACTCTGAAGAACCACATTTGATCTCATGCAGAGAGTAACTCATCAGGTAGGACAGAAAACCTGCTGGAAACTGGCACTCCAGGATCAGGCTTGCCTACCCCTGGTCTATGCTGTATGTCAGTGGTTCCCAACCCAGTCCTCAGGGATCCGCAGACAGTCCACGTCTTTGCTCCCTCCTAACTCAACCTTCTGCTGTGTGTAGCCCTAGGCAGAGCAATACTAGAACTCTCCTGAGGGATTATGTAAGAAAGAAGCTAATGCTGTGTGATAGTGCAGAGTAACAATAGAGATCTGACAGCTGATAGAAATTGGGAAAAGTATCACTGAATGATAGTAATTAAACAAAGGAGTTATAATCAAGAAGTAGCTCTGGCCTGAAAGAAACCATGGAGAGAGGACTGAACTGCAACTAAACCTGATAATCAAACACCTGAGCATTAAGAAATCTGTTCAAATTCTGTGGAACTGCATCATAATATCGGTTATACTCACCATGAAAGCTTTGGCCTTCAGCTTCCAGCTCCACATCACAACCCACCTTCTCCATCCATAGCTGCCTGATGCATTGAAGACTCTCTTTAAGTTTTCTTTCTATTTTCCTCTCCTTTTGCACCTCCTCTACTTTAAATTGCTGTTCCTCTTTCTCACTGCAGACCTCCAGCACTCTGGAAGCCTCCAGCGCATGAGCTGCAGCCTGAACCTGAGCTACTCTCTGGCCAGTGAGCCCCAGAATAGTGCCAGTGTAGGCAAATTCCACTACAGAAGCAAGACCTGCAAATTCTGTCTCTGGACCCAGAGATACACACAGTTCCCCGTCAGGGCAACTCAGGTCAGCTTCACTCTGTTCCTTCTGGGCATTTTTCTCTTTGTCCCTTTGTTGTACCTGCCGATGGAGCAGGGTGCTAACAGCAGCCATGACAGAGGAGTGAGTGCACAGCCGTCTACCATCTGCAGTGCTAAGAGTCAGGTCTGTAAGGACCAGAGATTCCTTGAAGTCTTTCAGAGCCTGGAAAATCTCCACAGTGTATGATTGTTTGTAGTATGTCTTGGTCTCCTTCTCCCCCTCATCCTCTCCTTGTTCTTCATATTCAGTTGGATTTACCGCTTCGTTTTCCTTCCTTTCTGTTTTACCCTTGATGTTTGACTCTTTCACTCCCATTCTGTGGCTGTTATAAGCCTTGATCCATTGCAGTTTCCTGTTTTCCGCCTCCAGTCCTTCACCCCCTTCTGCTTGCATTTTCTTCCTCTGTTCTTTTTCTGCTTTCCACTTTTCCTCCCATTCCTTTGGTAAATGCTTGTTTATATCCATTCCTGAATTATAGCAACTGAAAACCGCTTAAAAATACTTAAACTGGGTATTACATTTTCAGACTTTCCCATTCTACCTTTGCCTGTCCTCAATGTATTCAGATTCTCCCACACTCAACACTAACTCTAGATATAAACAACCCACTAATTATAGAAACAGGGTCAGAGGATTCATTTCCAGTAGAGTGCACACTTATATTACAACTCAGTTACATTATCAATCTCTTCTTAATTTAAATTCTTATTGTTTTATCATCAGTAGCCAACGCTACTACATAATTTAATATTATTATTTAATATTATACAATGTGACTCTATGTTACTCTTCTGTTTATGTACAGTTAGAATGTAGTCAAAACAATACGGCAGTTTTCTTTGTATCTATTTTGACAATTATTTATTTGTGATCAGACAACAAATTCAGGCAGAAACTTTGTGCAGCTCATTACTTTAGTATTAGCTTAATTTTAATTTTCTTATGTTTTTTTTGAGAATTTAGTCATTCAGATATTTGTGACTTATTTGCATTCTATTATTTGTATAGTGAGCAACATAAAATATTGCTAAAATACAATTTACAGCGAAATAGTCATTTAAAAAATAATTAAATAACCATAACAAAAATTCATTAATTTTATTTCATTTGGTGATTATAATATTTCTCCTTTTATGTAAATTAATTTCTTTTAATGGATCAAGAAACACTGAGGTCATAATTTATAAATAAATGTCAGTAAATCTCATAAAATTTCCCTTTCCGCTGTTAAGTTTGTTCATTAACGTAATGAATAAAAAAAGCGGACATTGAATGGATTAATGAGCTCAGTGTGTGTCTCCTTCACGAAGCGCCTTAGTGATTTCCCTCAGCTCATCCAGACCATCCTCTAACTGCTTGCCCGTCTCTCTGACCTCGGCTATGAACTTCACTGCAGCAGACTCTTTGTTAGCTTCATTTATGTTCTGGATCTCTTTGGCGTCCCGGGTGATGAAGTACAAATCCAGAGCAATGAAGAGGCCAGAGAACGCCCTGGTGAGTACTTCTGCTACCTGCCAGCTTCAAATGCGCTGGCAGTCACTTTCCCACCTTTATGTGCTTTGGCAGCCACCCTGCCCACGTTGGCTGCTTGAACCAGCTGAACTGCTTCAGGCACCAGACTCGCCCCCAGACCCATGCCCAGCTGACACCCAACCCGCTCAATCTTAGCAGCTCTCTGGGGGGACTCCTCCTCAATCTCTTTCTTGATAGATCTCAGAATCCTTATGTTGTTGTTGAGCTCTGTCAGGCATTCAGTGATGGGCTCCATCCAAATGGTGAAGTCCTGTATAATCTGTTCAATGTTCTTGCGATCCATCGATTCATTAACCATGTTGGTGATGTTGGAAACGCCACTGGCCAACCCTCCAGCAAGAGCTGCGACAGCTCCCAGTTGTGTCACAGCCAGAGAAGCTCCCATGGTGACAGGGGCCAGGGCTAATCCAAGCAGAGAAGCGACCCCTCCGATTGCACTCACCACCCCTCCTGTCAAGCTGCCCATGGTGGTACATTAGTGCACACGCTCCAGACCATCTGCAACTGCTCTCAGATCTTTGACTTTCTGTTCTAAGATACCAATCGAGGACTCAAATAAGGTTAGGAATAAGGAAATGGCATTTTCTATCTGATTGTCTAACTTATTTGATCTGTAGAAAGAAAACAGCAGGCAATTAACATACAGGTCGTACTCTTATAAATACATGTGATTTGATGTCTCTAATGTCATTGGACACAAGAGCAACACGAAACTGGACATAAATTTTAACCTAGAAAAAGGTCTGTCTTGATGCATAAAGTGAGGTTATGTTTTAGTCTCATATTCATACATATCTCCTCTGTCATTCATTTCTAAATGTCTAATAGTTTCTTAAATGTATTTTACATATTTTCCCATGACATTTAAATAAACATTATTTTTATTTCAGGGGGTAATTTTAGTATTTAATTTAACTTACTCCTCATCTGCAAACCCCTCATACATCCAGTCATCATAGCCTGAAAGTGGAAAAAAAATACATAAAAAACTATTTTCTAAATGAGGTAGTTTAATCTTAACATGAGTATGAGGCCTGTTTGGAAAGTGATTTCAGGCTGGCGAAATTGCTAGATAGGATTACCTTTAACCAGTAAATCATTAATCTCCTAAAGAAGAAAAAGAGAAGTACTTAGACATGATGTTTCTTAAAATAAAATGAAAATCACAGGTGAAACTGATTTAATAAGAGGGTATTTTTTAAATATTCTCGAATTACTAATGATGAAATGATTGTAAATCAAAATACGGACGCTGTATAAGGTAAAGAAAAGCATGTCCTGTACAGCAACAGATTGTGCAGACATCAGGATTAAGAATGAGTTTTCTAAGACTCACTGAACAATGTATTTGGATATTTAGCATCATCATACATCACAGTATTAATTACTTTTTATTAGTAATTAAGGATTTAGTTTGGCATTTTCAGTACCACATAATTATATGTATGTGCAGGGCAGTGTCTCCTCAGTATCTATGTACAACTTAACATATTTCCTTGATATTCCAATCACATGACACATGATTTTAGCCTAAGAAATTAAATTTCGATAATCTGTCCATATCCCTGATTCCAGTGTCATAAGTACTGAGATAAGCTTGCCACAGTTTATGAGAAGCAGAGAACTAATAACAAGGACGAACAATATTCTTCCTCTTATTATTATTATTGCTATTATTATTATTATTATTAGTAGTAGTATTATTAAAACCTTTGAGGAAGCAGAAAACTAATAATAAGGATGGACTAAGGGACAATGCATTTTGCAATATAACTATGCATCATCAATCCCCGGACTTCTGAGTACCACAAAGTAGAGGCTGCTGAACATGGCAAACAGAATCTCACTAATACAAATAACATCATTCATTATGTTAAAGTTCATTTTAGTGATTAAACACCTACGGCTTGAATGCATGGAACAGTGGTGCCCTCCGAACTCGCCATTGCTGAAAAGTACAAGGATCCTGTGAGAGTTCATAACAGAAACTGAAAGGCACAACAATCATGTGACCAGCATTACCTTTGATCAGTAGGCCTACAGTATTTTTCTATTCTAGTTTTCCATTTAGTTTGCATTTTTCCCCCCTGGAAGCCCAGCACTGTATCCTTAACACAGCACAGAATTCTCCACTTGGGCTGCAATTTGTCTACTATAAACAAAAGTATGTCAACTCTGCCAACTGTATTTCTAGTACACAAACATATTTTTAATTGATGACAGAGTCCTTCATATGTACACTGATAAGCATGAATATATGATATGGATATATAGAGGGTATAACCTTTTTGCTACCCCTGTTGAAAACATCAAGTTACACTAGCTCTGATGGACCGTCTCATATGGATCATTTGTCATTTCCCTTTCCAGATGGTACCGGATGTTTCTCCGTGCGTCCGGGTAGAAATCAGGTCAGCTGTTTCTTGTGCTAAGCACCTGTAATAAAGGGTACGTAATAAAGGTATAACATCACTTTCCCGCTGGGACACGCCCCCCTCAGACAGAGTGGCAAAACATGCTATAACATGGCTGATTTAACTGCAAAACAAATGATTATCTGCTTAAATTAAAAGCAATTGAACTCAACAGAGATCTGTACAATTTACCAAAGGACCAGTGGACTATAGACATTGATATGTGGTCAGGAACCGGGTTTCCTGCATTCATATGTACAGCACCCTCTACAATTATTGGCACCCCTGGTAAAGATGTGTACTTAGGCTTATAGCCTAATAAATTCATTTCTTATTGCAGTAGCATAATCTCACACTGAAAGCTGGAGAATACACAGAGAGGGATGTTTGACCAGTCCTCTTTGCACAGTCTCTCTAGATCATCCAAAGTCTTGGGTCCTCCCTTATGCACTCTCCTCTTCAGCTCACCCCACAGGTTTTCTATGGAATTTAGGTCTGGGGACTGAGCTGGTCATGGAAGAAGGTTGATTTTGTGTCTAGCGAAACATTTCTCTGTTGACTCGGCCATATGCTTAGAATCGTTATCCTGCTGAAAGACCTAATGATGACCCATTTTCAGTTTCCTGGAAGAGGCCAACCAGATTTTTATTTAAAAAGTCCTGGTATACAGGTTACACTCTAACAAGGTTCCCAGGGCCTTTGGAAGAGAATCAGGCCCACAGCATCACAGATCCTCCACCATGCTTAACAGTGGGCATGAGGTCCTTTTCCGCATATTCATCCTTTGTTTAACGCCAGACACACCTGGAGTTTTTTTTTGCCAAAAAGCTCAATCTTAGTCTCATCTGACCAAAGCACACAGTTCCAGTTAAAGTCCCAATAGCGTTTAGCAAACTACACATGTTTACATTTGTGATTGTAGGACAGCAAAGGCTTTTTCCTGGAATGCCTCCCAAACATCCTGTTGCCGTTTAGATAGTGTCTAATGGTTGTTTTGGAGACTTGGTGACCCCAAGATGCCACCCTTTGCTGCAGTTCTCTAATAATGAGCTTTGGATAATCTTTTACCTCCCTTACCATCCTCCTCACTGTGCATGGTGGCAAGATTAACTTGGGTCCTCATCCAGCCTAGATTGTCACAGTTTCAGTTGTTTTAAACTTTTTAATTATTGCTCTGACTGTAAATATTGGCAAGTTTAAGCGAGTAGCTATTTTCCTGTAGCCATTTCCTGACTTATGAAGATCAGCACACATCTGTCTTACTCAAATGGCATGTTCTCTTGTCTTTCCTATTTTGAAGAGTGGATAAGAGAAATGGGTCTCTGTGTCACGTCATATTTATACCCCAGGGAAACAGGAAGTCATGGATTACTAATAAAAATTTCCTAGACACTCTGATTAACTTAAAAAAGTAAAGTATGAATTACAAAAATGCTCCAATTACATTTCTTTTAAAGGAATTGTTAGGGGTGCAGAAAATGACCGAACTATTACAACTACCATGGCAGCTCTTCCATTACTGGAAGACATAGCTTATGGAAGAATTAGAAGAGAGCGAGTATTCAGGGATCATAGTGATTTCTTGGCCCATGATGATGACTGACTTCTAAGTCGATTCAGATTTCCAAGAGCAATCCTTTTGGAGCTGTGTGCTAAACTGGGGCCAGGATTACAAAGGCAGACAATGAGGAATTGCGCCAGAATTCCCTTCCCCACTGGTGGGCATGCCCTTTTACTGAGCACAAAGCAACAAAGTGTCCCAACTTCCCACAATACTGGCACGCCTTGGTGCACATTCGCCGCTGATGCTTAGCCGGTGATAAACAAGCCTGGTCAATCTGCATGTTCTCAGAGGCCGACTCCCTAGGAGAAAGTGTATAATTGACGGAATGTGGAAGTCTGTCTCTTCCTCACTGATGGTCAAGATTAGGGATGAAACGGTTTCACAGAAAACCACAATAAAATTCCTGATGGTTAGTATTACCATTTCAAATTTTAATTATCTTTAAAACCATGGTTGATTGCCATGCTTTGAAATACTCACATTAAATAGCATTAACCAAAGTTAGCAACAGGTGTTCCAGACCCACAGGCGATGCATGAACATGGGATTCTTTAGTGTCAGTGAATACTGTACATGGTGGAAGGCAGTTACAGCACTCCAGAGATGTTTCAGCCTTATAAGAGGACTAAGTCTGAAGTGCGGTGATATTTTGGTTTTTAATCTTCGTGACCACTACCACCCACTTCATTATAGTGAATGCAAAGTTAACTTTTACATCGATGCATGACGCTGGAACATCTGAATAGAGTAAAGTGTCTGTCTAACTGGCTTATAGCATGTCAATAATGTAAACTGAATTTTCAGTGTTACCTACCCTTGTAAAGGCACCACACGTTGTCTGTGGTGTAGTGGGGTCAGCGCTCTTTTTGCCTGATCCTCAAAACTAGCTGAATGCCCATCTGCTAGCGATGGCCATATGATGTACCATGAACCATTTGCCCACTCGATGATGCTCTTTGTTTGCTTTGGGACAGGGATCACTATCTAGTGGGGTAAAAAAAAATACAGCAAATTGAAATCTGATAGTTCTCAATTTTTCTTCTTGGGGGTTTGCATCTCTGTCACCTTTTTCACCTCTGACCCATGTGGAATGTGTGGGATTTTGAGGCCGCAGTGTTTTACAGTTTGGCATGTTAATGCACATGTGTGATTTCCCCCTTTATAGTGTTGGTGTTTAGCCCCAGTTTTTGGGTATAATTTATAAAGTATAATTGCCTATTGACCCATGGACATGCATATTATCTGGAGCACCTCAGAGTATAAAAAAGCTGGTGGCAATGTAACCCCATTTCCCAGCAATAACAATGGGGCTTTGGCTAGTTCAATTTTTGATTTTACGTCGGCATTAAATTTCCAAAGGAAAAGTTTCATTTTTCTTTAGATTGTTCTGAATGTATTTGTATTCTCTCACACTCATCGCTAACTTTTATATTGCACAAATTTACATTTGACATTTGGAACCCACAGAATTCATTTTTATTGCTGCTTGTATATTTACATTTAGAATCTAGTGAAAGGATCATTGTCAAAACAATATGGCAATTTGGTCCTGAATATGTACCATCTGTCCCTAAAAAGCAAAAACAAGATCAAAATGCTCAGTTTCAGAAAGCACTTTTTGTGGTGCTGATTTCTGATACAACAGAAATGAAAACTACTCAAAATGAAACTACATCAAAATGAATCCAAAAACAGTGTTCATGACAGCTTATGCATAATGCTGTTTTGGGAAACAAATCATTTTATTGAAAGCAAATTCAGAACGTGAGGACAGTGCAGTCCAGTACTTTTGTATTAGCTTCATTTTCATTTTCTTACGTTTATTTCAGAATTTGGTCATCTGGTTATGTATGACTTTTTGCATACATTTATTTACAAATTAAGAGGAACAAGAAATATCACTACAATACAATCTACAACAAAATATTTGTAATGTATGCTAAGAATGTCATTGTGGCCTCTATTATATTTAAGCATTAAAGAGTGCACAATGAATTGATTATTGAGCTCTCTGTGCCCCACATTCATTAAGCATCTTCTTCACTTCTCTCAGCTCATTCAGACCATCCTCTAATTGCCTTGCTGTCTCTCTGATAACTGCTATGAACTCAACTGCAGCAGACGTTTTCTCATTTGGCGAATTAGTACTATTTTCCCTCATGTTATGGATCTCTTTGGCATCATTAGCGATGAAATACACATCCAGAGCGATGAAGAGTCCAGAGAGCACCCCGGTGAAGACTCCCGCCACCTGCACAGCTCTAGATGCTTGAGCAGCTACCTTGCCCAAGTTGGCTACCTGAACCAGCCGAACTACTTCAGGCACACTCACAGCCAGACCCCTGCCCAGCCGGGATCCAACCTGCATCATATTGTCGACATTCTGGGGGGATCCCCCCTCAGTTTTTTTCTTGACGGATTTCAGCTTTTGCAGATTCTCTATGTTTTCACTGAGCTCTCTCAGACATTCAGTGATGGGCTGCATCAAGTCTTCATAGTCCTTCATAAGTTTTTCAAAGTTCTTGCGATCCATTGACTCATTAACCATTTTGGTGATGTTGGAGACACCACTAGTCACCCCTCCGGCAGTAGCTATGCCAAGTCCCACCCCAGTCACAGCCAGAGAAGCTCCAAAGGTGAAGGGGGCCAAGGCTAATCCAACCACAGATGTGACCCCTCCGATTGCACTGACCACCCCTCCTGTCAAGCTGCCCACTGTGGTCCTAAAGTGCACACGCTCAAGACCATCTGCAACCTCTCTCAGATCTTTCACTTTCTGCTCTAAGATGTCAACAGAGAACTTGAATAAAGTTAGGAACAAGGAAATGCCTTTTTCTATCTGATTTTCTATTTCAAATGACCTGTGGGAAGGAAACGAGAGGCAATGAACATACAGATTGTGCTTTTATAAATACATCAGATATTCTTAATATAATCCATATCATATGGTATCGATATCTCTAATGCCACTACACACAGAAGGGTAACACGAAACTAGACAGAAATTTGAACTCACAAATTTGTCTGTCTTGAAGTCGTTAGTTTTAATTTCATATGCATGCATATATTTTATCATTCATTTCTAAATGTGTCATGGTTTTTTTTATGTGTTTTACATATTTTCCCATGACACTGGCCAGGATAAGTGGTAAGAATATTGATTGGATTTAAGATATTTGGGTGATAGACGGATTTTAGATATTGGGATATATTTTTCCCATCACATTTTAATTTAAAAGTGATTTTTATTTTCAGGGCCAAATTTAAGCACTTATCTTACTCCACATCTGCAAATCCTTCATCCATCCAGTCATCATAGCCTGAAACAGGAAAAATATATATAAAAAACACTGCAAATTTTCAATATCTAGTAATTTAACCCCAGTATAACATGATTACTAGGCCTGTTTCGACATAGTAAACATGCTTTCAGGTTGGCAATTTTCTATTACCTTTATCTTGTATTTCATTAATCTCCTAAAGAAGACAAAGACAAATAATTAGGCATGATGTTTCTTACAATAAAATTATAGATACAGGTGAACCTGACTTAAGATGTTATGAGTGTTTTTGAAAATAGTTTCAAATTACAAATGATTTAAAATCAAATTAAGGACCCCATAAAAGGTATCTTAAAAACAAAAAAGAACATAAAAAAGTAAATTAACATCATTTTAAAATAGAAAAATGGTAACAATAGACTTGTACATCATGAAGTAAGGATTAATAAAGGTAATTAAATGATTTCCCTATTTAGTCTTGTTTAAGTTTCCTGTGTGGCAATAAAAATGTCTTGTATGCAACAGATACAGACATCAGGAGTTAGAATGAATGTCCTAAGCCTTGGAAAGTTGAGTGAACACCTATAAATGAAAATTCTTTGTAACATGGAAAGAGTATGTAACAGTACATGTCTGACATACTATTCACTGATTGTGTGTTGATAGCATTCTAAGCTGTCCTTTAACTAGTGTTAGAGGACCATACTTTGATGAATCAAAGATACTGAAATTGAGAACATACTGTAAATTTATTTGTTAGCAAAGAATATTCAATGTATTTTTAGTAAACGTTAAGTAGGTAACAAGTGTAGAAAATCTCTGTGTGCAAAAACTTTTGACTGGTAGTGTATATTAGAAAAACCTTTGGAGAAGCAGAGAACTAATAATAAGAATGGACTGAGGGAATGTGATTTTGCTAACTAATAAAACACGCAACTCTCCAATCCCAGGACATCTGAGTACCACAAAGTAGAGGCTGCTGAACATGGCAAACAGAATCTCACTAATACAAATAACATCATTCATTATGTTAAAGTTCATTTTAGTGATTAAACACTTACGGCTTGAATGCATGGAGCAGTGGTGCCCTCCGAACTCGCCATTGCTGAAAAGTACAAGGATCCTGTGAGAGTTCATAACAGAAACTGAAAGGCACAACAATCATGTGACCAGCATTACCTTTGATCAGTACAGTATTTTTCTATTATAGTTTTCCATTTAGTTTGCATTTTTCCCCCCTGGAAGCCCAGCACTGTATCCTTAACACAGCACAGAATTGTCCACTTGGGCTGCAATTTGTCTACTATAAACAAAAGTATGTCAACTCTGCCAATTGTATTTCTAGTACACAAACATATTTTTAATTTATGACAGAGTCCTTCATATGTACACTGACAAGCATGAATATATGATATGGATATATAGAGGGTATAACCTTTTTGCTACAGATCACCCCTGTTGAAAACACCAAGTTACACTAGCTCTGGTGGACACTCTCATATGGATAATTTATCATTTCCCTTACCAGATGGTACCGACCTTAACAGGAGGTGTGTTTCTCCGTGCGTCCGGGTAGAAATCAGTTCAGCTGTTTCTTGTGCTAAGCACCTGTAATAAAGGGTACGTAATAAAGGTATAACATCACTTCCCCGCTGGGACACGCCCCCCTCAGACAGACTGAGTGGCAAAACATGCTATAACATGGCTGATTTAACTGCAAAATAAATGATTATCTGCTTAAATTAAAAGCAATTGAACTCAACAGAGATCTGTACAATTTACCAAAGGACCAGTGGACTATAGACATTGATATGTGGTCAGGAACCGGGTTTCCTGCATTTATATGTACAGCACCCTCCACAATTATTGGCACCCCTGGTAAAGATGTGTACTTAGGCTTATAATAAACTCATTTCTTATTGCAGTAGTATAATCTCACACTGAAAGTTGGAGAATACACAGAGAGGGATGTTTGACCAGTCCTCTTTGCACAGTCTCTCTAGATCATCCAAAGTCTTGGGTCCTCCCTTATGCACTCTCCTCTTCAGCTCACCCCACAGGTTTTCTATGGAATTTAGGTCTGGGGACTGAGCTGGTCATGGAAGAAGGTTGATTTTGTGTCTAGCGAAACATTTCTCTGTTGACTCGGCCATATGCTTAGAATCGTTATCCTGCTGAAAGACCTAATGATGACCCATTTTCAGTTTCCTGGAAGAGGCCAACCAGATTTTTATTTAAAAAGTCCTGGTATACAGGTTACACTCTAACAAGGTTCCCAGGGCCTTTGGAAGAGAATCAGGCCCACAGCATCACAGATCCTCCACCATGCTTAACAGTGAGCATGAGGTCCTTTTCCGCATATTCATCCTTTGTTTAACGCCAGACACACCTGGAGTGTTTTTTGCCAAAAAGCTCAATCTTAGTCTCATCTGACCAAAGCACACAGTTCCAGTTAAAGTCCCAATAGCGCTTAGCAAACTACACATGTTTACATTTGTGATTGTAGGACAGCAAAGGCTTTTTCCTGGCATGCCTCCCAAACATCCTGTTGCCAATTAGATAGTGTCTAATGGTTGTTTTGGAGACTTGGTGACCCCAAGATGCCACCCTTTGCTGCAGTTCTCTAATAATGAGCTTTGGATAATCTTTTACCTCCCTTACCATCCTCCTCACTGTGCATGGTGTCAAGATTAACTTGGGTCCTCATCCAGCCTAGATTGTCACAGTTTCAGTTGTTTTAAACTTTTTAATTATTGCTCTGACTGTAAATATTGGCAAGTTTAAGCGAGTAGCTATTTTCCTGTAGCCATTTCCTGACTTATGAAGATCAGCACACATCTGTCTTACTCAAATGGCATGTTCTCTTGTCTTTCCTATTTTGAAGAGTGGATAAGAGAAATGGGTCTCTGTGTCACGTCATATTTATACCCCAGGGAAACAGGAAGTCATGGATTACTAATAAAAATTTCCTAGACACTCTGATTAACTTAAAAAAGTAAAGTATGAATTACAAAAATGCTTCAATTACATTTCTTTTAAAGGAAGTGTTAGGGGTGCAGAAAATGACCGAACTATTACAACTACCATGGCAGCTCTTCCATTACTGGAAGACATAGCTTATGGAAGAATTAGAAGAGAGCGCGTATTCAGGGATCATAGTGATTTCTTGGCCCATGATGATGACTGGCTTCTAAGTCGATTCAGATTTCCAAGAGCAATCCTTTTGGAGCTGTGTGCTAAACTGGGGCCAGGATTACAAAGGCAGACAATGAGGAATTGCGCCAGAATTCCCTTCCCTACTGGTGGGCATGCCCTTTTACTGAGCACAAAGCAATAAAGTGTCCCAACTTCCCACAATATTGGCACGCCTTGGTGGACATTCGCCGCTGATGCTTAGCCGGTGATAAACAAGCCTGGTCAAACTGCATGTTCTCAGAGGCCGACTCCCTAGGAGAAAGTGTATAATTGACGGAATGTGGAAGTCTGTCTCTTCCTCACTGATGGTCAAGATTAGGGGTGAAACAGTTTCACAGAAAACCACAATAAAATTCCTGATGGTTAGTATTACCATTTCAAATTTTAATTATCTTTAAAACCATGGTTGATTGCCATGCTTTGAAATACTCACATTAAATAGCATTAACCAAAGTTAGCAACAGGTGTTCCAGACCCACAGGTGATGCATGAACATGGGATTCTTTAGTGTCAGTGAATACATGGTGGAAGGCAGTTACAGCACTCCAGAGACGTTTCAGCCTTATAAGAGGACTAAGTCTGAAGTGTGGTGATATTTTGGTTTTTAATCTTCGTGACCACTACCACCCACTTCATTATAGTGAATGCAAAGTTAACTTTTACATCGATGCATGATGCTGGAACATCTGAATAGAGTAAAGTGTCTGTCTAACTGGCTTATAGCATGTCAATAATGTAAACTGAATTTTTAGTGCTACCTACCCTTGTAAAGGCACCACATGTTGTCTGTGGTGTAGTGGAGCCAGCGCTCTCTTTGCCTGATCCTCAAAACTAGCTGAATGCCCATCTGCTAGCGATGGCCATATGATGTACCATGAACCATTTGCCCACTCGATGATGCTCTTTGTTTGCTTTGGGACAGGGATCACTATCTAGTGGGGTAAAAAAAAATACAGCAAATTGAAATCTGATAGTTCTCAATTTTTCTTCTTGGGGGAGGGGGGGGTGGGTTTGCATCTCTGTCACCTTTTTCACCTCTGACCCATGTGGAATGTGTGGGATTTTGAGGTCGCAGTGTTTTAGAGTTTGGCATGTTAATGCACATGTGTGATTTCCCCCTTTATAGTGTTGGTGTTTAGCCCCAGTTTTTTGGTATAATTTATAAAGTATAATTGCCTATTGACCCATGGACATGCATATTATCTAGAGCACTTCAGAGTATAAAAAAGCTGGTGGCAATGTAACCCCATTTCTCAACAATAACAATAGGGCTTTGGCTAGTTCAATTTTTGTTGTTACATCGGCATTAAATTTCCAAAGGAAAAGTTTAATTTTTCTTTAGATTGTTCTGGATGTATTTGTATTCTCTCACACTCATCGCTAACTTTTATACTGCACAAATTTACATTTGACATTTGGAACCCACAGAACTCATTTTTATTGCTGCTTGTATATTTACATTTAGAATCTAGTGAAAGGATCATTGTCAAAACAATATGGCAATTTGGTCCTGAATATGTACCATCTGTCCCTAAAAAGCAAAAAAAAGATCAAAATGCTCAGTTTCAGAAAACACTTTTTGTGGTGCTGATTTCTGATACAACAGAAATGAAAACTACTCAAAATGAAACTACATCAAAATGAATCCAAAAACAGTGTTTATGACAGCTTATGCATAATGCTGTTTTGGGAAACAAATCATTTTATTGAAAGCAAATTCAGAACGTGAGGATAGTGCAGTCCAGTACTTTTGTATTAGCTTCATTTTCATTTTCTTACGTTTATTTCAGAATTTGGTCATCTGGTTATGTATGACTTTTTGCATTCATTTATTTACAAATTAAGAGGAACAAGAAATATCACTACAATACAATCTACAACAAAATATTTGTAATGTATGCTAAGAATGTCATTGTGGCCTATATTATATTTAAGCATTAAAGAGTGCACAATGAATTGATTATTGAGCTCTCTGTGCCCCACATTCATTAAGTATCTTCATCACTTCTCTCAGCTCATTCAGACCATCCTCTAATTTCCTTGCTGTCTCTCTGATCACTGCTATGAACTCAACTGCAGCAGACTTTTTCTCCTTTGGCGATTTAGTACTATTTTCCCTCATGTTGTGGATCTCTTTGGCATCATTAGCGATGAAATACACATCCAGAGCGACGAAGAGTCCAGAGAGCACCCCGGTGAAGACTCCCGCCACCTGCACAGCTCTAGATGCTTGAGCAGCTACCTTGCCCAAGTTGGCTACCTGAACCAGCCGAACTACTTCAGGCACACTCACAGCCAGACCCCTGCCCAGCCGGGATCCAACCTGCATCATATTGTCGACATTCTGGGGGGGTCCCCCCTCAGTTTTTTTCTTGACGGATTTCAGCTTTTGCAGATTCTCTATGTTTCCACTGAGCTCTCTCAGGCATTCAGTGATGGGCTGCATCAAGTCTTCATAGTCCCTTATAAGTTTTTCAAAGTTCTTGCGATCCATTGACTCATTAACCATCTTGGTGATGTTGGAGACACCACTAGTCACCCCTCCGGCAGTAGCTATGCCAAGTCCCACCCCAGTCACAATCAGAGAAGCTCCAAAGGTGAAGGGGGCCAGGACTAATCCAACCACAGAGGTGACCCCTCCGATTGCACTGACCACCCCTCCTGTCAAGCTGCCCACTGTGGTCCCAAAGTGCACACGCTCCAGACCATCTGCAACCTCTCTCAGATCTTTGACTCTCTGCTCAAAGATGCCAACATAGGACTTAAATAAAGTTAGGAACAAGGAAATGCCTTTTTCGATCTGATTTTCTATTTCAAATGACCTGTGGGAAGGAAACGAGAGGCAATGAACATACAAATTGTGCTTTTATAAATACATCAGATATTCTTAATATAATTCATATCATATGGTATCCGATATCTCTAATGTCACTACACACAGAAGGGCAACACGAAGCTGGACAGAAATTTGAACCCACAAATTTGTCTGTCTTGAAGTCAAGTTAGTTTTAATTTCATATGCATGCATGTATTTTATCATTTATTTCTAAATGTTTATGTGTTTTACATATTTTCCCATGACACTGGCCAGGATAAGTGGTAAGAATATTGATTGGATTTAAGGTATTTGGGTGATAGACGGATTTTAGATATTGGGATATATTTTTCCCATCACATTTTAATTTAAATGTGATTTTTATTTTCAGGGCCAAATTTAAGCACTTATCTTACTCCACATATGCAAATCCCACATCCACCCAGTCATCATAGCCTGAAACAGGAAAAATATATATAAAAAACACTGCAAATTTTCAATATCTAGTCATTTAACCCCAGTATAACATGATTACTAGGCCTGTTTGGACATAGTAAACATGATTTCAGGTTAGCAATTTTCTATTACCTTTAACTTGTATTTCATTAATCTCCTAAAGAAGACAAAGACAAATAATTAGGCATGATGTTTCTTACAATAAAATTATAGATACAGGTGAACCTGACTTAAGATATTATGAGTGTTTTTGAAAACAGTTTCAAATTACTAATGATTTAAAATCAAAATAAGGACCCCATAAAAAACCAAAAAAGAACATAAAAAAGTAAATTAACAGCATTTTAAAATAGAAAAATGGTAACAATAGACTTGTACATCATGAAGTAAGGATTAATAAAGGTAATTAAATGATTTCCCTATTTAGTCTTGTTTAAGTTTCCTGTGTGGCAATAAAAACGTCTTGTATGCAACAGATAGTGCAGACATCAGGAGTTAGAATGAATGTCCTAAGCATTGGAAAGTTGAGTGAACACCTATAAATGAAAATTCTTTGTAACATGGAAAGAGTATGTAACAGTGCATGTCTGACATACTATTCACTGATTGTGTGTTGATAGCATTCTAAGCTGTCCTTTAACTAGTGTTAGAGGACCATACTTTGATGAATCAAAGATACTGAAATTGAGAACATACTGTAAATTTATTTGTTAGCAAAGAATATTCAATGTATTTTTAGTAAACGTTAAGTAGGTAACAAGTGTAGAAAATCTCTGTGTGCAAAAACTTTTGACTGGTAGTGTATATTAGAAAAACCTTTGGAGAAGCAGAGAACTAATAATAAGAATGGACTGAGGGAATGTGATTTTGCTAACTAATAAAACACGCAACTCTCCAATCCCAGGACATCCGAGTACCACAAAGTAGAGGCTGCTGAGCATGGCAAACAGAATCTCACTAATACAAATAACATCATTCATTATGTTAAAGTTCATTTTAGTGATTAAACACTTACGGCTTGAATGCATGGAGCAGTGGTGCCCTCCGAACTCGCCATTGCTGAAAAGTAGAAGGATCCTGTGAGAGTTCATAACAGAAACTGAAAGGCACAACAATCATGTGACCAGCATTACCTTTGATCAGTACAGTATTTTTCTGTTCTAGTTTTCCCTGTTGTTTGCTCAAGTATTTTTTCCCGGAAGCCCGGCACTGTACACATTCTCTACCTAAGCTTAAATTCGTCTACTATAAACAAAAATATCAACTGTCCCAATTGTACTTCTAATATAATAACATACATTTTTCTACATAAAAGGTCTAACTGCTTGTGAGTCATTTGCATGTATATATGAAGGCTATAACCTTGTTGCTACAACTTACCCCGTTCAAAAGTTACACTAGCTCTGGTGGAGCTTCTCAGATAGTTCACTTGCCTTTATGTTTGTTTTCCATCCTAGGTGGCTGCCACAGGTAAAAAAAATCTTGGGAGACTGATATACAAGAACAGTCACCTTGGGGGAATGCAGGAAAAATATATATACATGAGAGGGGGTTAAGTTGGAGGTGGCAGTTCCTTTAGGGCAGTTTTCCTCCAATATTCTGTATGAGAGAGGTCCACTATTCCAGTGTTGCTTTGTTACCTAGCTGTGTTTTATTTCATGGCCTTTAGTTGCATTTGACTGTATTTAATCAGTTGTTTTATGTGTTATCTGTGAAATCACTTGTCTTATGAATAAAGGCCATTAGAAACATTAAATATGGTGCCTGAGCACAGTTACAGACTCAGCATGCACAAGCAATGGGTTTTGCTCTGTCCACAAATCAAGAGCAGACTTATTCCTTTGTTAACCAGTGCTCAGTGTCCCGTCCCTTGTCCTGCTTTAGAGAATACACACTTCTGGGGACAAAGGAGGCAGGGGTGCATAAACACTGAAGTTAAACTGCCTTCTGCATAGACCAGAATCTCAGTGGATCCTCAGAACACAATAGCACCATAAAAATACTCTTGAGATGCAGAGAACTAACGACAAGAACGATGTGACTTTGTTAACTAATAAATACGCAAGTATGAATCATTAATCCCAGGTCTTCTGAGTACCTGTCCATTACTGTTCCGTTGGCAGGATAGTCTCACAAAGTAGAGGCTGGTGAGCATGGCAAACATAATCTCACAAATACAAATAACATAATTAAGTTAATTTTAATGATTATGTACTTACGACTTCAATGTGTGGAGCAATGGTGTCCTCCAAGGATCCTGTGAGAATCCATGACAGAAACTGAAAGGTACGACTACTCCAGCACTACCTTTGTTCAGTACAGTTTTTCCTATTCTTGTTTTCCATGTTGTTTGCAATTCTTTTTCCCCTGGAAGCCCAGCACTGTATCCTTAAGACAGCACAGAATTCTCCACCTGGGCTTGGGATTTCTCTACTATAAATATAAGTATGTCAACTCTCCTAAGTGTATTTCTAGTAAACTAGCATATTTTTAATTTATGATAGAGTCCTTCATATGTACACTGACAAGCATGAATATATGATATGGATATATAGATGGTATAACCTTTTTGCTACAGATTACCGCTGTTGAAAACATCAAGTTACACTAACTCTGGTGGACACTCTCCGATGGTTCACTTGCCTTTGTGGTTCTTTTCCTTGCTAGGTAGTACAGACCTTGACGTGAGGTGTGTTCCTCCCTTCAGGTAGAAATGACGTTCCTTGTGTTATGTAAGCACCTGTAATAGAGGGTATGCATTGACGTTACGTCCCCGCCGGGACACGCCCTCATCAACTGACCGAAGGAGCACTGGACCATAGACATTGATATGTGGCCAAGAATCAGGTTTTCTGAGATTTATATGCACCTGATTTTGATGCTGAGGAAACAAACAAAACTAAGCCTGAAGCATACTGTACAAAAGACTTTTGTAGAAACTTTTAAAGTTATCTGGTGGTCTAAACTTGCTTTGTGGAGTAGCCTCTTATAAGGAAAACTGTGTTTGTCTTGGCTAGCTAACACTATTTAACCTTTCATCACTTTGATACGGTGCATCATTATTCTTATGACCCTGTCTAGGGGAAAGAGCCGTAATAGATGTGGGGGGGGTAATGGCAGTGATAGTATTCAGACAGAAGTGATAATACAATAATATGATAATGATAGAGTACAAATAGAATAGAATAGAATAGAATAGACCTTTATTGTCATTGTAATTAAAAAAAAAAAACAACAACAAATGACCATTTAGCAGCTCTAGGATTGTCAGCATAGAAATGACATAAATACAACAAACATAAATAAGAACACTGTGAGGTAGTATGTACTGAAGTACTACTGCAAAATTATAATAACATAAAGTGCAAGTGAAAATAAGAGTGACAGGGAGTAATGAACTTTCAGTTCTTCGGGTAGGGATTATGCCTGTGGAAAGAAGCTGCTTTTTAATCTGTTAGTTTTGGTCCTAATTGTTCTTTATCTTTTTCCAGAGGGCAATGTAGAGAAAAGGTGATGTCCAGGGTGGGTGGAGTCCTTTGAAATGCAGCTGGCTTTCTTTTGAAGTCAGCCAATGTAAACGTCTCTGAGGGAGGGTACAAACAGAGTAATAGTGCCGATGGCGCGGCCCGCCACCCTCACTGCCCGTTGCAGGTCCTTCCTGTTCTCTTCTGTGCAGCTGGTGAACCATACCATGCACTAGTAGGTCAGGAGGCTCTCTATTGTTCACCAGTAGAAGTTGCTCTGCAGGTGATAAATTTGACTATAGTGTTGGTAACATGTATAGGGAAGCAGTCGTGGGTAAAGAGGGAGTAGAGGAGGCTGCTGAGGACACACCTTTGTGGTGTAACAGTGTTCAGGATGAGTGGATGATGTGACATCTCCCATCCTGACATTCTGGGGTCTATTGCTCAGGAAGTCCAGTATCCATGTACTGAGTGTACTGCCTAAGCCCAGATTACTCAGTTTTTGAACCAGTTTGTGGGAGATGACTGTATTAAAAGTCAAGCTGAAATCCACAAACAATATTCTTACATAGATGTTTTCCTGGTCCAAGTGTGTAAGGGCAGTGCGGAGAGCTGTGATAGCTGCATCTTCTGTTGATCTGTTTGCTCGATATGCAAACTGGACCCAGGCCAAAATAACAAGCAGGAACCTCACCAAGGCCAAAATAATAAACAAAAACCCAGCCCAACTAAAACAATTCCCCATCTAACTTACCTACTCAAAACCAAGGTGCAACAAAACGCAAACACTTCCCTTGCTCCCTGACTAATAAAAACATAACCAAACACACTCAAACACAAATGGCAGTTACTTCCTACTGTCACCCCCCTTAGATCTGCCTCTCCTCTTTCTTCCCTGGGGGGTATTCCAGAAAGCAGGTTATGTGACATACCCGGGTAAGTTTAAGGGTAAGTTAGTGGATAACCTCAACTTTCGGTTCCAAAAACGGAGGTTAACTTTCTGAGTATGTACGTAACCATAGCAGCTTACTGTCTGAAGATAACCTGCTACTGAGCAGGTTATGTTCCAGGGTCAGTTTGTTGCAGAAGGTTACTGAGCATGGCGTGCCCTTTTGATGACGATCCTGTGGACGTGGAGGCACAAATTATACAAGGTTTTTTTCGCCGGGAGAGAGTTATAAGACTGCGTATTGATGTCTTTTCATTTCCTAATGATTATTTGAAAATTCTCATTACTTTTTTCCACTAACTATAGGTAATCATTACAGGACAGTACAATGCTGGTTACCACTGGTTGCCCTCAGATGGGGTGAGGGGAGGTGGTGGTGGGCCTCCGCCAGTTAGACGGGCTTCAGCCTTTTTTCTATTAGCTACATGACAGAAAGAATATACTAAATCGTGTTTAATAAATAGTTCAGTGATCGTGTAATCAAATATTACCTTTTTGCAGAATGTTTTTGTGTTTCATTTTGACTTGGCTCAAAGTTATTCTGGCTACAGAAGGATTACACCTTATTAAATAAGAAACCATATATTCCTAGTCGATACACATTGTTATTTTAACCTAAAGAAACGAATGGCAGGACAAGTAAATGCTTTCATAGTGATTTAACAGTCAAAAGGATGCGGAAGCGGTGTTTAATTATTTTGCATTATAATAAAAGGGGAGGCGATGTCAAATTTGCAATTTAATACACACGCGTTTACTCTGTCCGTTATTTTTTGCCAAGCCAACTCTTTCTTTAGCCGATGCAGTCGTATTGCTTTTTTTTCATTATTATTGGCTTGAATTCTTCATATGCGTGCATTAAAACGTCCAACTTCGCCTCTGTGAAGTATGCCGCTCTCTTCTTTTCACTTTGATTTTCCATTTTGACTCGTGAAATCGGCGATCAGTTGAAAACGTCTTTATGTATGCACGGTGCACGCGCATTAACTCTGGGTAACCAATAGGAGGTTGATTGAACTTACTCTTCTCAGGTGTTTTGGAACCGACATACTCATGGTATGCGGGTTTGGGGTATATCAACCCAGAGGTTATGATTTACCAAATGGTAAGTTAACCAAGCTTTCTGGAATACCCCCCAGATCTGTCATTGATGTAATATCCCCATGTTGCCTGTGCTTTGCCTTCCTTTGTCTTCCCCTGTGATTCTGTTTATTTGCTGTTTTGCCCCCATTTTTAGTTTAATAAAGTCCATTTTGCATGTATATATCCCACTCCCAAGTGCAAACGAAACATAGCTTCTACAACTCAGCTTTTTCTGTTTTTCTTCATTTCAGTTTTAATGTTTGACTTTTGGTAAACAGCTTTTCAGTTAAAATATTATTTAAAAAAACACATTTCACTACACGCGCATCATGGCGGTTCGGCATGGTGCAGACGGAAAGGTGATGATCCTCATGTGACTCTGAGGCAAAGGAGTTTATTAATAAACAGAACTGAACACCAAAAGGGGAAACCACAAAATAAAGGGACTGCAAGGGGTCAAAACAAAAACAGGAAAAACAAGGATTAACAATATTGTTGTGCCCAAATTTCACTGCCTGCCCTAAATCCACTCCACTCCCCTTTATGTGAACAGTACTTGCACATTAATGCTGTTTAAAGGTTGCCAGTTCACATAATATCCTTTATTCACTACTTTATTACAGTGATGGGATGAGTTGAAGTAGTTCCATCTAGACATTCAATAGTATAACCGAAACCTGTAATATTTAGACAATTATATTTGGGTGATTCCGCTGAATCAGTGCCATGTGCATGTTATAAATCTACAATTACCTACATTTCATTTTTTCATCTTTCAACACTGAATCTAATAACACATATTTAACTAGTGGTCAATAACAGACAACTTGGTTGTATTTTTGAAGGTTTTTAAGTGGAAAATGGTTGCATTTTTTTCAGTCCTGCTGCCAAAACCTCATACATCTGTTTAAATGTAATTTGAAGATCATAACAACTAGTTCTTGTGTTCCTCTCAGTAAAGTGCAACCTTTTTAAAGAAATGATTGGTTACATGTGAGGAAAAAAAAAGGTTGTTGTGGGTTGCCTGTATTGGTGTATGCTAATTGATTTGAGTGGTGTAGCTGTTCTTGTAAATGTGAGCCCCAAATAAAAACCAGTACTGTCATGCTATGCAAATATACATCCAGCACCATTGGTCTACAGGGGAGTGGGTGGTACCAGGTGCTGCACAGAGAATATCACAACTGTCCTAATACCTTTCCACATATATGTTAATCATCCAAGGGCAGGACTGGAAATCAAATATACCCCCACATCTTTAAAATATAAAACACACTGGAGACGTGTTCTGTACATCTCCAATATGGTATGGGTCCACACCATTCAGTGTTATCTTTCACACTTTACAGCAGGGGTGCCCAACTCCAGTCCTGGAGGGCCTGTGTAGCTTAGATCTTTCCCAAGGAGTTGAATCAGGTGTGTTAAATGAGGGGAAACCCAAAAATGTGCAGGGGTCTGGCCCTCTAGGACTGGAGTTGGGCACCCCTGCTTCACAGTGTGCCTTGAGTGTTGTTTTTACAGTGTTAATCTTTATTAACTCTAATAGTGTTCAATTTTACACCATAGGGCAGGGGTCTCCAACTCCGGTCCTGGATAGCTACCGTCCAGTAGGTTTTCTATCATACCCAGCTTCTGATGAGCCACACCTGTTCTTAGGTAAATACCAGGAACAGGTGTGGCTCATCAGAAGCCAAGTGGGACAGAAAACCTACTGGATAGTAGCTCTCCAGGACCGGAGTTGGAGACCCCTGCTCCAGATCCTTTCACCCTGGAAGGGTTCAGTACCTTTTTTCGACCATGAGATGGCGACATTGCATCACTGTTACCCATCTTGCGCAAAAAGCACCCATGGGATTTCATGGGCAGTGCCTGTTCAGAAGCTATAAAAGCACCGCAAAAGTCAATCGATCAAGTAAAAACTGTGTTGTACAAAAGAGATTAAATTTTATTTTTTTAAAAAACATAAGCATTTTCAAATGGCATAAGCATTTTCAAATGGCATCAAATTGATTTCATATTCGCTCACTTACATTTTGTCCAGACTACCTTAAATCCGACAAGTTACCCGGATAAGCCAGTAACCCCCCGCTTCGTAGTACAGGCCACTGGTCCAATGAAAACAAAGGGGAGTGTTTATAAAGAAAAGCTGGAGACTGGCGCCAAATCCGACGGCTTTTTTTTTTTCCACTCTGGTGAAATAATAGAGAAATTCAAACCAGAAGAGGTGACCGACGCAAATATGGAGTGGGCGACAACAGAAGTTGAGGATGATGCGAAGGTGGAAAGTGGACATTCCACTTCAAGCGAAGAGGATGCGGAAGAATTAACTTACACATCAAGGGACGGACAAATATGTTGGTCCTCAAGACCAGTCTCAGAACGCAAAGCAGGCAGGCTGCCTGCGGAATTTGTCATGAAGTCCACTCCAGGGCCAACGAGGTTTTGTCGCTCTAGAGTACATGATGTACTCTCGGTTTTTGAATTATTTATTCCAACCACAGTGGAAGACATAATAATTAAGTTTACTAATATCGAAGGCCAAAGGAAGCATGGCACCCAGTGGAGGAAAACAGATCGGGATGAGATCCGATGCTATCTCGGACTTCTGTTGCTGGCTGGGATGTTTCGATCCAAGGACGAAGCTCTCGAGTGTCTTTGGGACCATGACATCGGAAGACCCATCTTCGCGGCAGCGATGTCCTTGGACAGGTATCGAGCACTCACGGCAGCACTCTGCTTTGACGATCGGGAGACTCGACCGGCCCGCAGAGCATTAGACAAGCTGACCCTCATAAGGGACATTTGGGAGACGTGGTTGGAAAGGCTTCCCATGATGTTTATACCTGGTGGAGAAGTCACAGTGGATGAGCACCTGATCCCCTTCAGAGGTAACTAATTCATGGTCTTTGTTACTTACTATTTCAAGCATAATCGACCGATCTAACGCAGTCGCTTCGTTTTAGTCCTACGGTCCTGCACCGCGGTCTTACACGCAGTTTAGAACTGTCCCTGCAGTGCTGGGTTATTTACCCCGGTTAAGTTAGCCTCATATCCGATATTCAGTTTTCTTGCTTTAATAACTTTTAACCGAAGTAAGGTGGGGCGTTTTTAATGACAAAATTGTGATGTCCAGTACACAGACAACGATGGACACCGATTATTTTTGCGCTTCAAACCATTTCGTGATTTGTGCAAAATCGTGTTAATAGCTAATTTAATAGGCCCTGTCAGGTGTAATGACATTGTGGTTTATCATTTTGGGCTCATGGCGACTGTTGCACACCCCTTTGTTTCCCAGATTGCTTTACGTACGAATTTTAATTAATTTTTGAATGTTCGAATTTAACCATGATAGTGGCAACAGAATAAATACCCCCGAGATATTGCGCAATAGCTGCTGCCACAGAGGTTAGGTATGTCACAAAAAATTTCAAAGTTGTTGGATTTAAGTTGTTGGATTTAAAAATAGCACCAGAAGAAAGGGCTTGATAAGACCTTTCCAATGATACCAAGAACTTCTTTCTGTGATGAATGGCAAGAAAGTTATAGGATATTTTGTAACGCCAATTAAGGCTTATTAACGTCCACTTAGTAACAGATAAAACAATGGAGAACCATACTTGACTTTGTGACCTGTTTATGGTGTTCAGAAAAATGAGCATAACTCTGTTATTGTTTATCAGATTTTAATAAACTAGGTATCATTAGAAAGCTTATTCCTTGCCTAGCAGTCTCAGATACACTGAGAATAAAACAAATAATTATTTAATTTATTTGTCTGTCAATTAATACTCACCGGAGAATGTATGTAGTGAATAATACAAAGAATGTCTTTTCAAAGAGTCCACAGCATCAAATTAAAAAGTACTTTGTGTTATCATTATAATCCATTCAATAATAATACATTTGAAAAGCATTGTCCATAGTAAAGTATCAAAAGGTACAGGTAAATATGCAGTATGTGCCCGTAAAGAACTGTCTGATCTCCGGGAGTTGAAGAAAAGAAGTCTTTGAGATGCTGCCTTGCTATGCCAGCCCGTGCTGGTTGTGGAGGATTAAGTTCTCTTCATGTTAAAGGTAACTGTGGTATCTACTCCATTTTATTACAAGAATATATATTCATAAACACATATAACCTCATTTAAAAGCCTTCACATCATTTTAAAGCTGTAAATTCCATGCTGAAAATCATGCTATTTTCGGCTCTTGCTGCACTGTTCACCACAACATGACCGGCTCTAGCGGCGGATCCAAAAAAGTGAACTGCTGATCGATACATTTTGCTCAAAATACGCCTAAATACAATAAACTAACTAAGAAATATAATTATCATAGTTTGAAGAATAATTCTGCTTACCTTTATTGTCCCAACGAAGGTTTTAACGAGTGAAATTTTCGGTAAGATCGGGAGGAAATTTCGAAGTTATCAGAAAGTCAGATTACCGTGTTTTGAATGGAAATCCCCAGATGAAGGTGTGTTTTACGTTATCAGAACGGGTTACCCTAATAGACACAAAAATAACACAACAAAAAGGCAAAAACTATTGGGATACCCTGGTACTCTGGGGAATGGCGACCAAATTGAAAACGAGGCTGCCTGCCAAAGCCCCTATGGTGCAGAGCTGGTGATAGTGACATACCTACAGAGGTGGCTCATAGTAGGATTTGTTGGTTTGTGTTCCATGTAGAAGTTTTGCCCTAAACATGGATGTGCATGTCCATTTTCAGTTGTGGTGGGTTTCTGAATATGGGCTTTGGAAAATCAAGCATAATAAAAAAAATAAATATTAAATGAGCAAATTGATTTGATTTGTTCTATCACAACTTGTGATCTAAAAGCAATGAGGTAGCCACACATAATATCTGCTCTATAGAAATACACTCCCATAGCCACTAGGGGAGCTCTCACCTTCTTTCAGTCCTGCTAAATTATGTTGTGCAGTCTAACAAATGGCTCTTGAGCCATGAAAAATAATGTAGTGAATTACTATATTCTCAAATTACTTTTTGTAGTTTTGTGAGCAACACCATTTATTAAACAAATCTACATTGGCAGAGTGAAGAATTAAAAATGAAAATAAACTATTATTTAAGAAATATTCATTGGAACAACAAACTGTGGAAAACTGTGAATTTACAATATTTTCCTTGAGACTTGAAGGAAGAGTCTGTTAACGGAAAATGTGCCGGTAATTTTCTTTACAGTGTACATATTGACAGTTAAATTGATAACACAAATTAATCCATAAATAAGTTGTAAAATGTGATTTAGGCAGTTCACCGTGGAACAAAGCAAATGTACCGCAGGTGAATTGGTTAATTATGTGTTTCGTCTCATTTAATACATTAGCATTACGCATTTATCCATTGAACAAAAAAAGAAAACAATAATTAAGCAAGCATTTGAATCATGGCTTCTTATATACAAACATAATTACACTGCTTATAAAAATTTATTAATTTTTTTAATACAAAAGGGTTAACAATAACATTCTATTAATCTTCCAGCTGATCAATTGAGAGGGCCATTTGCTCATATAGTCTGAATTTTTAACTAAATATACACCTTTAAAAATAAAGGTTCAAGTTAGAACCAAATGTGGTTCTTCACAGTGATGCCATAGGGGAACCTTCTTTGGTTCTACAAAGACCCTTTTACCCACTGGTTCTTTGCAGAGCCATTTATCATGAAGTTCTTTAAAGAACCTTATTAGGATCTTAAATGGAGAACCTTTAGGTTCCACAAAGAACCTTTTGTCTAAGGGTTTTCTGAAGAACCTGTTCAATTTGGTGATTTAGAAAACCACTACAGGGTCTTAGACATTTTCATCAAGGAGCCTTTACTGGATTCATGAGGAACCTTTCATGAAAGGTTCTTTTAATATCTAGAATTGTTTTTAGATAACCAACCCAGCCAACACATCCATGTGGGGCCTGCATGGGATGCACTTGGGCTGACATGGGAAACCCAAGTGGGGCCCAGTCAATTTTGTCCGCAGTTTCCATGGTGGCCCCACATGGGTTAGCCCACATAGGGTAAATGATGGGCCCTTGATGGGCTCCATATACACTGAAAAAAAGAACATGTTGGATTTACTTAATTCAATAGTGGACAGTGGTTGCACACGGCTGTTTTGCTTTGGCAGCAACTTGAACAATTGAGTTAAAGTATTAATCTTTAGTAACACTAATAGTGTTCAATTTACACCATAGGGTAAGTCAATGAGTCTCCACCTCCAAACATATGCCTCATTTTAATATGCGCACAAGTCATGAGAATCAGAAGGGCCAGCCCAGATTTGTTCCACTGAACCTCAGATGCGGACTAAATACACAAGACCAGGCGAAATAACAGGAAACAGGTGATCACAATCGGGGTAGTACACATAGGTATTGAGGGGGCGTAGCACACACAAGGATCGGACGAGCAGGTCATGACATCTACCTACTATAAAAAATGTAACATATATTTATGTATAAAAAAAATTGAGTATTCTTTAAAATTATTTATTACTATTATTATTAATAATTTCCCTTTGGGATAAATAGAGTATTTTTGAATTGAACTGGGATTTTAAGTTCCTTCACCTTTCTATTTCTCAGCTCACTTTTCGGAGGGAAGTTAATGTCGTAGTTTTTAAGAACAGTTCGCAAATGCCGCTCCACATTTCCCTTCTTCGGAATACCAATGGTACACTGACTGATGAGGCAAATGCACTTCGAATATGACATGGTGAAATAAAACAGTCCTCCTCCCATTCCTTATGGAAGTGGTCGGTTTTTGGCTTCTTACTTGGTCCAGCTCCCCCATTCATTTTTATACCCTTTCTTAAGTTTAGTAGAAATAAATTGGAGGCTAACTAGGCGACTCGGTAGCTTGCAGCAGCTGGCGCGATTGAACGCGTCATCCATCCTCTATTTTTTATGCCATACAATCTACCCACACTACCTTTGCGATTGACCATTAGATCACCATTGACGTATTGGGCACCCCTGGTGTAGACCATGTATACATCGGAGTGGATCATGAAAACAATACTGGAACAGGCCAGAAAATAAAAACGCATGTATCGATATTTATGCGGTCACATCGATGCATCGGATCGTTTGCCGTTGAATCAATATATCGATACAAATCGATGTATTGTTACACCCCTAGTGGACACATAGACACTGATCAAAGCACACTTCACTAGTTGTGCCTGTCTTGTCTAGTTTTAAAGTTATTAACCCATTCATGTATTGTCCCATTGCACATACATTCGAACATTCAAAAATTAATTAAAATTCATACGTAAAGCAATCTGGGAAACAAAGGGGTGTGCAACAGTCACCATGAGCCCAAAATGCTAAACCACCATGTCATTACAGCTGACAACACCGATTAATATTAGCTACAAACACAATTTTGCACAAATCATGAAATGGTTTGAAGCGCAAAAATAATCCATGTACATCGTTGTCTGTGTACTGGACATCACAATTCTAACTTAACCGCAGTTATTTATTTGACAGCTAATGTGCATTCTCTATGTGTTGTTGCAGGTCGATGTGCATTCAAGCAGTACATGCCGAAGAAGCCGAGGAAATACGGGATAAAGCTCTGGGTGGCCAGTGACAGTGCATCCAGTTATGCATACAATCTTCAAATTTACACCGGCAAGCCTACCACAGATGTTAGGGAATCAAAGTCAGGCTTGAGGGTCGTGCTGGACATGACGGTGGGGTTGGTCGGTCGCACTATTGTATGCAACAATTTCTTCACATCCTACGAGCTCGGACAAGAACTGCTAAAAAGGAAAATGACCATGTTGGGCACCATTAAGCGTAATAGGGGGGAACTGCCTTCCGTCTTGTTGGCTAGAAAAAGGTGTCCAGTGCACAGCTCCAAATTTGCGTATACGGCCACTACGACCGCAGTGTCCTACCAGGCCAAAAAAAGTAAAAATGTGCTCCTCATGAGCACCGCCCACAGGGAGGCCCGTATTAGCTCCCAAGTGAACTGCAAACCCCAAATAATTTTAGATTATGACAAAACTAAAGGAGGAGTTGATACTTTGGACATGTGTACAGCGAAATAAAGTCGCACATGCCGATGGTCCATGGCTGTGTTCTTCAACATGCTGGACATTTCAGCCTATAACGCCTTTGTAATTTGGCAAGAGCTGAACCCGACTTGGCACCAGGGCAAGAGGCAGTGTCGGCGGCTGTTTTTAGAGGAAGTAGGGAGAGCCCTTGTGACTCAAGCTATGGAGAAAAGGGAACGCCTCCCTCGTTCCTCCAATGCAGCCGCAATGGTGAGGGCTGCAAAGGTCCTAGCCTCCACTTCAGCGGAACCCACAGTAAAAGGGATAAGGGGTGGAAAAGGAAGGTGCGACTTCTGCCCGCGGGTTTCGGATAATAAAACCACCCGGGTGTGTGCTAAGTGTGAGAGATACACGTGCTGTAAACATTCGATGCCGTATTGCATTGAATGTAAGTAAGCGCTAGCATACAGTTCTGTTACAGTTCCCTACTTTTTTTTCCACTCATTTTATTAGCTTGGGTAATTTTCGTTGTGTTCGTTCTGTGTTGCTAATAATAATTAAAATTTCATTAGTTATAACAAAGTTAGAATGTTTTGTTGAAAAATAAAATTAATCATTTTTTTATTGATTATGAGCAATGTTACTGACTCCATTGTAGTGAAATGGAATGAAATGTGGGACATTTATTGGCACCAAACCGCTGAAGTTATGTAGCACTAAAATAAACATAATTTGAAAACTTTAATGTTTTTTATAAAATTGGTCAGTAAAATACCCATACTTCATGTGTGAATAAACATTTCAGCTGCTGTCATGGGCGATGAAATCCGCCAATAATTTCCAAAATCCCTTTGAAATACGTTGGGGTCTGGTGCTACCCCAGACAGAAGCAGTGTTACCAGGGTATATGGCATAATTTATTTATTTTTTTTAATGTTTTTTGATCCCTTTAGGTCAGGATAGTACCCATACTTCATCATGAATTGCGCTGAGGTCTTAGTAGTGGTAGATGTCTTTGGTCAGCATTAGGGCTAAACAATTAAATATGGATTTTTTTTATTGATCTCAGTGGTTTAAGTATAGATTATGTATTTGCTTATGTTCTTCTATTTCTCAGTAAGTATTGTCCACATTGTTTCCATAAGGTTACCTTTTCTCCCCGTAAAGGGATTTTCCTGAGAGAAACTGCATTGCTGGTCGTTCCTTATCCATTTGTTATGTGGACATAACATTATGTATTATACTTTTCTGCTTATATTTTCTTTGCTGATACCGTGTACTATATTGGGAAAACATCTTCAACATCATGGATAGAATTTAAACCAGGCAGTGTTAACCTCACAACTGCACTCAACACTGATTACTGTCAAACTTCAATTATTTTATTTCATTCTCAGGCCCTGTCGTCACGTGCCACGTGAGAGTGTGGGGCCTGAGAACAGTGCTGCGAGTATGCAGCAGTATGCTGTTGGGGGTACCTTCTTTCAGCTAGGAGCCTGCACGCCCAAAGAGTCACGTTGACCAATCACAATTACGCTCAGGGGACTTCTCAGACTCAGGAGGAGGTTCACCGAAAGATAAAACCTTACCCACACGAGGTATCGATCTTTTCGAGTCATTTCATTGCAAGAGCTAAGAATGGCATGCTAGCCTATGATTGTCAATTCGTGTTCAGGAGAGGGGTGGTTATGTGTGATGGTCAAAATAATAATTAAAAATGCGTTGCGAAACAAAGGCAATTCCTTAATTGAAGGTAACATTATAATTAAGCAAGTCATATTGAAAATAACTGCGAACTTAAGGTGCTTTCACATTGAATTTCCGGAACCTGGTCCCGTTTTACAAGTCCCTGTGGTGTCTCGACATGGAGCTTTTGTAGCTCGTGCCGCTTTGATGTGTCGCTTTTTCTCACCGCATAACAGGAACTGGGACCTTTATATTAAATACGCATGGGAGACGCAAACAGTTTGTAGGGTCAACTTCACAAATAATTTCATATGAAACTACACTGCCACTCTAAAACAATGGAGGAGAAATAAGTCGTTTTCTTTGTTACTTGTTAATTATTGGGGGGAGCGATTGCGATCAAAACGGGACATCGGCTTTTATTTGTGTTTTGTTCATATGACATGTTTATGATTCTTATTGAATCTGCCCCCCAGATCGATCTTTCGGTTTCACAAAACAAAAAAAATGATTTTGACATTATTCCACTAATAATTAAGTGATGGCAAGTTTCACCGCCAGCACCTGCGAATATTAGACAAAGGGTTATCGATCGAGTTTTCCGATATTAAAAAATTGAGATGTATGCAAAAAATGTATTTAATAAATGTAAGTTAAATAATAATACAACAAAAATAATTGCATATGCTCAGTTTTTGTTCCGCTAATTATATCTCTTTTCGCGACACTTCCCGCGCAATTTCCATTTTAGCATGCCATTTCTTGTGGCCAACCAACTAGCAAGCTATGGCTATAAGCACCTCCCTAGTTCGAACTTCTAACATAAGAAGTGGCGCTAAAATGGAAATTACGCGGGAAGTGCCGAGAAAAGAGACATAAACATTTATTAAATACTCAAAAACATGTCATATGAATAAAATATAAGTAAAAGCTGGTGTCTCGTTTTGATCGCAATCGCTCCCCCAATTGCTATAGTATTTGCCTTTTTTCTTCTGCTTCTCTAGCTTATGGTAAATGTAACTCCAGTAGGCTGCCCGTCAATCATGTGTCTAAGACAGTGGTTCCCAACCTTTTTTAACTCACGGCCCACACAGCCAAACACATATGTTTCCGCGGCCCACTGCAAAAGAATTTAAACGATCCCGCTTTTTGTGTCGGGTTAACTAAGTACTCGGAAGCAAGGCTGTTAATTGTCTTTATTGAATAAACTGGTAATTTATTTCATTATATATCAAATTATGATTTATTTGATTTTGACTAGACATTTTTTATTATATTAACAATATTACAATTTCTATTAATAATAATTGGCGGCCCCCCTGCAATACCGTCGCGGCCCACTAGGGGGCCGCGGCCCACAGGTTGAAAACCACTGGTCTAAGATAAGGCAGAATGTGTGGATGGAATCTTGCTTAACTTTTGCATTATGAAAACAAAACACTGACTTGTTTTATTTTTTTGTTTTGTTTTGTTTAATACTTCTGCTCTGTCAGGTTGGTGGATGGATTAAAAACCCTGGGGGTTGCAGAAGCCATCGAGAAGTACCCAGAAGCAATGAAACCTGTCTTCGTTGGTGACCCAAAAGCTCTTGAAATGCAGGACCTCCTGGACCTCTTCAGTGTTTGCTTCTCAGATCCTGGGAGCAACAGGAGGAGACTAGGGAACCGAGCCATGATGTTCTGGAAAGATTGGCTGATTGAGGTGGATGGTATGTTACTGTATATGTCTTCTTTATTGTGCAATGCTTGAAGTGTAGAGTCAGGGGCGTAGATTTAGGGTGGACGGAGGGGATGTGTCCCCACCAATATCCTCCGACCATTGAAATGTCCCCACCAATAATTTAATCCACTTAAAAAAAAAAAAAAAAAACGTGCTGTCAACATTAACCTAGACACGCAGAAAGGGATAAATCACGTTCTCTCCTTGAGTCCTCCCGCCCCCAAAACACATATGAACATTTTGATTGGCTGTGCATTTCCCTGCTATCACGTGAGAGGCTGTGGCTGCGTTCAGATACAAGCAGCGCCAAATGCAGTGGATTTTTTTCCCCGTGCAAGAAGGTGTGTTGGGTGACACATGTGAGGATGGCGGCAGCAAAAAAAAAGAAGCTGGACATAAAGAGCTTTTTTTCAAAGAAAAGTGTAAGTCACTTCAAGTTCGCTAGTGAATCCATCAAAGTCCATCAAAGTAACGACAACAGTTAACGTTAATGCTAGTGGGTTTTTTTTTTACCGCTTTGACGCACATTCATTATAGCAGGGCAGCTATAGTCAGTTTAATCTGCTGTTAGTCTGTGAACTAACAGCAGATTAAACAGCTAAATGTAAAAGTATAAATATGATCCCTGTCAGTTCTCCTAATCTAATGACGACTATTTGTCAGAAATCAGTCTTGTGAAAGAAATTGATATGCTACATACTAATATTGCCATGGCTAGAATTTTATTGACAGTTCACCAATAGACAATCCACTTCGCACAAATGGTTTTTAAAATGCATCCACTGACTTGGCAAACATTAATGATTTGATTCGAGATTTGCACACTAAGACTCAGAAAAAGTGAAATAAAATGATTGCTGTTTAAATGGCATGTGTTTATCCTGTTTTGTCAGGTGACAGAACCTAAACAACTGTGCTGTGCATCAGACAGTGATGGAGAGAAGGGGTCACAGGTGATGTTGAACGATGACTTGATATTATTATACCTAGTTGTCCTGAGATTTAACATTGTTACCAATAATAGGCTGAGGCATTCTCTGTCAATGCTCATAAGGAATCCCTCAATGTTTTTTTATTAGGGGACAGAAGCAGATCAGCCATGTTGTAGTTTAGGTGAAGAGGCAAGGTCACAGGAGGTGAATCTGAATGTTGATTATATATAACATATAATATGTGTGTGTGTATTATACATGTTGATTATACTAATATTTAACATTATGAGGAGTGATAGGCTGAGGATGTAAGTGATTCATTAGTGTTTTTGGCAAAAGTTTTGAACTGACATGTCTCACTTTTTTGTCACGCTATTTCATCAGATGGCAATCCTGTCAGGTACTAGTGCAGTCAGAGGGGAAGAGTTAGGGTCAAAGGTGAGGCCTATTAAAGGCATTGTCCAGCCCCCAAAAAAACTTTACTCACTATTTACTCTTTAAGTGGTTCCATTCCTTTGACATTACACTATTCCTTAATTTAACTTAATGAATTGCATTTCGAGTGGATTAATATCAATCGAAGCATTGCTAGTATTAATGTAAAGTGATTTTGCATTTTGCAGCATATTAAAAAAACATGCATTCTGTGGACGGAGTTGGGGTGGTGGGGTTGGTGGGTGGGGCAGGGGATGGGGGGGGGGTGGAGTCATAGGTCCCCACCAATGTCCAGAGCAAATCTACGCCCTTGTGTAGAGTACATATATTCATGCTAGGTGTGATATAGTTTTATTTTAGTTGATCTCATGCCATTTTATGTGTTTTTCACTTATGATTTGTGCTGCTGTGAAGTGATTAAGTAACTATTCTTTCTGTTTCCTTCTCCTTTAGAGCAGTGGCTCCCAACCCCCGGGCCGTGGACCGGTACCGAGCCGTGGGTCATGTGGTACCGGTCCACGGGCTGCACAGAAAAAATAAAAAACTTCGGTCACGTGATAGTTAAAGCTAAAAATAGTCCCACAAGCTAGTAAGATGTTACCCGTGTTGTGTTGTTGGCTCGATGTTATGAGGATGCTGTTAATAAAGCTGCAAATACACATTGGATTTACGTTTATTATTATATTTTAAAGATACCCCATTATTATATTTTTAAAATATCCCCATTTTTATACGTATCATTTATTCGTATAAATACGTATACGTATATTTATCTGCCACTCCTTAAAGGCCGGGCCGTGAAAATAGTTTCTGATATTAAACCGGTCCGTGACAAAATAAAGGTTGGGGACCACTGCTTTAGAGGGAACTAGACCTGTGACCCTGGAGCGAATCCTGATATTTGCTTCAAGGACTGACAGCATACCCCCACTTGGGTTTCCCCACCATCCAACCATTCAGTTTCTCCATTGTAATGATGGGAATCAAAGACTATTCCCAGAGGCTAATACGTGTGAGGTGATACTGCGTCTGCCCCTGCATCCCTCCTACTCAGCCTTCGGTGAGTATGTGGAGTCAGGGATACTCCAGTCTCCAACATTTGGATTCATATGAATCCTTATGAAGGTAAAACATAAGGATTTCCTTTCTCTGCTGTGTTTTGTAATGCATATCATCTATGACAATTAGACCATTCTTTGTTTCCCATTAATAGAATCAAGGGTTTCTTAAGCAGTATGGAAAAGTATGGAATTTGATTTTAGTAATTTCCCAGATAGCATCATGTTATTGTTTCAATGTTGAAGTATAGTTAAATACGTTGAATTATGGTCAATTTTAAATTATCAACGTTGATATTGAATTGAGTTTTGGTCAGATTTTTAATATTGAAAAATTGATGGTGGCAAAACCTTGATTCAATGTTGATATAAAGTGACTTTTTTTGACATTGAAAATAAGATGCTGAGTCAACATCAATATTACTGAAAATATTCAACACTGAATCAATTTAAGCTCGGGGATGATCAATCAGCATTGATTCATGGTGGGTTCTTCAACATTGAATCAATTTATGCTCGGGGATGATCAATCAACATTGATTCATGGTGGGTTCTTCAACACTGAATCAATTTCTGCTTGGGGATGATCAGTCAACATTGATTCATGGTGGGTTCTTCAACACTGAAACAATTTATGCTTAGGGATGATTAGTCAGCATTGATTCATGGTGGGTTCTTCAACATTGAATCAATTTCTGCTCGGGGATGATCAATCAACATTGATTCATGGTGGGTTCTTCAACATTGAATCAATTTCTGCTCGGGGATGATCAATCAACATTGATTCATGGTGGGTTCTTCAGCATTGAATCAATTTATGCTCGGGGATGATCAATTGCCTACCTTGTTATACTGTAACCAGACCCAAATTCACTAACAGCAATAAGCTGGAACTAATTGGCATGTTGAGCCAGGCTATCAATTACCAGCTTTTCTTCAAAAATTTTAGGCTGCCACACAAATGCTAGTATGCCACACAATTGGTCTGCAGTAACAAAGAGGCAGCCTAAATACATTGGAATGGATTCTCAGTGCTTGATGGTGAATATCCTAAATTAGTCAGCACCTTGACACTTTGTGCTTTAATTTTCAATCCTGAACTACAGGTACCACCGTCTATGCTGTTACTCAGTTTATTGCACAACTAAATAAAAATATTTTTGCAAAGGATATGAGAAATTAAACAGCCCAAGTAAACGAATTCAAGTCAAAGTTTATTTGTATGGCACGTTTTCATACACGAGGCCAAAGTGTTGTACAGTATTAAAATGTAGAATAAAATTAAGAAACCGAAGGATAAAAAGAAGACGTGCAGATAAGTGACTGTCTAGGATTAGAAAATGAATAAATGATAAAATGAAAGTATATTGAATGATTCGTGTATTGCAGAATAAAGCAGGACGACATGCACAACAATATAAATGGGAAAAATTAAACGGAAATAAAATCAACGACAGCAAGACGACCGTTGTAACAACACAATCAGACGACACATCAGGACGACATTCTTAACAATACGGTCGACAACCGAGGTGAAATCAGTTTTAGGTTGGATATTCGACGGATCCTACGGCCTAGGAGCTATTGAAAAAAAAGGCCTAATTTTAGAAGAAAAAAAATCATATCAATTAAACAAAGGGTTAAAATCGATTGAAAGTTGCTGTGTCCTATAGGCATTAGATAGCAGCATAATTTGGGCGTCATGAACTCCCATTGCCTAAAAGATATTGAAAGAAATCTATTTACCCACTTTTTCCTTTTAAAAGATCATTTAAAATACAATAAAGTGTTAAAAATGAGTAAAGTTCACTGTGCCCTATGTATGTCAGGTAGTTGTTGAATATACACTCGTTTTGGAGTTACTGGGTCCCATTACATTGAAGTTATTGCAAGCAATCAGTATTTTATTATTCTGACAGTAATTCGTTGACGGTCCCTAAATCAGCAGTGCGCGAGTGCCTCCGAGGCTGTGGAATTGACCTGGCCGTCTTTCGACCGCCTAATGCCGTCTAGCGTGAGTGATGCCCCGCCGCTAAATCTGGAGAGTGTGGATCTGAATATCCGTCGAATATCCAACCTAAAACTGATTTCACCTCGGTCAGACAACAAGGAAGACGACATGCATTAAGCATATAGACAATTTTTTTAGCACGAATGGAACGAATTCGCGTATTGGATAATGATTGGTGTATTTGAGAGTGATACAAGAAGATGATATACATAAAACAAACAGGAATTTGATACAGCGGGACTAAAGGGAAAACAATACAGACAAACGACACACCAGGACGACATGTATAACGACGCAGTTAAACAGGGAAATCGACACATCAAGACGACATATTTTTGGCATTAATGGAACCCCATAGTAGTTTATTTTAGTGTAGTCATTGTGCCTTGGGATCCGATTTTCGGATTCCGAGATTACGCCACATCCGCTAAAAACTCGCGGAAAACCCGTTCCATTTGCCACAGAAGTAGCAATACCATGGACCCATATGAAAAAGCAATAATTTTTTGCTTAGCCGGACAACTTGTCGGATTTAAGTTACCTCAGTTTAAATGGCCTTTATCTTCGTTCACTTACAATTAGCCCGAACTACCTTAAATCCGACTATCATGAATTCCAATTCTAGCCCAGTTATTTGGTAGCCATTGTTAGCAATATCAGTTGATAACACATTACGCGCGATCTTGGCGGCTTTGCGCATACGCAATTCATTTGCAGTCTGGACGCGAAGGGGTGAACATCTCCTGTTCAGACTGCAGCTGGGCGGGCTGTTGCGTGAGGACTGTCCGCCTGTGAATGCTTTGGGACGGGAGAGGAGCCCGCGGCAGCACCCGCTGCTCGGTGAGGAGAGTTAAGAACGATACGTGCTTTCACGTCATAGTCTCCAATAACACCAGAAAAAGTCGCTAGATTTGTCGCTAATAGCTTTTTTGAAAACGAGTCGCTAGAGTCATCTAAGAACTCGTTAAATATAGCAACAAAGTCCCTAAATTGGCAACACTGCAAAAAGCAGCCTGTTACTCCAGTCTGTTCACGTGTTCAAATCACATGACAGAACACTTCCTTGTAATCAAGTCAGAAACGCCCAACACTTCCTTGAATTCATGTGTACTAACAAAAGTTAATATTTATACCGGGAGAGTGAGCGTTGTTAGTCATTTAGGGAATAGGGAATAAATCGTTGAATAGAATCATTAATGACTGAACTTGGGTAAGTATCGTTTTCTTTCATTTTTCAAATGTTTCGATTTTGTTTTGGTTATGTTTTTAATTTTTTTAAATCTGGAAATAAATGAAGAACAAAATATAACCACATTAAGAACCATCAAATATTTTCTATAAATTAACGTTAAGGTAAAATGAATTTTTTGAAGATTAAGATTTTCTTCTTCACTGCAGGTATGGGTAATCAACAAAGTCTTCTGACAGAAAAGGGCTACACTTTACTGCAAGAGACTGAAAACGAAAGTACTGGGAAAGCAGCTCTGGTGAATAAAGATGGGAATAAATACATCATTAGGACTATTAACATGACAAATGTAAGTCTCTGTTATATATTTTGCATGTGTCAGATATGATAAGTGGTATTTTGTAATTATATTGTGAAGTAGTGATTGCTAGCATTCCATAAAAAAAAGCTAAACTTTTTTTGCCATAACCGGGATAAGTGTTTAGTTGATGGATATTATATATACAGTATCCTAAACAGTTACTGGCAACCTAGGTAAACATGAGTAAAAGGATTATAAGAAATGCACTGACAAAATAATAAATATACAATATTTAATCAAAGTAAATTCTTAGAAAGGGGCATTTTCAGGCAGTAGCTAATTTTATAACTATTCCGTGACTTATGAAGATCAACATACTTCTCCCTCATTTGGTTTTATCTTTCTCATGTTGATTAATAGTGGAATTTGACCTCTGACTTACCTCATATTTATACCTTAGTGAAAAAAAGAAGTCATGGATTATTGTTCCTTGGATTATAAGTTCCTACACAATCAGAACAACTTAAATATAAATGAAGAAAATGTTTCAATTACATTGTGTTTATAAGTAGGTATAGGGGTGCCGATAATTGTGGTAAGCCTCGTTTTCTTAAAAATAACTATTTCATGAGGCAGGATTTTTTCCCCCACTCCAAATAGATTAACTTCAGTTAAAGGTTGAATTTTTGTAATTTGTTCAGTGTGTGATTAAGCTAATTCACCAAAATGTGAATTTCTTTTAACACTTTTTGCTGAGATTTAGCACAGGTGCCAATAATTGTGGAGGGGACTGTATCCTTTAATTTAATTCATCTCACTGATGAATTTCATAATTGATTTGTTTAGACAGATGATGAAATCAAGCAGAGGACACAGAGGGAAGTGGCCAGTCTGGCAGACATGGACCATCGTCACATTGTCCGCTATGTGGAGTCCTTTACTGACGGTACAGCTGCTGGGTGTTTAAAAACAGATGCAGATTTGTTGGTTGAACATTAATACTGTGACTCTCTTGTTCCATTACATCCTGAAGGTGTTTCATTGGATTCAGATCTAGAGACACATTTCCATTTATCTGATGCTTTTATCATAAGCAACTTAGAATTATGACTGGCATGATTGGCAGATTAGATACTTGAATGTACTGTATGTGCAGGTATACAAGTGTTACTAATAAAGTAGTTGGGTAGTGTATCTTGAATTGCTAAACATTTTTTGCAATAGTATCCAAATGTGCTTTAATTTTACTTGTTTGGTCTATTAATTTGGGAATAAAAGACATAAATATATTTCCTTTATAGAGAACAGCAGCTGTAACATAGCAATGGATTACTGTGAAGGTGGAGATCTCTCTGAAAAGATTAAGTCCCAGAAAATGGAAGGCACTCCATTCTCAGAAGACCAGGTTACCCATCATCAGTTTTCGAGTAAAATATAGTATAAATAATCTCATAAGGTTCAACACATGCAGCAAAAATCTATAAGAAATGACACTTGTACAAGTATTCTTGTCCTTTGTATTAGGTAAAATATTTGCATGATACATTAACTATTTGTTTATGCTTGATAACGTTTGTGGAAGATAAACATAATTTCAATACATATTTGCACCATTATGCTGCCTGCATTTGTGTTTTTGTTTCAGATCCTGGACTGGTTTGTGCAGATCTGCTTGGCCCTGAAACATGTTCATGACAGGAGTATTGTACACAGAGACATAAAGCCTCAGGTAGCTTACCATTCAGATGATGTTAGAACCCTTTGCAGTTCGAGAACTGTTTTAAGCAAAATGAAAATGCTTTAACCACAATATCATTGGTATTATTATTTATTTACATATTAGTGTCTCTTTTTGACCGGAGAAGAAACCATCAAGCTGGGAGACTTTGGAGTTTCTAAAATCCTAAGCAGGTAGTGTATTCCCAATTGCTTTTGTGATTAGGACACCTTAGCAGAGTAAAGCAAATTGGTAACATTCTGCTGAGGCCAGGAAGAAAAATAATCAGACCGGGAAAATGCCTGGTATACCAGATAGCCAGTCCAGGCCTGCATGGAAAAACCGTGTCTGCCTCACATTGAAATAACAGTGCTGTGGTGGCACAGTGATTAGCACTGTTGCCTCATACCTCTGGGACCAGGGCTCTGTGGATGGGCTGGTGCCTCCAGGATAGGCTCTGAATCCCCTGTGACCTTGAATAGGACAAGCGGTTATAGAAAATGGAAGGATAACATTGAAATATACATTCACCTCATTCACCTGTCTATTTGGAATGATCATTATTCAATGCAGGGTCTCTGTGACTCTGGAGATTATCCCAGGAGGTATGTGACACAAGGCGGACTATGGATGGAATGATATTAACATATAGCTAGTGCAAACATTTTAAAAGTACAACTTAATCTCAAGGCAAAGCAATTTGCTGTATAATTTGGCCAAAACAGCAGTACTTGTTACTCAAACGACAGTGTGAATTGCGAAGTTATAGTGATATGTTATTATTTTATTCCAGGAAAGATGAATATGCAAAAACCAAATTAGGAATGCCTATTTATATTGCTCCGGAGGTATGGAAAGACAAATGTTTTGACAACAAAAGGTATTGTATCTCTAATTTTCATGTACTACAGCAGTGTGATATATCGCTGTATACATATATATTAATGCTGGGCAGTATGACCAAAATTATGGTATTTCTTAAGATTCTGGCAGTTCCACTGTATATCACGGTATTTGTTCTTATTTTTTTTTCAAGTTCACTCTTATCGTGGCAGCAAGCGTTTACATCAATAAAATACATTTATCAATTTTTTAAAAAGGTGAATTATTATAAAATTATTTACATTTAACTTGATATTATAATTGACATGTTTTATTAGAACATTACTGTTTATTCAGCTCCATAGTAACATATTTTATGGGTTATAACCATGTTCTTAGCTGGATATGAATTGTTTCACTGACATGTTTTATTAGCATATTAATGTATATTTAGATAGTTACAAATTTTATTCATTATAACTATATTTTGCTTGATAACATCATCTTTGTTTGACTGGCATGATTTTAATAATTACCGCCATGATAAACCAATAAGAGATTTTGCTTTACCGGTATGCATTTAATTGCAGACCAAATTAAATTCTGAATAATCCAAATTTTCAGGCAGTAGTTCAAAACACTATAATGCTGAACATTTATATATGGAGAATCATTGAGTTACAAAGTGATAACTTTTAGCAAGTAGGGTACCCACAGTTAATAGGGGTACCTGTTTAATACACTCTGCACAGTGATTCATGGCGCTTAAAGTAGCAAACAATATTACATCATTTGCTGCCTATTGAAGCATTGCAGCTATTGTTTCAGCTATGTTACGGCATGGACATACATGAAAAATTGAAATTGTACTGGAAATTAAAACCAGTATACCGGATGAACTGGTATAACGCCCAGCACTAATACACATGCACTATGTTCCCCACAGTCGTATATGTTGAATAAACCTTTTCCCACAATATTTATATTTAATTGTTTTTTTCAATTGTCTTCTACCAAATAAAGAATTTCCATGTTAATATAAGTTCTTGGGAGTTCATTCATTATAAAACACCAAGGAAGGAATTTAACCAACCAGCCATGGTGAACCCCTAACGCAGTGTTTTTGGCATCATAATTATATGATGGTCTAAATTTCACACAACTGAAAAGTCATACTGCGACCTTAAATATCAAGTTGAGTTAAAGGTGATTTTAACTGTTCAATTAATTAAATCAAAAACATGGTTAATTAAAGGTTTAGCTGAAACAAATCTGCAGATTCAGTGTTTCAGGGTTGATAAGCACAGTTCTAATTGAAGTGCAGTTCTAATTTATATTTCCTTCCTGGTTAATTGACAAAACAATGACTGATACAGTGCTGCCTAATATTCCTTTCATAGATTGCTGTTAAACGTGATACTGGTCAGAATCTGTCTGACGAAGTCTGCGTTTTTAACGCTGACGTTAAAAACATTGCCGTACCTTATCTCGGCAACTTACGAGGTCATGATCTGCAAAATTGTTTTGGTCGAAACACATTGACAATTAATGAGAATGGCCTACAATTTTACATATATCACTAAAATATATTATTGTTATACACTTTCTTTGCAGAAATAGTAAAGTAGTTAGCCAACAAAAAAGGGTCTTTTACTGACAGTCGCATATCGCAATGACTATACTTATCTTTGTCATCATCAGTGATATCTGGGCTTTGGGTTGTGTGCTGTATGAACTCTGCACACTTGAATTTGCAGTAAGTATTACATATTGTTTTGTGATACTATCAGCATAAAATTCATTTATATATCTTTATATATATATATATATAATCTTTATATATATATATATCTTTATATATATATATCTTTATATATATATATATCTTTATATATATATATCTTTATATATATATATCTTTATATATATATATATCTTTATATATATATATCTTTATATATATATATATCTTTATATATATATATATATCTTTATATATATATATATATATATATCTTAAATCTTCCATTTCCTTATAGTTTTCACTACAAGAAAATCTGCTCTTCATGTTTGAGTTATGGAACAGGCCCACTCCACATCTGTCTGAGAATTTCTCATCTGAACTGCGCCATCTGCTGGATGAACTCCTACATAAGGACCCAGCACACAGACCCTCCATCGATGGCATACTAAGGAAAGCATTCTTAGTTGATAGGATACCCAAACAGCTCTTATTAATGGTAAATTTTTCTCTATACAAAGTATAGTTTTTGAACCCATTGGAATTTACTATATTCATGTGTAACTCCCATATAAAACATGGTCGTATCTTCATGTAAGTCACAATAATGAACAAACACAGACTCTTAAAACTAAAGACATATATTTTCTGAGAATTTTTGATCATGTTGAATAATTCATTCAAACTGTGAAACTGACGGTTGGAAAAAGTAAGTGAACCCTAAGCTAATGACTTTTTAAAAAGCTCATTGCAGTCAGAATTTAGCAAACCTGGAGTCCAATTAATGAAAAGAGGTGTGGCCTAGAATTACTTTGATTGATGAAAAACACTGAAAAGTTTGAGTCTGAGTTTTTGAAAAGAAGTATATCCAGATGGGAATCATGCCTCACAAAAGAGCTACGATCAAGAATTGTTAATTTACATAAGGCTGGAAAGAGTTACACAGTCATCTCAGATATTTTAGATATTCGTCAGTCTACTGTTAGGCAAGTTGTATATAAATGGAGACAATTCGGTATTGTGGCTACTCTGCCTAGAAGTGGGTGCCCCGCCAAGACGACCCCAAGAGCACAACGCAAAGTCATCAATGAGGTAAAGAAGAACCCTAGAGTGACAGCGAATGACATGAGGAAGTCATTAGAACTGGCTAACATCTCTGTTCATGATTCAACAATATGCAACACACTGAACAAGAAAGGAGTCCATGGCAGGAAACCAAGGAGGAAGACACTGCTCAAAGAGAACATTGCTGCATACCTGAAGTTTGCAATAGAGCACTTGGACACTCCACAATGGTCCTGGGAAAATATTTTCTGGAGTGATGAAACCAAAATTGAACTATTTGGGAGGAACAAGCAGAACTTCATTTGGCGTAAAAAGGGCACCATATCAACATCAAAACATCAGTAAAATACAATGAAGGGAACATCGTGATTTGGACCTGCTTTGCTGTGTCAGGACCTGGACAGCTTGCCATCATTGAGGGGAAAATGAATTCCCAAGTTTATCAGCAAATTATCCAGGATAATGTGAAGATGTCTGTCCATCAACTGAAGCTCAGAAGAGGCTGGGTGATAGAACAGGACAATGACCCCAAACATCGTAGCAAATCCACAGGACAATGGTTTCAAAAGAACAAAATCCACCTTTGGAGTGACCCAGTCAGAGCCCAGATCTCAGTCCTATTGAGATGCTGTGGAATGACTTGCAGAGAGCCATACACAGAAGGCAACCAAAGAATATGGAAGAGTTAAGGCCGTTCTGCAGGGAAGAATAGGCTAAAATTCCCCCTGCATGATGTGCAGGTCTGACCTGCAGTTACAGGAAGCGCCTGGTTGAGGTCATTGCTGCCAAAGGAGGGTCAACCAGTTATTAAATCCAAAGGTTCACTTACTTTTTCCACCACCACTGTGAACGTTGAATGTGTTTGTATAATAAAGACATGAAAGAGTAGAATTTTTTGTGTATTATTGTCTTAAGCTCATTGTGTATATCAGTACCTGTGACTTAGATGAAGATCAGATCACTTTTTATGACCAATTTATGCAGAAAACCAGATAAGTCCATAGGGTTCACAAACTTTTTACTTTGACTGTATTTGAAATGCCTAGACTTGGCTGTAATTTTTTAAACATATGTATTTATAAAACCTGCACATTTGTTGTTTTAAAATTATTTATCTTGAAACTCCACCAAACTGAGTAACCGCTTAGGAGTTATTAAAACTGTTCCTTGTCCAGATTTATATATATATTTAATGTTGCTGCACATTATTATACTCTGCAGTTTTACTGGAGATATTTTTAGGCAAATGAAAAGCCTAAAAATAATTGTGGCACATTTCATATGAACTAAAAAAATCTATTTGCTAGAATGTTACACCATTGTTTACATGATCTCTGTTCTGTTTTCTGTAGTGATTTTAATTTTATACTCAAACAGTAAAAAAGTTAACATTTACCATTACATTTATGCTGCGGATATTACACAAATATTTTTGTTGCTTTTTGCGTCGTAAAGGAAGAAGTCTTAATGGTTCCTGGACCTATTTCACTAGAAGATCCAGGTAAACTTTGTGAAGCTTATATGCTGAAATTCATTAGTATTTTTTGCATTTTTATATCTGCTTTTGAAGCGATAAGTCATTCGTAACAGATGATGTTTGTTCATCAGGTAATCGTGACTGGAAAAATCGGGAAGTGCCCTGTGATCGTGATGAGGATAAGCGGTCGGAAGATGGACAGATGGATAATCAGGAAATTCCCATGGACAGGTGAACATGACGATGAGTTACTTCACTGTTTTAATTAAATGTTTTTTCGCATTTTTTTTAACAGAAGAAGCTAAGTCAGTATAGAATGCAAATTGAGATTAAACTCACTGTGCTATATAATTAACTATGAATTTTTAAAACCCTGCACTGATACTGATCTTTTTAATTTTACCAGAAATCTGAGTAATATGATGTTTCAACTCAACCAAGATATTGAAGCATTTAAAAATTTCTATGACCAAGATGTTGGTGATATCCTGAGTCTAGTGAAGAAGCTGGAGATGACGGCAGATGGTCTGGAACGCGTCCACTTCGGTACCACCGTAGGAAGCCTGACAGGGTCGGTGGTAGGAGCTGCAGGGGGGATCACCTCCTTAGTTGGGCTCATTCTGGCACCCTTCACTCTGGGAGCCTCTCTGATTGTCACTGGTGTGGGGATTGGTGTTGCTGTAGCTGGAGGGGCAACCAGTGCCGTTTCCAACATCACCAACATGGTGAACCAGTCAATGGACCGTAAGACTATTGAGGAAACCATCAGTGAATACCGGGACAAGATGGAACCCATTCTCATGAGCGTGGAAGACATCATCACGGGTATTCATACCGTACAGGACCATGAGAGCTACACAAATGTTGCTAATATGGCACAGGCTGCATTTAGAGCAGGGAGGGGCCTGGGTGGCATTGCAGAGCTTGTCCGTCTGACCCAGGTGATTAACGTCGGTAAGGTGGCTGCTCAAGCAGCCAGAGCTGTACGGGTGGCAGAGGCCTTCACAGGGGTGCTGTCTGCTCTCTTCATTGCCCTCGATGTCTATTTCATTGTTAAGGATGCCAAAGAGATCCACAGCATAAGACAAGGGTCACAACAGCAAGATGAAATAAAATCAGCCACAATGAAGCTTGTAGCTAATATCAGGGAGATGGTTTCTCAGTTTATGGAGAAGCTGGGTGAGCTGGAATGTATACGGGCAGAATTCAAGATCTTGGAGATTTGATCTCGCAATATTTTTTACATGTATATTTTCAAAAGGACAGCCATAATCCAGTTTGATATTGCATTATTTTCTGTATACCATGTAAAACAATGTCATATAAAGTGTATTTTACTAATAAATTGACTAGTCAGAAATGTCCTATTGTACTCTGTAAATAAATTTCATTCTGGTAATCTACCTATGCCATTTTATTAAATGATTTGTGTGGCTAGCGTATGGTATTTGTGTGTGAATATACCATTTCAGATAATTAATCCCTGGACTGTTTCAGATAATTAATGACTTCAAATTGTCCATTCAGTTATCCAGTAAAATTCTACTTAAGTAAAAGGGAAAAAAAACAGGTTTTATAAATACTTAAGTATCAAAAGTAAAAAGCAGGCCAACAATATATTCATATCTATTGCTCTTACAAAAAGAAACTCATCCTTTTAAATTCACTCACTACAAATTTGAATATAGCACAACAATCCTGACTCACTAATGTTTATGATACCAGACTAATTTAGCTAGTACATCTCAGTACTTTACAAGGGGTAGTGCGAACTGAATTAGTTCAGTAACACATTGTCAGGGTACAATACTGGGCTTCTGGGAATGTAACACAAGCTCTAACAGGAAAAGGATACTAGACAGATGTTATGTAAGATAAAGCAGTGAGTCTGACTTTCACTTTCTCTTACGTGCTCTTACATTAATTACTGGCGAAATTCAACAAAGTAGTTAAACAACTCAGTTCAGTATAATCTGTGTGGCTCAGTGGGCTACGCCTGTAATCAGAAGATCACAGATTCAAACCCAGCCTCAGCCTGTCTGCGGGTACTTGAGCAAGACCTTTAACTCCCAGCTCCCTGGGTGCCGCTATGGGTGGCTGCCCTTCGTGGGCAACTTTCTCTACAAAAATAGAGCAAGTTCAGAGAGGTGTAAAGACAATTTCCCCTTGGGGATCAATAAAGTATCAATTATTATTAGTGTACAAGGGACAGTGCCAACTCAATTAGTTTAATAAGACATTGGACCATGCAAATTGCAGCCCTGATAGATCCAGTTTATACCTGCATTCATTTTATTCCTGGCTGTCAGTGTACAACACTGCACGTCTGGGAAAGTAACACTTGTTCTCATGGGAAAAGGAGACCAAACAGGTGCCATGTAAGATAAGTAGCAGAGTCTGGTGATTACTCTGACTTTCAGTTTCTAAAATGTTTACATTTGGATAATAAAGATACAGGTCCCGTGTCAACTATTCAACACAGAAATCCTGACCCCGCCCCCTGATACAGCCATACACCCTCTCCAAAGTTCAAATGAAGCATGCAACTGCTGCAGCTCAGATTTTTTCTTATTTCCCCATCTCATTTTGGTTTTTGAGGTTAACTTTAAACTGCTTGTCAAAATTATTTCTAAGGCAGCCCTAAAACCACTAATTTCATTTCACATGCTCAGCATTGTGCATATCACACACTGCAGCTAATGTGACAATGGCATTAGCAAATGAACTCAACATCTTATATGTGCGCTTTGAAGCAAACATATAAAAACATTATTGCTAGGCAGAAGGTTCTTGGAAATTTAAGTGAGAAGGGTGCTCGAGACAGCTAACACCAGATAGGTAGCAGAACCAGATGGCATCCATGGATGGGTCCTCAAAGCTTATGCAGACCAGTCAGCTCTGGTACTCTCGACCATATTCAACTCATTGCTTATCCAAGCTGAAGTACCAATTTTTTTTGTTAATAAAAACCAACATCAACCCTGTCCCCAAGAAACCCTTTCCCAACAACTATTGCCCAATTTCAGTATTGAAGTGCTTCAAAAGACTGGTCAAAGATCTGCTCCAATTACCCAGCTTCTACACCTGATTCCCTGGCTTGCTCTTAACAAATAAGCAATAAAACATATCACAATCAAGCTAAATATACATTAATAATCTAATAAAACATGTCAGTTGTACTATCAAGCCAAATGTAAATGTGAATGTTTCAAGATGTAAGATAGCGTAGGTGGTATGTCTGCTGACATGCTGAATGGACATGTGGGTAGTACCAGGATATAATATACTGTAGCGCAGAGGTACCAGCAGGCAGCACGGCGTGTTGGACCGATGCCAGATTGTAAATAGTTCTCAGTAATCGCTTGTGTCATTATAAATGTGCTGTGTGTTACAGTATGTCATGTATAGTGGTTAATGTTTATCGTGTACGTAGTGTGTATGTATGTGTGCCTGCACCCACCGTGTGTATTAGGAGTCAGCGGGGCAAAGAGCACGGTGGGCAGTGTGAGTGTGTTGTCTGAGTGGTACGGATGTAATATATGCCATATGGTGGTAGAACCCCGAATTGTCTCTGCTGGATAATTATGGCGAGCATAGCTCAGCGACACACATCCTCAATAGGTAGGCATGCTATATTTGCTAGACCTTTGGGGCCAGGAATTGCCAAAAGATTGTACAGGTAAATGTAACTGTGCTCCTTTATAACACAACCCATCTGCTCTATTAGCTCCCAAGCTAAAGGTCCCATTACCCAAACTCAAAGTAGTTAAAGTATAAACTGTATTAGTTTACAAGGGACAGTGCCAACTGAATTAGCTTAGTAAGACACTGGACCATGCAAATTGCAGCACTGAGAGATCCAGTTTATACACAGAAAATGTGCCAGTGTTAAATTAACACTGCATGGTCTCTATATGTGTCCACACCATTCAGTGTTACCTTTAACACTTTACAGTGTGCAGTGAGTGTTGTTTTTACAATGTTAATGTTTATTAACTCTTATAGTGGTCAATTTACAACCTAGAGTGTTGTCAAAGAGTCTCCACCTCCACATATCTGCCCCATTTTAATATGCGAACAAGACATCATGAGGATCAGAAGAGTCATCCCACATTTACCCACCATCATGAGGAAGACTCTGACCAAATAGGACCTTACAGCTTTTTCTTATTATAGTCAAGCTGTGGTGGTTCGCTTCTGATTGATCTTGAAAATTAGAGAGCTGTGGTTTTGTGGCATCTTGCTACTGAGTCAGAAGGAAAAACTCTTGGAGATGTACAGAACATGTCTCTGGAGTGGTATATATTTTAATGGTGTGGGAGCATATCTGACTGCCTGTCCGGACCTTGAATGATTAACATATGTGGAAAGGTGTTAGGACAGTTGTGATGCCCTTTTCTGTACAGCTCCTGGTACCACCCACTCCCCTGTAGACCAATGGTGCTGGATGTTTAGATGCATAGCATGATGCAGTACTGTTTTTTTTTTTAATCCACCATGATTGGGATGGAATAAGGCAAGAGAACAAAAACCACAGAAATGGCTCTTGTGCACCAGGTGCAATGGTTTTTAAACACTAGAGAAACTGAAAGTCACAGTAATTGCGTGACTCCAGTGTTTATCTTATATAACTTGTTAGATCCTGTTTTTCCTGTTTGAACAAGTATTACTTTTCTCAAAAGACCAGTGTTGTACACATTCACACACACATTGCCACATTGTGGACTCTCAACCATGCCTGTAGGTTATTTCAAACAGGATCTAACAAGTTACGTATATAAGATAAACACTGGAGTCACACAGTTACTGTGACTTTCAGTTTCTCTTATGTGATTTGCATTTCCAATTGGTATATTTAGATATCAGACTAGCAATTGGACTTCTGTGGACTAGATTAATTTGATCTTTTCTGATAACTGTGCCATTTCTGCCTAACCATAAGCTCGCCTTATCCATTTGCATTTTGGAGCCAGAACAAACAACAGCTGACTCCAAGTACTGGGTTGCAGTTAAACAGCAGTCTGTGACCTGGGTCTTTGATATTACAGCTACATTAGATTGATTTTCCTACAGTAAAATCTCCACCTGTTTTATCTCCTCGTTTCAGGTGTTGTCCCAGATCAGTTTAAAATGGCTTGAGAATCCCCAAAAAATAACAAAGAATCGCAATAGAAAAAAAAATAACATGCACTGTAACCGATTACACACACAACAATAATAACACTGCATGGTCTACACTGCAGTTCACCAAAGTACTACAGAGGCACCTACGTTAATGGTTTCAGGGACTTGGTCCAACTAAACAGCAAACCGGCTGCATATAAACTCAAAAAAAAGGAAAAAAACAATGCACACAAAAAAAAACCCAGAAGCACGTCCGAGATGGCCTCCCTCATAAATCACACTTTTACTATTAACAGAAATGACCGGTACAAAAATCATGATCAGACCTAACAACTTCAAGAATGGGTCCTATAACAGTTTCCCCATAGCTGCCATACAACAGAAGACAAACGCAGTGGTCTACTGCTGCAATCAATATTGTCCAGACCCAGGTCTTCCACCTGCTGACAACTAGAATGCCAAAAAATTCAAAACCCCATTATCTTCACAACTGGAAACTACGTGTACTAATGCGCCACTGTACCCCCAGTGGGTGTATACCCTGCCGTCATTGGCCAGTCTTACCATAATTGTTGCAATGAAACTTTGCATCACGAACACTAACTTCACCATTGAACCATTCTTCCAGCAGCTAGTTGCTTTCCTACCAAACACCTAACCATTCATGCAGGCATCGTTACTTATTCGAGTATCCGCTGCAATAGCTCCAGTTGTATGGTTTCGTTGTTATTCTGATCCAGCTTTTTGAAAAGTAATCAAAGTAATAAACTTTAATTTTCCTTTGACATATTTTCCTGATTCGATGAGGCTAGTCCATAAAAAAGCAACCAACCAGCCACTATAGTGGACAGGACAGTTTTGAAGGGAACATTATAAAACGCTTAGCGTGAAAAAACTTAACGTGGCTAAATGTTCCAAAACAACAACCAATAATCGCCAAATTTTTCTCATGTATGTCTGGTCAAATTTTAATGTGAGATAAAGTTCATATTGCTGGGATTTTGGGTTTTAATTTTTTGCCAGGTTGAATTGTTTATGACCAGATATGTCTGAGAGAAATTTGATGATTATTGGTCAATGATTTTTCTCATTAAGCATTTTATAATGTCCCATTTTGGGGACTTAAAAAGTCACCAAAACAGCTAGCACTGTGTTTGAAATAAAGACAGTATCCATATAATCAGTGCTCAATTAATATGATTCCCGTTCCCGCCCTTTTTTTCTCATCCTGTTAATTAATACTGAAATTAACTCTCATTCAGTGGCGTAGGCAGAAATTGTATTTTGGGCGGGCCATTGAAAAAGTGAGCGGGCCTATATTTTTTCCTAGAAAAAATATTACTTAAATAATAATTAAACCTTAGAGAGTAGAAAAAATAATAGACAAACAAATGCAAAAACACACCTTTATTTTGCAATATTCGGCAAAGGCAATAACAAAACACTGTCTAACCATCATGTTCAACAATAAAAATAAACTAAAAATGTATTTTGATCAAACTTGCCTGGGTGGGCCAGGGAGTAATGTGGGCGGGCCAGTGCCGCCCTGGCCCATTACTGGCTACGCGCCTGCTCTCATTGCTGTGGGAATCCTATGACCCCTGACTATTCACTTGGCTCACCTAAACTGGATGTAAGTGGCAGTTATATTATGCATTGATAAACTCTCCTGTGCAGCTTCTGAGTTGAGTCAGTCGGTTAAACTATGATCCCTAACTTGATCAGATATGCTGAGTTTCTGAGTTAACCTCATAGAAAGGCTAAGCATCTGGATTTAATTAGACAGCTATACTGAATCCATGCACTGTATTGCCAAGCCAAGCTGACATCGCGCTAGTCTGTAGCCAGCCTGCAGTTCCTGAACAAGACCAGACTGGGTACATATTGTGTCCATGGATTTTGCCACAAAAGAATCCTGTGCAAATCACAATCCAGAACAAATGAATGAGCGTAGTAGAAAAAGCCTGAATGTAAGCAGAACAACAAATTCTCTGGAGTTTTTAGCTAAAATGTTATGAATCAGTTAGAGTCAGATTTCATTTGTCATACCCTTTGGCTGGCCAACTGGATTCCATTGTTGGGCTAGTAGGATATACCTTAAATTATTATATTCTGATGGAGGCATATACTTAAATTCCTAGAACTTAGTGATACTTTTGACCCTATGATTTAGATTATATTACATTACATTAGATAATTCTTTACTAGTCCCAGAAGTGGGAAATTTGCATCGTCACGGCAGAAAATGGACAGTAGAAGATAAGAGCAGCAAAATTAAAAAGCAATAGAATAAAAACTGTACCAACAATACAGTATAAAAAGTACACTATACAAACAATCTGGAAACAAATATGGATGTGTATTGAAAAATATAAATGTATATGTGTATATGCAAACTTAGATAAATATATATGTATGTATAAATAGGTCCTGACCAAACAGGACCTTACAGCTTTTTCTTGTTTCCTATTAAAGCTTTGTTGGCTAGGTTCTGATTGATCTTGAAGGTTAGAGATCTGTGATCTTATAGCATGTTGCTATTGAATCAGAGGAAAAACTCTTGGAGATGTACAGGACAGGTCTCCAGAGTAATATATATTTTAATGGTGTTGGGATATATTTGACTGTCAGTCCTGCCCTTGGATGATTAACATATGTGGAAAGGTGTTAGGCCAGCTGTGATACCCTTTTCTGTGCAGCTCCTGGTACCACCCCTTCCCCTGTAGACCAATGGTGCTGGATGTATATTTGCAGAGCATAACACAGTACTGTTTTTGACTCAATAGATTTTTTTCTAATCCACCGTGATTGAGATGAATAAGGCAAGAACAAAAACCACGGAAATGGCTCTTTTGTGCCAACCAGGGAACAGGCAGGATTCTATGGCTTAACTAGAGATGGTATTGGCTGGGAGGAAAATACTATGGACAACTAATCATTTTGTTTCTTTTCTAAGCCTGGACTTTCTAGGAAGATTATTTGGACCTTATATGCCTCAACATATAAGAACATGCATAAGAACTGCACTGCTCAGCCCAATTAGCATACACCAACACAGGCAGCCCTGAAAAACTAATAAGGGAATTTGGTAAAGACTAATAACAGTGCCATACCATCCTCGATTGTGGTGGGTTTCTAAGAATGAAGCTTAATGAAAATCTTAATATTAAATGAGCAAAGTGATTTGATTTGTTCTCCTATCCCAAGTTGTGGTCTAAAAGCAATACAGCCACCACCCATTATATCTGCTTTAGCAGAAATACACTCCTTCAACCATTAAGATAGCTCTCACCTTTTCTCAGCCCAGGCTCATCTTATTTTAGATGTAACTCCACCAGCATTACAGGTGCAAATTCACTGGGTTACAATTGCTAATGCATATCCTCATCACTCTATCATTTGTGGTTGATATATAACATACTCCTCCATCTATGGTTTTCTGAGAGAGAGAGTGGGATCTCAATCCACTATTACAGAGAAACCCAGTATTTTCACTAGTGAATGCTTACTTTCATTTAGTAACATAGTTTCATTTACTGAAACGGAATGAGGATGTAGGAGAACAATCCTTCAGCATTCTTTCCAGCAGTTGCCATTTAAATAGACAAATATAGTAGTTCAGTGGTCTGGGTCAACTTATGATTTATTCAGTTTGAGTTTCATGTACCAAATCTCCTGACTGTTCTGGCGCGACATCACACAATAGGGCAACAGCATCCCCCAAATTACAGTGACAACGAGGGGTCAATTTTTTTGTGGAAGGCAACTAGGGAATAGACATTTTCAAGGCCGTTTCTTTAAGGGGAAATTATGTACATAAACCAGGTTTGATAAGTTTGTGCATCCTGTTATTCTAGTTTGTTCACATGTTCAAATCTCATGACCCATTACTTATTTAAAAGCATATCTGTGTTGCAAAGAAAGCTCACACTGGAGTGCAATGAATGAGACAGGGCCAAACAGGACGTGCATCTACAAAGACAACAAATGGAGCTGCCTATTCTTCTTTTGTCTTTTTATTTAGGGGCCGATGATTGAAGTACAGTTTTTTTTCCTATGAGAGAAATTCCTTGGCTGCCTCTTTCAATATTTTGACCATTAAAAAATAGCATCTACATGTTGCCTTTGTTCCAGACAGACCAACCTCACATTCCAGCTTATTCAACAAAATTGAAAGAATAAAATCTTTGTGTCTAAAGCAACATGAGTGTCACACCCTGCATTCCTGCCCCCTTGTTCTTTTCTTCTAATAAGTCACACCTGTTACTAGTTTGTCTAACTGCCTTAATGTACAGTATATAAAAGTCACTGCATAATGGGCCACTGTATAGGAAGTTCCAGTGCAAACAACAAGGTATCTTTCATCCTACAATATTACTGAACTAGATTAAATCCTGAGAGCATCGCTCCCTTGATACTATAGTCATATTTTGGGCCAGTGGGTTGATATCAAACTTGCAGTGCAAATTGACAAGGTAATGTTGTCAAAGTGTGCAACATGTATATGTATCATTGTGTTTGGAGTATAGAGCATATATACAGATTGTGTAAATAGAATAGTCATAGGATTAAACATGTTGTAATATGCAAAGTATTCATAGATAGGTGATAATTTTCCAGTGTTTTTCATTGCCCCTCATACACTGTAACTTTGTGTAAGACTTCCTTGCTCCGACATCATGACAGAGCATGAAACTGCTTCATCTTCCAAAGCAAACAGCCAATCATAGGATTCAAAGTGACCAAGCAACTAAGTGGAAAAATCTGCCACTGTTCCTGCCTCCAAAGTCTCAAAATTCAACCAGTTGAGTGAGCCAAAAGCTTAGATTATATCCAAACATTTAGACCAGGGTTCCCCGGTTCCGGTTCTGGAGGGCCAGAATCCAGCACAATTTGCAGATTTCCCTGCTCAAACACATGTTAATCTGCTTTTTACCTGGTAGTCAGCTACTTACCAGGTTTAGTATGTGTGTCTGAGCAAGGAGATCTGCAAACAATAGGGCAACAGCATCCCCCATTATAGTTGCCAAACACGTCGAAGGCTGAGGGTGACGATGTGGTTTTGTGCTCCCAGTAATTGCAGTCACATTGCCAAGTGATGTCATTCACTCCGTCTTCAGATTCGTCCACTTTTTTGAGGTCATATTATAGAGCTGACAAAATTTGCTGCAGTGGCCGTGTGTCTCCAAAAAACACACCTTACTATATTTAACTTTATAATTTAACTTTATAATTGCACAACATACACAACATATAACATTACGTCATGCCCCACATCACACTATTCAAGATTCCTCTTCTTGGTTTTTTATTTACAGTTATCACCAGACTTTGCAACCAGAAAGGTTTGATTTGCATATTATATGAGCAGTAGTTTGTCTGAATGAACCTTTTTTTTTTTTTTTTGTGGAAGGCAACTAGGGAATAGACATTTCCAAGGTCAATTTCTCAAGGGTGAATTCTATTTATATATATGTGTATATATATATATATATATATATATATATATATATATATATATATATATATATATATATACACACACAGACACACCAGGTTTAACATGTTTTGTGCATCCTGTTTTCCTAGTTTGTTCACATGTTCAAATCACATGACCCAATACTTATATATAAGCATATCTGTGTAACGTAGACCACTTCCTTGAAATCACACATGTGAATGACATTGACAGCTTTGTTTTCCAGGAACTGCAAAAAGAAAAGTGAATAAAATCTTGGCAATAGTTGTTATTAACTGAACTTGGGTACGTATTGTATTTTCCTGTTTTCAAACATTTTGATAATTTGATAGGAATGTATATCTTTAAATGAATAAATGAAAATTGAATTTTCAGATTTATGAAATACAAAAGTCAGATATAACCATGCTCATTAACATCAAATTCTCCAAAAAAAACAAACATCTACAATAAAAAGAAATTTCACTTCTTTTATGCAGATATGGGTAGTCAACAAAGTCTTCTGAAAGAGCGTGGCTACACGTTTCTGAAAGAAGTTGTAACCAAAGATACTGAGACAGCAGCTCTGGTGAATAAAAATGGGAGGAAATACATCATCAAGACTATTAAAACAACAAACGTAAGTCTGTGGTACTTCCTAAAAACATTTCTAAATGAATGTGCTAAAATGTGCTAAATGTGCAATAAGTTCTCTAGTTCAATTTACTGCTTGATTTAGATGGACAATGAAATCAAGCAGAGAACACAGAGTGAAGTGGCCAGTCTGACAGACATAGACCATCGTCACATTGTCCATCATGTGGAGTCCTTTACTGACGGTACAGCTGCTGTGCTTGATTACTTGTGGAGTGACCAGTTTTTTGAACACATTAGAATACCTGATTTTCTAATATATTTCATTACTATATTAAAGCATTATCAATAATTTTTTTAAATGATGTTTTAAAGATTTTTTGCCATAGTATGTAAACATTTTGTTCTAATGTGCTTCGATATTACATGACACATTTCTTGAATTAGGAATAACAGGTTTATTTTCTACACAGTGAACAACTGCTACATAGTGATGGATTACTGTGAAGGTGGAGATCTCACTGAAAAAATTAAAGAGCAAAAAAGTAAAGACACTCCGTTCTTAGAAGAAAAGGTAACCTATAGATTTCAAGTGATGTAGCAGGCAAAGTGTGTAAAAGCCTAGACATTTTACTGACATGGCACAAGTGGGATAAAGGCGATGATCCACTTGTGGTTCCAAGACGAACAAGGGTTTATGAAATTAAACAGAACACACTGGGGAAAGGCACAGATTACAGGGACCACAAGGGGACGAAAGCTAATGGGGGAAAAAAAGAACCAACCAAAGAAACCATAAAACAATAACACCGAGCTACACAAGTAGCAGGACTATGAAACAAACTGAACTCCTAAAGTACAGGCATGAATAAATACAGAATAGAAAGGGTTTTAGACATATTTTAGACATATAGTGCAATAATACAATCACTGTGAAACGATGTGCAATATTTTTCTTTTCATCATATTCACCACTGACTGGTTCTACATTTCTTTACAGTATATGTATATTGTTTTGTATATTTAGTGTCTGTTCTGTGCTGCCTTATGCTGTCTTACACAGTCTTACTTACTTCTGTGTAAGTAGTGAAATCTTGTTTGTAATGTCCGTATGTTGTCTAAGTGCACTTGTCTCTTTATGTCTGCACATTGAGCCTGGAGATACGCAATTTAGTTCAGCTATGCATCCGTTCTTGTACTGTTGTATGGTGTGAATGACAATAAAGTTCACTTACTTACCTACATACAGTAAAAATGATAAGAAATGGCTTTTATACAGACACTTAGGAAAATATTTGCACATTCTATATCACTTGTCATATATGATACTTTCTGTGTTCCAGATTCTGGACTGGTTTGTACAGATCTGCCTGGCCCTGAAACACGTTCATGACAGGAAAATTGTTCACAGAAACATAAAGCCACAGGTAGAGACCACATGCTTGTTTTACCATTCAGATGGTGTAAGATCCCTGTGCATTTTGTAAGCAAAGTAAAACCCCAATAACCACTATATTATTGATCTTTGCTGTTTATCTATATACCAGAACATCTTTTTCACCACAAAAGAAACCATCAAGCTGGGAGACTTTGGAGTTTCTAAAATCCTAAACAGGTGATGTATTCATACATCATGTGTTAAATATTATGTCAGCATGTCATAATACATACATTCAGGGTACAGAGCGGCCTGGGCAGCAATAGCATCCTTATGTGAGCCTGACTTCTGCTACCCAAATTGCTTCTGTGACCAGGACACCTTGGTAGCAACACAAATTGGTATCATTCTCTTAGAGCCATCAAGAATAATAATCAACATATGATGCTCTCAGACATATCAGACCATCTGCTCTTGGTTTGCAATTGGTGGGAGTCACATTTCCTCACAAAGAAAGTATAGAATTAGACAAGACGATACACAGATTCTTTTAATTGCACTATGAGTTTAGTTCAAACCACTATTTTGAGCAACATCAACCAGATTTGGTTTGTTTGCTGGGGACTGACCCAAATAATTAGAACAATTTTACATAACTGCACGCATGTAAAACATTTCATCTGCCTAACAATGAAATTGCCATTCATCTGACCATTTGGAATAACTATTTATTCAGTGCTAGGCCTCTGTGACCCTGCAGATTATCCCTGGGTACACTCTACATGTTATTCCATTTACATGTCACTAGTCTGGAAATGTTCTGAAAGGATGATTTAAAATATTTGATTGACAATTGAGGGTAATTATAAATATTTGGTTCATAGTTTGGATACAACAGCAGCACTCATTGTCAGGCAGGCAGGAAAGGAAGATGACGATCCACCTGTGGCTCTGCAAGACAACAGGGGGTTTATTACAGAACTGAAAACACTGGGAACACTACAAACAAAACAGACCACAAAGGGTCAAAACTAAGCAGGGGAACAATATAACTAACGCAACAAAAAATGGTCTACAAGGGGAAACTGGTCATACAGAAAACAAGCAGGGGCAGGGACACAAACATAGCACACGGCAACCAGGAAAAATCAACAACAAGAAACATAATCAAGAAATGATTCCACAGGGGACAGAGTAATATCAGGTACTTAAATACAGAGGGTTAACAAGGAAGCACAGGACAGGTGAGAACAATCAAGAGGCTCAGGGAATCTAATAAACTAAATCATGGAACTCAGGGAACTAGGAGACAGAATCCAACACTATAGGGGAATGACAAAGACAGGTAAAACACAACCAAGGGCACAAAGCAAAAACCAAAAAAAAATGCAAAACCACAGAACTCGGGAACTAGCTGGGCAAACGGGGAGGAGACAGACGGGTGCTGACCTGACACTAATCATTCAGACTACTGTGTGAATTGTGTCATTATAATGATTTGCTGTTATTTTTATTCCAGGAAAGATGAATATGCAAAAAACAAGCCAGAAACACCTATTTATACCTCCCCCGATCTGTGGAAAGATGAAATATTTAATGCAAAAAGGTATTGTATCTGACATGACATTTACTAGATGGTGTTTTCAATATACCTTTAAATTTGGACTTATTAGGCCTGATTAGCTTATTATAAACAATACATCTACAGTAAAAGTCTTGGGCAGCCAAGGAGATTTGTGTTTAAGTGATCTTCATGTTGGTGTTGAATTATGATTTTATGTCTGTCAAAGTGTGTTAGCTTCACCATTTCAAAATGCCTCCTAAACTCACCCCAGTATTTGCAATAACTATCCAATACACCCATGTGTCTATTTGGCTAATCAATATCTCACTGAGTTTAGTGAAATTAATTAATTGGGCTGGTAGTGAAATTTAACACATTCATGGAATTGCTGGGGTGTTCTGAGGAGAGATTTGGAAATTTGAGGTGTTCATGGTGTTCATCTAGCCAACCAAGATATCCGTTTCAGTGGTATCAATTGTTATATACTGTACGGTCAGGGTATCCATGGCAAAGGATATCCTGATTTTCATTACAGTATATTATCTGTTAGATGTTTCGATTCCTTCAAAAATGGACAGAAAAACTTCAGAATAATAAATAGCCTATAAACTGACTTGAATAAATATACTTTAAGTTAATACACCTGAAAAATTGTAGCGTGTCCTCAGTCATTGAACTCAGATGGTGTTTTGACCTGTTCAGCTACAGTAAGTAAATTCCTAGTTTACCAGGCTTAGCTGTAACGTAAATCTGCATAAATGTACAGTTCGCAATCAGTATCAAGTTTGACCAACACGGACTTTAGCTCTTATGTATTTTTATATTTTCCCCCTCGCTGTCTAACTCTACTTTCCAGTTAAACATGCTGGTGAAACTGACAAAGTTCGAACAAATTTTCTAGTCTTGTGTACTTATGGTCATGATCTATTTATAATATTTTGTTCAAAAGACATTAGCAATTATCAATTATGTTGAAATGTTTACATTTTCAAGTGTAGTGTGTAATTTTCCATGCAAAATGAAAACATTGTATCTGATTTTAATGTTTCCATTACTACTAATGCACAGTTTCATTAGTAGCCTAATTAGTTGTGTTCAGCCAAATACAGACACTCCTCAGTTAACGACCCACCTGTATAACGGACTTACGACCAGCTGTCTGACTAGTTGATATTATACGTTGTAAGACAACATTGGTGGTGGAAACGGCAGCGTGGGGTTCCCATTCTATTCTGTTTGTTCTGGTCTCGGATGTATATTGTTTGCAGGTTAAAGTTGTACATTTTTTTTTTTACTTAATTGCTTCATATATTAGTTGATACGTACAAGTCACTTATTTTCTATGGTTTGTTTAGTTCGGTAACTTTGCTATGCTAGATAGATCTCCTACGTCTTTTCTGTGTTTTGTTTATTACAGCTAGTTTAAGTCATAGATTTTTCACCTGTCACATATGAATAAAACACGTAGCAAGGACAGTACAGTACGTGTTTATTACAGCATATAGTACATTACTGTATAAACATTCATATACTAAAAATGTTACAAATGGTGCAATGGTAACATTAATACAATATCTAAAGATGGTTGACACAAACCCACTACCAGTACGGTATCCTTGAAATATCGGTAAAGGGCAGTTCCTGGCTTACAGACCAAATCACATATAACGACCTGGTCGTAGGAACATAACTCGGTCATTAAGTGAGGAGTGCCTGTATTACAATATGAGTACAGTGGATAAATAAAAATTGTATCTGTTGGTGGCAGTTGTTCACTGACTGACTAACATTTCTCTTATCAGTGATATCTGGGCTTTGGGTTGTGTGCTGTATGAACTCTGCACACTTGAGTTTGCCGTGAGTATCACAGATCATTGTTTTCTAATAGCCTAGTATCAATGCAAAATATGACAGCTTCTAAAATTCATTTAGCATGTCGTATACATGTACAACCTACACTGTAAAAATTAAAGGATACTTTGAGGCTCCTTTTAGGGTTCCTCAGTTTTGCACACAGGCAGAACCCTTTTGGGAGCCACCTGGGGTTCTTCAAGGAACTTTGAGGCCCATTATTGTTACTCCTGCTACTGCTACTAATACTACTACTAGTACTACTGCTACAACTACAGTGGTGGGCAGGGTTCTGCTAATCCACTAACCTCTAATTAGCTAAGATAACTTTTTGTTCGTTAGCAGATTAGCATTTTTGCTAATTTCGAAAACCATCAGTGAATTAACCTATTATTTTCCACTAAATGTAGTTCCACTAACTGTAAATCCACTAACTTTTTATTGTCGGTAAAGTGAATAAAGTTTTACATTCAAAAACATCTGTAAACCCTAAAATCATGCATACTTGTTCCTTGTTTTGAGCATGAAGTCCTAAATATACCCCAGAAATCATTCTAGTCTGACACATGGGACTTAAGTGTTAAGCAGGTTAAATTTTAGGTCTCTATGTATGTTTTTGATCGTTTCAGAGCCAAAAGCCAAACCAAAGATAAATTCATATAAGAAAAGTTAGCGGTTATCGAAGCAAACTTTTTGGTTAGCTGTGCCCACCTCTGTACAACAATAAAGCCAAAAAATCACAACACCAAATCCAGGATAATTTATACATTTTTTTTGTAATACATTGAAATTTTAAAAAAAGAACACCATAATGAGGTTTGAGATTAATAATAAATATTGTAAAAAATATCAATTAAATTCTTACGGGAAAATAAGTTGTGATCATCTTGAGATATTGAAAAGAAAAAAAAGTTTATGCATGTCCTTTACAGAAAAAAATTATTAATATCGTATTGGATATTCAAGGCACTTTTAGTTTTTACTATGTATTTGTTGCCAGTTATGTTACAGAAAAACATACTACATAACTACAATCTTCCATTTCCTCTTAGTTTTCAGTACAGGAACATTTCTTCTTGTTTGAGTTATGGAGCAAGCCCTGTCCTCAGATTTCTGAGAATTTCTCAGTTGAGCTGCGCCATCTGGTGGAGGAACTCCTTCATAAGGACCCGGCACGCAGACCCACCATTGACGGCATACTAAAGAAAGAATTCTTAGCTAAACGGATACCCAGGCAGTTCTCATTCATGGTGAATTCATCCTTATAATTTATGTACCTAGTGATGGCTGTAATTTAATAAATGTCTGACATACTTCATCATGAAAACTGCACAGTGATTTTATCTTTTTTATAAGTAGGGATATTGCATTGCTTTACTAGTATTTAACTTTTTGTAATTGTATAGCTTCTTTTCTGCTCAGAAGTTCTCAAAACTGTTTCTTATCTAAATCTTCAAAATAAATTAGGTTTTATAACAATATATTTCATGTTGTGCAGATTTTGGTGTTAGTTTTAGGCAGAATTATTTTTAGGCAAATAAAATGTTAGATGTAAATGTAAGGCAAAGACTAATAATTTGTTAAATGTTTCAAAATGTTTCCTGAGTAACTTAAATATTATAAGAAGCAGTATTTGCAGAGGATATTATACAAATATTTGTGTCATGTTTTGGGTTTTGAAGGAAGAAGCCTTGGTGGTTCCTGCGACTTTTCCACTGGAAGAACCTGGTAAACTGGATTTCGTGCATCTTATTGAGCCTATTCTGAAATTAAGAAGAATTTTTTCCATTAGTATATCAGTATTAGCAAAATTATATTTACAGCTTATAAGTCATTAGTCATAGATGTTACTTCTTCCTCAGGTATTTGTGACTGGAATAATGAGAGACTGCCTTGTGACTCTAAAATGGAAAAGTGTTCGGAAGATGGATGGATGGGCAACAACAAAATCCCCATGGACAGGTAAACACATAACCATGATAATGAGTTACTTTTAGGGGTTTAGTTGTTATAGGATGCACATGGATGCAACGCCCCCCTTTGTGAAATGGGATGTACAGTAGCTTGTAATTTCAGATCAAACTCACTGTTTTACATACGCTGGCCTACAATTTCATACTATATAATTGCCTAAATGAATTTTAAAAACCCTGCATTCATATTGAAACCCTTAATTTTACCAGGGATCTGAAAAATATGATGTGTCAGTTCAACCAGGATTTTGAAACTTTTAAAAAGCTTTATGACCGAGATGTTGGTGATATCCAGAATCTAGTGAAGAAGCTGGAGATGACGGCAGATGGTCTGGAACGCGTCCACTTCGGTACCACCGTAGGGAGCCTGACAGGGTCGGTGGTAGGAGCTGCAGGGGGGGTCACTTCCATAGTTGGGCTCATTCTGGCACCTTTCACTCTGGGAGCCTCTCTGATTGTCACTGGTGTGGGGATTGGTGTTGCTGTAGCTGGAGGGGCAACCAGTGCCGTTTCCAACATCACCAACATGGTGAACCAGTCAACGGAACGTAAGACTATTGAGGAAACCATTACTGAATACCGGGAAAGGATGGAACCCATTCTCATGAGTGTGGAAGGCATCAGAACTGGCATTGAAAACATAAAGGAGCATGAGAGCTACGCAAATGTTGCTAATATGGCACAGGCTGCATTTATAGCAGGGAGGGGCCTGGGTGGCATTGCACAGTTTTTCCGTGTGACCCAGGTGGTTAACGCTGGTAGGGTGGCTGTTCAAGCAGCCAGAGTTGTACGGGTGGCAGAGGCCTTCACAGGGGTGCTGTCTGCTCTCTTCATTGCCCTCGATGTCTATTTTATTGCCAAGGATGCCAAAGAGATCCACAGCATAAGACAAGGGTCACAACAGCGAGATAAAATAAAATCAGCCACAATGAAGCTTGTAGCTAATATCAGGGAGATGGTTTCTCAGTTTATGGAGAAGCTGGGTGAGCTGGAATGTATATGGGCAGAATTTAAGAACTCAGAATATTTTTAATATTTTAAAATGACATCCAGTTCAATCCAGAGTTACATTGCATTCTTTTCTGTAGATAATGTAAAATAATGCAATATAAAATGTACTTTACTAATAACTTGACTGCTAGCTGTTAGGAAAAGAGCTAGGATACCTCAGTGTAACAGCGGCTGGTAATTTGAAAACAGACAACAAATTCTAAAAATGGGAAAGTCATGAAGAGAATGGAGGTTGCATTTAGCATTGATAGGTTGATAAGGAAGTAATTAGCCAGAGACATGACTGAGTTACCATTTGCTCTAGCAGGAAGTCTCCATCCTGTCCTGCCTCATCTCTTTATTAGACTCCACACACTCCAGAAGGCCACCCTTTATATGCAAATTAATTGACCACCCCTACCTAGCTTGTTGGGAACAATATTGTTATAGTTTTGGTTTTTTACATTAGCTTCTAATTTTATTTGATCTTCTTTTTTCAAAATTTGAAATCCAGTTTAGGAGCAGCTTGGTGGCAAAGTGGTTAGCACTATTACCTCACACCTCAAGGACCAGGGCTTGAGTCTCCTCCATGGCTCCATGTATGTGGAGATTGCATGTTTTCCTCATGTCATCATGGGGTTTCCTCTGGGACCTCTGGTTTACCATCCCCAGTCCAAAAACATGTTGAGGTTAACTGGAGTTACCAATTTGCCTGGAGGTGTGCAATTGTGAATGAATGGTGTGTGAGTGTGCCCTGTGATGGTGTGTGAGTGTGCCCTGTGATGGGTTGGTGCCCCATCCTGGGTTGTTCCCTACCTTGTGCACATAGGTCCAGACCCCCTGTGACCCTGAATAGGAAAAGGGGTTACAGAAAATGGATATGCTGGCCATTGGAAATGTTTATAACATTTATGTTTCTAATCATTAGAGAATCTTAAAATTGGCCATAACATGTTCCATGTATTACTAATGGTAATTAAAGATAAACAAATCTTTACTTTAGCTTAAGAGTGTTTAAAAAAACAGTAACAAAATCAGTTTGTAGTTTTCATTTAGTTGTAGTTTATTTTTGTACCTTATTTCAGTTACAAAATACTTTTCTTGTAATTTTCTTCTTGGTTATCAGGATAATATCCTTGGTTAGGAAGGGTTTTTTGGAGTATAAAGAGGAGTAAAGAACTGTCCTTACTTAGTATTTGGACTGCCTTTCAATACCCATTGTATAGATGAATGTGTCATTATATGTCTGCTCTGTATTGCACCAATTATATTGCTGTTCAATAAATCAATTTTGCTGAAACTGTATTGGAAAGAATCTTTGTAAATGGATTTCTTACAAATAGTCAGTAATTTGCTGCTGTATTCCTTAAATACAGTGGTACCTCAGTTCTCAAACTCATTAGAACTAGAATTTCTTAAAAGTCGAACAAACCAGTTTGAAAAAAAATTACCTAGAGCTCGATCTGAATCTCAGAAGTCAAACCGTAAACGCCGACCTAATAACTTGTATGGGCGGGGAAATTAGTCACGCAGCACGTCTCTCAGCGGAAACAAAGGGTAACGCTTCAGTCTCAGCCACGCATTCGCTGTGATAGCATCGTGCATGTTTACAATAGCTGAATACATATATTTAGACAGTAAAAATACATTTAGACAATGATAGACAGTAACAGTAATTATAATAAAATACATTTATAAATAAAAATTTCTTATTCATTATTTTAATATTAATAATAAACCATTAATACATTTCATTATAATACTGTCCTGCTGAGCGGGACGGAACGGAGACAAAGGCGCAGACGTCGGGGTATCGGGAATACGGGGTTTCATTACAGGTAAGGCAGGCAAATACAATGGACAATACAATGAACAATACAATGACCGGAATGGGGAAACAAACTGAAACGCGGACGAAATACATGTAGAGGACTTATGACAACAACCAGAAACAGCTGATCACAAGGGGATTCCACACTGGGTTAACGAGGGGGCGTGGCACACGGAAGGAGCGGACGATTGGGGTAGGACACATCGTTTTGTTACGATCCAGTCTAGGGTTGGACCGCAACAAAGTGAAAGGGAAGGAGGGATTGGGGAGGACAGGACAACTAGGGCTAGGAGAAGGGAACACAGGACACAGAGGGAGTCTTTTTTTTTAATAGTTTTTTACAAACACAGTACTATCACTAGGTGTAACGAACGTCAGGAGTGACAAAGGCCAAAGAAACAAACAAAAGCACATCTACCGAGTAACCCAAGCTGAACTACCTAAGGGAACACAAAGAAAATGGTGAAACGAAACAACAATGCCTAAATCTACCTCCCTGACCAAACAAACAATAATCCCTACGTTAACGAATAAACAAAAAGGCAGACACTCCCTACACACCTAGTGAAACACAAAGCCAAGGCAAAGGTATCAAAAGGGAAAACCGAGAGGCGAAGTCGAAACACAGGCGAAAGTCCAAAACCAAGCAAGCAGTCAAAAACCAAGGCGAAAGTACAAATAAGGGCGAGGTAGTGATGTTAAGCTTGACACCGAAACTCTGAGGCATGTGTCAAAAAAAACGATACAGTGCGTTCTGAAGCAGAACTTCGATGCTTCTTCCGTTCTACCCTAAACACGTGACCATAGTGATCCGAAGCTTCGTTCTGCGCTCAACCACGTGACTACTTCAGAAACGTGAAAATGAGGCGCGAACCTCAGTGACCCCAATTATGCCAATATACCACATACTGAGCTGAAAACCCTTTGAGGTTCTGGGATATGCACCAGGCTGTGTATCCACACTTATACGAACTTGCAGTAAAGTTTTTATGCACTCCAGCGTCCTCCGTTCCATGTGAGCGGGTATTCTCCGAAGCAGAAGTGGTGAATAAAAAACGTAACCAACTTAGCCCCCGCACTGTTGAACAAATACTGTTCCTGAATAAAAATCTGTAGACTAATGGCCCTCTTCCGTTACACAAGCACCCTTTCCCAGTTAAGTCAATGGTTTCCCAGTCCACAAGAAGTCACATTCAATTTCACCAGGTCATTAATGTTCATGACGCACTACAGACCATTAGAATTTTTGCCAATTTATAAATATTCAGATTCACTGCACTCACTCAAAATTAAGTGTTATTTCCTTATTTGACCACTTGGTGTCACTAATGGTCAGCAATTCGGAAGGCTTCGAGTACTGAACCATTTTTCGACACACTTGAAAAGGAAGCTTCAGTGCTTTGAAAAGCTTCGTTTTGCCATCACTAGGGCGAGGCGAGAATCGAAAGTCAAGGGCAAAACAGTCATACACAATCAATCAATCAAACAAAGTAAAGCGAACGGAGAGCGAGCTAGCATGCGAGAAGCAAGCAGCGGGCAGATGAAGGGACGAAGCGGCAATCTCTTCAGCCGATGAACCGGAAACGGCTCCGAGGGCAATGGAGGCGGGGTCAGGTCCAGAGGGCGGAGTCGAGGGGGCGGTTGACCAATCGGCGAGTGGGCAGGACGTCCGAAGGACCTGCAGGCATCCTCCTAAACTTAAGGCACGTAACACTTACGGCACGTACCCGAAACTTACGGCACATATCCCTTACGGCACGTAACCCAAACTTACGGCACGTAACACCCTCCCCCACACAAGAGTGAACCCACACGGGTCACCACATGCACAGATCCCATACACACAACAACAAAAACCACAAAATAAACATAAGAAAACAAACAGAACGGAACTTCAGGGGAGGTAACAGAGTGATCAGTATCAGGAACCGGGGTCACAGACTCAATCTCCGAAGGTTTATCAAGCACCGGCACGGACATGAACGTGTCTTCGAGGTCTATGTCGGCGAGCTGGCGCCGCTGTGCACGAGTATAAGCACTCACGCAGGAAACACCGTCGGGTGTTCCACCGCTAGATCATTCTCACATAGCACAGGGTCCGGAACCACTTCGGGTAAGGGAACGATTCTCTTTCCCGCTATATCGTTCCCAAGGATGAATGTAACGCCTGGGACAGGTAACTGGGACTGGACAGCAACCCGCACGTATCCCGAGAAATCGGGAGTACTCAAGTATACAGTATGCAGGGGAATGTTTGGATAGATTTATTTTCTTACTTTACAAATTACTGTTTTGATATATGTGCTTAGATGTGTTTAGTACAGTATATGCTCTTGTTTTATCCGGTTCATTTTGTGTTTAAATGCTAAAAAAAACATATTTAGGTGTAAATTTTTGGGGCCGGGAACCAATTAATGGTTTCACATTATTTCTTATGGGGAAAATTCGATCAGAACTCGAACTTTTTAGGATTTGATCCGGAGTTCTGAACGGATTAAATTTGATTTCTGAGGTACCACTGTACATTTAATTCTGGTAATGTATCTATAGCATTTTTGTAAAAGATCTGCACAGTATGGGCAGTTTATGCCCAATATATGTGCATGTATCCATAAGGTGTAATAAAAATTTACAGTGTAACTGTTAAGGCAGACAAATCAGTCATCCCAATATACCCCAATATAGAAGTACATCCCCTCAAATTTTCTATTCCACTTACCCAGCAATTTGTTGTGAGCCTGGAGTCTCTGGGAAACCCTGGATAAGATGCCAATCCTTTGGTGGGAACTAAACATACTTACGTATCAGTAAACATAAGTCTTCCCATGTTCAGACAACCCGTGAATTTGTAACACATTTCCCAATATAATTCTCAAATGCAGTTTTGGAGTACCATTTCCATAGAGATGAATAAACATAAACATACAGGTTTACTGGACAGCGCTTCATTTTCTGTTCATTACTTGATTGAACTCTTTGTAAATAGAATCCACTTTGTTTTATGCCCTCCTCATCTGAATTTGTCAGAGAGGACTTCCTCCATTCGCACCATAGGAGGAAGCCAACCATCTCTGTCAGGTCATGTGTTTGGTCAAAAACATCATTTTAGATATTTTAGATTTGGCTAAGAATTCCTTCCACACCCTTCACTTTGTAGCTGCTCTTTAACTGAGTTTGATCTGATTATACACATTTTCCAAGATGGTAGCATATCCTGCATCTTGTTCATTTTGATACATTGTTGGCACCAGCCTCGTCAAATATCTTTGCTATTGGCTAACATTCCTGGGCTCAGTTAACCCAAAAGTTATCTTGATAATCGCTAATCTGCTAACTTCAATATTTAATCCGATAATGTTAAATTACTGTGGTCCTGCCCTGTGTCTAGGACTGACTTAACCGGCTACCAAAACCCTGCTTATGTCTCGATCTCGCTATTGGATCTCCCCCTTGGCTTTGTTAACACCTGGCATTCTAAATAAACACGTGCCTGTTCTCCTGCATTACAGAATACAGAATTACTGAATATCAGAAGTCGAACCGTGAATGCTGACCTAATATAAGTTGTACGCACCAGGAAATGAGTCACACGGCACATCTCTGAGCGGAAACAAAAGGTAACGCTTCAGTGTCAGCCTCGCATTTGCTGTAGTAGCAGTGTTTGTTGGTGATAGTGCTATTTTATTGAAAATACTGTATCAGGTAATACACTGTACTTTATATAATTTTGTTAGCCATCGCTTACAAAAAGTTAGTTGTACAAATGTTACAACCTAAAAGTTATTCATGAACAAATTAATTATATATATATATACACACACACACACACACAGTTTATGCCTCATTGTGCACAGGATTACTCTGCAATATTTTAGTGCACAACATTGCAACTTGAACGGCCGGATCAGTAAGTTCTCTCGGATTGTGATTCATGTGATTCATGTCTGTGCATTATACCTATCCAATGTTACGATCCTGAGACTAATGGTTGTGAAAATCAACCATCACCCTCAGTCCCCACCTCAGTTCTGAAGCAAGTCCCAGGGGTCAGCCGTCAGCTCCCAATGCTCACACACACTGGCAGGGCTTAGCTGCTGGTGGCTGCTGGCATGACAAATCCCCCCGGACACTAACGCTTCATCTTGCTTGGCTTAAGTGGATCTGGTACCCCCTCCAAAGGGTCCTCCTGGCTGGGGAACATGACACCCAGCGACCCCCACAGCCAGGCTCACTTCTCCGGAGACAGCCAACTCATGGAGCAGCTGGGGACCGCCAGCGTTGCAGAGTCCTCCTGGCCCCGGCCCTTCTTTCTCCTTGGCTTAGTGGGGCCCTGATGTTGTGCGGGAGGCTGGTCCTGCTGCGGGGCCTCCTGCTGGCAGGGGCAGGCGGCCCTGCACAGCTGCTCCTGCTCCCACAGGAGGCGCACATGCTGCTCCTTCAGCGTAGTGTGGTCTGAAGCCAGCTGGGTCTCCGGGGTGCGACACACCTCCCCCCAGCCGAGCATCGCCGTCTCGCAGCCATGTAATGCCGCCTCGGCTCCCTCAGCCAGACATGACTGATGGTTATGCCCCTGCTCCCAACTGACCAGCTTGCAGTGCAGCTGCTCCAGCTCCTGCCACTCCTGCTTCGTGGACTCCTGTAGCTGCTCCCTGCCCTGCTGGTCCCTCTTTTCGCTGCTTGTCACACACGCGGCATTCCCAAGGTAACTGGGCCTCCCATCTGCTGCATGCCTCCTCCTCGCATGAGCAGCCCCTGCCCACTGCCTCTGCTAATCGTGCTCACAGTCGGGGTCGCACCACGGCTCCTCGCAGCTGATAAGTGGGGAGCCCTTGATGGCCGGGGAGCGGTCAGAGTGGTGCCCGCCCTCCTCAGTCACTGAGGAGTCGTCTCTGACGGGCAAACAAGCACACCACAATAGGAGAGTACACCAAGTATTAACAGAAACAACACTACAAGGGGCTGTATACAGTTGCCTGCAAGCATGCTGGGATATACACATCCCACTGGCACTACAAGATGAATATTAAGCCATTGTGATGAATATTGAGGTGTTTTTGATGAGTGGTATTGACTGGTTTTGAAATAAAATCTTGAGTGGTCTATGTCTGAGACCGAGTAGATTATAAATTAGATTCCAACACGCGATCAAGACTGCAAAAAAGTTTTCCCGAGACCAATGTTAAGTCACATGCTGCCATTCCTTCATAGTAACATGTTCTGTTGTCAGTCCATCATCCATCCATTCATCCATCCATTCATCCATCCATTTTCTATACTTGCTTGTCCAATGCAGAGTAGCAGGGGTCTGGAGCCAAACCCAAAGTACAAGGCAGGGAAAAACTCAGGATGGGGCGTCAACCCATCATGGGTTCTGCTGTCAATGCCTGTACATATTTGATGCCCAGTTAATCAGGAGTGGCATTTATGGCACATGTGGGACCAAATCTGGATGTTCTCTAATGTTTTAAAGGACAATGTCATAAAATAATGTTACATGAGGGACTATATCGTGACATTGCCGAACGTCCTGTGAATGTCCTTTTTGGAACCTGTCGGGAACGTCAATAATGTTGGATAAGGTGGAAAAAACACAATTCATAAATACCCTGAGTACCTTTTAAGTAAGTTACTATCTTAGTAGTTTCTAGGATATGCCTGTACATATTTGTTGTGTTATGAAAAGTGGAATAAAGGATACTCTTTATTGAAGCAGTCTTCATCTGGAAAGTTAAACTTTATGTCACAAATGAAAACAATTTGCTGCAAAAAAAAAATTAAAAATGCAACTGGATTCTGCAAGAAACAGCTCAGCTTATTGTGTTGTTTTTTCAAGCATTGAAAAAACAGGCCCTCCGGGCTGCAAGGCATCAAACTTATACAAAAAAAAAATTCACTTTTAAACATAGCAACTGCCATCAAATGGTCAAATTCTGAAGAATGTCTAGTTGTGACACTCTATTCCCAAAAGGAATTGTATATTCTAGAACTTTGTATATAAGTTTTTGGGGTGCGTTTTCATTACTCACTTGTTTTCCTCCAGCATTGGTGTTTATTGTTGTTTTTCCTGTGCATTGTAAAAAAGCATCTTGTGCTGTATAATAAAGGAATTCATCAAAAATATACATTTTCTTAGGTTGGAGCAGTTGATTACAAATGTATTTTTCTGTTTGGAATTTTTACAGTAAGTCCAAAGTGCATTCGCAAGCTCTGGAAGTCCCAATAACAATACCCCGGCTTTCAACCTAGCTACAAAATGGACAGTGTCCTGCATCGGTTCTTTTTTAACACAAGAGGGAGACAAACGACCTATTCAAATGTATTTTCTCACGATTGCTTAGTTTGACACAACAGGATGGCACTCCCGGTGTTGAGTTAATCTTACCACTGAGTTATGTTTGTTAGTATTCAGTCTAACGATATTATTATAATGTTCATTCTAACAATATTTTAGGGATATGCTTCAGCTTCAAATGTTTTCTTTTCCTGTCCTGCATTTAAGTGTGGAAAGATTATTGAAAAATCTTAGACAAGTAAATACGGCATTATCAATTTATCATTGATGCCACCCTAACAAAAATACCAATTTTCTCATTATAATGAGATATGTTTCTAATTTTAACATGAAAATCATCTCACTATTACGAGAAAAATGTTTTATGGAGGCTCAGTAGCATATACATATATTTCTTACTACAGTATATAGGTTTCAATGACAAACATCCCAGAATTCCACTGTATAATTGGATGACACTTTGTGTGACTATAGTCAGATATAGAATAACATTCCCTGTCATACATAGTGGCTGGTTTGCCAAATGTGAAAGGATAAAAATGTCTTTCCACATTTCACATCTCAAAATATTCTTTAATTATGTTATAAACTAGGCTGAACTGCTTTTAATTATACATACAAATCAGGTGAAACTAGTTATTTTTTGCCATTTTCTTCATTTACTGTGAGTCCCTGAAGTCAGCTTCTACCCTGTTAGAATGTACTTTCTAATTGCCTTTCAAAAAAGGCTACAGTTCCTTTGAGTCCATTTTCAGGAAGTGACATCTTTTTTTTTTTTTTTGGCGGGAATTCATCTGTGTTACATTTCTATCACTCCTACCTTTTTTAGTTTTTGAAGTGTTATCCTGCTTCTTATACTCTAAAGTTACACCCAATTAGGGTATGTCATGGAGAAAACTTGTCCTATATAAAAAAAATAATAAAAACATATCTGAGGTACAGTAGTTATAAAAGTTTTGTTTATCTGTAGAATGTTAGCTGCCTAAATGTTGATCAGTCAAAGAGCCACAGCTAACTTACCTCAGAAATATACACCCCGTTAGATCCAGGTTTATGGAGCTGTGAACCTAACAGGGTGAAAATTCTAATCAGAAAAATTGTATTTTATGTATATTGGAAGTAGTATTTGTTGGGAAATGGCACCACCGCTTAGTGCAGCTGAGATGCCGCACCATGTTTGTTTGCTTTTACTTCTTAATAAAAGTTTGGTGTTCAAGTTTTTGTTAGTGACTTGATGCATGCATCAGTTTATTGTGTTTTAACAATAGACCTTTCACAGGTCCTGACTGTAGGGTTGCTAACCATCCCGAATTGTCCGGGACATCCCGAAATATGGGTGATTATGATTCGTCCCTTCAGTGACAATTCAGGACGGTTGGCAACCCTACCTGACTGTATTATTTTACAAGCAACAGCCAAGATTCATATGTGTCACTACCTATGCCAGATACTCTTATGGATAAATGTATCACTTGTTTTTGGGCCAAACTATTGTATTTCTTTAAAAAGTTAATTATAATCACATGATCAATTACAGCATCTGTATTATTAATCAAATATAAATAAAACACAATTTCTTCTGTCTGTCCTTTCAAATTTGTAATTCTTTCTCTAGCCACCTTAACAGAGAATGTGCATGACTGTTTGGGATAAAGAACTACAGACACAAAGGTTGTCTGTAAATTTGTTCATTGCCTGGAAATCTTTTGTTTTTTGTTTTTTTTTGTTTTTTTTATATTCCCTCCTCCACCCCCCCTCTGCGGGGGACTGTATCTATTTTTTTTTTTTATTTTTTTTTTATTTTTTTAAAATTATTATTTATTTATTTATTTTTTATTTTATTTTATATTTTTATTTACTTCCTCAAAAGAAGGAGAGGGGGGGGGACAAAGGAGAAGGAGGGAAGAGAGAGAGAGGGAGAGAGAGAGATGGAAAGAAAACAGAAAAAAAACAAAACAAAAGAAAAACAAAAAAAAACAAAAAAACCAAGAAAAAAACAAAACAGATAATCTGCTTCCATGTCTGTTGAAAAGAGAAAGACAACATACAACATCTGTACTAATCACAACGACCATCAAACGTTAAATGTTGTTGAACAGCACACACAACCAGCCTTACAACCCATGCCCAGAAACAACAGCCGATCAAGACAGTGTGTGTCCGTGAGCACGTGTCCGTGAGCACCTGTGTGCACACCTGTGTGTCAGCGCGCTGGTGTTCCTAAGGTTTCTCCAAGTAATTGTCTAGTAGTGTGTGTGGGGAGCCACAGCCCCGCCCACCCAGGACATGAAGTCGACACGGGGGAGACCCGGGCCCCAGATATCCAGAGGCCCCCCAGGGCACGGGAACCCCAGGAGGACCAACACAGGGACAATTGCAGCCCCCACCGAGAAAAGGGCAGAGGAGCGCTCCGGAGGGGGGCCATCCGGCAGCCACATCACAGGAGCCCCAGGGGGCCGTGGCGACGAGCACGCAGGCCCCGCCGGCAGCCGGCCACACCAGGGCAGACCGGACCCCGGGCCCAGAGATCCAAGGGACCCCCCACCCCCCAGCCAGGGCCCCGACAGAGCCGGAAGGGCCAGGCCCCGGCAGGCAACCGCCGAGAGTGAGCCAGCACACACCAGAGCATCCAGCCCCAGACATCGAGAACCACCAACGCATCGGCGGCCGGGGGCCTCATCCACCAGCAGGGAGTGTGGCGGGGGGTAATAGAGCCTGAGATGTTATTTCAGGTGGAGTCTAAGACCCAACCTGACACATACGTATAGACAGACAGGCACACACATACACAAGCATACGTTCCCACCCTCATGCACACATAAACAAATATTCACCCATTCGCCCAACATGAAGACACAGAAATGAACGCCGTACACACACTCACACTCCCCATATATACTCTATACTCCGAGATCTAGGCACCACCGCCCCCAGAGGGGCAATACGCCACCAGACCTCGGAGATGGATCCCTTTTTTCCTCTGGCATGGGGACAAGAAGACCACCCCGGACCCCACAGCAGCCGAGAAGCCCACCAGCCCAGACCCCGACCGGACGGCCAGCTCCTCCCAGCCCCTGGCCCCAGATGGTGAACAGAGAACGGGGGTGTGAAAAGACCCCATGCTTGGAAATCTTTTGAATCATTATTATATAGGTGCAGGTTACACATTACAGATGGAAAAGCATGCAGGATACTGAAGGGAAACTCATCCACTGTTGAAACCTGTTTTTATCGGTGTTGCACCCTGTTATACTCCGTCCCACCCTGTTAGACAAGTCATTTTTAAATGATAACTTGATAGCAACATAAATGTTTGGCACATTTTTGTGTTATTTTGGGAGGTGAGGAATATTAACAGCATATATGTACATATAATTTTGCTATCTACCATCCTGTCAGTAAAAATGGGTGAAAAAAAGTACTAGTTCTTAATAATCAAGGGATATTCTATTAATCAATAATTGTTTTGTTATTATGTCAAGAATAAAAATACTATCATGATATAAGGGACATATACTATCCATGAAAAGATCATTATTGTTTAACACTTACATTATTACCATTTTGTGATGATGATGTATAAATCCCTAATAGGGTGGAATACCTTCACAGCCAGTGTCTGAATAGTGTACCTCTTATTATTATATTTTTAGTCACTGATCTTGGCCAATATGTATTCCTAGTAGTTAAACAGGTGACTATTTGAATAAATTGCCAAAAACATGTAATATTTTTCCCCAATGATTTTGAAGCCAAAATGTTACTGGAAAACTGGAAAAAATTATATACAGAAATAAAACATTGAAACACTAACAATTTTAGCATTGTGTTTACCTTGACAAATGGTCTCTGAAAACTCTGGTGCTGTTAAGGTTCTTAGGTTCTCGATATGATTCGCTCTTGAGATGCTGTCTGACTACAGTTTGTGGTGCTCACTAGATAAAAATTCATATCTCCTCCTGGATCACCTGGAGTGCCCCTCAGCGTGACCACAGCGGAGGTCTGTAGGGCCCAGCAGAAGATTAACCCACGCAAGGCTGCAGGCCCAGATAACATCCTTGGGCAGGTACTAAAAAGCTGTGCACATCAGCTCTCTGAGGCACTGACGGACATCTTAAATGCCTCACTTGCACAGGAAACTGTTTCAAGCTGCCTGAAGACAGTCACCATCATCCCAGTCCCCAAAAGCTCCACAGTGGAAGGCCTGAATGACTATCGGCCAATTGCTCTCACCCCGGTTGTCATGAAGTGCCTCGAGAGACTGGTTATGGCCCACATTAAGAGCTCCATCGATATCGCTGCGGACCTACATCAGTAAGCCTATGGCAGGAACAGATCCACTGACGACGCCGTCTCTGCAGTGGTTCTCTGACCCGTCTAGAGAGCAAGGACTCGTATGTCCGCCTTCTGTTTGTGGACTTCACATCTGCATTTAACACTATAGTCCCACAGACACTGGTGAAGAAACTCAAGACACTTGGACTGAGCTCTCCCATCTGCAACAGGGTCCTGGACATCTTCACTAACAGACCACAGCATGTTAAAATCCGCAAACTCTCCTCCTCCACCATTACCCTCAGTACCGGCTCCCCCCAGGGCTGTACGCTGAGCCCGCTCCTGTTCACCTTACTGACATACGACTGTTCAGCTAAACATCACAGCTGTCAGATCGTGAAGTTTGCGGATGACATGGCAGTGGTGGGATGCATCTGGAATGATGACGAATCCGCATAAAGACAGGAGGTGGAGCACTTGGAGGACTGGTGCAGGAAAAATAACCACTGCATCAACATAAAGAAAACTAAGGAAGTAATTGTGGATTTCAGGAAGCGCACCCCCCCCCCCCCTGCATGTCGGAGGAGCACCTGTGGAGGTAGTATCTACCTTCAGGTACCTGGGTGTACACCTCACCAGGACCTCACTTGGACTATACCTCACTTATCAGGAAAGCCCATAAACGCCTCTATTTCCTCAGGAGCACAGTCCTGAACTCCTTCTACAGGTGGACTGCACAAGGTGAGAGCATTCTCTCTTCCTGCATCACAGTACGGCATGAAGAAGGACTGCGGAAGGCAGCTCAGAGGGTGGTGGGGAGCAGCTTACCCACCACCACTGACATTCACACCACCAGATGCAGGAGATGGGCTTCCTGCACCCCTAACCCTAAACCTAACCCTAACCCCACCCACCCTGCACACAAACTGTTTGTTCCTCTCCCCTCAGGCAGTAGGCAGAGGAGCATCAAAAGTAGGACCAGACTGTGTAACAGCTTCTTTCCAGATGCTGTAAGACTGATGAACTCTAACCCTAACCCTAACTCCCCCCCCCCCCCCAGCCCCCGGACAGACCCCCCCCCATCTCCATCACAAAAAAGGACAGACTACACCCTCCAGCACACCAAAGGGTCATATGACATATAACATGTGCAATACACTCATATGTGCAATATTCCCCAATACATAGTACTTCGATTATCACCACCAACCATAGTGATATTTAACACGTGCAATAAGCCGATATGTGCAATGCTCATTATAACACAGTAACTAAGTTATTACTATTATACAGTAAATTACCTGGATCCGTTTTATGTTGCATCCATGTCTGCTTCTGCGCATTAGACACTGTACTGATACTGCTAATTTATAATCCATACTTTATACTCCTATACCTTTATATTTAATTTTCATCTTTAAATTTAAAAGTGTGTATGACAAGCTCTGTGGCTTACCCGTGACCTGAGAACTTAATTTTGCTCCACTGCATGTGCAAACATGTGTGGAATGACAATAAAGTTCTTGAGTCTTGGATCGCTCCTTTTTATATATACGATTTTGGGAATCCTAAAAGATTCTTTACCTTTGTCACAAACACTGCTGTCGTTGTAACCTTTGCATGCAGTCACACCAGGTGACAATTCACCAATATAGCGAATGATAGCCTTTGCTTAGTGTGGATGGAACAGTGTGGAGTCACACATAAACCTCCTATATTTGTTTCACAGCTGTTCATGATTGGTAATCAGGTAATTGAGCCTGGTCTGTGATCTTGCTCTGAGCCAGTGGCAGTCAGCTCACAGTCTTATTTAAATGACCAGCGTGATGTTGGCCCCCCATATGTTTCAGATGTTAACCGTAGTGGCCTCAGTCGTTTGTGCCATGTTTGCACTGTTGAAACTTTGGTTTGTGCTGCTTTAGTTTCTGAGATGTAAATGTTTGTTTACATGGTGATGTGACACCACTGTAAAGTTGGCCCCTCAGTTGTATCCCAGTTAGAAGAGAGATAGCAAAGTCCGCAGGAGGGCCAGACCTGGATCTAGTTGGGGGGCAATTAGAAATTTTGGGTGGGCAGCATTTCACACAATGGACCATACTACAGTGCAGTCGAGGCTTATGACCAGACAAATAGTCGAGGTACACGGGCATTTTCATATTTTATGTTTGAACTATTTATGACCTCTTCATTAAGCTCTCATTGTCAACTGTCTAATCAGGAAAGACAAATTCTTCTTCTTATTATTATTATTATTATGTGATTTATAGAAGGTGCTTTGGGTAGAAGTGTCTGCTAACCAAGCATAAACTTAATATAAACATAAGCTTATCTACTGGCATATTAAAGACAAATTTGGGACTCAAACTCATGAACTGGTTAAAAATGGAAGGACACTCCTTAGAGAGAAAAAGCATTAAAAGATAATTACCAAACCATAAACAAACTGTCTTTGCAAACCAAGGTGGAAGTGACCCTGCACTGCGCTGGTGCCAAGTGGGCAGGGAACATGTGACATTACTGCCTGAACTACCCGCAGTAGCTGCCCGCTCGGTTTGAAGGCACCGGCCCTGAAGCTTGGTTAATCAAGCTAAGAGCAGCTGCAACTGAACTGCTGGGAGAAAGCTTTAAAATTGGGAACCAAAAATTGCTGTATGCTGTTTATGGTTGTGTGTGACTAATTTATGTGAATTATAGCATGTAATCTATCTAACCAGGGTAACTTTATCTATACTGAGCCCTGCCAGTTCAGACGTGACACTCACGCTTTCAGGTACTCACGCAAGAAATCTTATGGAAGATCTATATTACTCCATTATAAGCCTACAATTAGCTTCATTAAAAGCTTTGGGGTAGTTTACAAAGCCTACAGACTATTATTTATTATTATTGATATTTTGTAAGGTAATAAAATTGTTACATACATGTAAATGCGTGTGCAGACTTGTCTCGAACTGAAAATCTCACTCCAGCCAGCTGACCAAAGTTGACAACCCTGTGCTGATATCAACGGTAACAAACTGTCAAATGTTAAATGCAGTAATGCACCTGTCATGTCCAGCCAGCTCCTCCTGTCTGATCCCGATGTTTTGCCTTAACCAAGAATATTAGCTTCTCTTAGTCCAATGTTCCTTGTTGGGTCATTGTTGCCTGTGTTAGTCTGCTGTCTGCCCTGTCAGTCACATTAAAGCTCCTCATGAGGGGTTTCCCCACACAGGCTGCGTTCTAGATCGTTCCTTCCACTGTGGATGTGATACTGTAGCACCCGTATCGGCGGGGAATACGTTCCAACACCTACCGTGGAGATCTGAGACCGTGGATAGTAGTGAACACTATAAATTACTTGTTTTTCATGTACTTACGTACCTATGATAAAGTTTAATTTATACATTACACTGAGACTGCAGTTACCAAATCTACAGATACAGGGGTTCAAATGTACTGTTCTAGGGAGATTCCTAGCCAACCGTAATACATATATACAATTTATACTCGCAAAGATCCTTATTCAACACATCATTACAGCAAACAATAGCAACTAAAAATACATTTTAAGAAGAATGAGCTTTCATAAGAATAGGATAACATTCTTTCTCCACTTTCACAGGCGAATACAAACGCTATGCCGAAGAATATCTAAAGGGATGAATGAAAGGAACGTGATTGGCAGATTCAGATGGTGCAGGCTAAAGCTGGACCATTTGGGTGGGCAGAGTACAAATTTGGGTGGACTTTGTCTACTTCTGCCCACTTCTAGATCCAGCCGTGAAGAGGGCCACACAGTGCTGACCCAGGCAATATGGGACTGGTGGTTGGGTCACAACACCAGTCACTAGAAGTTCCCCAAGGAGTACTTACATGAGCTAGGGGAGGGGCTCTGTCCCTCATCAGGAAGGAATCTCACATCTCTGAGCCCCGTCATAAGAGGTGGGCATTAGAGGGCGACATGGGAGTAGATTTTCACTCCTATCCAATCCCACTCTCACAAGAACATTCGGTAACACTTTATATTAAGTGCACCTTCATAATGCATTCATAGAACATTAATTGCACCTTCATAATGCATTCATTATGCATTCATAGTACATTCAAAAGCAGCATGCAAGTATAACATAACATCCTAACATCCCTTAACATCCCTTAATTATACATTAATAACAAACATTACATATTATACAATTATAATGTTTGTTATTATTATATAATGTTTGTTTTTTTTTTATGACTGTGGCATGCAAAATCAAAGCCTACATCATGGATTGCACTGGTCAGGTGGTACTGGCTACCTACAACCAACCAGTCACCAGCCAGTAGCAGACAGGACAGTTTTGAAGACTTAAAAAGTCAATGACACAGCTAGCATTGTGTTCAAAATAAGGAAAACAGAGGTAATTTACCATGTAAAAACTGGCCTATTAATATGATCTCCACTCTCACCCGCTTCCATTTTTTCCCGTCCCATCCCAGTCCATTGATTAATAGTAAAAATGATTCCCGTCCCACAGGATTCCCAAAAAATTGTCAGCCTCTAGTGTGTTTCTGCAGGACCAGCCTCCATGCTGTCACTCAGGATGTTGTTCCAGTGACCATCCTCTCACATCCTGGGTTGAGTAGCAGCCTTGTGCACCGCAGTCACATCAACATTCCTGATGCACGGAGTAATGTGGAGAGAAGCTCTGCTGGAATCTCTGATAAACCCCAATCTCTGTGTCAACATATGGTCTCTCACACTTGATACCAAGAACATCCAACTGCAGCTTGTTAGCTTTGAGTGTAAGTTCCTCAACAGCCATTAGGAGGTGGCTGCTCAACCAGAGAAATTCACACGGGCACCAAACACTGACCCCCCTGCCAGTGCTGAACAGACAAAGCAGCACTCAAAGTCACAAAAGCTGAAAATTTCAATGGCACAGACACAGCACAAACAATTAAGACCAGTTTGGTTATAATCTGAAACATATGGGGGGTTGGTATTTCACCAAAGCAGTGGCTATTCCCAGCATGATCAGAGTTGTCAGCATAATTGCTGACTTAGTGGTTTTGGGTCCTGACATTTTGTTCCAGGGTGCATGGTTTTTGTTGCTTGTTGTCTTGTCTTGAGTTTCTGGTTCTGTTCATCTGGTGTTTCATTCCTCTGTTCATAGTCCTTATTAGCCAGTGTTCCACAGCTGGTGTGCTGGGCAACTGTTGTCTTGTTCTGTATACAATTTTCCTTGAGTATGCTGATTTTGTGTTAAAGCACAACTTCCTGTTTCCTGTGTCCTGTTCCTGGTTTTCTAGTACTCTCCACCTGGCAATATGGGACTGGTAGATGACCTGCTTTTTGTGTACCTCATCCATCCAGTCAGCAGCCACCATAGGTTTCCTGTTTCCAGAAGTGAGCTGTCTTACTGTCTCAGGGGTGAGTTGGCAGAAGACCTGGTGCTATGGTTGGCCCAAGTTGTGATGCTTTGTTCCAGATTATGCAGATTATGTCAATAAATGTTTTTACCTGAATGCTTGTGACATCTATGCTCTAAGTGAGTGACATTTATTTTCATCTCAGCTGAAAGCTCCTCCCTCTTACCTCCACTTATGGAATCTAATCAAATAATAAACTACAATTTAAATTATATTTATTAATTATATACTAATGTATGCACATCTGCTAGGTGGCACGGTGGTTCAGTAGGTGGTACTGAATTAGGGGTTTGTACCCAGACTGTGTTGTGTCTGTGTTTGCATGTTATCCCTGTGTCACATGGGAATCCATAGGCTACTCATCATGCAGTTGAAATATCTGCAGTTAGGCTAATTGGTGTCTCTAAACCAGGGCTCCCCAGTCTTGGAGATTCAGTCTGCAGCACAGTTTTTAGATTTCCCTGTTGAAACACACATACTAAACCTGTGAATTATCTGCTGAGTTGAATAAGGTGTGTTTGAGCAGGGAAAATTGAAAACTAAAGGACAGGAATTACAGAACCCTGCTCTAAACTGCCCATAGTGCAGGCCTGGGAAATTACTTTCTGTGGAGGGCCAAAACTGAGCTTCACCATGTCAACAGCAGGCACTTGTAAAAATGATTTTCTCATATTCAATGAAAGCTACAATAATAGACTTTGCTAGATTTTACTTTTCCCCTTTTTTGAAAATACATACAGAAATCAATAGAACCAGTGAATTTGTCACCTTTGACATATATGTTAAGAATGATCTTAGGATAAAAAATCTCTTCATATACGTCACCTCTTTTTTTAATGATCACACAGGTATGGTAAGTCAATGCTTGGCAGAAGCATCTTACCCTTTGTTTTCGCTGAGAGATGTGCCGCATGACTCATTTCCCCGCAAGGACAAGTTATCTTATAAGTTAGGTCAGCGTTCACGGTTTGACTTCTGAGATTCAGATCGAGTTCTAGGTGATTTTTTTTCAAACTGGTTGGTTCGACTTTTAAGAAATTCGAGTTCTAATGAGTTCAAGAACTGAGGTACCACTGTACATATATTCCCTAAACTCCCAGAACTAGCACTGTTAACTTATACTGTACATGGTCACTGGGATGCAGCATGGGGCACAAACCAGAGTAAAATGTCTTACGCAGTCAAACAAAATGTTTTAAGTTGTTTATATAGGTAGTAAGTGTATATTTGCTCAAAAAACACTATTTAACATTAGAACATGGAAAATAACAGTAGCACAATAAAATGTAATAAGACTTTCTTGTGTTGTCCAAAAAGTTACTGATATCTTCAGTTCCCAAACCTCAGGGCAAGACATGACACAACACTAGTGTTTGAGTCAAAACTTAGATGGACACACACTGGGGTGACTTAAGGAGAAGTTTTGAAATGGCTAAATTGATACACGTTGGCAGACAGAATATCATAGCTTTACACCAGCAGGGAGATAATTTAAACAGTTCTTTTGACTGCCTAAGACTTTGTAAGGATGTCCTTGCCAGGACTCCAGCCAATTATACAGCACATGCAGTATATATTTCATCTTGCACCTATCCATCCATCCATCCATACAACAATCTTACAAACATTTTATCATGGATCATGGGGGGTAACCTGGAGCCTGTTCCAGGCAACACAGGGAACAAAGTATCCTGGACAAGATCAGTATATCAGGGTGCACATAAAATATAGATAAAATATATAATATGTATAAACAAATCTTAAAATAAAAGTAGCACAGAACCATCACATTATCAAAAGAGAATGCAAATATTGCAGTGAGCACATAATCTGATTTCAGGAGTATTCATCTTAGGATATAAAAATTAAACCACATAATAGATACAGTAAAACAGCCAAGTACCCTGTACAAAAAAGTATGATCATCAAAGTAATAACATAGTAGTGCCACTATGGTTAAACCATTGTAATTTGCCCACCTATATACCATGGTATACTATGGTATACAACATATCTTCAGTTAAAATACAATGGTGGTCTCTTTAGCTTTTCATATTGATTGCTCCATGGCAATAACATGTTTTAAATATGCCACACTATGGTAATATAATTTATAGCATTTTACGTATTGTTTACAGTAGTATTGTAATGATGCAGCACTGAAATTAGACTTCAAAATTACATTAAATGTGCCATGTATGAAAAGCATCTGTTCTGACTTACTGAAAAAAACCCACTGTAACAGTGTAACAGTCATATGCTTAAAACCAATTAATCACTTATGTAAGTGTTTCATGGCAAAAGCTGAAGGAAAGATTTTCATAAAAACACCTGTTCAAAAAAATAGAAAGAAAACTGTTCACATTTTAAATTGTTACTTTAGATGGCGAAAATAAAATGCGACACCATAATTACTGCTTTCTGTGAGCTGCTTATGTGAAATTCTCAGGTTCCATCACCAAATCCAGTAGGCCTGCAAGTGAAATGATCGCAGTCCAGGGTTTACTGTACAGCTACTTTCTTTTGTAAGGGAACTATATTATATGTGCTTCTTGGCAATTGTAGGAGTATTAAATACCACAGTAAAATATACAGGTTGGAAATAAATACCATGGGACATAACAGAATACCATGAAAGTATCAGAAAGTACCATAGGTTGAAATGAAACACTGCTAGAATACTATAGGAACATATATCATATGTATGTACCATGCACAAAATACAATTTAAAATGATAACTTTTTGTAAGGGACAAAAACGTACAAGTTGAATTTCCTAGATAGTTGGATTGCAATTCTTTGTTTGAATATAATAACAGCGTCAATTAATTTGGATTTAATAACATGTAACATACCTAAATACCACAAAATTTACCATACGTATTTCAAAATATAAAAGTACAAATTCAAGGACTGATTTCAATGTGTTACGCTTCAGCGGATCCAGCGTTGTAATTCCTGTAAAAATTTTCATTGTCGATTAATTTATTTCCACACTGGAGTAAAAAAAAAAAAAAAAAAACTAGGAAAATTTTAGTATAACGGCAGTTAAAACCGACTGTAGCGCTCTTGTCAGGAAAAACGAAGGGAGGGGTGTGTGTACAGGACTGACATTAGACGAGAAAGAAATAATCCGCGCTGGTTAAACGTTTGCAAACTACATAAATAAGAGGACGGAGAGGCCGGGACACTGGGAAAGCACGGAGAAAAAACTTTAAAACTTATACGGACTTTTTAACCATTGTTTTCTTATATGGGAAATAATATTTTACCACTATGATGGCTAACGCTCGGAAGTAAAAAGAGCTACAGAAAGTTTTATGCGGCAGAGAGGAGTTGGCGGTGGAGCTGAACAAACGACAATGTAGGCAGCGCAGACGCTCCACTTATGGTAAGTCTAGAAAGATAAACACCAAATGCGATGCAAAATCTGACTAACAAAGGTTTAGATTTAAAGAAACGGGGAAAGTTTTTCATAATTTAAATATCGATTGCTTTTCTTCCACGGGCGTACCGCTTTGTTGTTTCACTTACAATTCGTTTGTAATTAAAATAGCACATGTAATTGTCTTATATGTAAACAGTGTATACAAAAATGCACAATTGTTTAACTAGACTTTTTCCCCTTGCCTAGTACAACTAAAACGAATTGGATCTTTGAATTCAACCTCTTATCTTCCCCCTTTTCGGTGATGGCAGTTCCCACACATGGACAAAACAGGGGAAAAAAGAAAAGTGCAGCAACTTAAATCTGAATATATTTATATACCGAAACGCGACTTTATAGTGGTGGTAATTGTGCAACTTGTATGCAAGTCTATTCATTAGATGGCCTGCTCCGAGTCTTGTAGTCATCTCTATAACCCTATATGTGGGGCAGCCAGTACATTCATGTGCCAGCGTCTTAAAATAACAATGCCAGTTTCTGAAGGGCAACTGAGGGGTTTAGCTCTACTTGTTAAGTAACAAGTGAACCTAGACACGATGAAAGCTGTTGTCCCCCCAACCCACAGAACTAATGATGCTCTTGTGCCTCCTATACTTCTGCATTCGCCCCCTCCCCCTTACCCGGTACTCCTTCATCAGTTTCATTGGTCCAATGAGGGCAGCTGTGGCCGAGTGAGAATGAGAGAGCCGAGGGCTGGGAGATCCCCTTCTCTGTTGTTTGGACTGCAGGACAGGGTGGAGCTGTTTGGCAGCAGCTTGTAGAGGGAACAGGAGCAAGACCGGGGGAGGGAAAAGCCAGTTTTATTCTGGGAGGCTTGTAGAGCTTTGGCGGTTTGGATGATGCTGAATTTTCCACACTGGACCCAAAAGAGACAGAAAGGAGAAGGGCATGGGGCGAGTAAGACTTAGAAGGACACACGTGCACACACACACACGTGTGCTCGCACCGATAAACACGCATATGGTTGTGTGCTTCAGGCTGAAACTCTTCCCCTCTCTGTTTAAGCAGCGACGTCCATGTGCTGTTCATCTTCAGCAGCTGGTGTGGTTATAGTACTGAAAAACAACCCCCCCCCCCACCATGCATCCTTTATGGAATTATGTTTGGTGGGAAAATCAGTCTTGCCTCAGAGTGTCTCACAGCCCAAAAGAAAAGAAATGAGGAAGCAGTACTGTGTCCTGGGAATGGATGATGGATTGTCATGGGTAGTGGGGGGGGGGGGGGGGATAATGGTAAACCTTGGAGTGACTGAACAGTAATGATGGATGAACTGATGCTATGCCTGTTTGTTTGTGCTAAACATACTGTACTTGATGTGAATGTTGCATAAGTTGTGTTTCGTTGTGAGCATTGCTGAAGTGAGCAGACCCTCTACTCAAAAGCACTCGCCGTGTTTGCATTAAATCACATCTGGTTTCTGTCAGCGTTTTTCACATTTCTTTCCCACCATTTACAGTAGTTCACGCTCCCATCTTCCATTCTCTCTTGCCTGCTTTATCTTCTCCCACATTGTCACACGTACTCTCTGGGTGGAAATTGTCTTCTTCCCTCTTCTCCCTCTTAGCTAGGAGAAAAAAGGCAGGAAGTCTGGAGGAAGAGTGACACTTCTCCGTATGCTGCCGAGTCAGTGCCGCTATAACAATGTAGCGTTTGCGTCATTTAGACGCAAACACTTTTGGACAGAAATATATCCTGTAATCATAGTATTATACCGGAAAGAGAACCAAACACCTTGGAGAGAACCTTTGGCCTTTTATTTTTAGCATGTGATGTCATAAACTTGAAAGCAGTGTCACTCACAGCATCAGATACTAATGGCATGTATTTGTAGTATGTTGAAAGCCTTCAAATAATGTGTCATTCAGAGTTATGTTGGATTCGAAGATATGGTGTATATGATCATTCTCATTTTACACTAATGTTACAGTAAATACGATGAATTTACTAAAGAGTCTTACAATGTTTAAGAAACAGTAGAAAAAGTAGCATCCCAACCTCTTTCATATGTTATGTCCTCCAGAAACACAAAAACTGTGACATCTGCCCTGATCTAGAAATGTCTTGATGTACCAGTTCAAAAGACTGTAAATGCATTTGGTTGTTGCTGGAGGACAGTCTTCCATTGTCCGTTCCATAAGAAAGGTTGGTAAAGGTTGGTAAGCTTTACCTAAAGCTGTCAGCAGTAATGCATTATAGATACCTTCATAATGCATTATAATGCTCAGTATAAGAATTAATAAAATATTACAGCATCTTCTACTAACAGCGATAAAGGATTATAGTGTTGAAATTTATAAGGCTTCACCAACTCCAATGAAGCTCTCATCTATAATGCACTAAAAATACCATCATAATATATTATAATGCTCAGTATAAGAATTAATAAAGCATTATGGCATCTTCTACTGACAGTGATAAGGCATTATAGTGTTGATTAAATTTATAATGCTTCATAAACTCAATTGAAGCTCTCATCTGTAATGCACTATAGAAACCATCATAATGCATTATAATGATCAAGATAAGCATTAATTATGCTTTGTACTGCATTATGAAGTTATCTGTAGTGTATTATAGAGCTTCATAAAGCAATCATAATGCATAATAAGCATGGCTATAATGTGCTATGCCTTTTTATAAATATTTATAGCCATAATATGTATAATGCTTTATGAATGCACTAAAATGTGTCGTGATTGATGTATTCATAGATTCTCATAGACATGGCGTTCATAGAAAGTGTTACAAAAATCATTTTAGGTTTTCTGTCAGTATCACAGATGTACTTCAACACCCTCAATGTGCTGGAGGCTAGACTCCTGTTTCTCATCTGTTAGAACCAGTTTGCATCCCAGGTCCTCTGGTACCACGTCATGTACCAACATTACAAAAAACAACAGCAGTGGCATGCAGCCTTCAAGTATATAATAAAAATAAATGACTATTTCAAGCAGAATAGCCTTCTAAAAACGGGACACTAAGCCATAAATGGAAAGAAGTGAAAAAGTACCTGTGGTACTGTACAAAAAAAAGAAACAGAAAGGACTGTCACGTTTTCAGAATTTTGGTACCGACATATTGGTTCTCATGACATCACTACCCGTATGTGTGCTTGTGGGGTTCTGTGTCATCCCTGTATTTCCCCACCAGATTCCTACTATATTGCAGAAATTCTTGGATAGCTCAGCTGGCATTCATATTTTGCCGATTGTGAGTGTGTGTGTGTCCTGCGATGAACTGGCATTCCACCCAGGGTGTTCCCTTGTCTTGTGCCCTGTGCTTCTTTAGTGGGTTTGAGGCTCCACAAGTGGGTAGATATTTCAATGGCTTGTCTGAGGAAAGATGTTCGTTACAAATATAACTTACGTTACTTTGTAATGCTACATTACTTATTGCAGTTTTAGCATTTAGTTACATTTAGGGTGTAAATTTGCATATTTGAATGGATGTACAGATTGCTCTTAAACATTTCAGCTTAAAGGTCACGGGAAAGATAGCATGTCTGAAACAGTCCCGGTCTGCATATGAAGTGCAACCCTAGGAAAGACTCCTGTTTTTGTCATGTGCTGTTTATAATGTTGTCTATTGTGCTTATGCTCCTCATTCTTTACGAAACATTAACAGTTTTTAGCCAGCTTACCCTCACTGCGTGTTGTGTGTGTGCTGGTTTCTGTTCTACCTGAGGTCTTATTTAATTAGCCTTTTTCTGAATTGTTTGTTGAATTAGTTGAATGCTTCATATTCTGTTAAACCAAATGTGGTATCTGAAGTCTTACTACAATAATGACATGAGGGTCAGGTGCAAAACAGCAGTGTAATGCTGTATCTTCTAGATCACAAATGTAATTTATATTCAGTGTGTGTGTGTGTTTGTGTGTGTGTGTGTATATATATATATATATATATATATATATATAAAACATTCATATAGTATTATAAACATGGCTATAAATATATATAAAAAGGCTTAGTCCTGTTTACTATGCATTATGAATGCTCTCAACTATAATGCACTATAAATACCTTCATAATGCAATATGCTGAAGAATATGAGTATGAAGGTATTTATAGCGTGTTATGGATAAGAGCTTCGTAGAGCATTCATAATACATAATGAACATGGCTATAATGCGTTATGACTATTATAAAACTTATATGACTGCTTTAAGTAAAGCATCACTAATGAATCCTTTGGATTAACTTTGGCATTCACCCCAATACTAGTTGCTCCTTGAATTTTCCATTGTAGCCTATTTGTTCCTAGTTCCTTCACTCCTACTTCCTAGTATTAACCCAAATACCTACCCAACATAATATCACACTAGGACTAGGGGAAGTATCGGGAAACGGGTAAAATCTTTCCTTTGAAAAATAAATTATGTAATTATGTATGCAGTGATTATGGAAAGTTACTGGAAAACTCACTGTATCATTTATATAGGATGTCTTTGTCTGATGTTTTTTCATTGATAGCCGTGCAGATGTCTCATGAACTATAGAGACAAAGACTGGGGAAGTGCTGATATAAGCAGGAGCTATGCAATCTGGACTCTCGCCAGAAAGGATTGCGACTCTGTTGGTTAGAGTTGCGTGTCTGTGTCCAGAAGGTGTTCCAAAGGCTTCTGGTTCTAAACCAGTGGTCAGCAGAGTAATCACATCACGGGGTGGCCCTTGAGCAAAGCCTTTAACCCCTATAACTGCTCCCGGGCTGGTAATGTCTGACCCCAGGCTTCCCTCTTGCCTGTATGCGTGCGGCTCATAGGAGAGCAAGACAAGATATGCAAAAACCAAAGCATTCCTATGTGCTTGTACATTGTCATTATATAAAGGGAATGAGCAGATAGAAACAGGAGCTATGCAGACAACAATAGGATCAGCAGATACAGGCACAGAGGCTGCGCACGGGCAGCTGAGCTTAGCTAATCCAGTTTGCATGTGTTTCAGTCCTTGAGTTTCTATAATCTCTGGCTCTTTTCAAGGTTTTTTTATACATCTGCTTTTGCATTTCCTCTGCTGCTTTTCTCCTGCCTTGTTTCTTTTTTAACCTTACTTCCCTTTTTCCTGCCTGCCATTCATTTTCAGTCCCTCTCTCCCACTCCTTTCCCTCCCCCCCTTTGCATATCCTCTCCCGGTTTCGCTTCTCTCTTTTCTCTCCCCTCAGCTCTGCCCCTTTTAGTGTCCTCCCTTCCATCCCTCCCTTCTCCCAATATCCAGTAAAATCTGGGGGCTTTGAGAAAACCGCACAATATGTTTCTTGTGAGAGCAGTTTTCCCATAATTACTGTCAGATGATATTGGGGGCGGGGAGCGGGAGAGAGAGAGGGGGCTGGAAAGTAAAGGGGGTACAGGGGTTGTGTGAGCACAGAGTTGGAGGTTACTATGACAACAGCCCTGTAGAAAAACAAACACTGTGTGTTCTATGTGAAGGGTATTAACCCTTTGCCTTGTTGGCTGGCTGGCCCATGAAACACACTCACAGATCACTGTACCACTGTGTTTATACAGTGATGACACACTCCTGCCAGTATGGAATGCTGTAGCTGTATCCATAACAAAGGAAACTAAATACTGTATATATATGTGTGTGTGTGTATTGTTGAGAACTTATATTTTTATATATTGAGAGAATAATTTTTTTTATGCAAAACAGAAAGGGAAATATTGCCTCGTTAAATACAAATGCCTTGCCACTTATCAAATATTGTTTAGTTTCTGCAATATCTAGTTAGATTGCATATCTCTATTAACTCTTCCAGTTTACAGAGTCTTGTGTGCCATTTATCTATTGTAACACTCCTTATTTCTCCCAGGGCTCTGAGGCAGTGGAGGACTGCGTCCAGGGGGCGTTGTCGTCTCTGTACCCCCCATTTGAAAGCACTGCCCCCCCTCTGTTATCCCAGGTGCTCAACCCCCCGCCAGCATATGAATTTACTCATCCAGCATATGAATTGCTGCACAATTACAGCAGGCAAATGCACGATGCTGTCTCACCCTGCCGGTTCAGTGTTTGACACGGCTAGCAGTCCAGTTGTGTTGTTCATCTCAGTGTGACTCTGCATGTGCAAGATAATGTTGGTGTGTCTGCATATATACGTCTGTGTGTTTGTAACTTGGTCTAAATTTAACAATGTGCGTCGGTATGTGTAGGTGTTCTCTGTGCTGGAGTCAACCTACCAGCATGACAGTTTGCGATACCTCCTGGACTACTTCATCCCAGCTAAGCACCTACTGCATAAGCTACAGCAACATGCATGTGTGAGTACTCAAACCCTGTCAGCATGTCTACAAATATGAGTAGCGTGTCTATGCATATACAGACTGCTAGGCACACACGAGCACGCCAGTACTTACACACAGGTACGCGTGCACACGTATACACACAAACATGCACATGCACATATACTCGAAGACTGTCACAACACACAGGCGCACATTTGCGCACACTTGCAGTCGCACACAGCCATGCACACTCAGTGGGTCGTCCGTCGAGTCTGCCTGGGACTGCAGAAGCAGCATGAGTCATCAGCATAACTCTTTCCATATGTGAGACCCAAAGGCCAGGAGAAAGGGGGGAGGGGTGGGGTTTGGGGGGAGGTGTGGTAAGTGTGGTAGACACTGGACACTATTGAACATTCATTGACTGGGGGAGGGAGAGGAAGGTGGAAAACAGTGCTGAGCATTGAGTGTGGGGGGGTAGACTAAAAGCTAGACAAGCAGGCAGAGTCTATACTCAGACATTCTATTAAAAATAATACTTCATTTTTATTAACATAATAGTAGTAATAATGACATAGACAGTAGACTTTTTGAAGACTTTTGTGAGAAGAGAGGACCGGGACCAAGTAACTGGGTCACTGGAATGTTTTGGCAGTGAGTAGAGAGAATGGGAGCCGGGCCAGGTTCTGAATGTCTACGTCTCTTTCCCTAATCAGGCTCAGTACCTGGGCTGTCTCTTTCTGCACTCTGGCTGGCCTCTCAGCCTTGGCGAGAAGGTGGTAGTGCAGCTCTCCACCTTGGACTGGAGGCTGCTGCGCAGCAACGATTTCTACCTGCAGGTGGTGCCCTTCTCCACACGATGCCCTCGCCTGGCTCTCAAGTGCCTGGCCCCAGGGGGGCGTAATGTGCAGGAGGTCCTCGTGCCCGAGTCCCAGCATGCCCTGGTTTTCACCCCTGAGTGGTTGCAGAGCATCAACAAGGAGCGGGGCTGTGTGAGAGGTGAGAGGTAGTCTTTGGAATGCAACTGGGACGGATATCTATGGGCAAGGAAGGTATAAGGTGGTAATTATGGGGACATTGGATTAGTTAATAAGCAATAGCCTGTAGTTTATGTAGATTAATCTCGTTTTATTATTTGTTTATTGCACTCATATGCTTTGACTAATAAGTACTTTTGGACAATAGCATCGTAAAAATCGAAATTGCACAGATGATTGTGGTCATTTAAAATGTAATTACTTAATACTTGGTACTGACTATATAATGCACTGAATACTGTTAGCCAACAGCTACCAGCTCTTTTTTAATATTAGTACTCTTGCCTCTCTTTCCATGGTTGTATCTCCCTTAAGGGGCTGGAAAGCTGGACACCTGTCTGGTCAGCACCTGTGACGGAGTTATCCGACTCCCATGGGAAGATGTGGTCTATCCCAAATTCCTCTACCACGAAAGTGGCAAGTCTGATGACTCTACTAGCCATGACTGGGGCTCCTCCTGTGACCTGGAGTCCTTGTCCTGGGATGAGGAGGAGGAAGAGGAACAGCTGCCTCCAGATGGCGATGCAGTAGATCCTGGGGGCGAGTATGTGGAGCTGCTGGAGATGCGGGGAGGACCAGATGGTGGGGCAGATCCTAAGCGGTACCTGGAAATGCAAGGGGCAGGCAAAACCAAGACCCTGCCACTATGCCGGAGGAGTCGGGCTGTCAGGCTGCGGCGGGGAAAGGGCTGGGACCATGGCAAGCATGACACCATGGGTGCCACAAGGCCCTCTGGCAACACCACACATAAGGAGAATCCTAAGAGTACCAGTCGAGGTAGAGAGGTAGTTGCGGCTGGAGATGATATGACATCACGCCCTGCTCCTCAAGTGATTGATCTGCCAAGAGACAGGAACCCTGATCCCTCGCTCCTTCAATCCTTAAATGAGATTGATCGACCTGGACGGGATGTACTCGGTCCAAGCGGAGCTGAGCTACCTTTAGTGGGCTTTACACAGGAGAGGAAACCTGGAGTTGGGAGGGAGAAGGAAGGGTCTGGGAGCTCCGAGGCATTATGTGGATACCAACGAAGGAATGAGACAGAAACTAGTGAAAATCTGAGGGACAAGACAGGCCCTGATGTGGATCCTGTAGGGGAGCATAATAATGACCAGGACAAGCTGTCAAATTCCAGCTGTGCTATAGAGGATGTTCAGGTGCTTACAGATGATGCTCACAGTAGGGCAAGGGATGCTGAAGGCACATCAGGAGAGTGCCGTGGATCTCTCATGCAGTCAGGTACAGAACAACACAACACAGATCCAACAAATCAAGACAGTTCTGCAGCTCAAATGGACAGAGCTGCACAGCACGAAGAACCGGCAAACCCAGAAAAGCCACTTTTGAATCCCAGTACTCCAACTGCGCCAAACAACACCTTGTTTCCCCAGCCTGGTTCAGAAACTAGTCTGACTACAGGCTTACCATCCCAACATGATCTTCAAACTGAGCTAAACACAACCTCTTCCCACCAACCTGGTTTTGAAGCTCTTGTCAAAACAAACTCATCGTCACAGCCTGCTCCTCAAACAGGTCCACAGCCAGCCCCAGCTCTGAAAGTGAAGGGGCAAGCTAAAATTCTCAGGGATAAAGATGCCCTCCTGGAAAAAGACGTGAAGGTGGCGGAGTTCCGAGCACACAGGTAGGAAACTTATCTGCTACTAATGAATGAGAATAAATGGATAACTCATCAAATGAAAGGCTTAAACAAATCCCAGGTGGAATACAGTTGAATTCCACTAAAAAGTCTGTCTACCTTCATCACTGTAGGAAGAAGAGGAAAGGAAAAGGTGGCAGAGCAAAGATCAAGCCTACTGGATGCCTCAGTCATGAGGGTCCAGACCAGCCCCCTGAAAAGCTTCCCAATAAAACTTCTCCAGAAGACACAAGATCTAAGCCAACTCCCACTGCCGATGATCAACAGGAGCATGTTCCTGCGGAGATGGAGGAAGTGTTAGTGCCAGCCAATCAGGGCACTGAAGAAATGGAAATTAAAAAGAATGGTGAAGGTTTGTTTGTTGTGTTTTTTATGTGCATGATGTTGCCCTTGCTCTACTAGATAATGGATATCTGGTTAAAGATTATGGTTCAGACTAAGGAAAATCTGAAGGTTCAAGCTGAACATCCAGCTGTAGAAATGGCTGAATGTCTAACATTTTTTAGTGCTCCATGTAATGTGCATCATTCTGAATTTCCTGTTTCCTGCACCACCTACAGTTGATTTGTGAACAGTAGAATCCTCTTCTCTAACTTGTGTATTACACATCTTTTATTTATTAGACGATCCAAGCATAGAATCAAAAACATGTTCAGACGAAAACAGCAATGCAAGCACATTGTTATCTGACCACTCTTCAAACAAAGCCACTGACCACTCAGGAGATTCTTCTTGTGCGGCCCCTCACCTGCTCAAAGACCTGGACACCGAGCTCCTTCAGTCTGAAACACTGGCACTGACAGGTGAGTAGGGTGAGGTGTGTATTATTGTACTATAATGACAGGTGAGTAGGGTGAGGTGTGTATTATTGTACTATAATGACAGGTGAGTAGGGTGAGGTGTGTATTATTGTACTATAATGACAGGTGAGTAGGGTGAGGTGTGTATTATTGTACTATAATGACAGGTGAGTAGGGTGAGGTGTGTATTATTGTACTATAATGACAGGTGAGTAGGGTGAGGTGTGTATTATTGTACTATAATGACAGGTGAGTAGGGTGAGGTGTGTATTATTGTACTATAATGACAGGTGAGTAGGGTGAGGTGTGTATTATTGTACTATAATGACAGGTGAGTAGGGTGAGGTGTGTATTATTGTACTATAATGACAGGTAAGTGGGGTAAGGTGTGTATTGTTGTACTATAATCAGGGACGGATTATGGGTTGTGTGGGCCCCTGGGCAAAACGTTCGCGAGGGCCCCCCCCCACCACCACCACAAACACCACAATTCAAGGGCCCTTGGCAGCCAAACGCCCTCCCTCCATGTTTCCATCAGAGGCCCTATAGGGTCTGGGGCCCTTGAAGGCAGAGGATCAAAGAATGTAGGCCCTCTAAAATAGACAAACGAAAATACATTGTTGATAAGCATTGCAAATTGTTTTGGGCTAGGGGCCCCACAGGCCCCCTGCACCCCAAGGGCCCCTGGGCAGCGGCCCCGCTGGCCCGGTCCGTAATCCGTCCCTAACTATAATGACAAGTGAGTACACTAAAGTGTAGGGGTGGAAATTGGCATAGATTTCCCAAATTGATATTTTATGTATCATGATTTTTTTAAACAGTTCTTGCTGAACAGCAATTCAGGTCTACATTCAAAGTAAAGGCAATGGCTGTAATGTACACATATTTGTCATGCATCGTTCAGTTACATCATTTTCAGTTTGCATAAATAAACGAATGAACAAGTTTCTTGACACGGGCAAAACCTAAATTCACAAGTAGATCTTCAACACGGAATACATTATGGTAACTGTGGCTGTGACTTGGTTACAGCAAATGCTGGATCGCTCAAAGACCTTCCCACATCCTTAAATCAGCAGTTTGGGAACATTTTGGTTTTCCAAAAAAATTACACCAACCCTGGAGAGAGAGAGTTGTTGATAAGACCAAGACTGTCGGTTGGCTGTGTTACACCAAACTTGAATATGTCCCTGGAAACACACCCAGTGTGCTAACTCATCATCTGAGACGACATCATCTGACCAGAGACAAGCATAAACAGCCTCTGAAAGATAGCCTGTCCATGACATATTTTTATTTTCATATTTATTTTTACTGTGCAAAGGAGTATTTCTTAGGTTTTGTTATTCAGACATATTGACAGACACATTTTCTTGCGATTGGTTTCAGGATGTTCCTATATTGTTTTTGCAGTTTTATAATAAAAACAAATGTGATCAACATAATTACATACTTTACATAATAACCTACAAGTAAACTGGTATTCAGAATAGATTTTGAAATTTTGTGGCAAATTGAAACATTTCCAAAAATAATGATTTGTAACTGAAACAATTTTCCCCCACACTCCTAGTAAGGTGTGTATAATTGTACTATAATGTTAAAGTATGTATTATTGCCTTCTAATAATGGACCTTTAATGATGGATGACTAGGGATAGATGTATGTTGCTGTTCCCTAATGATGAGTGAGTATGGTAAGATGCAGCGCGTCCTGATTTTCCCAAGTACAACATGTCCCTGGGTCAACAACCCTTACGAAAATTAACCATGGTTTTACTTTTAAATAACCATTGTTTACAATGGTTTGCCGTTTTTCATGTTTTTTTTGGGTAACTGGAAACCATGACTATGGTTTTATCATGGTTTCACTACAGATAAACCCTAGTATAATCTTGGTCATAAACCATGGTTTTTGTTTTACCATGGTCTTTACCATGAAAACTATGGCAGTACCACAGCTACCATGAAGTGTATGGATAAACCATGGTAGTACTATGGGTAGTACCAAAGTACCATGAGGTACCATAGTAAAACTATGGTTACTGCATAAAAACCATAGGAAACCATAGTGAATCTTCATAAGGGAAGGGAGGGGCTTTCACTTTTTTAACCAATCAGTCTCCTATGTATGACATCACCACATTAATTAAAATCAGTGTTTTCTGTTAAGTGGCAAGGTGCACAGATTTCTAAAGTACCCGTTTTATTGTGTCTGCCTTTTGCTAATGGACATGCTTACTTGCAAAAGCTGTACCAAGCAATATATGGGTGTGTCTAAAATTCTTGGTGATGATGATGATGATCTAGGGGTTAAAGTCCTTGCTCATGTGGTTATTCTGCTGAAGCCAGGATTTGAAAATGAGAAAAAAAACGGCCCAATGTGTTTCTCTCGTACAATGAAGATTGTGTTTCGTCAAAGAAATGAAACGCAAGCCCCTCTCTTGTTGACCCCACTGAACTCGGAATAATCAGGATGTCCCTAAGGTATGTTACTCGTGTGTTAGGCTTACTTTGTCCGTCCAGGATTTCGCATTTCTGTGGTAGCTGAAATTAACGCAAAATCAAGCAAACTCCACAATATTTGCAAAAGTTTGTGATTTTTCAAATTCACTTTGCCGCAATAAATGACCAGTTCAGCAGACTGCGTGCATTTGGTCAATGACAGGTGACTCCATCGCAGTACACATTTGTGTTTTTTTGCTAGGCGGTTCTGCATGTAAGATGACCACAGTGAACAGCTCTCATTTACTAGCAAAAATTACTGCCAAAGACCGGTCAAAATATTCAGGAATTGGAGGCAAAGTGTTTTGCATACCTTACAACATTGTGGTAAAACGCAAGTCTGGACAATCATTTTTCTGCCACAAAGCATAAAAAATGGCTACAAAGGCACTTTGGAAATGGAACTATGGACTTTTTTTTATTAATATATATATTTAATATATAAAGTCAGTCCTGCTACAACATGTGATATCACATTGTGAATCTGTTCTAATGCACTAAATGAGCAACTATGCCATATGAACTTAGCAAGAAACACTACTTGCACACAAAAACAGCTACCGATGTGAACTAATTGTTTTTTAACCAATTCTGTTTAATGAATCTGCCGAACTGGTTTCAAAATCTAAAAGAATCAAACTTTTTCTATGTCTACGCATTGCACAGGTCAAAATCTTAGATTCTAAAAATCAAAAAATATTTAACAAATTATCATATAAAAACGCACGGCAACCTTTTAAAATGCATTTACATTTGCTTTTCATAGACTTTCTGTAGCCATGTTGTCTTCATTGCCCCTCCGCATCCCGTAATCCATTGTCTTTGTGCTCTGTCTCTGTCTGTCCGCATGGTGGCTCTGGATCACCATTCTGGACTCTCAGCAATCGACAAGTTAGTGAGTTCAGCACGTTCAGTGGAAACGGGTACTAGGCAATTCATGTGAGACTCATAAGACCCATAGAAGGTGTTTGTATTATAATGTATTAATGTATTATTAGGGTGGGATGGTGCAGCAGTGGTTAGCACTGTTGCTTCACAGCAAGAAGGTCCTGGGTTCAGTCCCGGGTTCTCCCCATTTTCCCCGGGGGCTCCGGTTTCCTCCAACGGTCCAAAAACATGCAGGATAGGTTGATTGGTGAGTCTAAATTGGCCCTGTAGTTGTGTGAGTGTGTGTGTGAGTGTGTGTATGGCTGTGTGAGTGAGTGTGTGTGGCTGTGTGAGTGTGTGTGTGGCTGTGTGAGTGTGTGTATGGCTGTGTGAGTGAGTGTGTGTGGCTGTGTGAGTGTGTGCGCCCTGTGGTGTGTTGGCACCTGCCCAGGGTTGGGTCCCACCTGTGCCCTTTGTTCCCGGGATAGGGTCTGGTACCCCCCTGTGACCCCAGTTGGGATCAAGTGGTTTCAGAAGATGGATGGATATATTATTATTATTTATTTAAAATGCATATAGTTACATTATTTACAACTGGTATTACTGTTATTATTGTTTACTTCATTTTGTTTGGCATTGGTTACTCATTTTTGGAGTTACATTCCCCTAACCTTATTGGATATGTGTATTTTATTACGCGATTTTAGTGAAGGTGAGGTTATTTTGGAAGGCAGCAGTCACATTGTAGCAGGACTGACCATACGTCGCTTTTTCACCGGTAGTAGTTCTAAGCAAATTTCCTAGCGTGCAATTTTGCCAATTTCTGCAAATTCTCCCCAAAAAAGCACCGTGTTGCATGTCAAATTTTGAGAAAGGCTGCTGCAAAATCAAGCATTTTCGGTTGCTACAGTCACAAAAAAACACTGCAGAATCCCATAGGGACTGGGACTGTTCTCTAATGTTGGCCGAGTCAGGTAAGATGTGCGTTACTGGGCTGGTGAATCCTACAGGGCGACATTGGTGTCTAGTGTGCCAACATCTGTGGGGGTGCCACCTCGCCAGCCAATTTTACGTTGCCTCGGACAGGGGGGGCGCAGGCAGTGAGGGCCACCTAGGGTGCCACATCCGCTAAGACCGATACTGGTTACAGACCTCTAATGATGGGCAAGCAGGGTAAAATGCATATTGCTATCCTATTACCATTACTAGGCGAGTAGGATGTGTGTTACTGAGTAAGGTAAAGTGTATATTATTGTTCTCTAATGGTAGGCGTGTGTAGGTAAGGATAATATCAGTATTATTTCATGACAGGTGCAGAATAGGGACTGTACGACTATCTTATAATGACAGATGAATTGTATAGTGTGTGGCAGTGAATCATTTGTAACATGTATCAGTTGACCTCAGTTTGTTTTTTCTAGACACTTGTCAGCTTTCTGTCTGATGTCCTCCTCTCTTGTTCCTCAGGTACAGCAGACAGATTGGGGCGTCCTCTCATCATCATGCAGGTCCCAAACGATGGCCACAGCGAGGAGGAGCTATCCCGCATCCTCTCCTGCTATCATGCCATTACTCGGTAATCTCCTCTGTACAGGAATGTCACATGACCACTGCCCCATTGTGACACATGCCACTTGATGCTCGTTATATAAGCCTAGATCCTGTGACTCATACTCTTGTCATGCACAGTACAATCATGTATTGTTACATAACAACACAGCATCGTCATGTATAACGTAGACATGATTGCTGCATAATTACATGGTGCTATATAGTTTAGTACATGCACGTGCTCCCTCACAGAAACACAGTGCCGTCATAGTTACCATGGTGATATGCGTCAGAGCCACTTCCTCCTAGGGATGCATATTTCAGGCAGAAATGCTAGTCAGAATTTGCTAATCATTGTTCAAATAATATTCTATTAACTCCACACCCACCACACACACACAGGGAATCGTGATAATGATCAAAATATTTATTAATTTCCACACAAAATGAGATTGCTCATTGCTATAAAGGGATAACATAAAACATTAAAAGGTAGCTTGAATAAATTAAACCGAACGGATAGCTCATGTGCAATAGCATGCAGTTATGTCTAACAGCCTGTGCCTTGGGCAGTTATTTCTTTAGTTTTAGCAATGCAATTCTAACAATAATTCTCTGACTTCATTCATTTATTTCCATACAAAACTTTGCTGCAAAAGGATATCGTAAAGGATAGCCCGAGCCCTAATCCTAGCCTTGAAACTACAGTTAAACGATATTGAAAAAACTCACATTGCGATATTTGAAGATACTTGTAATAAGCATTGTGATATTTATAAAACAAAGAAAAAGGTGAAAAATAACCAAAATAAACTATAGCTTCATAGAGCTTGTTATTATCTGTCAGTAGAGTCGTCTTTATTGGTAAAGGCGAAGCTGCCAGAAAATCTCTACTTGTACACTGACAATACACTCATTTAAAATGTTATTCAGAGCTAATTTCACAGAACATGAATTTTAAGGACATTTTGAATGACAACCATGACAACCTAAACATACATATAATATTAACAGCAGCTGCATAATCAGAGTCACTTACACTTGTTGCTGTGTCGACAAATGACTTTCTTCTGCTGCCATCTCTGTGAAATCCAAAATATTTCAAACAGCAGAAGACAAGTGTCCTTTAGTGGCCAGTTCTTGTTCTGCTTGTCTGCCTTGTTTATCGTAAATTTCTCACTCTACTATGAGTGAGCAAGTATGAAAATGGTTATGATTGGCTCAGTGAGCCCATACAGAAAAAATAAACTATAAACTTAACTGAGAATGGATAAATCACAACTGAGTGTGTCACTGAGTGTGGACAGCAGTCACTGAGTGTGGACAGCAGTCTCTGAGTGTGGACAGCAGTCTCTGAGTGTGGACAGCAGTCTCTGAGTGCTGTCCAGTTGGGTCCAGCAGTCAGACAGACAGTGGGACATGTCCCGCAGACGCTCCCTAACGGGTGGCAGGCGCTCCAGGACCGTGCCAAGTCCTGCCCACTCCAGCTCTGCCCGACTCTCCAGTTCTCCCAGTACAGAATGGGTTTCTCTTTGTAGCTCCTACAGACACACAGTGTACAGTAATTAAACATAAACATATCTACACACATCATCCAGTGTATACATATAGAGCTTGTTATTATCTTCCAGTAGAGTCTTTACTGGGAAAAGGAAAATTTGTAGTTCATATTCTAGTTAACCCACCAGAAAGTCTCTACTGCAGGGGTGGCCAATCGTATCCACAAAGGGCTGGTGTGTGTGCAAGATTTTGGGATAACCGATAGGTCAGCTGTTCAAACCCATCAGCCAATCAGCCCTCTAATTAGTAATCTAATTAGGAAGTTGCAGCAAAAACCCGCACACACACCGGCCCTCTCTTGATAGGATTGCTCACCCCTGCCCTACTGGTACACTGACAAATGCACTCATTTAAAATTTTATTAAGAACTAATTTCACAGAACATGAATTTCAAGAACATTTTTAATGACAACCATGACATAATAAATGAATTCAATAATAATATTAATAATATCCACAATAAATAATATTCAAAATCATTTACAAAATGTTTCATAATAATTGACAATGTTGACTTATCTCTACTTCCTTCCTGTGTCATCTTTGCTCCCTTTCTCTCTCTGACTCTTTCTTGCTGTCCCTCCCTCTTCCCTCCCTCTTCCACCCCCCAGCCTCTGGGCTCAGGAGAAAGGACTGACTGTGGTAGTAGACAGCAGAGTCTCCACCCCCAATGCTCTGTGTCTGGCAGCTCTGCAGCGCTTCCAGGTGAGAACCCCCACCACAGATTAACCTTAGCCTGCTTTCTGTGTGCTTTCGCTGGAGCTCTGTCCTCATGAACGGTAAGAAAAATTTGCCATGTCGGCATTACAGTAGTGAGGCAAGGACTGCAGGATTAGAACAGTGCATATACTGGCGGCTCAGGCAGGTAAAGAGGTTTTAAGAACATGTGCAATGCCTGTCTGCATAGGGTCTTTGTGCTCCCAGTCTCCGTACCTGTATTCGTGGGAAAGTGCGTTACTGTGTTAGATTTCCATTGCATGTGTGCATGATGCAGCTGCGTCGTGCCTTTGGCTGTGTGTGCGTGTGTGTGTGACACTGTTTATTATGTTTATATTACATTGTAGGGACCATTTTTCAGGTCCCCACTAAGATCTGTGAATGCAATCAAAAAGTAAAAATGCCAAAAGTCTTGTATTTTGTTTGGTTACTTATGGTTAAGGTTAGGGCTGGGTAGGGGTTAACATTGTCATTGTTAGGATTAGGGTTTCCCCTTAGAAAAGAATGGAGAGTCCCCACAAAGATACTGTATAATTACAAACCTGTGCATGTGTGAGTGTATGTGTGTGACTGTGTATGTGTGTGTATATATATCCATATATATATATATGTGTGTGTGTGTGTAACATATATAATGCAGTATGTGTGTACGCATCTCTCTTTATGACCTCAAAATAAAATACTGATGGAAATATGTTCACTGGTTGTTATTGAATGAGGGTGTGCATGTTATCTTGCATTTTATATTTTACATTTTACAAGTTGTCTGCTTTATGTGTTATATTTTATACGTATAGGACCTGGTACCAGGGGGCCTGGGATGCAAACTGGTTCTGACAGATGAGAATCAGGAGTCTAGTCTCCCGCACATCGAGGGTGTTGAGGTACATCTCTCAAACACAGTAAGCTTGATCCTGAAGATGATATTGACAGAAAACCTAAAATGATTTTCATAACATTTTCTATGAATGCATTTTCTATAAGAATCTATGAACACATTCATACGACATTATAATGCATTCATAAAGCATTATATGCATGGCTATAAATATAATGCTCTACAGCAGTGCAAAGCTTCTTTAATTCTTATTCTGACCATTATAACTCATTTTGATGGTATCTATGTAAAATGCGTTATAGATGAGAGCTTCATTGGAGCTTATGAAGTATTATAATCAGCACTCTAATGTCTTGTGACTGTCAATAGAAGATGCTATAATGTTTTATTAATTATTACACTGACCATTATAATGCATTATGAAGGTATCTATAATGCATTATAGTTGTCAACTTGAAGTAAAGTGTTACCATGATTGTTTCTAAACAAACAGCTGAGCGGTATTTCTGTCTTTGCACTGCCGGCCCCCCTCCCCCCACCAGGTACACATTGTCAGGGGGTTGGGGATCCTGCAGCAGCATGTGGATCGGCAGCAGCTCCCCGTTGCTCTGGGTGGAGACTTTCCGCACTCCCATTCGGAATGGCTGGCCTACAGACTGGTGAGCAGGGCCCTCAGTGACGTTTAACCCCTAGGGACTGGATCCATATTCTAATGTACTGTACTCATGGACATTGTCTTACGTCATCCATCCACCTTCTCACCCCTGATTGTGGTCAGGCTCATAAAGGGACATGGAGTCCCCCCCTGGGGTAATCCAGGCCATTGTAGGCCGCGTACATGTGTGCGCTCACCCACCGTGGGCAATTTAATGACAACAGCTGGCCTAACTGCATGTCTTGGATTGCAGGAGGAAACTGGAGTACACAGGAAGAACACATAAACTCCACACATGCAGAGTCTTGAATTTTATTTTAGTGACAGACTTCACTAGGAATTGCTTTTGCATACCATTCACACATGTGCTCACTTTTGAATTTTGAACCCCAGCAGATGGTCTGAGCTCAATTACCAACCTTAGGGGTTTTTCCCTCAGAGTTTGGAGCGTTTGACTGAATGGTGCAGGAGCGCCCTCTCTCTGTTGGGGCAAGCGTTGCACTCTCTGGATACTGAGCCTTTGCCGCAGTGCACGAAGGTATTGTAAGCGGTGCTTGTCTTTCCTTAATTGACCTACTACCCTGTTTTACAACACCCAGAAAATGACCAGGCAGATTAATAATTTGGTTTGGTTGATGGGCACATTACTGCCCCCTTGTGTCTCCTTTTGTAAAGTCACTTCAAGTTCATGTGCCTGAAAATTAATCAGCGAAACATGGTACAAGTACAAGTAAAACCTGTATTTTTTATCCAGATTGATTAAAAATTATATGGATAATTCTGTCAATCAGCCATAGATTTGATTCTCTAGTATAGTCCAGCAAAGTCCTTGATTTAATGAATTAATTCTGGAGAGGCTGCCACATTTCAGGTTTACCAAATGGGTAATTTATTTGCAGTACAACTCTACCGACATGATTATGCATCATGCTGTATCTGCTCTCTATCAGATGGTATCGGTCTGTGTGGAGAAACACAAAAAGCTCATGATGGATGTCCTGGCTGACCAAAGGTTGACTGAGCTGCAGCAAGTGGGAGGAGCTTGGTTGGCAGGACTGACCAATCGTGGGTCTGGGCCAGCACAGAGATCAACTGACTGCAGGTATTTGGGGTGACACTCATTAAGGATCCCTCCCTGACCACATGATACAATGGGAAGCACACAATAAGGTTGCTAATAACTGCGACCTGAAGTACTAGTGTGAGCTTAAAGTAGGATTAACATGTTAGAATGTTCATTCAGAACCATGCATTCCACAGCTGTAGGAGGGGCTTAGTCATGGCCTGAAGTAGCCCTACTGTTGGAGTTTCCTATTGAAGTATGGGGGGGGGGTGCTGTGCAGCCAAATTCAATGGGAAAAATGTCCTTCCTTTCCTTTCCTCCCCCTCTTCTGTCTCTGGCTTCTTCCAATATCCACATACATTCCCTGCTTTTCTTTCCTTTCTGTTGCTGCCATTTTCATTCCCTCGGCACCCAGGGCCGCCCTCGCTGCAACCACTGAGCTCTACAACAGTGTGGACGACTCTCTACACCGACTGGTCCGTGTGTCCAATGAGAGGGGCCGTGACCTGGATGCCCTCAGGAAGCTGGTAGCACTTGAGGAAAGACTGAACAAGGTCAGCAGGGGGGGGGGCATGGAAATATTTCCATTCTGTTTGTAATGATATAAACCACCTCATCCAACTCCTCCTTCCCCTCCTCCACTACTCAGTGTGAGAAGGAACTCGAGCAAGTACAGGAGCAGCTGGAGGAGTTCAAGGACACCCCTCTCTCTCTCTCCATGCTGTCCCTCAAACAGCAGAAGTTCAAGGCCTTCAGAGAGTCAGCTATGGTGAGTGTGGGGTAATCAGTATCTATATATGTCCTGGTGTGGGGCAGAATCGGGTGAAGATGTTCCCAAAGCTTGATAGGACCTGTCCAGACCCCTGTACCCAATCCCGCACCAAACTGTACCCTTTCCTTCCACTCAACACCAGTTGTGTTTTCCTGTGTCTTTCTCTTGTGCTGAAGCCGATGTGTCTGTGTTGTATGTTGTATCACCACCACCCCCCCCCCACACACACACACACACTTCGTTAATCTCCCATACCCAAATAAGGCGCTTTGAGCAAGTCTTATATATGTGTGTATATGTTTGCCATATGTGTATATGTATACACTGCATGACGTGTGTAGATATGTTTATGTTTAATTACTGTACACTGTGTGTCTGTAGGAGCTACAAAGAGAAACCCATTCTGTACTGGGAGAACTGGAGAGTTGGGCAGAGCTGGAGTGGGCAGGACTTGGCATGGTCCTGGAGCGCCTGCCACCCGTTAGGGAGCGTCTGCGGGACATGTCCCACTGTCTGTCTGACTGCTGGACCCAACTGGACAGCACTCAGAGACTGCTGTCCACACTCACAGAGGTGTGTCTGTGTGTGACTGCATTTACATTTTTGTGTGGGCTGCTAATCTGAAAAGAAGAAGAAAAAAAACGTTTTATGTTTTATAAGGTAGTATCACCAAATTGTGGAACTAATTGGCTCACTGGTATCTGCGGTCCACTTGTCAGTCTGACACATGGCATTTACTGGATTCATTCAGTCTGTGTTGGTGTTTTGACTGCAGTCAACAAATTTGTAATGATTGCATGTAGGAGGTTAATTCATCTATTAGCAATATTATATTGGATTATGTGTTATTGCTGTTGATTTATTGCATAATTGGTTGGTTTAATAATATAGCTGTTGGCATGCTTTCAAATTAATAGGCTTGCTATCTGTTCTTTGGTAAGTGGACTTGTCTTCTTCTCACTACCTGTCCTATAAAAGCATTTTAAACTAGATTATTGAATATGTGCTCTTCATATAATATGAGCTTACATTTTCGCTGTATAAATTTACCCACTGCCTTTCAGCCTCATGACTTTCACAAATCACAAGCCCAGAATCGTTTGAAGTAAATTTCTTACTATAATTAAATATTTAATGCAATATCAGTTGAATAAAAGGTGTAAATTTCCGCCTGTTCTTTCTCCGAATGAATGCACTGTAAAACTATATAAGCAAACTGAATCAATGTGTTTAATGCATTTTAAACCAAGAGATGTACCAGTAAGCCCATGCATTTAGCAAGAAATGAATATGAGTGACAAACCAGTTCAAAGTAAATAAACTCATGTGGCAACAAGACAGCTGAGTCAGTCAAAAGAGAAATTTGGTCACCGCATGCCAGAACAAACCAATTGATTGACCAGAAACCAACAGATACGCCAGTTGACCAATCATCCGTTGTTCTTCGCAGGCCTCACAGTGGTGTGATGCTGTGTCAGCCTCCCCGGGGCCCCCCACTGCCTCTCCACTGGCTTCCCTCCCACCAATTCCACCTTCACGCTTCCAGGATGCCCGGGCGCTGGCTCTCGAGCTGGGGGGCGGGCCACTGCTGGAGTTATGGTCCCGCACATTGGAGCGGTACCAGCGCACGCTGGCTCAGTTCAAGACGCGACTGCTGCAGGCTCCGCCCCCAGCCCCGCCCCCACCCCGGCCAAAGGCCGCCTCATCCTCCAGCATGTGGGACCTGCTGAACGCGGATGGGGAGATGGAGGGCGAGGGGGATGGGGACTGGGGAGGCCTGCAGTCCTGGGGGTCCCTAGCGTCACTCTTCCGCCCACAGAACTGCTCAACGCTAAAGATCGGAGAGGAACGAAAGAAAGATGGAGCGGCAGGAGGGGGTGGAAAGTTCCTGCAGGCGCTGTTGCATCCAGCCAAGAAGAGCGTGAGTGTTTGTGCATGTGTGCAAGAGCGACTGAGACTGTGAATGGTCCCATAGCTATTTGTAGGGGAAAAATCATTTAATCAGTAAAGTTCATATTTTGTAAATTACTATTAGCTGATTGATATCTGTCTTTGTTAAGGGCTCCATTCTAGATTGGATTGATTTGATGATTTTTTGTGAGGCATGCATGAGTTTTAGGGGGTAACTGATATAGCATAATGCACAGCATATAAATCGTATTTACTGATGCCTAAACTATATAAAATTTGATTAACTGGTGAATCTAATTTATTTATTATTTAATGTGTTGGTACTCATATATTCATATACAGCTCTGGAAAAAATTAAGAGGCCACTGCATATTTCTTAAGAATCTGCATTGTTAAATCCTGGTTTAATCCTGGTTCTGCTGGCAGAAGGCTATGCTGAGCAGAAGGTCGCTTACCAGGCTCAAAGTTTCTAAGACCACAGCACACATGAACGAGGTGAAGCAGGAAACACTGGCAATGATCAAAAACCAGCCAGGTAGAGGGCAGAAGCGACTTTCTAATGCCACAGATGACTGTTAAATTATCTGACAGTTTCTCTCTGACTCTGTCATCCTATGAATCGGAGGATGACATCAAGTGACCTTCAAAAAAATGGGGAACATTAAGTGCAGGTGTGAAGTGCACTGCTAGGGTCATTCATATCAGGCTCCTAGAAGCAGGACTGAAGTCCCATAAATCAAGGAAGGGGCCCTTCATCAAGGAGAAGCAGGGAAGAGCCAGGCTGGAGTTTGTAAAACAAATTGCATATTTTACACAGAAGCGTAGCCATAAATTTAGAAATGAGTGAAACTAAAAATGTCGCTGTGGTCTCTTAATTTTTTCCAGAGCTGTGTATTGGGTTTCTGATGAATCTGTTAGCTGATATTTACTTGATACTCAGCATGTAAATATGTGTTTGTTAGTAAATGTTTTGGTTGATTATAGTGTTTTTCCTGATTGGCACCTATAATGATGTGTATTGTCAATTAACATTGTTATTGTCTTTAACTGGTTCTTTGTTAAGCTGTTTGTCATACTTCTTGTTTTCTGTCTCCTTAGCCACCAGAAGCTCCTCTTCCTCCCAAGCCCCCCCGTAAACGTCACCCCAGCTTCGACCTGCAGGCTTTGCTTGCCCCGCGCCGCACCCCCACTAATTCCCGGCCAGCGGAGATACCTGGAGCAGCCAGTCGAAACTCACCCATGTCCTGGTTGGGTCGCAAGACGCTGGTTGACCCCATCCTCAATACCAGCATGGCCGCCGCCCTCCCCGTGGGTGGGGCGGCAGTGGGGGTCGGGAGCGTACTCATCCGAGGGGTGGAAGTCAGTAGCAAGGAGGTGGTGGACCACACGGGATCGCCACGGCAGCATGTGCTTCTGTTCAGAACTGAGAGAGAAACTGGGGGAGAAAGACAGGGAGCCACCACCCAGAGGTAAGGCGGAGCTTCAGTGGCCCCCTAAAGCAGGGAATCAGCTAATGCTTTGACCCTGCAGAGAGTAGGCCAACACATAATCCAGCTAAAGATAATGACCTTCAGGGAAAATAGTGAGTAGGCCAAAACATAATCCAGCTAAAGATAATGGCCTTCAGCCTAATAGTGAGTAGGCCAACACATAATCCAGCTAACGATAATGACCTTCAGCCTAATAGTGAGTAGGCCAACACATAATCCAGCTAAAGATAATGACCTTCAGCCTAATAGTGAGTAGGCCAACACATAATCCAGCTAAAGATAATGACCTTCAGCCTAATAGTGAGTAGGCCAACACATAATCCAGCTAAAGATAATGACCTTCAGCCTAATAGTGAGTAGGCCAACACATAATCCAGCTAACGATAATGACCTTCAGCCTAATAGTGAGTAGGCCAACACATAATCCACCTAAAAATAATGACTTTGACACAGAGAAGGTCAAAAGAAACTGTATCTTACTTATGAACACATGTAATACTTTCAACTTCATACATTAATCCTCTTCTGCTTCTTTTCCCTTTCAGTAAAATCTATCACCTTTGGTGTGGGCTTCTCAGTTCTGAGAGGCAGTATGTGGCTGTGCTGAAAGGCGTGGAGGAAAGCTACCAGCCCCTGTTAGACTGCCCCGAGACCCCCGCACCCCTCCGAGGAAAGTGGGAGACCCTCTTCTCCAACTGGAGCAGTCTGAGCTCTTTCCATGCACAGCACCTCCTCCCTAACATGGAAGGTGCTCTCACACAAACTCTGCTGCTGCAAGACAGTTTCTGTAAATTTGTAAGTGTGTCACGCAAATATATTTCTAAGTATAAGCACATAGTCTGCGTTTGTGATATATGGTTATAATCTAATAGTTGATATTCTTCTCATGGGTATGTTTCTTTCCTAAAATGCACGAAGAAGGAGGAGTTCCTTCAGTATTCCCACTACATCAGGACCAGGCCAGACCCGGACTCAATGCTGGTCAGTCAGGCCTCAGATTTCTTCAAGGTGAGAGTTTTTGTCTGTTCTGATTTCTTGTACATCGTAAGCTGAGAGCTAAGCATGATTAACTATACTCTGCAATATACTGATCGGGGTGTCATATGCTAAAAATCTAGAAGCAGCAAGTTGTTTTAAATCTACTTTAGAGGCAGTACAATAGAAGCAGTACATACTATAATATAATATGACTGATATTAGTTATGTGCTTACAAACAAAATGAGTATCTCTAATCAACTGTACTCAAAATATTTCTTATTGACACGCAATATTGAATTCTCTTAGACGCAAGTAGTTCATAAATGTTTATCATTACAACACTTTGTTTCATTTTACAAATAGAGTTAAATCAGAATTTCATTGAAGCTTAAATGAAAGCACAGTTGCGGTGAAAGTTCGACGACTGTAAGTCGGGCTTGGAGAACTAAAAATGATCTTCAGTGCCAGTGATGCCTATTTTTTCTGATTCATGCGCTACCCCTAACCCCGCATCCGGCATGCTGTCCGCAGGCCAAGCTGCCCGCACTGTCCCCCCTTTCCCCCCTGGCCTTCCCACAATGCCTGACGGCACCCACACAGCGACTGGCTCAGTACTGCGAGGTCCTGGAGGACTTGGGCAGTCTCAACAGTGCCTCAGAGGCGGCACTCTCTACGCTCAGGCTCATCCAGCGACACGGCGAGGACCTCCGCGCCAGCGATTTTATCGTAGGATGCCCGGTGAGACTGCCCGATTCCCGATGCCAACGTCCTGTCTGATGTGGCTGCTTTTCAGTACCTGTGTTAGTAGATGATTTTTGGGCAGAATTGAGAGAATAGAATGCCAACCAAAATGTTTCGTTGAAGTCAGGAAACTGTAATTTTATGTCTACAGCTATATTCACAGTTCTTTCTCATGGCTCAGTATAGTTGAGTGGTGTGCTCTCTCACTCATATATCAGATATAGTGTATAGCAGTTTGAGGTGTTAGATGTGTTAAAGGCTGTGATGTACTGTATGTTGTTTTGCATAGATGGTAATACAGTATAAATGGCTCAGATGTGACACCTGTCACTCCCAGTAGTGTGACTGGCATGTTATTTGTCACTCAGTCCCCGTGCTCCTTGCTCATTTATGACAGGTTTGTCCTATCTGGCACAGGTGTGAGTGATTTTCTTCTGGTTTGACAGGCACGTTATCGCCTACTGCTTAGAAGCCATATATTGTCTGGATGGAGTTTGTGACGTTGACGTTTGTCATGTCAGGTTCCCTTGGCAGACAGGGGCGAGCTGGTCCGCCAGGGGGAGCTCCTGGTTTGTGGAGCCGCCCGGCGAAGGAAAGCAGGTCTGCGCACCATCTTCCTCTACCAGCATTATCTCATCCTCACCAAGACCAAGAACCTCAGCCTGGGCCGCACGGTGCACAGCTTCAAGCACAGCCTTAAGGTACAGTCATGCAGAGCCGGGGCCTTTATTGTGGAGCATGCGGTTACACAGCTACATTGTGTAAATATATTCTCTGTCTAACAGGTGGGGGAAATGGGACTGACCCAGAGTCTGGGGGAAGAAGGCGTGAAGTTTGAGGTGTGGGTGCGACAAGCCTCCCGTACGTGTGACTGCCTCACCCTGCAGGCACCGTCACCTGATGAACGAGTGGCCTGGACTCACGACATTGCTCAGCTGCTCTGGACTCATGCCATCCACAACACGGGTAAGCCACTCACCCCTTACCCCGACTGACCTTCCTGTGAAGTATACTACCTGCATTTCTCGCTGTTTTAGCTATTATGTTATTAAGGTCACAGTCAAAGTCCCCGAAGGAATAAAGTAAAACATATCAAATAGGCCTGTCACGATAACAAATTTTGCTGGACGATAAATTGTCCCAGGAATTATTGCGATAAACGATAACATCGCAGTGACGTCATGTACGCCAGTGTGAAATACGGCTCACTTGCTTCCGGTTTGAGTAACGATGAGCATGACTATGAGCACAAGAAAGGGTAAACTTGTGTTTCAGAAGCTAAAAAAACAATAATAATAATTTCCTAAGTGCACCACGTCCTCAAAATACAATCGAGTTTTAAGTTTCCACGCAAACCTCTGGGAAATTCAGCAAATCCAACATATTTATACTCACGTTTCATATAATTTATTGCCACATTTTACTTTACCGCTTATAGTAACACGTCTGCCTGGGCAAAATTGATAATTATAATCGGATGATCATCATAACCGATTTTTTCTTCTTCATGTCTCAGTCTAACTGACAAGTGTATATTTCTTACATGAATAATAGGTAATAAACCGGACAGCGTCACTAATTTTGATTGCAAAATATAGTACAACCGTTTCAAACGCTTTTCAAATTACAGTACTGTACAAATTAAATTACTGAACTGTCTATAATTAAAATACGCTATATAATACAGTACCTAAATATGCAATTTTATTTATACAGCGTATTTTCACAACATTGTCTGAAAGAGTTCGCTGCAGCATCTCCGTGGCTCATTTTATGGCGGTTTATCATAAGCTTTGATGAGTCTATACAACACAAATCTGAATATTGAACAGCTTTAATTAGAACTCTGAGAAATTACCAGCGCTGCCATACTTCTACACTATGATGTTTGTCGTGCTTCTTCATGGATCTGAAGCAGCAACCTCTCCTGTTCCCGTGTTTCTGTTTGACACTAAGAATAGCAAACACAGATTAACGCAATGTGTACTTAAGCACATACAGTATAGAACATACTAAGTTAAACATTCTACGCTAGAATGACTGGGGATGTTCATAGTTACTTCATTGCCACATGCATACACTATCACTGTCCGAGAGTAACGTCTAATAGCGTAAGCTATAGCTAACGCCACCCACAAAGTTGAACGAATAAGACTCCCCTTCGTATCCATGGATGTAAGACAAGGCAAACATCTTAAAGCCCTTCTCTAATTTACTCGTAGGTACTTTGGAGAGGGATTTACAAAAGCGATGTACGTCGTTGATCATAAGTTTGGGCAAGTCCTGTAAACGGCATGTATAAACCAATGCCATTTTTCACATACCGGAAATGAGCGAGCCGCATTTCCATGAACGTGGAAGCTGACGTGCAAAGAGCCCACTGACACTGAGTTCACGCCTCATTACTAGTGATGTGTTGTTCGCGAACGAGACGGCTCTTTGAGCCGACTCTTTTTAGTGAACGATGGGAGCCGGCTCCTGTTCAGGAGCGGTTTTATTAATGTTTATAGAATTGTCCGGGTTTTTGAGCTGCCTAAACATTAAGGACGACTGTGACCGGAACACGTTGTCTTCCGAAAAACCCCGCCCACGAGTCGGCATCTTATTTTTAACAAGCTCAAATCAGGTCACGCTAATCAGCATCAGGTTAAACGAAGAGACCGGCGGGTTTTTTAAAAAGAGTCGATTAGGAGCCGAAAGAGCAAGTTCTTCTTGGTGAGCTGAGACAAATGAGCCGGTTTGCTAAAAAGAGCCGATATTCCCATTTGGTAGAGAGAGACACAAGGAAAACAAACAAGCATGCAAATGAAAATTATCGCGGCCGGAAAAATTATCGACCTCATTTTAATTATCGTGCAATTAATTGATTTATCGTTTATCGCAACAGGCCTAATATCAAATATTGCTACACCCAAGAGAAGTGCTCAACATCTAAAGATGTTCTCAAATTTTAGACTCTTCAAACTAGCCCCCTTTTGCGGCGCAACAGCTTCCCAAACTCTCAGCATTCTTTCATCCAACTTCCAGATGTAGCCACCTGGAATGCTTCTCCAGCAGTTCTGAAGGAGTTTCCATAAGTTCTGGGCACAAGTTGGCTACCTTGCTCTTTCCCTTTGATACTAATCATCCCAAAGCAACTCTATATGGTTTAGGTTGGGGGGTTGTGGGGGCCAGCTCATCTGCCGCACCACTCAATCAGTTTTCTTGTTCACAAGAGACTCACCATATATCCTCAAGGAGTACTTCAGGTGATTAACTTGTCGAAAAACAAACGATTTTCTGTAGGTGTGTCCCGACTTTTCACCGGTACTGTATTTTTGCCCATATTTGCTTATTCTCCTGTCTCAGCCCTCATCCCACATACTTCCTAACCCTTCACTTTTCTCCCCAGAGCTGTGCTTGAAGGAGAGTCTCTGCATGGGGGTGTCTAGTAAACTTCTGCTTGATGTGACTGGAGCGCACAGCGCGTCTGAGTTAGACTCTGGATACTCCCTCAATGACAGAGGTACATCACAACTGCACACGCAAAAATAGAAAATTCCGGATATAGGCGCAACAGTCACCAATAATTTATGCAGCTACTTGTTACATGTGCTGAAACTGGACAGGTGCTGCAATTTATGTTTCTGCCACCAGGGGTCTCTCGGTAGCCTATCCCTCTGTGGCGTGTACATATATTTCTCTGTTGTGGTTCTTTTTTTTATCATTCAGACACACAAATTCATTTGTATTATAAGTCCTTAATTATAACATGAATACTTTTCAAATCACCTACAAAAGTGGCTTAGTGCTTTGATTAGTAACAGTCCTTTGCATTTCCCCTCCCTCTGAAAGCCTCTCTTTATCTCTCTCTGTCTCTCTCAGTTCAGAGCAGCTGCTCAGACTCCTCCTCAGTAGGAAGTCATAAGGAGGGGGGGTCGCCAGCTTCAGGAAGGGATTCACAAATAAATGTTGGACAAACAGGACAAGAACAGGTATGTTAGAGAACACGCACATATGTAGGCAGAGGCAAACATTTCAGGTCCAGAAAGCAAAAATCCAAACCAGGATTTTGTTTCAACCAACCAGTTGAGCATAAAGAGTCACAGTCACAGAGTGGTCAACTGGTTGGTTGGAACAAAATCTTGGTCTGGATTTTACTTTCTGGACCTGAAATGTCTGCCTCTGCATGTATGTAAAACACACGGCTATATACACTCACAAAGGTAGGTTCTTTCAGAGAACTGAGTGAAATATAAACATACAGTCATTCATTTGATAACACTGTGATGTAAACACACAATGCACACACAGATATACACAAATATGCTCCCAACAACCATATACATGCATGCATTTTTTTTTTTTACTTCTGTGTGATGTTAATTTCCTGTGTGTTACAACAGAACTCATCTCCCTCCACCGCTGTGTAATCCTTAACTCCACAACAACCGTGAGTCTAGTTTAAATCACCTCATCCCTCTCCGTCCTCTACTCCACTCCTTCCTCTCATTACACATCCTGTCCTGTACTGCCTTCCGCCTTTAGATAGAGACTGAGCCGCTGAAATCCACACTGTAGTACAATGGTCATACCATAAGAAAGTCCCTCACAAGCCTTGGAATATAACCCTGTTTCTCTTTCAGTCCTCTTTCCGTTCTCATTCCTTTTTAAATTTCCTTCTATGTGCATTCTTGTCTGGCTTTGTCCTTAATTCCCTTGTCTCTCTCACTGTCTGTCCTGCAGCCCCTGTTCCACAATATATATTGTGGAATGAATCAAACTGGAAATGGCTGGAAAAGAGGAGCGAAAGGCGATTGGTGGGAAGCAACACTGGAAGCGCTAAAAACCACCGAGCTCCCCCCAGTGGTCGCCATTTTGGTTGTACGCATCACAGTTGCTCAAGTGCCAACTGAAATTGGAGCCTTATCCCTGCACTGGCATCTCATTGTTACTGGTCCAATTAGAAGAGAAAATTCTGTTGCCACTGGTCTCCGGGTCCATTAACTGGTTCACTGGACAGAGCTTTTATTTTGTGTTTATATCAACACCTGTTACAGTAAATGTTTGCACAACAGGAAAAGGCCAGGCCAGGAAACTACAGAGAAGATTGGTAACTCTAGTGCTGCTTGTCAGCTGAGGAGGTAGATGTAACAATGGTCCTAAAAGGACCTATGTATAAAGATCTGTCACAAACAGAGCAAACAGCCACATCCAAAAGAGATAAGGATCAATACCACGACACTTACTAAGCACATTAGAGTGCAGCTTTTATTGTCGTTCCCCGCAGCCCATCTCTGGTAAATGTCCGGTCTTACAATAAGTAAACGAATGCTCAGACTTCGAAACACAGAGAAAATAGTGCCTATTGCTGTGTGATATTTTCCACCACAGCACTGAGGAATAACTCTTGTAACTTTCCTAGTGATCGGGAATCGCATGCGAGAAGGAGCCCAAATCTTCAGCGTGCTTCCTAATGAGAGGGCAGGCCGGGAAGCCTTGGGCAGGCCTCCTCCTCTTGCTTGTAGGCACCCAGCAAGACCGGTTTCATCCAGACTGATAAATTTGTATATTACAAAGATCCTGACTTCTTCTCTGGTTTCTTACCAATGAAGCATAAAATGTCAATTAAAGAAAGAATGAAAATTGGACTGGAACGAGAGCTGTCCATAAAGCCGACTGTGAAGGTTGTTTTGTGCACAGAGTGCATGGAAAAGTGGGATGCTGAGGATAGTGTTACCTGTAATAATATTTTTGATTGAAGGACAGAAAATATTGGGTTTCTTTTTTTTTTTTTTTGCAGCTGAAGAAACAAAACCAGTTTTTGCTGATGTATTTACTGCTTTATAAAGCAGTAAATATACAAGGTGACGGAAAAACAAATATCTGCTAGACTTGAAGTTTTTCGTTAGGCTCATTCTAGCTAAGCCCAGGGTTTTGCAAAACTTTTGAAAGAATTCTTTAAAATAGTTTGTATATGTGCCTAAATGAACAGTCAAACCAAAGGAAAAATAATCAAAATAAAAGAGAATGTACACAGGTGGTAGCACAATAAAATCATTGTTATTGATAATTACTGAAAACAGAACAGACTTCTACCCTTGTTGTATTTATCCATATTTTGGTACAGACATTGAAAATGGAGGTCTGCCAACCTGCTTACAAAGCACATTGTACCGTTTGTCAACAAACGGAATTCAGCAGATGTGGCTTAGCTGCTGACAACTGGTTATGTCATGAGGTTATTTTTTTTCTCAACCACCATTTAACAGTGTTGTTTTGCTGAATATTATCGTAGTACTGAACATAGCTGTATTCGAGTAACACTGAACAGAGCAGTGTTAGCATAGTATATCGCTACAGTGCAGCAGTATTGATGTAGAGTCTAACACAGTAGTATTAGCATAGCGTAGCTATACCTTGAGCTGCATTATTAACCTCAGTACATTGGGGAGCAGCCCAGAGGATTTGACTATATGGTAGAAGCATACACATCGGTACAAGAACTACAAATGTCAGTAACATTTTTGTGCACTGTCTTATATGGATGCAGTGCAGAGTCCTGCAGTGTTTGACCCACTCCCAGCCCCCCCTCATTGTACTAATGGATATGACCATCCTTGAGAGGCACTAACTCTCCTGCTGTGTGTGACCTGTTCAGAGTTCTTCCTGTTTACCTGCAGTATTTTATCAGCTCTGAGCTCTTCTTACTCACCAGCAGTGTAACAGTCTCTGAGGTCTGCTTGTTAACCAGTAGGGTTTGAGTTGCTGCTTAAAGTGAGGGAAATAAACTTGCTCAAATTGTGGAGGTATTTAAATTTAAATTGGAAGTTTGCAAAAAAATTGGAATGGCAGAAAAGCACCAATAATTGGCTGTATGCAGAGAAGTACCAATAACCGGCAATATTATGTTACTCTAAAATCGTACTCTCCATTTTTGTTGTTGTCATCACAGTCAGTAACTGTAAGTTGTTAAATTCCAGAAAATTTGTCAAAGTACAAAGATTTTCTGATAATATCTGAGGTGGATTCCTACCTTCAGAAATTTTTTCAAAGTACACAGATTTTCTGATAAAATTTGGGGTGGACTCCTACCTACAGAAAATTTTTGAAAGTAAACAGATTTTCTGATAAAATTTGAGGTAGATTCCTACTACAGTAAAAATGAGGAGTAACGTTTGAATAACTGATCAGATATTATCTTGTAATGTACCCATCATTTGCATTTTCATGTATCCATCATTTCAGAAAAATAATTAGCCAATATGTGCCTTATTTAGCTATATTTAAGGAGCTTTACTGCAGATTACATTTTATTTTAATCATATTCAGTGTAAATATGATCTGTTGCTTAATATCCTTTGTTCCTATTCAGTTGTTTTGTTATATATATATATATGTCTGTGTTTACATTTTAAAACATTTTGTCAGTCTTTTGACAGAATGTTTGCATGTGATAGTCTGCCTGAAAATTTGTTCTGTATTGTCTTCAGTTTAAACTGGAAATCCAAACTGGGAGATGGAATGTTAAAGAAGTAATTAAAATAAAGCGAAATTTCTTCTGATGTTATAAGCAAACAGTTACATTTAACTCTAACTGCACAGAGTTGGATCTAACTGCACAACAAATACATTCTATGCTATCCTGCGTTCTGTAAAAAATATTATTTAGAGTTTAAAGTATTTAGGGTGGGGTGCCATAGTTTAAAAATGTACAATACATAACTATATATAAATATGAGATGGCAGGAAGCATTTTATTTCAGACAGCACAAGACTGGGGGTTTACTGTCAGAGGTCATTGTAGGGACACTAGGGGCCTCAGGCAAAAAACTCCAGGGGCCCCCCGATGCACCCCACCCGGCATGGTAACATTTATGACCATTATTTTAGCGTGAAGTTTAAATTAATAATATCCACAAAGAGAATTTAATAAATACAATTCCTTTGTTTTTACTTTACTGCAAAAAACAGAATACGCAAATAAAGCAGATTTGTCGTTGCAATGTACTACAGTATGTAATCAGCCCAGCTTGGGGGCCCCAGGCAATCGCCTGCCCTGCGACTTCTGTCCCTACACCCCTGTACACCCTGGATGAGATGTTCATCATACGGCTGATGCACACAATACAATTCATTGGGTGATTTTTTTTGTTTTTTAAAGACACCTGCTAGCCTGACTGGAATATTCCTTGGGCTGCAAGGGCTGCAACCAACACAAAAACAGGGAGAACATGCAAACGCTGCACACACCGTGTGGGGCTGGGATTCAAACCTACAAAAATGAAAGTGTGGGGCAACAGGTCTACCCACTGAGTCACCGTACCACCCTCGGTCAGTACAATTTAAGCAAATTAAGCAATATCATATCAGTAAATACTATTGTCGTACACTACAAGATTAGATGTATAAAGATAATAAAGCAAACCAACCCCTAATTTAGAGGCTTCTGCATGCTGGGCAACAATAGGGCTTTTCTTAATGTCATGTAAAAACACCTGTATGTGTGTAGGCAGTGAATTTCAAATAGGAAGACTGAAAGCATTAACAATCACTCGGAACTCTGAATGTTCTTATGAGGTCAGGTTCGTCAGTCGTAAAGAAGTAGAATGTGCATCATCTCCCAAACGTGGCCAACATCAGACAGGAAGCGAGGTGGAAAGGGACGCCTCTGTCTGGCCTACAGCTGTTTAGAAAGACAGAGTTCTTAATGTGAGAGACACTGTACAACAATGAAGAGCCCTTAACTATCATGTGTTAATGAGGTGATGCAAAATATTGAGAAGATATTTCACAATGTTGAAGAAGATCAGAAAGTTTGAATGATTCATAATTGGAAGTTAGAAGAGATGATTTCAAGAAGACTTACATTAGTAAGGGTGGCCAAAGCTGTCCCTGCCAGATATCATTTTTTTATGTGAATACTTTTTAAAATCTTTGGTATTTGCTTGCATTTACTGTGTAATTCAACATCCTAGAATACTTTAAGCCACTCTACAGTAAAGATGAAATACTTTGTCATTTTTATGACAGGTAATCCTTAGCTACTTAAGGAAGATAAGCAGGTGTGTACTCTGTTACATTGATACCCTGTGTTTTAATCCCTATGCTATGGTCAATTTCAAATTGCATAGATTGCATAAAAGGTGTCATGTCTTAACTGCTTAATTTTTGCCACAAAAAAAATGCTGATTCTGTGGCCAGGCGCTTATATTCTTGGGAGAGGTTTGCTGGTCCCTTCCCATTTTCTACCCCCATCGTGTTTACAGGTGCTGCACTACCAGTCACAAGCATTTAACCTGAATCTCATGAGACTTTGCAGCAGTTTTCTTTCCAGTACTGGCCTGAAACCCAGGAAAAAGACATATCAACACATGTTACCCATCAGAGCTGTGCACCACTGTAACAGTGCTTATCCTCTAATTTAGTAAATGTCTCAAATTCAGGAAAGTTACACTGACAATAAGGTTTCATTAAAGCTCTTAATTCCTTTAAATAATTATACTGATATCGCATCACCTGATGTTTCAAATTTCAGCTGAACACTAAACAAATCATACTCTGAAAGACCTACAACTGCGGCTCTTGAGACCTGGAATTTCTTAACCCCATGAGTAAATAATAACTGGAACAAGCAGTTAGGTCTTAGTAAATAGTAGCAGAAAGCTCTCCGGACCACAGTCTGCCAAAAGTCTGATCCTCAGGTTCTCCTTGTCGCTGTTAATTCCAGCTCCTCACTATGCGCATTGACCACTTTCTGCCTAATCCAAACCCTTAGGAATTTGGAAATGTTAAAAGATCTATGCATTCTCTCCAGTGACTGTGTGGTGTCCAATCAGCATGAGGTGTGATCTTAAGCCTGTCCCACAAAGCACGGGGAATTAGACACAGGCATCAACAATGTTCATAAACATTTTATAGCTTTACCAATAGGACATACATATGTGTTTATTGTCAGAGATTCCTCAGAATATGATTGTTTCCGGAAAACCCACGAGACAGGAAAGACATGCTTGTGAGTAGAAAGATCAAACAGTCAGACGAAGGGAAAGTAATAACGAAAGAGGGTGTCAATGGAAAATGGGTTGGAAAGAAAATGGGGGGAAGTCAGAGAGAAAGGGGAAAAAGAGGCACGAAAGAGTGACAGGACAGCAAGAGGGGGAAAACTGAGAGAGAAAAGGATCAGACTGAGAGGCACAGAGAGGGGAGGAGTGGGGGGAAAGAAGGAGGACAGAGCAATCAGAGGGAGGGAGAGAGGGGCAGACAGAGAAGGAGAAAGGAGGAGAGAGGGGGTAGATGGGGAGAGAGAGGGGTAAGGGGGATGTTGACAAAGCAGAGGGAATGTGGAGAACAAAGAGAACGTGGAGAGAATGAGACGGGTGAAACATCAAAGGGATTTTTCGGGACTGGTTACCGGGACAACAGACATTTGCATGCGATTAGCTTTTTACATCATATTGGCGTGTGTGTGTGTGTGTGTGGGGGGGGGGGGGCTGGTGGAGGTTGGGGGGAGAATGGGTGCTATAGATAATACAGAAAGAGAGGGAAAATAAGCTATTTCTGTTAACTAGACATTGACTATAATGTCTGGGTGCAGGCATGTCTTAACCTCAAATAACATTATACTAAGGAAGTGAGCTTCTGCATTGTGTACTCTGCAATTCATTTACACCATATTTAGAGTCAGGAAGCCGTATAAACACCTGACATTGCAGAGCACTGACACTGTACTGAGAAGAGGATGTAATATATACACAAACTGGGCACAGTTACATGGTTGGAAAAGGTACAACAGTATATATTAATTGACAAAATACTAAAGCACTACACTTTGTGAATGAATGATTCTACTGCATGCAAACTTAGTGAGGAGACATTGTAATCTTATTTATGTGTGTAGTAGTAATTCATCTGTCAAGGTATATCAATCTACTGAGTTTGTCAGCACACCTCCAACACAAACATTAATATGTATTCGAACATCCATGGATCGACACCACAGTAAAACAGTCAGAACCTCTATAAGCACATAAACAATTACATCTGTAGACAGACATGAACATAAAAACCAAAAATGCACTCAGACATGCACGCGCCCACATCCTCACACACGCTTTGGCATGTGCTGCTATAGTGTGACTGTATTGTGATTTTGGAGATTACAGCACGAATAAGCAGCATCTTTTCTCTCCCCCCATGGCCCTCTCCCCCCCCTCTCCCCCACTCAGCATCCTGCTCTTCAGTCTTCCCCCCTCTGTTCCATCACTCTGTATCGATGTCCCCCATCTCCCTCTAAATATGTACATATTGATCTCTCCCTCCTGTCTCATTCCCCTTTGTTACCACGATCAGATTCCATCCATTGCATCGCCCCTTTCATCCTTATCCCTAGTCTATCACTCTCTTCCATTCCCCTCTTCTGCTTTGGCTTTTCCTCTTTCTCTCTCCCTCAATCTTCCATTCTCTCTCTTTCTCCCTTTCCTCCATTCTCTCTCACTCTCTACCCCTCTCTCCCTCTCCTCCATCTCGTCTCTCTCTGGTTTTTGTTTGTCACTCTCTGCATATTAATTGGTGCATTTGTGCTGCGGCTGAGAAAACAATTGAGCTGTCGGGGCGGGTGAGAAGTGAGGGACATTTTTACCATAACATGCATGATCATATGTACACTCACATATATACATAAAACACACTGCCCTATAGACACAGAAATATATATTAAACATATATTCAAACATTACATACTGTACACTGACATAAATCAAATACAAACAGGAATAAAATCATTAGTCTAGAGAAACACACAGACACATGTGCAAATGTAGCATAATCCTGTGTCTTCTTGGGATACAACAGAGACTCGGATTCAGACCCATGTGATTGTGTCTCTGGGTATGTTTCCTGTTGACCAAGCGTGTGGTCCAGTCCCACCCTTACAAGGACCACAGATGTTAGGCTCTCCCCCCCAGGTGTATATTCTTCTAAACTACATTCTGCTGTTCTCAGAACCACACCCAGTTTTCAGGGGGCCTCGTGTTGGCTTCATTTTCATTTTGGCACTGGCTGCTCTGCAATCTCACACGAAAAATCCAGGATTGGGTCTTGCTCATGCCTTTGGTTCAGTTTCTTTTCAATCAGAAGTGTTGCTCCGTTCCTTCAGTGTGGTGGATTGAAAATTCAAAATACCAGTGTCATCAAAGGGTGATTGTCTGATTAAAAATCCCAGCCCAACTGATTCAACTAGGTGTTTTTCTGGGGTTCTAATGGAGTGTTTATGTCCCCTTTAGTCTTTAAACCAATTACTACTATTATCAGACACTGCTCAGGTCAATATATAGAAGGGGTTCAACTGAACTGACCCCAATGAAGTCAGAACTGCTTAAATTAAAATATTGCAAGATTACCCATAAATTAAGCCAAAATTGAAAAATAGAGGGGATCCAAACTTTAATTGAAATATTCAAAGTCCTTTAAAAAATCGTGTTGTATGTGTTGCACTACAATATTAGTAATACATATAATAGATACTGCATCTCAGAGACTAGATAGGACCGTAACAGTGAATATAAAATCATAATTGAATTGAACTATGGAACTTACATACAATTTGTAGTGTAGCAATGTGTTACAGAAGCTATTATGCAGATGAATTTTCACATCACCTGGGTTATAACAGGGAAGTTTGGAACCTTAAATCCATTTAACACCACACATGAGCTCCACCAAGAAAAGCACATGGTAAAAAAACATGGAAACATATGTCTCAATGACAATAAAACTGAACCAGTTGCATGCGGACTGATGGCTAACTGATGAGGAAAACCACAAACACAAACAGTAGGGTGAAGATTTGCACATGTATGTGCAGCCAAATTTGAAGCTTGCCATTGTTCCTGAAGCTGAATTTTACGGATCTAGGTTCCAACCTACCCGGAAGCACGGGGGATTTCATCCCATAATGTAGGATATCTCCATCAGTTCATTCAGATTTTATGAATCATAATGATACCAGAAAATCAGTTTATCGGTCCTGCTAAGGCGCCCTATGCTTGCAATGTAGGTATTAGGCCTATATGCTTGCAATATTGTTATGCATCTTTTTGCAATTTGACAGTTTTGAAAAGTAATAGCCTACTGGAAAGTATTAAATGAGAAATACATTTAAATGATTTTCTTTAATGTTTGCCAACAAGTTTTCACAGTAGTACCTGTGCCTTTTTGCTTTGTTTCACCAAAACGGATGTTTTCAAATAAGGTACACCCCAGAAGTTCTAACAACTTGCATCTCAAAGTCTGAAACCGTGCGCTTCCGGCCTCGTTTATCAGAACACGTTATGAAACCACATAGAAAGTGACAGTTTTGCCTAACTTTGAATAGCAAAACTACATAATTTCTTTCGACGGCAGCATCCACAGCAATGTTTGAGCGGTGTCCGTCAGTGATTGAAGACAGTGATAGTAGCTCTACATGTAGGAATGTCCTAAAATGGTGCTTCGCGGATTATAATTACATTTGCAACCTACATCGTTCCCCTCTTACTCTCTCATCTCTCTCTCTCTCATTCACTCACTCACGACTGCACAATAAAGGGATCTTTGAAAAAATGCGAGAGAGAGACGTGCGAGCGAGAAGGGGAGGAGGAAAGAGAGAGTGAGGGAGGGGGAAGCGGCGTATGCTTGTATACAACAACCCCGATTTCCATTTTTTTCCCAACTCGTAATGTATTTAATTCAAGTGAAACGTAATCATGACGTGTCGTGTCATTAATCTCCTCGCCGCCTCTCCCGTAAGTACATTGAGCCTTACTTTCATCACAAAAAATATTTTAAATTAGATAAAACTGATAAATACATACACTCATATGCATTTAGACGTGATTATACTGAACTGCAGTGTTTTCACGTTCCGGCAAAACATAAACCAAATTATATTTCAGAGATATTATTGTTACAGTTTCAAACAACAAATATCTGACGACGACTTTTTCCGAATCGGATAAAATATTTTATAGTTGTTATAATGATATATCTTTCCTGTATCTCTTTTTCCTACCCTTCTTTTTCATGTGTTGCAGTAGTGAGCGGGTGATCGCATTGATTGGCGGGTCATATATTAATGCTCTGCATACATGTACTGCTGTTCAATTGTGCACTTTTGTTTGTATGTATTCAGCCCGTGTATGTGCGCGTGTCTTTTGGTCCGACTATATATAGTAAAGGCGAGATTAGGCTGCATAGTTGCACTAATACGTGGGCCTAAAATACTACTGATACCGGCAAAAACACATAAAGCTTTTAATAAACTGAAGCCGAACACGGCTAAATACGAAGTGCAAGAAAAGTGTGTGAAAGTGAATAGGCAAATATATGTGGGAGTCATACTTATTTTAAAACAGTAACTAACAGTAAAAGAATAGAAAAGTACTTGGAACGAAGTTACAGTGCCTACAGTTGTGTGTGTGTGTGTGTGTGTGTGTATATATATATATATATATATATATATATATATATATATACGTATGAATAGATATATTCGCATGTGGGAGTGTGTATTTTGTATCTCTTAAAATGTAGTCGTTCTTGCTCGTTGGTATATTTAACAACTTTCAGGAAATATATATATATATACATGGGTTATCGTCGTAATGTTTCATCGTCATTTTTCAGTGACACTATTCCAAAAATATAAACACCGAGGCAGTATATATTGCGATTTTTAGTAGTGCCACCCAAAGCGCGAGTAAAACAGTGTAGTTGACAAGCTCGTTCTTTTGTTAGAAACGTGTCAAGACGGCGTTAAATAGATTTCTCTTCAGCTGAGACGTAGCCTACTACTAGACCAGGTAGTCTCCGCTAACTTGGGTCGTAAACAGCCATTATCACATTATTGCTACTACTTCTTGCTGCTGTAATTACTACTATTACTACTGGTCTGCATGTCCTAACGTCACCTCTTCTGAGCTGTAGAACATCTTTCTAGGTTAAGTCCCTTTCACTAAAAGTGACGAGTTTGCAATTGTAGCAGTTTTTAAACCACATAACGGAGAAACAGTGTGTTGAGTGGGTTGTTTAGTTCGATTTTCTGTTGTTGTCTAAGGGGAGAAAATACGAACGGAACATTGCAGTTTTGAGAGGGCGGAGAGATTGTCAGACATTCAAAATGAAATCCATGATGGCACTTTTTCTCACTTCCCATACTCGTGTCGTCCCCTACTAATCTTTCTCTTACAATATATATAAAGAAACCAAGAAGGCTAAAATATGCTTGTCGAAGTATAATTTAGGCTACAACGCTAGCTATTTAACTGAAAATATATATATTCTGTTCGTAATATCAGCTTTAACCGTATAACGTTACAATTAATATATGGCGAAATTAATTAAACGAGTTAAAAAGGGACAACGATCCGGTTTAAGCGGTTTTTCTCAGTGTCTGCGAATGAAAGTGTGTTGTAAGTGATTTTGGTAGTTATTTATTTCAATAATGTGCCTTTTTTTTAATTGAGATGGCCGCGAAGAGAGGGGGAGAAAGGGATTGAAAATGGTTGCACGTTATTGACGCACATCAGGCACCCGCGGAGGAAATTCCTCTCGAGATAAGAAACAGACATGTCATCTGTGTAGCCTGGAGACACTCCCATAACATATAAAATCGTAAATAACGCAACTTTTCTAAGCACATACGTCTTGCATTTCAATTTACACAGCATTTTTCACTTCAGTACTTCATGATTTAGGGCACTTTTATATACAATGTTATTTACTAAAAAAAGAAGTACACACAGCACACAGGTGGATGATGAAAGAAAGGTTCTTTTTTAGTTTTAACAAACTGCTTCGGTCTCTAACTTTGTAAATGTAATAATAATAATTAAAAATATATATATTTCAACCTGTTTTGTCCCAAGTGACGGATGAAAGTGGAGTAACAGGCTCGTGCAAGGGGGCGGGGCTCGGCTATCTATCTATCTATCTATCTATCTATCTATCTATCTATCTATCTATCTATCTATCTATCTATCTATCTATCTATCTATCTATCTGTCTATCTGATTGTCTGCCTGTCTACTTGTGTCTATATTTAAGATTTATCTTTTTCAAAAACATGATATACAGCAGAAAAGCCCGAAGGTAAGAAATTATACTATATGAATAGATTTTTAAAAATCCCAAAACCAACCTTACCAAATACCTAAATAAATACACCTTACAGAAAGCTTAAATGGAGACAACTTTGTTGTGTCAAGCAACGGTAACAGACAAACAATACGTGTTTCTTCACATTAGTAATAATTTTATTAATACAATAATGTAATTGGCAATAATTTTTATACCAAATAACCAAATAAAATGATTTTGATTGGTGCAAAAACCAAAGAGTTCTGATGCAGTGAAGTTATGAGAGAAGCCTATTGAAGCACTGCTTGATTTATTGTAAATTTGCATGGGTTTTGCCACATGGTGTCTGGCATGTGCAATGATGGAGGATATCACTGCTCAGGGGATGAAGGAGAAGTTAAAGTCAGGTGTGTTTCCGGGGTTTGGGAAACAGGTTAGGTATAGTTTACTACCTGTACCATTACTGTTATTATTACACTTGAAAAAGTGCAGGATTGGCATTTTGACATGCAACATAACATAAGTTGGACTGTTACCTTTAGTCTATAATTTCACCTTTTAGAAAGGTGCTGAAGTATTCTTTATTTTTACATATAAGATCTTTAGGATGTATATTTCCCAGAATACTGGGCAATGCAATGGGAAGTACTTCTGATGGGAGTCTGGAATCTGTACTTAGTAATTTGCATTGGAATTTCAGCGCACCCCAAGCAACAGAGATGCTGCTTGCACATTTATATTAAGCAATAATTATATTATCTTTTGTTTTAACTAACTACTAACTCATTTCATTTACTTCATGGTGATACAAGTTAGCACCTTTCAGACTAATTTTGATCAGGGCTTGCCAGTGGCAGCAGGTGGTCCAGGAATAGTCTAGTTGTAAAGTTTGAAACATGTTAAAACACGTTTGAGGAATATTTTAAAAGTAACAGTTCCTGAATTCTAAACAATACAAACACTTTGTAAGATATAGGACCATCCTGGTGCAGCAGAGCATCGCCTTGGGAAGAAGGAAGGGAAAGGGACAGGGTGAGATTAAACGGAGCACATGCAGAAAAGAGAAGAGGAGAAAGAGAGAGAGGGTTCAGGGAAAGGTGAAGTACAGGAAATGAAATCCGTCTGTGTGGAAGTCCGCTGTGCGGCCATGACAGAAAACCACAAGCCTCGAATTAGACCCCACCATAAACCCACACACACACTCCCTCGTGTTCTCTGTCTCCACCGTCTCTGTCACACATGCACGTGGCATGGGCAAATGCGTGTGGTTACGCACCCACCGTAAAGTTACACACACACCCACACGCTGACTGTAAGCATGTGCCCATCTCGTAATTACACATCCAACATAAAGCTACTGATGCACACAAATCCACAGAAACTCCCCAACACACATACAGGTGCAAATACAATCCTGGACATAGTGTTCTCTGTACCCACACTCAAGCACTGCAGCAAAATCACAAAACAAGCACTGCATTTATTTGTATGACTCTGTTACATATGATTGTGTGTATAGTCTCCCTGTCTTTCGGTATACACAGACAGATGCATTGTATCTGGTTGGGTCTCCTCCTCTCTCATTCAACCCCCCTCCCTGTCTGGCACCTTTTCTTTGCTTCGGATTTCCATTTTGAGCATTTTTAGAAGCTGTATTTGGCTATGATCAGTACTTAAGGAGTATGATGATGAAAAAGAAATTCTAACAATGTCATTGGCAAGACATCAGAATAAACAATAATATGGGAAAGGCATGGCTGTACCACATCAAGTAGGTGCAGGCCCAAGAGGCACAGAAAACCAGAAAGGGCACATTGATGTGTATAGGAGTAGTACGGCAAGTGGACCCATATCGCATAAGCAACACAATTCTTATTAGGAAAATCTCAGTCCACACCCATCTATTTTCAGTTGCATGTGCTGTCTCTTATCATTCTTACTCTCGGAGGATGTGCTTTGAGTTAATCATGTCTCAACTGAATCTCCATCTCTTCTCTTCACCATTTTTGTGGTGTGCATAATTGATCCCGTCTTCTCTCTCCTGCCCCTGTTTATCCTTCCTTGTTCGCCCCTCTTCCTGTCTTTTTCTCTCTCTTCCTCGCCATGTTGGCAGGCCCAATCTACCAGCTGATATCAGCATTCCCTGGCACGAGGCCAACTGGCACTGCAGTCAGCGGGGAGAGGGAGAGAGAGAATGAAAGAGAATGAGTGAATAATGGAGGGGGGAGCGAGCGAGAGAATGAGAGGGGGATGGGAAGAGTGTGAATCAGAAAAACAGAAGGAGAGCAACTTTGGGCGAAAAGATGGAACAATAACAGCAGATTGAGCGAGCAAAAAATGGAGGCAAGGGAGACAGAATGAGAGTGTGTGACTGATACTGTCGATCCTCAAGAGTCATGATTATGCCAAAATGTTAGAGCGCAGTATTACAGTGTCACTGCGATCTGCCCGGCTCAATATGGGTACCTTGGCATGAGCCCTCTCCTGGTGATTATAAACTTTTACCTACACAGCATGACATTATCCAGAGAACAGGTTCTCTAAAACCCACCTGACTTAATTTGTGCGCATGCTTTGCATGCGCTGGAACGTGGGCGCCGTGCGTGCAGTTAATACTCCACTTGTGTTTGTGCGTCTGTGTACGTGACATTCTCAGCTGCCGAGCGTGAGCGCCAATCTCTGTCACACCAGCTGAAATATGGCAATGATTATTTTATAAAGGAGTCATTAGAACAGGAACAGTCGTTATGCATTGGTCACTCTCGCCTCGTTAGTCCACTGTTACAGCTTGTGCCGTGATGTCACACTTAGCGGTACAGATGCACATGATTAAGCCAAGTTCAGGGACAAGTCTCTCCCTGTGAACTGAAGTTCGCAGGTTCCCGTGTGACGATTTTATTTCTGCCTCGTCTCTGTCTATGTTTGTGGCGTGTGGTTGTGTACTTTGTGCTGCGTCAGGGACCCGGTGCGCTTGGCGTGAACTGTCTCGGGGCGCGCTGTTGTATGTGAACAGGAAGGGTGTGTGGGGAAGTAAAAACATCTGGCGCCCATCCTGTTTGGGACACACTGCGTCCTGCTCTGCCCTGTTCCTATAGGCCAGCGGAGATTGTATAAGTTTCAAGTAGCTCGCTATCTGCTCTGAAATGGAGGCGCAGTGGCTACTAGAATGGTGCAGTTAGGAGCAGTGATGCTGATAATTTCAAATCCATGGTGAATCATGATGATGGTGATGAATAATGATGATTGTAGTGACACAGGTGATGAAAGTATAATGATGATGATGACGATTATGTGTTGAAATTCACAGAACACTGTTGGAGGTGGTCTGAGGAACTGGACCAAGCACTGTAACAGCTTTTCCACACCCAGTAGACCAACTAAAGTATGGCACACAAGCACTGCTGGTGAGATCACCCACATGCTCCCTCATAGTAAAAGCTCTCAACATGTTTGAAGCTGACAGAGTTACTGCTGGTTGTAATTGTAAGAAAGATGCAATGAATGAAGTAATGTACTGATGCAATGAATTCATTGGCACTGTGTGATGTGAGCAGATACACACAAACTAGCAAAATAGTATCCTGTGAAACTTGATTGACTATGAATTTTTCTGTCATCTAACCCTCTTTTCTCACACTTTGTCTTCCTCGCTCTTGCAGAGCATGGATTCACCCCCAGAGTCTGTTCTGGCTCTCTCCTGTGAGCCCCTCCCAACTTCCCCCACACTTCCATCCTTGGACCATAGTCCTCTGGACCTCCACAATTGCTCTCCTCCACCTTTTCAGCTCTCCTCCTTTCCTTGCAAGGAAGACAATGAGGAGGAAGAGGAAGATGAGAATGAAGAAAAGGAAATTTCTGTACCCCCCTCCCCCACCCCTGCAGTTGCGCTGTTCCCAGGAGACCAGGAGGCACAGAGTCCTTCACCAGACAACAGCCCTCCAGACATGCACCTGGAACCCACTCCCCTGAGGGAAGCACTCCCAGGATTTGGGGCTCTGGAACTGGCCTTGTCCTCTACCCAGGACCCCAGCTGCAGTGATGAGCTGGACCTACAGCTCTTCCACAACGGCCGCCCAAGTGGGGAGGAGGGTGAAAGGATTGGGGGGGATGGAGCAGGGACACAGGTGACGTCGCCTGCGCTCAAGTTCCCCTGTAAGGTGTGCGGGAAAAGGTTCCGTTTCAACAGCATCCTATCCCTGCACGCTCGTGCTCACATCTTGGAACGGGAGCGCGCCTCTTTCGTCTGCCAGTGCTGCGGGTTCCGGGCTTCCAGTCGGGCTTCACTTGCCGTACACCTGAAGGGCCACCACAACCAGAGTCGAGCACCAGAGCCAGCGAATCGGAGCCCTATGGAGGGCTGCTCTGTAAGCTCACCAGGAACCAGCGAGACCCTGTCTACCCTTAGCCCGCTCATCTCAGCTGGTGAGACCGCCCAGTTGACCCCACCGCTCATGGAAGAAGCTGTCCCTGTCACCACTGCTTCCACAGATGATGTTGGCTCTTCCGCCTCCGTTGCCTTCCGGTGCCATGCCTGCAAGGGCAAGTTTCGTACAGCGTCTGAACTGTCGCGGCATGTCCGCATCCTCCACAACCCATACAAGTGCACCATGTGTCCGTTCTCAGCCAGCAGAGAAGAGGATCTGGCTTTGCACCTGCAGGAGAGCCACCCAGCCATGTCCCCTGTGGAGGTTGGTGAAAGCGACCCGACCCCCGCTGTCACTGCTGTGGCACCACCCCCGCCTCCAGCATTTTGCTGTGAGACCTGTGGTCAGCGCTTCACCCAGTCCTGGTTCCTCAAGGGCCACATGCGGAAGCACAAGGACTCTCTTGACCATAAATGCCAAGTCTGCGGACGTGGCTTCAAGGAACCCTGGTTCCTGAAGAACCATATGAAGGTGCACCTCAACAAATTAGGGCTTAAAACTGGCCTGGGTGGCACAGTGTCTGATGACCAGACCAAAACCCCCACTGGAGGCCAGGCTTTGGGGACACTTTACTCAAGTGTACTCCTGGCTCATGGAGCAGGAGGTACTGGTGAAGCAGGGGGAGGAGGAGGGAGGGTAGAAAGGGAAGCCCTTGCTAAGCTGGCTGCAGCAGGGAGCAGTGAGGCAGGAGGTTCAGCTAAAGTCTCCTTGTTGGGATACCTGGGGCTGCCGGGGGACGGAGGTGCGGCCAGCTGCATGGAGAGGCTTCAGGCTGTGGCGCAGGTAGCCGAGATGAGCAGCGGGGGAGGGGGAGGAGGCGGGCTGGGGGATCAGGCGGCTGTGTGGCATATGGTGGCCCACAGCCTGGCTGCTGCTCAACAGGCCCAGCATCAGCACCAGCAACAGCAGCACCAGCAACAGCAGAGACCCAGGCAGCGCAAGCACAGGAGCTCAGTGGCCGGGGAGGCAGAGCAAGTGCGGGCCTACCTGGGGGGGCTCATGTCCAGGGAGGTGCCGCCAGGGGCGTCGTGGGAATGCCCCGACTGTGGCAAGCTCTTCCGGAGCCTGCAGCAGGCTGTGGCACATGCCCGAGTCCATACGCAAAGGCCACCAAAGAGGGAGGACAGCGGGAAGAGGCGCAGCGGAGGAGAAAGAGGAGCTAGGGGAGGCAGCGAGGGGAGGGCGGACATCCCCAAGGGCCCAGGGAGCCAGCAGCAAGCAACAGGAGCAGCTGTGGGTGCAGTGGCTGCTGGAGGAGTCCACGCTATGATGTCACACTACCAAGGTGTCAGACTTACTGCTGTAATGTCGCCTACAGTCCCTTTCTCTGTATCTATTTCAAAGCTAATTGTTTTCAGCCTTCTCCGGCATGCTGTTATGATTTTAACCCGGGGCTGGTGTGTGTGACTCTTTTTCAGGTGAGAATGGTCTCAGGAGCATCTCCTCTGGTCAGCCTGCAGGCTCCAAGGAGCGGGTAAGAGGTACAGGGGTGAAGGACTGTCCTTACTGTGGCAAAGCCTTCCGTTCCTCCCACCACTTAAAAGTGCATCTCCGAGTGCACACTGGTGAGTGCCTCACTTTCTATTCCACACCTAACAGCAGACGTTATTACCTTCAAGGCAAAAAAAAAAAAAACACTAATGTGGTCTTTGGTTTGGCCTTCAATGATATAGATAATAATATTGTAATGATTATGATAACAAAGATGGTGCTGTGATGAAAAATTCAAAATGCAAGGTTTCCTGTAAGAGAATCAAGCATTCTGCTTCCATCTAGTGTCTGTAATGTATTATTGCATGCTGCTAATGGCTGTATGCAGACTGGTTGAACGTAACTAATGTTTTGTTTATTTAGTTATTTACTGCATTTTTCACATGATATACTTTTATTTCGGACATTTAGATATTACTAAATGGGAAGGTGGTATTGGCTGAATTGTGGCCATTAGTTATGAGTACAGTTCTACAGTTTGCAGCCATGAAGCCATCTTACATGTTCGTGAGCCCAGTGCTCAATGTTTGGGTGTTTCCTGCCATGCACAGTACCTGAATCAGCCACGTTTGGGTCTTCACAGGGGAGAGACCCTACAAATGTCCCCACTGTGATTATGCTGGGACCCAGTCCGGCTCCTTGAAATACCACCTACAGAGGCATCACCGGGAACAGAGAAGCTCTTCAGGTGCCTCCAATGCAGCCCCAACACGAAGTGCCCCCCTGACACCTGGCTCTGGGGGCCCCTATGGTCAGCACGGCTCCAAGCAACGCTGTTCCACCTCCACCTCCTCCCAGAGCTCCTTTAGGAGGGTGGAGTCACCCAAACACGGTCAGCCGTGGCATGCAGGTCCGTCAGAGCGCAGAGAGCGAAGGGGTTCCCAAAGGAGTGGCGGTAAGGGAGTGCAGAGGGAGGCGGAGGACTTCCATTACATTCCTGGGGTCATGGGGGGACTCTACCTGGGGGGATCTGAGGGCAGCTGGGGTGGGGAAGGTCCCCATGGCAAGCTGACAAAGGTGTCCCGCCGTAAACCAGCAAGCACCAGCCGCATGGTCCCCACTAATGGCCAAATGGAAGGCAGCAGGCCCCGAGGGCCACTGGAGCGATTTGAGCCTTTGGACCTTTCCCGTCGACCCTCCCCTGGCCAGGGTTCTGAAGATGATGGAGGGGCGGTCACCCTGAACCAGTGCCTCTTCTGTCCCTTCCGCACCTCCTCCGCAGAGCTGATGGCGATGCACTTGCAAGTCAACCACACCAGCAAGTCCCGACGCAAAAGGAGCTTGATGGGGGATACCTGGACCCACAGAGAGGCTGCAAAACCAGCCCTTCATCCTGGGGCGGACCCTGTCGCCCTGTGGAAGTCCTGGAGGAATGATGGCTGGGCCAATAGCGCAGTAGTGAGACCTAATGGCTGCTTACGGGAAGGACCGAGAGCTAAGATGAAATCAAACTCAACCGCTGAAACTAACCCTGATTCTACAGCTGTCCGAAGCATGTATGAGTGTGACGATGAGGAGGAAGAAGTAGAAGAGGATGAAGAAGAGGAAGAGGAAGAGGAAGAGATGGAAGGAGACAAGGAGGCAGAAAGCAGTAGTTTAGGTGATTCCCCCAAGACTGAGGGAACAGTAATCCATTCCCCAGCCTTAGGGTTTGAGGAGAGCACCCCTGTGGTAGAGAGGGGTGCGGCCAATTAACCCGAGAGAGAAGAAGCTGTGAGAGGCAATAGGGAAAGAGTTGAGAAGAAAGAAGTAAAAAAAAACAAATAAGAAAGAATATGGATGACAAGGTGTTGCCATAGTTTCAAGTTTTGCTGTCTGTTTTTTTTTTTAATGTATGAGGGAATCCTCAAAAATTCATGATAGAAAAATCATCAACCATGTCCTTTCCCTTGTCCTGCATGGACAGCTTTGATGTTGTGAAAAAAATAAGTTCAGATGACAAAACAGAAAGGTTTGGCCTTAGTACAATTCCAAAGCTTCCACTTTGTGAAGACAACATTCTCACCACTTGCAATCCCAATATTCCATTGGCTGTTCCTGACAAATTATCAACCATCAATTCCAAGACAGTGGTAAATGTGATCCCTCTAAATGGGCACAGAAGAAAAACACAAGCTGCATGGCTTGAGTTTTTCCTCCTAGATGTAAACGGATGTTTCTTATCCTTTTACCAATCATTCTGATTCACATAGCACTTGCGGAATAGAAGAGGCCCCTTTAACTGAAGGAAAGGGTAGTGTTAGAATAAATAGTTACAAAAGTAGGAGATGAATGTCACTTCTGTCAAAGTAGCCATTAGAATTTCAGTATTCAGCAGTATAAGGTAAATGAATTTAATAAAAAAAAAAACATAAATTTGGTCTGGATATGTCTTTCCTCAGGGAGACAACTTCTTTCTCACAGAAATGAATTCACACAATAAAATATGCTTTGCTGGATGAGTGAGCATTAGGTCTGCTGCTGGAATTGCCCATACTGGTGCCAGAGAAGAACATGGACTCAGAAACAGCCTTCTGTTCAAAAATCTTGCCAGCCATTGAGGTAGAACTTCATACTGTTATCGTAAAAGTATTCTCCATTTCCATATCAGTATTTCCAACATGGACAGCTTAGAGTGCTGTGAGTTCAGATGGACCATACCACTCCAACTCAGGAGAAGCAGTCCTGCATGTGGAACTAAGCAAGAATTTATCTGTGAATACATTCCATAGGGCCAATCTAGAACTGGTTCTATTAGTCACAAAGCTGCCTTTGGCATTTCAAAGGGCACCCAGAAAACGACGGGCACCTTTATTGCCACTGTAAGCCACTTGACTGCAAGCGTGCATGATGCCTGTCCACATCCATTAAGCACTGAGCGATCAGTTGTGTCTGAGAACCACTTACATCCTCATGGCAAAGATGCCCTATTTAACGCCTGTGGTCCCAAGCCAAGACAATGGTGCAGAGAACCACGCAGCTGGAAGCCCAGAGTGTGCTCATTTACCTTAACTTGCAGACATGCTTTTCACTTGCACATGACTCAGTTGTCCCATTTCCATCTGGTTTGATGTATTCCAAGTGTGATTTCGAGAACTGTGTGTTTCTTAAGAACAACATTAGTGCCTAGTAACGTGGTAGGAAGACGGTCATTGATCTGATTTATGGATAGAAAGAAAAACTGCAGAAGTGTAAAGAAGAAGGTTATTATACATAAATTAGATGGCACTGGCGTCATTCAGTCTGACTACTGTACATAATGCTGACGCCTTTAGGAAAAAATGGTATGAGATAAAATGAAAACAGAGGGCATATTTCCATGTGTATTACAAAAGTGCCAGTATTGTTTGTGAAATGTTATTGTAACAGAGCTATAGGTTTATTAAGAAACTGGCACTGTTGACATCAATCCAGAGTCTGTTTTTTCCTGCGATGAAGGTGCATTTGAACAGGGAAGAGAAGGTGCTACAGGTTCACCGTGCAGGGAGATGGAAACCAAGCAATGGGCTTGGACTCACTGTTCATCACTCACCCCCTCTCCCCCGTCCCCAAGAAAAAAAAAAAAACTATCCATCTAAAGATAAGAACAGATGCGGAGCAAAAATAACCAGAAGCAAATCCGAATACTACTTCTTTTAGATCAGTAGTTTTGTTTTTTTAAGTTAAACAAGTTATAAAACACTAACAAATAGAAAACCCAGTAGAAAATGTGTAGCTTTTATAAGACAAAAAAGAACAAAAAAATAAAGGTAAAGAGTATTAATATTAGTAATAATAATAATTATAACAGTTACAAAAAAACTGGAATTAAATGTATGCAGATCACTGTGTGAGGGGTACTTTTTCCCTAAATAGTTTTTTTTTCCAGTTAAGGACAACCAAACATTTTATATAAATATATATAAATATATTAAATGAAGTAGCTTTTTTCTTGTTGAACCTGTTGAGCTACAGCTTGAACTGTGACCCATGGTCCTGTACCTTCATCTTCTCATGATGCAGGGGGCGGGGGGGCACTGCCACAGGCAGACATTTATTTTTTTGTATAAAATGTGCAATTCCAGCACACTGGAGCATTTGGGTTTGACCCTTAATCTCTGTTGCCTTTTCTTAAGGTAAAAGTATTAATTGCGGTACCCTCAGTTCAAAAAGCTTCCCTTTGGTTCAGTCCGTCCTTAAATCCTCAAGTGTCTCCTACCTACACTAGTAATAGGGCTGACTTCTCAGAGCATGTAAACGTCTCTAAAAATTGTTGAGATTTGTGAACTCTATCCATTGGATTGGATTACTGTGTGATTATCCTGAGGGTAGGATTTGAGTTCTTGTGTTTTTTTTTCTTGATAAGAAGAGGGCCAGTGATTCTTGTTGTGGCTTTATTGCGTCAGTCTGTGCGTTTTATTCTTTTGTTATTAGAGCACCTTATGAGTTTACAGTCAGAGCGTCGGTTCTTAGATTCGATGCCATCGTGCCTTCTGTTTCGAGCACTTCCTGGTGTATCCTGTGAGCTCACCAAAAGCACTTAGTCTCTTTCAGTTCATTTCTGATACCTAATCATTTCTCTTCTCACTGCCAATGCCTAAATTCCACTTGCCACCCATTTTTAGTGATTTAATCCTGCTCAAATGCTCAAATCCTGAATCGTTCATTGTCCTTTGCTCTTTCTGTTGACAGCATAGTCTTTTTGATTTCCATTTTAGCTAAAATAAATCTTATTCACAGACAAATGCAGCACATATCTGTGTATCTGTGTGGCAGGAATCCAGGAATCTGTTTTTAATGTTGTCATACTGGGGTGTTAGTGAACCCCTGTGCTCTTCTCTCTATTTCAAACACCATAAGAAGGTGATGTAAACTAACTGGTATTGAGGCCTTTGTTTAAGTTTATGTTGAAATGTGACTTTTTAAAATGATGTTGATGAGATGGGGGATCCATGCTGTACTGCTCTTCTTATAATTATTATTATTATTATTATTATTTTTGGTATAATGAAAAACAACCGTGTCTGATGAATGTTGTACAGATAGCACTAGTAACAATGTGTTTTACTGAGACCACAAACCCAGCAGCTCTGCTACTGTGCCTGACGATATTCTTCCTGAAAAAGTTGGTAATAATCACAAAGGATGTATGTGACGTATATATATTACGTGTTGTCATTTCATGTGTATATTATAGAATTACATATGAAAATAACCAGTCATTTATAAGTTAACAATGTCATTGACTTATTGCTTTGTGCATCAACATGTATTAACGTATTACTTTTTCAAGAAGGTTATGACATTTTAAGGCACACGTAGAGGCGGCTCGTTGGCCGGTGGGCTCTGTGTTTGTATGTGTGCTGGTAAGTGCAGTGAGAAGGGTGGGATGCCAGGTGGGTTTGGGGTCTTGTGTAGTTGACTGCCATTGCAGTGAGGGAGCTAATCTAACATGTAGTGACTAATATGAAACCGTGGACAGAAAACATTAGAGGTGAAACCATTAAAGAGTTTTTAAAAGTTCGCCAACTGTGTTTTCTGTTTCTGTCCTGGGATGACTTGTGCAACATTTCAATATGAATGGGCATATCAAAATACATATAAAACAAGAATTCTACATTGGCTTTTTACTGTCACAGCATGCAATTTTCCATGTGCAAATACTTTTATAGGTTTGCATGCTGCATGGTAGCATCTTGTGTAGTCTGTACCCCAACCTTGTGGCTCCAAGCTTCTCCGTGACCTTAACCAAGATAATATGCAGTTAGAAGACTGATGGATTCAGGTATTCATGATCACTGTAGTTATGTGAAATTTTGTACCAGCTGTGGAGATTCCAGAGTTGTTAAAGAAAATAAGCAATCATTCACATTTACATCGACTATTACTGCTTGCTTCTCAAAATGGAACATAAGGCATTATGATGACATCTAGTGGTTATTATATATTCTCAGTACTTAAGAACGTTAATTCCATGCACTTCACACAAACTGAAACAAGCTAACAAATGGACAAACCCAGAATGCATTGAATCATGGGTTTTATTGCCCTTATGCTTTTTAGACCTGATTTGCCCTTATTCCCTGATTAACAGCGTTTTGCATATGTAACAATGATACCAATACACTGGAATATAAAACAGTATTAGTTCCTCCATTAGATTATTACATGCAGAACAAAACTGTCTTTGCAAATTGTTTGATATTGATTTTTAACCTATATAAAGTCAAAATAATTATTTCTGAGTAAAAATCAACAGCTTTTGTGTTTTTCTTTTCAAATGAATACCACAGTCTACTTAACCAGAGCTTACACTGAATTTAATTTGTTTTGCTGGAAAAAAAGACTCCAGAAAAACCTGAGTAATAAAGTTTGTTTACTAAATAAACCACACGCGTTTTAAACATGAGAAGCGTAGAACATCTTAAGCAAAGACCAGTTAATATCACAAGTAAAAGCAAACGTGAATGGAACCTCAGTGAAAATACAGGTATCGTTTAAAGGAGAAACACGGATAAGTTTTTACTGACTAATTAAACAAATAAATCCTATGGACATCATCAAATGCTTGTCACAATACCCATCCTCTTCTCAAGTTATCTTTTGTCATATAGAAAAAAACACCTCTGGATTTTATATACATTTTCAAGTTCCGCTTTACAGTTCTAAGTACAAAGATTTGTGTGATTTTTTTTTTCTTGGATACAAAGAAACCTCACCCTTTAATCTCTTAACACGACTTGTGTTAAGCGCAGTCCTGTCACAAGAGCTGAACTGCTGTGTCACCAGAAACATCTGCAGTACAATATGTCCTCCCTGAATTTGTTGAACAATACGAAACATTACAGCACTATGTTGATAACAGAAAGAAAAAATAAAGATTACATCTTTTTAGACTCTAAGTCCAGTCTTTTGATTTGGTTTATAACATTTTCTTTCTGGTGCACAGGTGGATCATGGGAAGCCTAAACAAATAACTATTTTCTTACATCAGATATTTGCAAAGGATGTTTTGTGATCACTAGAAGTCCCTGAAAATTGCTTAAAAAAAAACATTTCACCCTGTGGGCAAAGACCGTAAGGACAGTTTCAGAGGGTGGGAAAAAAATCTGAGGTCTTAACTGCACCAAAAAAATGTGACTCTTGGATCTCGACAAAAGGGAACATGGCTCAGATTCAAGCAGGTCTGAAAGCCCTTTACCCCGTTTTTTTTCTTGTGCTGCAGCTAGATCACAGGAAGGATCATGCACTGTTTGTGGTAAAACACGAAACGTGCAAACTTTAAAATCAGTGACCCATTTTTATTATAAGTGAAGCTGAAGCAGCAAAGAAGTAAAGAGTTTTCAGCATCCACGGTATGCACTCCTAGTAGCCCCCACCAAAAATATATGTGAACCTGAATTGCATGATGCCAAGCAGGTTAACCTACAGTAAGACGCCTTTGTATTACAAGAAGGTCTACAGCCCTTCAAATATTGCAGGGTGGGGCTTCCCTTTTCTCCCCTTTGATGGGGAAACGGAAAATAAACCGACAATACATTTTTAAGACACTGCTTCTAACTGGCATGTGAGCAAGATTTTGAAGTAATGGATAAACATAAAAATATATTTTTTGAAACTATATTGCTGTGTGTCATTTTCTGCAACAGCTGCATGGATTGGATGATCCAGACTGTTCTCTTTTCAGTAAAGCCTGTTGTTAACAGGAAGGGTTCTAACCCCTGTAGGGGGTGACAAAATAATATGCACAGATAGAGCAAAGTTTCAGTATGTGTACCTGCCCAAGCCCCAGTAGGCAGGCTTACATTGGAATTGGCTGTGATTATTAGAAGTTACCAATATCCAAAAACCAAATCACCTGACTGTAAAATGGCCGGCTTGACCTGGCTGTGAATCACTCAGGGTCTCAAATATGTCAGTTCTGGCTGTGCACCTCTGTCATCATTATTACGTGTAAGTGTGGCAGGTAGCGCTGAAACATGTAACAGCATTTCCTCAAAATAATATATATGCATCCACAGAATCTGTTTCCTGTAGGTCAGTCAGCCATGTTAGTATTAGGACATAAGTGTGTGTGTGTGTGTGTGTGTGTGTGTGTGTCAAGTTTGAGACAAACCAGGAACCATAAGAGTCGTTCTGCTTCCTACTCAGGAGGACATGCATTGCATGCTGTCAGGTCCCATGTCCTCTTCGTTTGAGGAGTCGGCTGAACTCCAGGACTCATCTACCTCTCCCTCAGTCCGCCGACTCTATAAGAGGGGTATTAATACAAGTTCAAATTCCAAGCACTACTACACTATACTCCAGAGTATAGTACACAAAGTATAGATCTGTCAGTGATTGTACGGTATTTTACAGATACTTATTGATGCCTCTACTGGTACTGAGAGTTTACTCACCCTCTGCAGCCTCCTGTGTCTCATAAGGAACCAGAGCAGCTGAGTGTCATACCGGTATCCATACCGCATGCTGTCTTCATCGCGCTCTCTCTTGTTCTTCTTTATTACCTGCATCATCACCACATCAATCACCATTAAAAAAACGAAAAAAAAAACATCTTGATCACTTCTACAGCAACAATTTCACAGGTCCACAATCGAGAATGTATGGGAACATGTTTTGTGTGCATGTAAGTGCCACGCGAGCATGGTGCTGACTTCTTTAAGGCCCTTCAGTACAGTCGGCACCTCGGCGGTCGGGGCCCACAGTTTAACATCATGATCCAGGCCACTGGTGGCCAGCATCGGCAGGCAGGGGTGGGGCTCCAGGCAATTTACCTGGAGGGTGACAGGGTGTCCATTTTAAGATACATACTGGATGCTTTCACACTGCAGGAATTTTTTTCAGGAACTGGAACCTTTTTTCCAAGAACCAGGAACTTTTGTTATGTTCACACCGCAAGAACGAACTGTAGTTCATCAAAGCTTTTTTTTAGTCCCTACTAGGTACTTTTCATTCAAACACATACTAGTGGGGAGGGGCTTGCAGCGATAAACTTGCTGATTGGTTGACCACAAGCACTGGTGTCAGATTGGAAGTTACACAGAACTGCTGGGAAAAATTGGAAAATTCAACCGTTAACCGATATATACTTATGTCTAAAATCGCCAGTGTGATGATAATATTATTATCGGAATTAATCTGCTGGGCAGGTTTAATAATGAGTTATCAACTTGTTGTGGGTTGTGCAAAATATAAATACTATGCTATGTCTCTCTTTCATTATAGTCACGATCCCCCTCCAATAACTATCAAATAAATAAAAATGATTTGTTAATCCTCCACTGTTTTGGGGTGGTGGTGTAGTTCCATATGAAATTACATGTGAATTTTAACCTATGAGCTTATTGGGTGGGAAAGCAACACATGAAAGTGGACAGGAACTACACAAGTTCCTGTTTGAGACAACCCAGGAACCAGGTTCTAGAAATTTGGTGTGAAAGCACCCACTTACATAGTCACAGGCACACTCGCATTATGATGAATAACAACAAACACACCTTTGCAGTTCTTACATTACTAAGAAAGATCACAGTTTTCTAATGTCTATCGGCTCACTCACCACTCCTCCTCTGTCCCCCTTCATGAACTGTATGATGCGGGACGAGTATTTATCCCACAGGTAGATGTGTCCACAGTCACTGCCGCTGACCACAAACTCGCTGCAGGGGCCGTAGAAATTCACACCCTTCACTGTGTGGCAGGCGGAGGAGAGAGAGGGAAGTGAAGACAGGAAGTCTCACCTAGGGTGCACGGACCCCTTTCCTCCCCCTCACTCACCCGTGACATCGTTACGATGGCCTTTGTACCTCCGGCTGTATTCTGCCCCATCAGGGAGGTTGGCATCAAACAGGTAAATGTCCTCATCATTGTAACTGGCTAACAGCTCTTAGGGACAATGAGTAAAATATAGATTACAGAACTGCATGGGGGTAGGGGGGGGGTCGATCACCATCGATCTCAGGCTGCAGGTCAGCAGTTTTACCTGGCACTCACTCTGAACATGTCACCTAAAAATTGCTCTCAGCATTTTCTTTATTGAGCAGTTTGGACAATAATGTGGGAGACAAATACATTGCATCCTTGTTTTCAGCTAAAGTGGCCACATTGGGTGGGATTTCATTTGTTTTCCTTCTCTGTCCAAAACCCTTCTGCTTTTCATTAAAAAGGAAAATTCCAAGAGTTAAGATCTGAACTCCATTCTTGACAATTCTGGAAGACTAGTTATTTATGCAGTCACAGTCACAGAAGAGCAACTAACAAATCCTCATGCAGTCAAGGCAAATATACAGGAGAATATGGTGTGGTGTGTGTACTGTATGTTTGCACATGGGCAAGAGGTTGATACCTGTGCCATTGTGACTGTACACCAAGCAGGTGATGTTGGTTTTGGTTTCGCTAGAGACAAGATGGGATGGGCAGAATTTCTTCAACACCCCGTAATTGTCACTCTCATTGATCTTTCTCCGGTCATAGATCCTACAGGAGAAGGAACAGCTGTCAGTCAACCTGGCAGAGCAGTGAGGAATACCACCGTCATTTCATAATACAGCATATACCTCACGTGTTGTTACGCAAGGTTTGAGAATAATCATCAACAATGTTTTTATAGTCCTTGTTGAGCCAGATGCGAGCTATATCCTCCTGAGACCCGACCTATTCATTTATGTCCATTGTAGTGGACATTGTATTTTTGCATTTATTTTTTCACTGATGTTGGGAAACGTATTTATTCTTGTTGTGCACTAAAGAGGACATGCTGTGAAATTAAAATAAGAATAAATTTGAAAAAATCTAAATTGTAAGATGTCTTATTTCCTCCAAAGACAAATAACCTACAATTGAAGGACACTTTTTTTCCTTGGGTCTCAGGAGGATATAGAAAAGAAAAAAGAAAACCAACAAATCCACTGATAGATCTTACCTGACATACTGGTCTCTCCCACCCACAGCGAATTGGTGCACGTTGGCAGGGTTGACGAAAATGGTGTAGAGACCAATGTTCCTATTGCTGTCCTTCACCAACACTATTTTACTAATGGTGTGAAAAAGGAAATGTGACTAAGATACATAAAGATTTATTTAACTGATACATCCATCCACACAATGAGAGCTAGGTAGGGAATAACCCAGGATGGGGCACCAACCCATCACAGGCCACTGATACTATCCACACAGACACATTCACAGTTATGGATAATTTGGCAAAATCAACCTGCTTCAGCATGTTTTTGAACTGTGGGGGAAACCAGAGGAAATCCTATGAAGACACAGGAGGAACATAGAAACTATGCAACCCTTGTCTCAAAAGGTGTGAGGAAACCATGCCACTGCAGCAACATGTTGCCCTTTTACCTACACAGCTAACGCTAAAGCTAGAAAAGATGTTGCTGTGCAGCTCATTCTGCAAAACACACAGTTTTTGCATCTGTATATCTTGTGGAGCTGTACTGCACTGTGATGGTGCGTTTAGTAGGACTGAGTATCGTTTAGTAGCCGGCGATCGGTCCGCCAAAGTTCCGACCTTCGACTGCCACCTGATCGATATTGCACCTGACCCCCACGGCTCCCCCTGCTGGTGGTGGGCCCACAGGAGGGTGGACTCATGTTACTTTTTCAGGTTATGCCCGGCCGGGCACCATGGCATTTGCCCTTGAGCTCCTGCCCCAAGCCTGGCTCCAGGGTGAGACCAGGTCTCCCCAATCTGGGTGAGGTAACATGGTCCATTGTTTTATTTTCCTTCATGGGAGTTTTCTGAATCGCACTTAGTCTGGCCACTCTCCTAGGACCAATTTGCTTTGGGAGACCCTACCTGCCCCCGACGACATAGCTCCTAATATCACAGAGACACACAAACCCCTCCATAAGGAGGCGATTTTGCTGCCGAGTGTGAGGTGGTTGGAATGAGGATCAGCATCTCCAAGTCTGAGGCCAAGGTTCTCGACCGGAAAAGGATGGATTGCCCGTTCCTGGTGGGGGATGATTTACTGCCTCAAGTGGAGGAGTTCAAGTATCTCGGAGTGTTGTTCACGAGTGAGGGAAAAAGGAAGTAGGAGATCGACAGACGGCAGTACAGACACTGTACTGTTCTGTTTTGGTGAAGAGGGAGCTGAGCCAGAAGGCAAAGCTCTCAATTTACCGGTCGATCTAGTGTACGTTCCTGCCCTCAGCTATGGTCATGAGCTCTGGGTAGTGACAGAAAGAATGAGATAGTGGATACAAGTAGTAGCAATGACTCTCTCTGCTTACAAAGGAGCCAGTTGAGGTGGTTCAAGGCATCCATCTAGGATGCCTCCTGGACGGCTCCCTGGGGAGGTGTTTCAGGCATGACCAACTGGGATGAGGCCCCAGGGCAGACCCAGGATACGCTGAAGAGATTATATCTCTCGGCTGCCCTGGGAACGCCTTGGTATTCCCCGGTGGAGCAGGAGGAGGTGGCTGGGGAGAGGGAGGTCTGGGATCCCTGCTTAGACTGTTGCCCCTGTGACCCGACCCCAGGAAAGTGGCGGAAAAAAATCAATGGATGGATGGATGGATGGAAGGATGGAGTATGGTTTGGTTTTTCAAATACTGGAGCTAAACTGATACTTTTAAAAGAGTGCCATTGCAAAAGCGGTGTCTAAAACAGTATTTAAAAAAAAAAAACGAAAGTCGACATTAAAGAATGGCTTTTTTTATAAGACAAATTTGAGCTTAAAATTGAACAACAGTACTATATTAAGACATTAAATACAAAACACTTAATTTTACATAACATAACAAATAAAACCTATCCCAACTATCCTAAGCTACTTAAAACCTTAGATATATATAAACAAAACACTTAAATTTACATCACAGGGTGAGAATCCTTCTGAGTGAAATAAATGAAAAGCCACACTTTAGACCGTTTAGATTAAGGCATTTTAACCATGTTTAAGGTAGCTACCAGCTAACTGTAGCTGTCTGATGACATCAGAATAAGTGTAACATTAACTGCTGATGGCATGTGAAGTTATTCTGTTATCTGAGCACCAGAAGGTAAATATTTCAGTTGACAGCTCAGGCGTTTAAGCGGCACCAAAATAAGGCACTGAAATCTGCATTGCAGTATGGGGCAGTGCTTACCGATCATATAGGACCTTCAGTACTCAATCCCAGTGTTAAGATGAATTCATGTTTGTAGCAGGTGCGGCTGTGGTTTGTTGGAGAGGGACATGTGGCTGTAAGACACCGTGGAATCAGAATACTCACGTGGCGGGCCGGTCAAGCCGCAAGTCGATCCCGAACACGACTGCGTCCTCCCCGGCAGACAGAAAGGTGCAGGGGGAGTTAGGCTCCAGGGCCAGCTGGGGGGGGGGACACGATCAGGTCCTCAGTCTCGGACAAATTCACTTAACACAATGTATTTTTTTTTTAAAAAGTAACACTGACAAAGCACTGATTCTACAGCTTCTATACTGTATAGCTGCCTTGTGAAGAGAGATGCACATTCAGGCGCTCAGTCTACCTTATGGGCAGCCCCCTTGTGCTGGGCGACCCTCTTGGTGCCCTTGCAGCGCTGAGTGGCGGACAGCTCGGCCACTCTGATCTGGCCGTCCCGCGCGCACATGGCCAGGCTGGAGTCTCCGCTGTGGGGCAGGAACTTTGCCTGGAAGAAAATCTCAGTCCCATCAATTTATACTTTCGCAGTTTAGACAGACATCTATTTCTTGTTCAGTTGGTAGGAAATATATATACAGTCACAGAAAAAAATTAAGAGACCACTATATTTTTAAACAAATTAGCATTTTAAAATCCTGGTTTAATCCTGGTTGTGCTGGTAGACAGCAACCAAATGATCCCCTCACCTGAAAAACGTTGCTCTTATGGCCGCTGTCAAACTCCAGCTGGACTCGGCGCCGGGCCCAGTCCCACAGCACCACGCGCAGGTCGTCGCTGCCGGAGGCCAGGCACGTGCCTGACGGGTTGAAGTGCAGAGTGTTGACGCAGCCCGTGTGCTGCTCCAGGCTGCCCTGCAGCTCCAGCCGCTGCACAAGCCCCCGCGCCCCACACGCCCTCCGCACAAACTGCGCCCCCCGCCCTATCTCCCGCTGACGCAGGGATGACACTGCCCTCCAGGCAGGTGCTGCCAGGTCCCGCAGGTCCGCCGCCAGCCATGCCTCCACCTCTCGCTCATCCTCCTCCACCTCGTTCTCCTCCTCTGCCTCCTCCTCCTCCTCCTCATCTGAGCTGGAGGAGCTGTGGGTAGCCCTGCCTTCCGAAGGCTCCCGCTCCCTCCTCCTCTTCCTGCTCTCCCTCACTCGACCCTCTTCTCTCTCATCCATCCTCCTTTCCATTCCACTTTCCCCATCATCTTCTCCCTCCTCTGCTAGGCCATATGGTTCACTTTCCTCCATGCTGTCTCCATCCTCTTCCTCTTCCTCTTCCTCGGGACAAGGGCTGAGCACTGGATTGAGGAGCAAATGGAAGGGATAGGAGGAGGTGTAGACAAAATGAAACGAAAACAGCTTTGCCTTTCATTAGGGCTGCACTATATCACATCACGATATAAACGCGATATGTATGCATGCAGAGTAATCACCAAGGCTTTTGGCAACAGGTATAGAAATATGTCTGGATGCCGGATTTTCGGTACCATACGGACGTTTGCTTACATCCACAACTCGAAAGGCAGATTAGGAGTATGCCTTAAATAATAACGAGAGGTGTATTGTGATGCCCAAAAGTGAGTAATCTGTATAAATTCAGTGTATCCTTATGCGCATTAAATTTGGTTAGAGGAACATGCCACATGCTACTGCTTTGGTAAATCATAGAAGCAATATGCACTGAAGCAGCAGCGAAGAAAGGGACGGCTTAGCAACCATGACGTCTTTTAAAAGAGAAGATATTGTGGTAAAAAGACGTTGGTGGTGTGGTGGTACTTTTTTTTGCAGTTTAAAGTCCAACACATTTATTAAACATAAGAATATGGAGAATTTATACAATTTCATCATCCAAAGACCAGGTGGTTGTTGCACAAGTACACATATTGCGATTATACCATGATGTGATATTGTGCAGCCCTATCTTACATGTTTTTAAATAAACCCAAACAAGTGAAAATGATAAGGAGAGCACACATGCATGTTGGGATACAAATATCATAAATGTACATTGCAGTTTTTAAAGTACAGTGTTTTTGCAAATGCTTTCTGCTTTTTTTACTGTTTACAAAAGCATTTATTACACTTTATGAAAATACATCTAATGAAAAGTGCTACCAGTACCGAGAGGAGGTAAGACACACACCTGTGTCGGACCCCGTCGTTCTCCCGTCCTGCTGGGACCCCCTCCCCTTTCTGGGATCGGAACTTTCCGAGCCTGGGGAGCACCGCAAAAAGAGAGTGAGAATGGTCGGTGGTAGGAAAGTCAAAGTGCAATGAGCAAGGATGAAAGAATCAGAAGGTATGGAACAAGCAGAAAGAGAAGGAACATTATAAAGGAAGCCCTAAACTAGAAACCTAAATGTTAATGTTAACTACCAAACAGAAAGAAAAGAGGAATATAAATCCAACAACAGAGTTCATACTCCCTGTTGTGGCTGTATCCTCCAGTGCAATTCCAATGTTCTCACCAGTTAAGCGTGTGGAACTGTCCTCTTTGTTGGCCATCATGTCGGAGTATCTCCTTCCCTGCAACTATGCAAAGCAACCGCATTATTCATAAAAGCTAATATTAAACTATATAAAATTATACAAGCTAATATTATTTATTTATTTGTTAGTCTTGGGATTCCTATGCATTACAAAGTTAAATGCCTGATGTATCACGTTCACATGTATTTAAATGCAAACGTGACTGATATTTCACAGAGTTGTCCTACCTCTGACTAGGGCAGAACTTACGTGAAATAATCAGTTGAAATACAGATTCTGACTTCAGGTCTGTTGGGAGTTCTATCATCTATGCAAGGTCATCACCACACTTATTTTAATGGAATAATGCAGAATGCAGTAATAATGCAGTGGTTTTTATAATGAATTAGCCACTAGCTTCATGACAATAAATAACTGAAATTGCAAATATAACCCAGTTCGCTCACATGCGGTAGTAGAATTACATCATTCAGAAGGATGTTTGCATAAACGCTAAAACAAGGCCCATTTAAAAAGTAGCAATAGCGGCTACAAACCTCCATCTTAACATTTACAAGGACAAGACAAACTCAACAACAACACGCCATACATGAATATAACAAAAAACCGAACGGGAAACCAAAGCTATAACCCACTATATAACATCGACACCAAACTGCCTTCGCTGCCGCATGTTAACCAAATACACGGATATTAGTATCTAGCTAACATAACCAGCTCCTCTGACGTTTACCAACTAGAGAGAAGGAATTATAAATTACGACGTGTCACCTATTTTAAATAAGACGATAATAAGCAGTTCGATACAAGTACCTAGTTTCTACTTCTGACGGACTCTTTGGAGCTGTCTTCTGCTACTTAAAACAGACGACATTGGCCCATTACGATCACAGCACCTAACAGAAGTAGGTGTCGAGCTCGGCCACCGTGCTCTGTTTATATTTTGATGGGTGTCAGTCGCATGTGTCATCTCGCGAGCAGCTTTTCGGCAGCCAATGAGCGCTATCCGGAAATAGAATTGCGTGAGGACAAGGGGCTATGGGAGTTGTAGTTCATGCGTTGTACCCTAAGCTTCCTGGAATACGCTGAACATGACCTTACGTACTGCAATAGTGTTTGTAGAGTGATGATGTACACGTATATGGATTATTCGGACTTTATTAAATAAATAAATGTCTGCATTAATAAATATGTAGTGAAATGTGGAAATAAAAAATGATTATATTGAAATGATATGAAATATGAACATAAATAAATACATCTTTTACGAAAATGTTTTTATTGCCGCTTTTATTCAATTATTTAATTCTATATTGCTGTTTTTGTTTATTGATTTATCCATTTATTTAATTCAATTACATAAAAAAAGCCTTGAATACTAAGGTCTCCGTGATTGTCTGAGTGCTTCCAAGAGACCTACCTCTAGTGGCTGCAGTTTGGAGCAAAGGAGCAATGAACCAGAGATGAAACCACAAGTGGATATGAGGGGAAGTTATAATCCTTCTGTACATCTGAACTATGACACTAAAAGGCAAGCTTAAATGACCATTGAACTATCTAGTCAATTCAATTAATAAAATTAAATGAATGTTTTGATTGTGTATGAATGTAGTGATTAGACAATTAGACGGTTCTTGGGTTAAAGATGGCTGTCAGAAGCTGAGTGCTTAATGCTGTTTATTCCAGAAATGAATGAAGAGAAGAGGGAGTAAACAGACAGTGTGTGGTGGGTGGGAGGCATTTTGCATTCTCAGAATTTAATTTTGGGCAAAACTGGTGATTCTTGACTCTAGATAAAGCCTGGAACATGCCATCAAAGAGGGCGACAGCCTAAAACTGTTGCAGTATTCCACAATGTATGAGGTTGTGATTGGATTTCAATGGCAGATTTTATTTTTATTTTATATATATTATTAGATGTGGGTCAATACCATTTTCATTTAATTTCATTTTTGATATTACTTTCATTGACTTCCAGTATAACACCAGCTCTTGTCATCTACAGAAGTTCTCCTCCATTTTAGGATACATCAACAATGCAGATGAGTCAGAGTACAGAGGACTAGTAGAGGACTTTGCCTTGTGGAACAGGGAGAACAACCTGCAGCTCAACATCAGCAAGACAAAAGAGCTGGTGGTGAACTTCCAGCATAACAGGGAGACCCTGAGACGTGTAACCATCCATGGGGAGGAAGTGGAGGTGATGCAGGGCTACGAGACCTGGGGGGGCAACTGAACAGCAGACTGGACTGGGCGGACAACACAGCAGCTCTGTACAGGAAAGACCAGAGCAGACTCTACTTTCTGAGGAGACTCAGGTTTTTTAACATGTATGGCTGCTGTGTTTTATCAGTCTATAGTGGCCAGTGTGCTTTTCTACACTGTGGCCTGCTGGGGACGTGCCATCAGTTCAGGCAAAACCAGCCACCTGAACAGACTCATCAGGAAGGCCAGGATCATCAGAGGACTAACCCTGGACCCACTGGAGACGAGGGTCAGAGAAGAGGATGTTAGCGAAATTGAAAAATATCATGAACAATTCTGCCCATCTGCTTCAGGGGGCGCTTTGCTGGTGCACATTGAGCCACCAGTTCATTGTAACACTGTGTGCTAAAGAACACTACTAGTGATTGTTCCTGCCATCAGGAACAATCTAAACCACAGTAGAACAATACAGCAATGCTTCCAGTGAACTCTGCTTGCATTGAAACTTTGCAAAGGCTGAAGTGTGCTGTCTATTTCTACTGATTGTGTGTTTGTCTGTGCCTGTACGTACCTGTACAGAATGTCACCACTTATTGCAGTACTCATGGTGTCCACCAGGTGGCATTCTAATCCTTATGATGAATTCACCCTTCATCAGAACTTATAATTCTTTTATCGATTTCATTTGTTAGATCTCCTACTTGAGCCTCCCATGTTATGAAATACTGAGTCTTGATTAATTTTTATTATGTTTGAGTATGTCTGTGGTGGATTTTGGATTGAAATTTATTTCAATGTATTTACAGCTGATCAATACAACAAGGTGGTATTGGAGGAAATAAGGAATTTAAGTCCAACTGTCCCAGTATGGTGATGGTATTTACAGGGATATGCAATATTTACTGTATGATACATGTATCAGTCATCAAATCTTCAGCTACAGTCAAGCATTTATTCTCCTTTGCTGGATTGATCAACAGGCCCCATTGACAACATCCATCCATCCATTTTCTGTAACCGCTTGTCCTGTTCAGGGTTGTAGGGTTTCTGGAACCTATCCCGGAGGCTATGGGAGGCAGGAAACAACCCCGCATGGGGCACTAACCCATCGCAGGCCACACTCACACACCAGTCACTCACACATGCACACTTACCGGCAATTTGGTAACTCATCAGGAAGGCCAGCATGTTTCTGGGCAGTGGGGGGAAACCAGAGCACCTGGAGGAAACCACGCAATGACTGGTTGGGAATTCCTGATCTGTAGCATTCTCTATTTAGCCTTATTGGAGCATCACTACATGTCTTTACTAGGCTGTGGATGTGTGTGTCTGTGTCCTCTAAGCCCACATTATGCATCTCTCAGTAGGGTCACTAGTTGGAGTTGGGTTCCATTGCTACTTTCAGAATACATTTCTGGGTGAGTCTAAAATCAAAACATATTGGGTCATTTTAAATTTGCTAAGTGCTAAAAGTGTTCATTTTCAACTTACAAATAGGTTTCTAATGGTTGAAAACTAAATAAATGATTGCTAAATGATTGTACCCCAGTTAAAGTATGATCATTTGTATTAACTAACACACAATTTATTATTATTGATTAATTAATTACTTAAACAAGTTGCTATGGATAAAGGTGCTATTAGTTGTCTGCTTATGAATGACTTCACCGAGTCAGTGTTACTGATGCAAGGAAGGGCCCTTCATTATCAAACACTATGTAACAAAATCAATATACAATTATGAATCATTAACAAACTATTACTTAAACATTAAACTGTTGGTTTCTTTAAAACTAATCTTCACCTGGTTTATCAAAGGGATATGTGGGGATCTGGGGAGTGACTGGCAGGTCAGAGTATTTGATCTGTTGACTGTTTGCATATGTTGGATTGACAGCACACCTCTTTAGGCAGAGAAAAGCTATTCCTCTTAAACACGGTCCACTTAATCAACTTAGTCAGTGTACTGGGGAAGGGATAGATCAAATAGACTGATATAAGGTTTGCAAAGTGGTTTCATGCTCCGTTACAGAAGTATTTTTGTCATGTCCGCGGATAAGGCACGACCCAAATGCAGGCTGTAGGTTGGTGAAAATCCATGCAGGGGAATTTATTGGTATGACAACACAGAATTTACAGGCAATGACAGATAACAATGACCGGGATCACAGCACTGGGAGGCACTTAAAAAGAAGACTAACGAAGGGGAGAACAGGAGACAGCTGTGAGGGAAGGGAAATGAGCACCAGGCAATGCATGTTAAGTTAGTTAAGTTCTCCCCAAGCGAGCTCGATGGGCCGAATGGCCTCCTCTCATTTGTATAGTTCTTATGTTCTTATGTTCTTATGTTTGGAGCTCCGCCAGGAGGAAGACTGAAGCATCAGTTGGGCGGAGCGAGCAGAGTGTGACAATTTTTTTAATAAAAAAATATAGTTAATTTCGTTACATGCCATAGCTGCTGTATGTTATACTGTACCTTTTGATACACTTACAATTATGGTATTTGGTGTCTTATTTTAAAATACGTTTTGATGTATCATTGTGTGTGGAGTATTTTTCTAGATGGACTGATAAGAAATTTATATATATATATTCTTAAGGTGTTTCAATATTTTGTTCACATTCGGTATAGTCTAGGTGATGTTTTAAACACTTTATAAATTTAACGTTTGATTGCAGATATATGGTTGTGTGTTTTTACCCAGTAATGCATTTTGACCTTTGCCAATATAACGTTTCCACCAAAAGCAAAAGTAAAACGAAAGTTTTTTTTGACTTCCTGTCAATTTAACATGTGCGAGTGATTTGTAATAAAGTTCGACTTATAGTGTCTTATATTGCTTGATATGTGTCCTTCTATGGAGGCAGGACTTAATTTAGCAAAACTGAAAACACGTCTGTGAATAGTGACGCATCTGCAGGTAAGCAAGAAAACTGTTTAAATTTTGAAACTTACAGTTGTGCCACAGGCCTATTAGACCTACTTTTTCTACGGTTCAACCTTTGAAATATTATCATATGATTAAAAAATGGTGAAAAATTATATTAAATCACATTGATTTAAATTCCTCTCATATGAGTATGATAGTATGTTCTGTTACTAAGGATAATTTTAGGTAACTTCAAACCACATAATTCATGTAAAACCACTGGGTACAGATGCGAAAGGATTTCCCACCATAATACTGATATATCGTTGATCAGCAATTGGTACATTTGTTTTTAAATATTTTTAAGGAAAATACTTAGACATGGTTATTTCTGATGTAGGGGAGCCCGGGAATAGATGTCACATTTTTTTTACATTTTTGCCTGTACGTCAGAGCTCTTTTAAAGAATCACATTCAACATTTGATACAAACTAGCTGCATGTGTCTTCTATTAAACAGCACAGGATTTATCTCTGTATCACAAACAGACAATGAATGGTTCAGGCTCAAACACTTGGAGTGAAATATTACAATTTACCCCATAGTCAGTGATAAGTAACATAGCTCTGTGTTATATGTAATATTATAAATGATTCATGATATTTATAATTTTTTTGTTCAACAAAATTTGTGGGTATGTTTGCATATGTGTACAATGTATATTAATCACAATTAAAATCAAAGATCATAATAAAACCAAACAACTGTGTACCAGTTTTAATAACTGAATAATAGTGTGCATCCGCGGCATCGTTAGGCATATTTTAGTCTGGCTTTAGCCCCGTTAAAATGTTTTTTTGTCCTTCCCAAATAAATGTACACTAATTAGTTTAAATAATTTGAGCCATTTCCATCAGACCCCCCCTGATAAAGGCTTAGCCCCCCCCCCTCCCCCCTTTCAGAAATCTCTAGTGACGTACCTGGTATGCATGTCTGCCTGTTTTGTGTGTGTGTGTGTGTGTGTGTGTGTATATGTTTTTCGGTTTTTATTACATTGTGGGGACCAAATGTTCCCCACAAAGTGATACAAACTTGTTATGTTGACGTTGTGTGGACCATTTTTCAGGTCCCCACAAAGATCTGTGAATGCAATTAAAAAACTAAAAATACCAAAAGTCTCATATTTTGTTTAGTTACTTATGGTTAAAGTTAGGGCTGGGTAGGGGTTAAGGTCGTCATGTTGGGATTAGAGTTTTCTCCATAGAAATGAATGGAGAGTCCCCACAAGATATAATTACAAACATGTGTGTGTATCTGTGTGTGTGAGATGTTATTCACCTTCAGAATCATCATGGTGACAGGAGTATTGAATTCCTCCTAGTGTACAGGTTTGATGGGCCCACCTTGGACAGATTTTGCATTTCAGCCAATTTTCCTTTGACTTTGAAATGTTCCACAGACACAATGCAGAAGTTCACTGAGCTTGAGAAGTGCCCTGTTGTGTAGCTTGAGGACTGGCCTGGTGGGAGTTGGAGAAATACTGTTACAGCTATCCCAGACTGTGTTAGCCATGAATAAGGTTACCTTGCAGCTAAGAGCAGGAATATTAACTTGTATAAAAGTTCCTTCTTCACTTGTGAAATAAAGACTAAACTGAACATGTGCAGAGTGAGTTATGTGATTTGTCCCTCATTCCTGATTTAAATAGACTTTGTTACCACTATCCCATGTTACAATCATCCCAGTCTCCCCTACAGCCTTTGTTGCATTCTCATTTCCCCCATTTTTCACAGATAAACCTGTATTTACCTGAATATACCTGGAGTCCAGCGATGAAGGACAAATGGTCTTCATGCTCTTGTTTCATCCTCTTGCTATTCCAACATGCCAGTGTATCCAGACCAGGTACAGTGGATAATTTCCATAATCACTGACAAACTAAACTAAATACTAAAGTTTTTGTGTGTGTCTTGCACAAATGGCTGTTTACTAACTAATGAAATGTTTTACTGTTGTATTACTGTTCTTTTCAGAAAAGTTTGAGGTTCTTGGTCCTTCAGAACCTGTTGTGGTTGTAGCCGGTGAAGATGTGGTTCTGCCGTGTTTTCTCAAGCCCAGTATCAGTGCTGTGGACATGGAGGTCATGTGGTTCAGAAAGGACTTCACAGAGTATGTGTATCTATACCAAGATACTAAGACTATTACTACAAATCAGATCCCATCTTACAAGGAAAGGGCAGCGCTGTTCCCAGAAGAACTGACAAAAGGAAATGTTTCACTAAAGCTGACAGGAGTAAAAAGTTCAGATAGTGGCCGGTATAAATGCTTTGTTCAGTCTACAGAATCGCACGATGATTGGTCCATTGATATAATTATCATGGGTATGTACAGTATATGTATTTTTAAAAGTATTCAAATATTTGATTTTATTATACCAGTAATATGTATATATGTCTGGATTTTTTTACTTAAAGATCCTAAAAAGTGTCTCTATCTCTAGGAACCCAGTCATTGATCTCCATTGAAAGATACAGAGATAGAGCAATCAGTTTTATGTATGAACTTCAAAGCTGGTATCCTGATGCTGAAGTTACCTGGTTGGACAGTGAAGGTCAAAATCTCACTGCTGAACATTCAGAAACACATAGAAGCACAGATGGTTCTCTCAGTTTGAGAGGACGTGTCATTGTACATGAGACAGAGAATAACAGGTTTACCTGTCGAGTTCTGCAGAAGAAGCTTGGTCTACTAAGAGAGGAGGTCGTTGAAATATCTGGTGAGTTATATCATTTAAAAGTATTTAAAGTTTGGCACAGTATTTCCATCCATCCATCCATCCATCCATCCATCCACAGTATTTTAAACTTTTAAATAAGAATTCCTGCAGCATGCCAGTATCCTCCAAGTTATGGTTTATAATCTTGCTCGTCATTAACCATCAACTTAATTTGGTAGATGACCAGTGGCTTGTTTGTCCATCATACCTGTAAAAGGCCCAGACACTGGATTTCTTAGTTGTTCAGGTAACCTCTCTGCTGAAAGGATCACTTTAGATTTTTAGCCTTTTCAGTGTAAAGTAAATCTACTAATGGTACATGTATATTTATTTTGCATAATGAAAATATATGTGTCCTGTGTAGTGGCGGAACTGCACACAAGGCCCCGGGGCAAAACACAGATCAGGCCCTCCCTCCCCTCCCGCGCGCGCGCGCATGCACGTATATGTAGCGGCGCTGAAATGAGTTTTAAAGTGTAGGTGCTAGAACACAAAAAAACTTAATGAGATTATTCGACTGTCCCTCACAAAAACCGTAAAGTTTTAGTGGCTAAATTGCGTTTTCTACGCCTTTTCAGACCAGAGGAGATTTGTTTGGCTATGTCTAGAAAACAACGTTGTTACCAGTGTGGAGACCGTCAGAGTTTTACCAAGGACAAAAATTCCACCTCCAGCTGCCTGCCCATCTCATCCATTTCTGTTGCAAAAATTACAGTGTATTGTCTAAGTGAATAGGGTATAGGTTAATTCGTGTGCAGGCACCGTCTTTCTCATTATCATAATGCGTCCATGCCTCCGGGTATAGCCCATTCAAATGTCATGTAGCCTAACTTTTTAAACAGCACAGAATCATTAACCTACTTTAACGCATTTATTTATACAACCACATATTTCCCACATTTTGACATCAGTGATGCAATGAAGATACAGTCTCTTTATTTCTTGACATCAACCCTCCCCATTAATCCGGGCTTCGGACCGGCACCTAGTTGAGCTTGCTTGCTCCCTTAAGTGGCTGAGTTAGTGTCACGATCCGCTCCGTTCGATCCCGATGTGTGCCATGCCCACCTCGTTACCTCGTGTGATTCCCTGATTGTTCTCACCTGTGGCTCGTTACCAGTAGCTTGTTTTTTGTATTTAGTCCTTGTCTCAGTCTGTCTACCCAGTGGCCTGTACTACGAAGCGGGGTTACTGGCTTATCGGGGTAACTTGTCGGATTTAAGGTACCACAGTTTAAATGGACTATATATTCGCTCACTTACATTTTGCTCAGACTACCTTAAATCCAACAAGTTACCCCGATAAGCCAGTAACCCCGCTTCGTAGTACAGGCCACAGATCCGTCATTGTATTGTTATGGTGTTGTTCCTAGTGTGCGTTATTAAACCCTGTCTGTCCTTATTCACGGCTCTGCTTGCCTGCTTCCCGGCTCGCCTTGCCCCGCTATCGTAACAGTTAGGCTAAACTATATACATATGTAACCCTGGTTTCTTGATGAGTGGGTAACGTGTGCCTGTCTCCCTCTCGGGCTGTGGGTAGTAAGCGGGCTACAGTTTCTGTAACAATTACGTTTAATAATCACCAACACGGCAGAACAACACCTTCCAAATTCTTTCCCCAGCCGCTCTCCACCGTTCCCCTCTAAACCCGTCCCCCTGTGTACCAGGGCGGATAGGAACTAATAAAACGGTTAACCAAGGGAACATACTGAACCTAAATATAACACATGTAAATATAACCGAAATAATAAAGTGCTGTAACTGATTATAAATAAAATAAAATAAATTAATATTAAATCTGATCATTCAACATAACATTGTAATGTAAAATAAATATACATTAACCTCAATAAAATTACTGCAAAGCATAATAATAATATAACATAAATCAGTGACATACTGTACACTTAATTAAAATAATCCAAAAAAAATAATGTGCACAGTAAATACAGTTACACATATTTACAAAGACTACAATAAAACATCCCAAAATATGTAGTCTAACAAAACGCAGTTTAGCCTACCTGGCGAAAATGCAAACAAACAAATTAAAAGGCCCACGGTATATAATCGGGCTATATCCAACAAAAAGCAGTTTATAAGAACGCAGCCTACATGGCAAAATTGCAAACAAACAGATGGCCTGCGGCATGTAATAGCGTATTAGAACAGAACTTGCTCTAAGTTTTTTTTTTTTTCTTTTTCTTTCTTTTTTGTGCCCCACTTTTACTTTTAAACATGTTGAATTACTTTCGTTACCAACAAACCAGGCATGCACCTTCCTAGTCTTGATGTACTGTATGTCATCAGACGGATGAGGACGTTAGGCACCTTTTAGATCCTACCTATCATGCACTGTAGTTTTTTTGCAAATTCCTCAAAAAGAATACAAAAGGAACAGCTTAGTTTGACTTCAAAACATTACTATGTATTATATTTTAAGTTTGTTGTAGGGATTTTTCAGATTTTTTTTTTTTAAATTCAAAATTACACCATACGCCCACCATAATAAGAATGTATACCAAGTCAAGTCACAGTTGAAGTGTAAGTAGTATATTCTAGCTATTAAAAGCTTGGGAGAAATTATATCAGTAAAACTTTGTATGTACTGTATACAGTATGAGAGGGTTTGGGACCAAGAGTGGCGATCACGCCTGGCCTACCTATAGTTCTGCCCCTGGTCCTGTGGCTGTGCTTTCTTGGTAAGTCAGTGGAGAGAGTTCAAATATACAGCTGTGGGTGTAGTATGGAAACTGACAATGTAAAACTCTGTAGGTTTATGCATATTGCAGAAAAAAACATGCTTACATAAATCTAATATATGACATCTTGTTTCACAGGTGAGCTGTTTCAGCATGCCTATCCCTGGAAGGTGGCTTGCTGGTGTCTTTGTGCTCTTGCATTAACTGTAATGGCAATTTTAATTTGCTGTAAAAAAAGGAAAAATGGTAGGTTGTTGTTTATGTTCCTAGTACTTTGAATACTTACACTCAATATTGATCAATCCCCCCAATAACTAACAAAATGACTTGTTTTCCCTGTTTTGAGGTGGCAGTGTAGTTTCATATGAAATTATGTGTGGAGTTTAACCTACAAGCTTTTTGTGTCTCCCATGCTTATTTAGCAGAAATGTCACAGCTTCTGTTGTCCTGTGGATAAGCGACACAGAAAAGTGGCCAGGAGCTACAAAAGTTCCCATTTGAAACAGCCAGTGGAACTTGGAACCAGGAACTAGGTACCTCAACTTCGGTAGGAAAGTGCCTTATGAGGGTGAAGAGTAGGCTTACAGACCAGATCTTGCAAGAGTTTTGTTTTCCTCCTCAGGGGTTATACTGACATTTCAATAGGCACTTTTACACCAAAGTTCGGGAACCTGGTCTCAGGTTACAAGTTCCTGGGCTGTCTGGACCTGGGACTTTTGTAGCTCCTGGCCACATTCAGGTCAACCATCAAAAATATTCACAAGGCTTGTCTTAATATTCAGCATTTTTTTTCCAACAACATGTAATGTCAAAATACAGTGGAATATTTCAGATTTCTGAATCTCATCAAATTTTAGCCTCCTGTCTATATGAAGAAAGGTTGTAAAGGTCAAGCAGAGATAGGATGGTACTGTATATGCACTGATGCACGAAAATACTGAAATATTTAAGATTTCTGAATGTTATTTGTTTGGAGGGTCTGGCTGAGATAAGATAGACTTTGATTCAAGGGGGAAATCTGTTAATTATCCTAGGGATGGTCTATAAACCATCCTACTAAATTCCTTGAAATAATTTGTTTGACTGATCCATGAATTTCATATTAATTATGTGCCTGTTTTGCTTTCTCAGCTCAGCACTATGCTTTGATTGTTCTATACACTGCATGCACTTTGAAAACTTACATTAGGATTCTCACTAAAACCTTCTTTAACAAAGAGTGTGCATCAAGGATGGATGTAGTATAAGAACAAACCTCAAATGGAGGAACATCAAAGCTGCTACAGTAAATAATGTTCAATCTCCTACAACATTCACCTCTAACTAACATCTTGGTTCTTCAACAGCTCAGCTCAGGAAAACGAAAGGTAGGTTCTGTATGTGTCTTTGTGTCTGCATGTGTCTGTATGTATGTGGATCTTTCAGCACGGGGTTTCCAATTATAGCCTCATGCCAAAGGCGTAGATTTTGGTATTGACAGCAGGGACATGCCCCTACCAATTTTGTCAGCTTTGTTACCTTTCTTAGGGTAAAAGTAATAGGGAAGACTAGGAACATAAGGTTCCTCAAAACAGAAAAGCAGGCACAGCAGGGTAAATCAAAAGTGAGGACAAACAGCAAAGACAAACACACACAATACCAAAGAGGAAAAACTGATAAGACATACATAACAGATGAGGCTGGCCTCTGGGCTTATAGAACTAAGACAGAGGAGGGAACAGGATGGTCAGCAACACCTGCTGGCCAAATGAGGACGGAACACCTAGGACAGAGATGGACTTTATGACAGAGAGGGGGAAAGACGGAATGGCCAGCAATGCCTGCTGGCCGAGCAGGGCCAGGTCACAGAGGATGGGGTCAGATGGGAACAACCCTGACACGTATATAATGTACACAATGGAAAAAATAACTTGTTTGATGTATAAATCTTCAAGGACAAAAGTTAGGTCAAGGTTGACAGTAGCAGAATATTTTATCACCACATTTTGATAGTTGGTAAGCGTGTAAACCTACTCAAGCGGTAAGAAATAAAAACAAAACAATTAAAATCATTCTCTCTAAAGAGTAGGTTTTATTACAGTTCTGAGAAATGTATCAAATCACACATGATGTAAAAAACACACACTGGAACACAATGAGAAAAACTTACATTGTTGGATGTATAAATCTTCAAGTAAAAAAGATAGATAAATGTTAATATGTTTTTATATTTACAAAATCCAGTATTGTTTAATGTCTTTTTGCAAAATGTCTTTAGAGTAAAGATGTTGTTGCTGACATTAGCATACTGTGTTCATTGCACCGGCTATTGGACTAGAGTTCTTCTTATCCAATTAACACACCATGGGCCATCAAATTTTAGAGGGGGGGAGGTGACAGTGACACAGTGGTGCAGTGGTTAGCACTGTTGCCTCCCACCTCTAGGACCTCTGTTTGAGTCTTTGCCTGGGTTCCATGTGTGATGTTTCCATGTTCTCCCTGGGTCATCATGAGATTTCCTGTGGGTAGCTGAGTAGCCCCCCAAAGCCTAAAAACATGCTGAGGTTAATCTGAGCCACCAGATTGTCCATAGGTGTGCTTATATGAGTGTGCCCTGCAATGGGTTGGTGATACAGAATGTCAAACCAGGAAGCAGAGACAGGATGGTATATGCACTTACATTATGCATAAAAATACTGTGGGATATTTAAGATTTGAGTGTTTTTTGTTTGTAGGGTTTGGCTAAGATATCTTAGCCTTGAATTCAAGGGAGAAATCTGTCAATTATCCCAAAGATGGAAGGATGGGGGGAGGGTGGTTTGCACTGTTACCTCACCCCTATGGGACCCGGGTACGAGTCTCCACCTGGGTTCCATGTGTGTGGAGTTTGCATGCTCCACCAGTGTTGCTGTGGGGTTTCTTCCAGGTACTTCAGCTCACAGCCCAAAAACATGCTAAGGATAACTAGAGTCACCAAATTGCCCATAGGTGTGAGTCTGCCCTGCCATGGGTTGGCGCCCCATCCTGGGTTGTTCCCTGCTTTGCCCCCATAGGCTCCAGACCCCCACAGCCCTGACTAGGACATGCAGTTACAGAAGATGGATCTCTGGGATGGTCTATAAACCATCCTACTAAATTTCATGAAATCATTTGTTTGACTGATCCATGAATTCCATATTAATTATGTGCCTGTTTTGCTTTTCTCAGCTCAGCACTACGCTTTGATTTTCATATACACTGCATGCACTTTGAAAACTTACATTAGGATTCAGACTAAAACATTCTTCTACAAAGAGTGTGCAGCACGGATGGCTGTAGTACGAGACGGAACCTCTAACAGAGGGACATCAAACTGCTACAGTAAATGATGTTGTATGTGCTACTGTACATCTCTAACCTCTGACTGATATCTATGTTCAACAGATCAGCTCAGCACAACGAGAGGTAGGTTCTGTATGTGCCTATGTGTCTGTACTGTATGTATGCATCTATGTATATATGTATGTACATGCATCTTTCAGCACAGGCTATCAAATTATCAATCTTCCTGTCAAAGGCGTAGATTAGGGCATGAGTGGTGTGGACTTGTTCCTACCAATATTGTGGGAAAATGCAGAAATCTTGTTTGTAGATATTTTGTCGGCACTTTCTTCCCAATAACATGAAACGACAAATCAGGAATCAGGAAGCAGAGACAGGATGGTATATACACTTATGTGTAAAAATACTGTGGGATATTTGAGATATCTGAGTGTTTTTTGTTTGTAGGGTTTGGCTAAGATATCGTAGCCTTGAATTCAAGGGAGAAATCTGTCAATTATCCCAAAGATGGAAGGATGGGGGGAGGGTGGTTTGCACTGTTGCCTCACCCCTATGGGACCCGGGTACGAGTCTCCACCTGGGTTCCATGTGTGTGGAGTTTGCATGCTCCACCAGTGTTGCTGTGGGGTTTCTTCCAGGTACTTCAGCTCACAGCCCAAAAACATGCTGAGGCTAACTAGAGTCACCAAATTGCCCATAGGTGTGACTGTGCCCTGCAATGGGTTGGCACCCCAACCTGGGTTGTTCCCTGCCTTGTGCCCACAGGCTCCAGACCCCCACAGCCCTGACTAGGACATGCAGTTACAGAAGATGGATCCCTGGGATGGTCTATAAACCATCCTACTAAATTTCTTGAAATCATTTTTTTGACTGATCCATGAATTCCATATTAATTATGTGTCTGTTTTGCTTTTCTCAGCTCAGCACTACGCTTTGATTTTCATATACACTGCATGCACTTTGAAAACTTACATTAGGATTCAGATTAAAACATTCTTATACAAAGAGTGTGCAGCACGGATGGCTGTAGTACGAGACGGAACCTCTAACAGAGGGACATCAAACTGCGACAGTAAATGATGTTGTATGTGCTACATCTCTAACCTCTGACTGATATCTATGTTCAACAGATCAGCTCAGCAGAACGGAAGGTAGGTTCTGTATGTGCCTGTGTGTCTGTACTGTATGTATGTATCTATGTATATATATATGTACATGCATCTTTCAGCACAGGCTATCAAATTATCAATCTTCCTGTCAAAGGTGTAGATTAGGGCATGAGTGGTGTGGACTTGTTCCTACCAATATTGTGGGAAAATGCAGAAATCTTGTTTGTAGATATTTTGTCGGCACTTTCTTCCCAATAACATGAAACGACAAATCAGGAATCAGGAAGCAGAGACAGGATGGTATATACACTTATGTGTAAAATACTGTGGGATATTTAAGATATCTGACTGTTTTTTGTTTGTAGGGTTTGGCTAAGATATCGTAGCCTTTAATTCAAGGGAGAAATCTGTCAATTATCCCAAAGATGGAAGGATGGGGGGAGGGTGGTTTGCACTGTTGCCTCACCCCTATGGGACCCGGGTACGAGTCTCCACCTGGGTTCCATGTGTGTGGAGTTTGCATGCTCCCCCCATGTTGCTGTGGGGTTTCTTCCAGGTACTTCAGCCCACCCCCCCACAGCCCAAAAATATGCTGAGGCTAACTAGAGTCACCAAATTGCCCATAGGTGTGACTGTGCCCTGCAATGGGTTGGCACCCCAACCTGGGTTGTTCCCTGCTTTACCCCCATAGGCTCCAGACCCCCCACAGCCCTGACTAGGACATGCAGTTACAGAAGATGGATCCCTGGGATGGTCTATAAACCATCCTACTAAATTTCTTGAAATCATTTTTTTGACTGATCCATGAATTCCATATTAATTATGTGCCTGTTTTGCTTTTCTCAGCTCAGCACTACGCTTTGATTTTCATATACACTGCATGCACTTTGAAAACTTACATTAGGATTCAGACTAAAACATTCTTCTACAAAGAGTGTGCAGCACGGATGGCTGTAGTACGAGACGGAACCTCTAACAGAGGGACATCAAACTGCGACAGTAAATGATGTTGTATGTGCTACATCTCTAACCTCTGACTGATATCTATGTTCAACAGCTCAGCTCAGGACAAGAGAAGGTAGGTTCTGTATGTATCTGTGTGTCTGTATGTATGTATCTATGTATATATATATGTACATGCATCTTTCAGCACAGGCTATCAAATTATCAATCTTCCTGTCAAAGGCGTAGATTAGGGCATGAGTGGTGTGGACTTGTTCCTACCAATATTGTGGGAAAATGCAGAAATCTTGTTTGTAGATATTTTGTCAGCACTTTCTTCCCAATAACATGAAACGACAAATCAGGAATCAGGAAGCAGAGACAGGATGGTATATACACTTATGTGTAAAAATACTGTGGGATATTTGAGATATCTGAGTGTTTTTTGTTTGTAGGGTTTGGCTAAGATATCGTAGCCTTGAATTCAAGGGAGAAATCTGTCAATTATCCCAAAGATGGAAGGATGGGGGGAGGGTGGTTTGCACTGTTGCCTCACCCCTATGGGACCCGGGTACGAGTCTCCACCTGGGTTCCATGTGTGTGGAGTTTGCATGCTCCCCCCATGTTGCTGTGGGGTTTCTTCCAGGTACTTCAGCTCACAGCCCAAAAACATGCTGAGGCTAACTAGAGTCACCAAATTGCCCATAGGTGTGAGTCTGCCCTGCCATGGGTTGGCACCCCATCCTGGGTTGTTCCCTGCTTTGCCCCCATAGGCTCCAGACCCCCACAGCCCTGACTAGGACATGCAGTTACAGAAGATGGATCCCTGGGATGGTCTATAAACCATCCTACTCAATTTCATGAAATCATTTGTTTGACCTAGTTCAAACAAACTACTTTGTTTCAACTAGTCCAGAATGCTGCAGCCCGCCTTCTAACCAGAACGCGAAGGCGTGAGCATATTACACCTGTGCTCGCCGCCCTTCTTTGGCTCCCTGTCCATTATAGGATTCATTTCAAAATTCTTTTATTCGTTTTTAAATCTGTACATGGTCTGGCACCTTCCTACATATCAGGTCTTTTAAAAGTTCATACACCATCCAGGGCTCTTAGGTCAGCTGACCAAATCCACCTAGTCATTCCTCCCTCTAGGCTAAAAAGCCGAGGTGATTGGGCCTAAGCTCTGGAATGAGCTGCCATTGCACAGACGCCTAGCTCCTTCCTTGGCTGTTTATAAATCTCATCTTAAAACCCATTTTTATGCCCTGGCATTCAATACAGCATGAATGAGTTATCTGTATGTTTTTTTTTTTGCATTTTGTTTCATGTTTACTTTGTGTTGCCCTCTCCGTTTGTCTATCAGGTCGTATTTCCTTGCTTGTCCAGCACTTTGGTCAGCTGTTATTGTTGTTTTTAAAGTGCTTTATAAATAAACGTGACTCGACATGACTTGACCGATCCATGAATTCCATATTAATTATGTGTCTGTTTTGCTTTTCTCAGCTCAGCACTACGCTTTGATTTTCATATACACTGCATGCACTTTGAAAATTTACATTAGGATTCTCATTAAAACCTTTAACAAAGAATGTTATCAAGGATGGCTGTAATATAAGAAGAAAAATTGAATGGAGGAACTTCAAAGCTGCTAAATCATGTTCTATGTCCTACAACAATCATCTCTGACTAACATCTCTGTTCTTCAACAGCTGAGCTCAGTGAAACGAAATGTAAGTTCTGTATGTGTCTTTGTGTCCGTGTGTGTCTGTATGTATGTGGATATTTCAGCACAGGGTTTCCAATTATAGCCTCATGCCAAAGGCGTAGATTTGGGTATAGACTGCAGGGACATGCCCCTACTAATACTGCAGGAGTATGCAGAAATCTTGTCTTGTTGATATTTTGTCAGCTTTCTTACTTTTCTTGGGGTAAAAGACTAGGTAAATAAGGCTACTCAAAACAGAAAACCAGGCAGAGCAGGGAAAATCAAAAGTGAGGACAAAAAGCAAAGACAAAGATATAAAATAACAAAGGTGTGCAGGATATCTTGATAAATTGGGGTCTCCAGGCGCCACCCCCCAGGAGGAGTAGGGGAAATAAAATGTGCAATTAGTCAAAGTAGGGGAGACTACAGGCAGTGCTAACAGTTAGGTGAGTGCAATATGAAGTGCAATGCTCCGGCAGATATGGCTATGGCAGCATAAGTAGGAGGGAGAGGCAGGTGGGAATGCAGGCATGGGGAGTCCCTGAAATGTCAGCACTTCAATTCCACAAGGGATTGTGAAGCTAGAGTGACAGCACTGACAGTTCAGTTTATCCAAAGCCAGTGGCACCAATCCCCACCCTAGAGGTGTAATCGGCCCGACAGAATTCGGCACGAGCCCGGCCTGAGCCCGTGTAAAATGATAGAAATTAAGATCTTCAGCTCTACCTGGGGGGTATTCCACAAAGCAAGCAGGATTAAGGGAAAGTCTGACTTATTTTGACAAGTCTGGCTCATTTAAGTGGGAGTTCCGTTCCATAAACGTGTCTTAAATGAGTCCCTGCTGAGCTACCAGGGTAACTTACAGTAGGCGAGTGAACAAGTCTGCTCCGGACCAGGTTAACTGTCCCCCTTAGTTAAGCGTTGTCTCAAAGAACGTCTGAGGTGTGGGAACAGATTCCCAAAAGATCGTTCTGTCTGACAAAATTCCGTGCTCTCACTTCTCATGTCGTGTAATAAATATAATAAAGCCTATAAAAAAATCACGTCTCAGCATTCTAATTAATTCCAAAATAATTCAAGTAAAAGCGTACCCATATTGCAAAGGTCAAACATGAAATGCAATGACTGAAACTGAAAAAAAAAATAGGTTAAAATAATATGAACAGGACGGTATTTTCATATTTTTAGTTACTGTGTACTTTGAAAGTTTATTAGTAAAATATCAAAGCCAATATATGCTTATTTGTGCAGAACATTTCACATGGATGCGATTAAAAGTATTTTACGGAGATCAGATAATACAGAACAACATTATACAGTAAGAATGACACGCAAATTCAACCCAGAAGCTTCCCCATTGGCTATGGGGATCAAACCAGCAACTTTCACGGTGTAAGGCAACAGCATAAACCACTGTACCGTGCTATGGTACTGGGCACTTGTAACATCTATGTAACTTACACATTTAATCAGTCTGCAATTCCTTGCCAAGCCAACTCCCTGGCTGTGTTTATGGCCACAGTATTGCCTTTTTTAGCGATTACATCTTTGCATTTTTCATACAGCTCCATCAGCAGCGTTTGTTCTGCGCTGAAAAAAATACACCACTCTCATTTTACACACTTTCTGAATCATTTGACCGAACTATCGTTCATCCACTCATCTGGGCTTAAATATCTTGGGTGTGCCCACTAAGTGAGACTATGCAAGTCTGTCTTGTATGAGCCTTGATTAATAAAAGCTGAACTGCGTTAGTGGAATGACATGAGACTAAGGCCCAATCCCATTTCTCCTCCCTTAGCCCTACCACTAGATTTCGAGGGCCCTCCCTTCCGAAGTTGACTTCACAGATCGTAGCCACAAGGGGTAGGGCTTGAAATCTTTACCTAGGAAACGGGACACCACTCGCTTACGTCATTAAAGTCCTGTAAAATAAACAATAGTCATTAAATAAGATAGATTATGTTAAACATATTCAGACTGCAAGGCAAATGGGTTACTCACTTCCATAGCTGTTTAGCAGCATATTTTTTTTTGGTGAACTGCTCTTCATTATGTGCCCTGAACTTTATGAGCTGCCTGGTTTGCTCTGGAGTCCCTGGAATAGTACAACATGCTTATAACACGGACAAGTCACTTTAACATTACAACATGATTATACCACTGACGTGTCCCTAGAATATTACAGAATGATTATGACACTGTCGATTTGTGGATTAGCATTCCTTTGGCAATGGCACGCAGATTTAAAATTAAGCATATTGCATGCAATATTTGCATGCAATGTTCTTGAAATCATTTATTTGACTGATCCATGAATTCCATATTAATTATGTGCCTGTTTTGCTTTTCTCAGCTCAGCACTACGCTTTGATTTTCATATACACTGCATGCACTTTGAAAACTTACATTAGGATTCAGACTAAAACATTCTTATACAAAGAGTGTGCAGCACGGATGGCTGTAGTACGAGACGGAACCTCTAACAGAGGGACATCAAACTGCTACAGTAAATGATGTTGTATGTGCTACATCTCTAACCTCTGACTGATATCTATGTTCAACAGCTCAGCTCAGGACAAGAGAAGGTAGGTTCTGTATGTATCTGTGTGTCTGTATGTATGTATCTATGTATATATATATGTACATGCATCTTTCAGCACAGGCTATCAAATTATCAATCTTCCTGTCAAAGGCGTAGATTAGGGCATGAGTGGTGTGGACTTGTTCCTACCAATATTGTGGGAAAATGCAGAAATCTTGTTTGTAGATATTTTGTCAGCACTTTCTTCCCAATAACATGAAACGACAAATCAGGAATCAGGAAGCAGAGACAGGATGGTATATACACTTATGTGTAAAAATACTGTGGGATATTTAAGATTTCTGAGTGTTTTTTGTTTGTAGGGTTTGGCTAAGATATCGTAGCCTTGAATTCAAGGGAGAAATCTGTCAATTATCCCAAAGATGGAAGGATGGGGGGAGGGTGGTTTGCACTGTTGCCTCACCCCTATGGGACCCGGGTACGAGTCTCCACCTGGGTTCCATGTGTGTGGAGTTTGCATGCTCCACCAGTGTTGCTGTGGGGTTTCTTCCAGGTACTTCAGCTCACAGCCCAAAAACATGCTGAGGCTAACTAGAGTCACCAAATTGCCCATAGGTGTGACTGTGCCCTGCAATGGGTTGGCGCCCCAACCTGGGTTGTTCCCTGCCTTGTGCCCACAGGCTCCAGACCCCCACAGCCCTGACTAGGACATGCAGTTACAGAAGATGGATCCCTGGGATGGTCTATAAACCATCCTACTAAATTTCTTGAAATCATTTTTTTGACTGATCCATGAATTCCATATTAATTATGTGTCTGTTTTGCTTTTCTCAGCTCAGCACTACGCTTTGATTTTCATATACACTGCATGCACTTTGAAAACTTACATTAGGATTCAGATTAAAACATTCTTATACAAAGAGTGTGCAGCACGGATGGCTGTAGTACGAGACGGAACCTCTAACAGAGGGACATCAAACTGCGACAGTAAATGATGTTGTATGTGCTACATCTCTAACCTCTGACTGATATCTATGTTCAACAGATCAGCTCAGCAGAACGGAAGGTAGGTTCTGTATGTGCCTGTGTGTCTGTACTGTATGTATGTATCTATGTATATATATATGTACATGCATCTTTCAGCACAGGCTATCAAATTATCAATCTTCCTGTCAAAGGTGTAGATTAGGGCATGAGTGGTGTGGACTTGTTCCTACCAATATTGTGGGAAAATGCAGAAATCTTGTTTGTAGATATTTTGTCGGCACTTTCTTCCCAATAACATGAAACGACAAATCAGGAATCAGGAAGCAGAGACAGGATGGTATATGCACTTATGTGTAAAAATACTGTGGGATATTTGAGATATCTGAGTGGTTTTTGTTTGTAGGGTTTGGCTAAGATATAGTAGCCTTGAATTCAAGGGAGAAATCTGTCAATTATCCCAAAGATGGAAGGATGGGGGGAGGGTGGTTTGCACTGTTGCCTCACCCCTATGGGACCCGGGTACGAGTCTCCACCTGGGTTCCATGTGTGTGGAGTTTGCATGCTCCCCCCATGTTGCTGTGGGGTTTCTTCCAGGTACTTCAGCCCACCCCCAGCCCAAAATTCTGAATGTGCTTGGTTTGGATAGATTAAGACTGAATTATATATAGCAGCATTTCCCAGTTATTTTCCCAGAGGACCAAATTCCTTCAGCTACACTAAACCAGAGGACCAACACCCTAAAATTTACCAGTGGGGGAGGGCTACCAATGATAAACTTTAAACTGGAGGTGATTGGGGGGGTGGGGGGGGTGGATTTATCATACTGGCCAGACATCTAACTCTCACCGGCAGTCTATTGGGCAGCTCTGATTACAATTACCTAGCAGTTGGTTTAAAACCAACTTAGGTTTATTGTAAACACTTGTTTGACTGTTATGCATATGTACACTTATGTAATATGTGCGTATATGTGGATGGCTGTAGTTGAAGAGGAAACCTGGATAGAGGAACATCAAAGTTACTACAGTAAATCATGTTATAAATATTACAACAACCTCCTCTGTTTTGTTCAACAGGTCAGCTCCTAGACATACAAGGTAGGTTCTATGTGTCTGTGTGTATGTATGTGGACCTTTCAGCACTGCAGGTCATGATCATAAGCAATTAATGTGCTTAATTAAAGTTTATTAGTGTGTGTATATATATACTGTATATAAAATAAAGATCATCAATCCTAAGTAAATGCAGAAATTTTGTCAGCATTTGAATCTGAACGTTATATTTTATGTAGAACATTTTGCCACTACATTAACAAGATGATAAACATGTAAACCCACACTAGCAGTAACAATTAAGAACAATTTAAATAATTAAAATCATTCTTTGTAAAGAATAGGGTTGATTACAGGGGAAATGTTTCAAATGCATATATAATGTGAATGAAACATTATAGAAAAACATTTACTTTTTTGCTGTATAAAATTTCTGAAAAAAAGGTAAGTCAGTATTATTATTTTTTTTATTTAAAAAATCCAATTTTATTTGTCTTTATGTGATATTTCTTTACAGTAAAGGTGTTGTTGCTGACATTGGCACATTGTGTTGGTCGCATCAACTGTTGGGCTAAAGTTCTTGCTGCCTAATTAACACATCATTGGTGATCAAATTTTAGCCTCCTGTATGTATGAAAAAGGTGTAATGGTAGAGGAGGGAGAGGATGATACATAGACTTTTGCAAGAGGATAGACATGCTATAGGGTTTTTAGGATTTCTGGATGTTATTTCTATGGAAGAGTTGATTAAGATAAGAGATAGTTTACTGATCCCAGGGGAGATGTGTAGAGTATCCAGGGGTTGGTCTAACAGCCATGCTACCAAATTTATTGAGAACAGTTGTTTGACTGATATCCATTTATTACAGTATGTGTTAGTTCCCATGTGTCTATTCTGCTTTTCTCAACTCAGCCCTATGCTTTGATTTCCTATATAATGCACATACTTTTAATACTTACACTTCGATTCAGACTTAAATATTCTGTGCATTCGTGCACAAGAAGAAACCTGGAACAGTGGAACATCGAAGCTACTAAAGTAAATTCTCTTAAATACGCTACAACAATCCCCACTGTCTAACATCTTTTCTTCAACAGATCACCTCCCAAAAATACTAGGTAGGTTTTGTATGTGTGTATTTATGTTGAGTAATGATGGGGATTCTGAGAAATGTGTCGTTTGGCCATTTCATCATTATACAAACATCAAAGAGTGTACTTGCAGAAACATCTACGGTATAGCCTGCTACACACTTACTGCAGCTCTGGAAAATGTTTAATAAATATTAAGTTCATGGAGTACCTGGAGGAAACCCCACAACAACATGGGGAGAACATGCAAACTCCACACACATGTGACCCAGGTGGAGACTTGAACCCAGGTCTTAGAGGTGTGAGACAACAGTGCTAACCACTGCACCACCATGCCACCCCAGCTAATCTATTCTTGCAAATTATATATATATATTTTTATGTAGATGATAAAGTAACAGTATTTCAGGTAATATATCACTGATGCTGCAAGTTTGCTTATAAACTCTCCATGGTGCTAGATTGTTGTTTGCTGTTCTTCTGTATTAAAGTTCCATTTCCAAGTGTAAGATTTCACTTTGAACTACTGGTGCAGCTGGGATAATGTGCTCTGCCCCATATATCCTTCATCTCTTAAAATTAACAACGTTTCCTATTCCCCCCTTTCAGATATATGCAAATTGTATTTCCAATTAACACATCATTGAATTTGAGAGGTCTGTAACATACGTGCATAATTGTGGACTTTCACACCAAAGTTCTGGAACTTTTTTACTATATTTACTATCTCAACTAACATTTAGCATTTGTTTTATTTTTTAAATGAATGGCTTTATACATACCAGAATTTTTATTGCAGACAATCTAAGTTAGAGGTGTATGTACTGAAAAGTCAGTATAGGCATCAACACGTGTGCACCCACACGTAGTTACTGTAATAGGTGTAAAAAAGGCCCGTGTTTAAGTTTGTCACATGCAGTAGTGAAATCTTTATTGGTAATTGCTTGTTAATAAAGATTTGTAGCTTATCAGCCATCTTAGACTGTCAAGAGCAATTCTGCTGGAACTGTGTGAAGAATTGGCCCAGCTATTGAATGACCTACAATACAAAATCATGCTGCTCCTGTCCGTTTTTAAGTACTGCAGCGTTTGGCTCAGTGGGATAAGGCTCTGTGCTTGTGAACGAAACAAAATGTCATGGCTCCTCAAAAAGGTTCTGGTTCCCAGAAAGAGTTCCTGTAGTGTGAAAGTTCCCATTGTTATTGTCAGGTTGCGAGTAGACGAGCCGGTGAGAGAGGTGAGAGCAGTCAGGTTGACAAACAAAACGGGGTTTATTAGGAGGCAGGCAGGACGGGTACTCACACATGGGAATAGACGATGACAGATCTCAGGGGAAACTACTCGAGACGTGGACTAAATACAAGAGACTAGTTAAACGGAACAGGCAACAGGTGAGAACAATCAGGGTTCGACATGAGGTAATGAGGGGGCGTGGCACACACGAGGAGCGTTCGGAGCTGAACGTGACAGTTATATACTTCTGTTATATACTTTTAACAGTTAATTAGTTTTAATTTAATTTTATTTCGCAGTCAGTATGTGATTCAAATATTGTGTTAATGTCCTATCTTTTATAAGTATGTCTGATATGTTAAATATTGCATACCTTAAGCATCTCATTGATCACTCTATGCTTTTTTTCTCCACAGACTTTGAAGCAAACCGAAAAAATGCAGGTGAAGCTATTGGTTTTTCACTCAGATCAGGCATTTTCTACAGTGAAGCTCAAACCTATGAAACTGATAGAGACTTAATGTAAAGGGATTAGCTGTCTGTCTGATGGATGCACCAACACCACCATGATAGCTGATGATCCTGCAGCTCTCAAGGGCATACATGCTAAGAGAATGCTTACATATTGGGTCATAATCAACACTTTGATGTTAAGCATTACAGTACAAACAGGATTAACTTATTCCTGGGAAAGAATTTATTTTGGCTTCCAGGGTAATATAGGCTTTGCAATAAGTTGTGTTCTGTGTTTAGGTCAAAGAACAAAGGACTTTTCAAAGTAATGATATTATTCTCCAGCAATCAGGGATGCGTTTCCTAAAAGCTTGCATAGTTATACCCGTTCAGTTGCATGGTTCCACCTATGTAAGTTGCTGACGTAATCAGCAACTATGCTTTTCGGAAATGCACCCCAGATTGATTTTATTGCTTTTCAGTGAATAACTTTAGTTTAATTAATTACAAACCCATAGCACTGTATTCACATTCATCATTAAAGCAATCACTGTACTAATCTGCTCATGTGTAAAGTACTTTTTTGCACAACACAATTTCCCTGTCCTTTTTTCCTGAACAGTTGATGTCACCCTGGATCCTGATACGGCACAACCTGGGCTGATCATCTCTGAGGATGGGAAAGAAGTCACATATAGTGGCAATAAGCAGGGATTTGATTACTCATTCTTTTATAACTTACGGTATAATTTAAACCAGTTAGGTGTTCTGGGGAAGGAGGGGTTTACCTCAGGTAGACATTACTGGGAGGTGGTGGTTGGGAAGAAGACTGAATGGGCATTAGGGGTTGTAGAGGTCACAGATGGGAAGAAATCTGAACTTTCCTGGGGTATATACTTCAGTAAAGGTAGGTACCAGACTTTCGGTCAACACTGGATTAACCTCTATGTGAAGAAAAAGCCTGAGAAGGTGGGGATATTAGTGGATTATGGAGAGGGGCATGTCTCCTTTTACAATGTGGGGGCAAAGTCTTATATTTACTCTTTCTTTGAGTTGAAATTCAAAAAGGAGCTCTATCCATTTTTCATACCCTCAATCAAGTGGGATGAGGACAATTCAGCCCCACTGATTATAACTACTGTTCACGAAACTGAATGATTTTTATTTCCTACGTTCCGATTTAGGCAAAGTATATTTCAGTTGCTCAGTTTATTTTAGTGCAGTAAGTGTAGATGAAATCATCGTGCCATGAAAAATAAATGGTGAGCATGGAGTGCAGGGGGTTAAATGTGTTCTCTCACAGTTCCTGAAAAGGGATGCATTTAGAATGTGGTTAAAGAGATGAATATATAAATTACTGAAGACAAAAGATATTAGCTTGTGTGTGTTTAACATTTACAAAGGAAATGGCTATTACAGCTGCAAATATCGGCAATTCTGTGTTTTTTAAATCAAACACAATTCAATATGCCTATCTATTGTTGCAATGAAATAGTCCTTTAGGAAAAAACAAACAAAAAGTTAATATCTGTAAATACAGTTGTTCCAGAGAGTGTTTTGTTTCCTGCTGAATTGCTTTGAATCCTGTCTTTCACAAATCATTCACAATTTCTTTTTATGATTGTCTTTAATATTAATTAACCAATTGTTTTTCTTTATTTTTTGCTTGTAAGTGAAAGACCAATAAATAATATATGCATCTTCCAACTGCTTATCAACTATAAGTTTGTGGGGGTAAATAAGTAAAAAAAAAAAAATGCATTCAACTATTTAAAAAAAAGAAAGAAAAACATTTAAAAAATACAACCACACACTGCTTGAGATTATAAATCCCCTTGCATGATCAGTTTCTATTTGTGAGTTTATTGGTGTGAAACTCAAAATTCACTTGTATCTGCAGTTACTGAATAATATGTAATACTGATATGTCGATTTATGTCCTATCAAGTCATATCCGATTGCATTTATGTCCGAGGTCCATAGTAAATATGCACTGATTGAGAGACACCTGAAAGTGGATGTGGTAGGATGTTAACAGCTGTACTGCTTTTTATTTAATGTTTAGATTTTTTTTAATTTACGAATATATTTATAAATTAATTGTATTTATTATTCACCATGGAGTACTTTGTGTATATTACAGTACTGTACTTATTGTCTTGCCTCTCCCCTATAACTATTGAGATACACCCAAATTGACTTGCGACTGGTGGTCCCAGTCCCAAATATGAACGCAAGTCGACAGATACCTGAATTTAAGCATACATCTGTCTTTCGTGACTGAGATGCAGTACAGGGTGGAGATGAGTCTGTAGCCTATCCCAGGATACACAAGGCGTGAGCCCAGGAATGTCATGGACAGGCTGCTAGTCCATCAGAAGGTGCACACATCATAGGCAGCTTAGACGTGCTATTTCACCTAACCATGTAATAGCCTGTTGGGGGGGGCATTGAAGGTCAGGTGAGAGATAATATTGGGCTCATTATTTTGTTTGCAGCCCTGTGTTCTTTCTCTTACAGCCTTCTGACCTGATGTCCACACCCAAATTAGTTTTCTTTTTAAAATTTCAAAAGAAATTCCTGTATCCATGAAAAAAGAAAACATTTAATCTGTAATCCTGATATGTTGCATTGTACTGTTTAAAATCCAAAACCGCAGGTAAGAGCAAGAAAATGTATGTTGAGACAGTGCTGCACTTAATACCTGAAATAAAGGCATTATACAATCCCAGACAGTACACACAGTACACACGGTAACCAGCAAGGAGCTTCTCTGTCTGACAGGCAGAACTGACTCTGAATGGGCAGAATGTGATTACACTGGTAGTGTGCTTGTTATCATTTAAACTCATTTCTTAACATAGAGTACGGGGGTGATGCAATGGTGCAACAGTCTTGCACCTGATGGTTGCAGGTTTGACTGTATACTGTATGTGCGGAGTTTGCATGTTCTGGTTGTGGTTGTGTTGGTCTGCCGCAAGTACTCTGCTTATTTCCTGCACTCCCAGAAACATGCAGTTCATTGGAATCGACGTCTCAGAATTGTCCTTAGTGTACTTTTATGGGTTGGGGTGCATGTTGTCCCAGGGCTCCTCTTTCTAATGCTTCCTGGGAAAGGCTCAAGATGTCCAGTCACCTTGTAAGTCCGGCTATCCTGTACAGTATGTTATTTTCCACCTGTTTGCAGATTTGAATGGTGTTACCAGCCTCGGTCCTGAACACAGATGCTATGTTGTGCCATTGACCATCACTGACTCACTTGACTCAGCAACACACTGAGAAAACATTCACGCACTACACTTTCTTACAACGTTTTAGTTGTATAACTTTAAATATAGCTCTATCTTCAAATACCTGCACAGTGGTACAGTGGTTAATGCCGTCATCTCTGGACTCCAGGGTTGGCAACTAAAAACATTTAAATTTCTAGGATTTTTTTTTGCGACTAAACATACTTAAGAACATATACTTCAATATTACACAAGTACAGAGCATGACAAAAAGGAACTGAATTCAACAGAAAGAACAGGTATTTCCAGCTGACTGGGAGGCTGGTCTGTGTGTATTGGGTGGAGGGGCTTGCATGAGCACCTGCTCCTTTTGCCCAGACTATTTAAAGTGCCTCTCTGAGTGGACCTTCCTATACTTTTGAGTGCTTCTGCTGCCCCTGTCCTCCTGCTCGGTGCCGTTGAGCAGCCCCTCAGACAGTCTCTGCACGGCTCTGCTGGGAGAACCAGTTTACCTCCATAACATTAGCAGGAAGATGACACAGTGTCACATGTTCCTAAAAGCAACATTTTCCACCAGTAAAATTTAACTTCCTTATTTCCATATTATTTCCATAACTATATAACTATACATGAACAGACAGCTGTATTTTTAGGAGTGAAGCTGCATTTTATGGAGTCAGCAGGGAATCATTAAAATTATTTAGTAATGTTTTACATTAACTGCACCTTCATAATGCCTTTATAATGCTTTTATAGAACATTCATAAATAGCATGTAAATGTGACATAACATCCTAGCATACCTTAAAAGCTTTTACATAAATTAATAACAAACATTATAATTGCATAATTGTATAATGTTTTTATTAATGTATGTTAAAGTATGTTAGGATGTTATGTTATACATACTGTATATGCTGATTATGAATGTTCTACGAATGCATTATTAACACATGAAAGTGCACTGAATGTTCTGTGAATGCATAATGTTATAATATATATATAATTTTATTGTCATTCAGAAATACACCAGTTAGTGCACATCAGAATGAAATTTTGTTGCATTTTTGCTCACCATTGGCCTGGCAGAGTGTGTAAATAAATAAATACATAAATAAATTAGAAATAGAAAATAGAATATAAGTGGAATGTAAGGTGTTTCCAATTATTTAAGGTGTAACAGTGACTGAAAACTCTTAAGTGGTGGTTATTGATACTCAGATACTATATTGATATAGTATCTGAATATTGACATTAAGCGATCATCCTTTTACTGATTTAAATAAACCTACAAACTGACTTGAACTTATCTAAGAGAAGGAAGAAGAAAGAGAGAGAGAGAGAGGGAGCAGGAGGTAGAGCAAGGTGAAAAGGGAAGGTACTGACACTCTAGGAAGAAGCAAGGCTGAGAAGGGAGCAGGCAGCCTGACACTGAACACTTAACTGTACAGCTAGTTTGGACTCTTACGGCCTGAAGATCTACACTTCAGCATGCAGAGTAAGTATAGTGGGTTTTTAATCGTGGTCAGACTCAGACAAACAGAGGTGTATGGCTACATACACAAGATATTTTTTTGAATACAATGAATTAGTTATGAATACGGAATACTGAAACATATGAAATGTAGATGGCGCTAATCATGGAAACAAATTGGGGCTTTGGTAAATACAGCAGAACATTTTGATCACTTTTTTAATTCTGATAAGTTGTTATGGTTAAAAAGTCAGACAGTGCAGTGGTGTGAGAGACGTAACTTGCACTGCAGCATTCCTTAGCTGGAATGTACCTGTGGGTTTAGGGATTTAGGCCTGATTCCCACCTGTTTACCTATACTTACGTATTATACTGTATCTGACACAGTATTGAGTGCATAGGAATGAACATACTTTTCAGAAGCCTGACATTTCTGTTTCAAATATCCTTTTTTAAATTGATCTTATGTGATATTCTAATTTTCTGAGACAGTGAATTTTGGGTTTTATTATCTGTAAGCCATAATCATCGAAATTCCAAGAAATAAAGGCTTGACATATGTCACTCTATGTGTAATGAATCTATATAATGTATGAATTTCACCTTCTGAAAGGAATGTCAAGAAATATTGAACTTTTTCACGATATTCTAATTTTTTGAGATGTACCTGTATATCAGCCAGTTCCTTCACAAACAACTCGACTCACATGGCTGAGCATAAGAGCAATATATTTCCCTGCTTAACAAGACACCATACAAATGTGAAACTTAAGATCAAATATTCTGAAGTGTTTTAAATATGTGTATATCCCAACTAATCATGTGACACTCAGATAATACTAAGTCAACTGAATGAAGAAGTAATAACTTTAAACTCAGAAAGTTTATTTTTTTGTAATTTAATTGACAAAATTACTTCCTTTTTTGCACCACAAATGCAGGTAACTAAAAGCAACAAAATTTGAAATGAAAGATGGCAAAAACACTATTTAAGCACTTAACATCTTTAAAACTTTTGATGCTAATAGGCCTGAATGGAGGTTGGAAGTATTTTGGTTCGCACAATCCATATAGATATGTCAGTCAACCTAACTGCAGGCTTTTGGACTGCAGATGTAAAGCCACGCAAACATAGGGAGGACATGCAAACTTCACACACATAGAGGAGAGGCAGATATCAACCCCCCAGCCCTGTAGTCAACAGTGCTACCTACTGAGCCGTCATGACATGCATTATTCCATTCATCTATTAATCTGAGTACAAGCTCCCTATAATGTAGAGTCGTAAAATGCATGGAATGATGGGCCTTTTAACTGTTATGCTGATGAACCAAAAAAGGCAATAAATCGAATTACCCGCTGAGCCCCCTTGCTGCCACAGTACTGATTTTCCAGCTGACCTTCCATGATTTCACCGCGTTTCCCTCTGTATCTGATTGTTATAATGATTCTGACCTCTCTCTCTCTCGTTCACCTGCAGACTTAGGCTCCCCAGCGGCCCGCACGCTGTCGGAGGAGCAGTTTCAGTGCTCCATCTGCTTGGAGGTGTTCGTGGAGCCCGTGACCACGCCCTGTGGCCATAGCTTCTGCAAGGCATGTCTGCAAGGCTACTGGAGCCACAGCAGAAAATTCCAGTGTCCCATGTGCAAGCGGAGCTTCACCAGGAGGCCTGAGCTCAGTGTGAACTGCGTGCTGGCTGACATCACTGAGCAGTTCCAGGATACGGTCACCACCAACGAAGCCCCCAGGACTCTGACGAGAGAGAGGGATCTCGGGGGGTCAGAGGGTGGCTCTTTCGCACGGGAAGGCGAAGTGTCCTGCGATGACTGTATTGGGAGGAAGATGAGGGCAATAAGGTCCTGCCTGAACTGCCAGAGCTCCTTCTGCGAGACGCACCTGCGGCCCCACCAGCGGGACAGGTCTCTCTCCTCTCACCGCCTGGTCGCCCCCACTCTCAGACTAGAGCAGAAGGTATGCAGGAAGCACAGGCGCCTCCTGGAGGCCTACTGCCGCAGTGACCACTCCTGCATCTGCACGGCCTGCGCAGATGCTGCTCACAAGTCTCATGACGTCGTCTCCGTTGACCGGGAGTGGAAGAGGAAGATGGTGAGTCCATAGTGACTGTGGGCAGGATAAATGACGATGGTCTGATGTGGACCCAGACTGCTGGGTGTCCTGGGTTTCACTCAGGTTGTGTTACTAATGTAATTATATGAATGTTAAATCCCTTTATTTATGTTTCAGATATAAATTATTCAGTAGCACTTTACCTGAGGGGGTACAAATAATGTAGTAATACACTCTTACTTAATGTAACCAGTAACTAAGTGTTAGTTATGTACTGATCTCGTGTTCGATCCTGAATAATCGATCATAACGATTCATGAATCTCATGCAGTTAATATATTTGTTCATAATTTGTATTTGCATAGTATCTGAGTTACTAAATTACTGGTACCCTCTCAAGTAAAGTGTTACCAATTATCCTCTCGTATAGTATGTCAATCCATCCATCCATCTATCTATTGTCCAAGCACATGGCGCAACTATATTTTAAATATTCGGATTAGTGAGCTATGAAATCCTGGTTTAAAGTTACTTGTAGATAGACAGACAAGGTCAAAAATACAGTAAGGCTGCTGGCAAGACAGTATGGAAAGTCATAGAACCAAGGTGCAAGAACTGAGCAATTTATTGTTATTATTTGCCCCTGACTCTGTGTGTGTGTGTGTGTGTGGGGGGGGGGGGGTGGCATCTAATCCATGGTGTGCCTTATCTTGTGTCCTGTGTTTCCAGGAGAAGGTTATGGGTTCACCATAATCCTACACTAACCCCATAGATCCCCCGCAGATCGGTCTTGAATAAGAGATTGGAAGATAGATGATTGATGTATAGTTGGATAGATATTTTAAATCCATTTTTTAGCATTTTTGATTTCTGTTGGCACCTTATTTTGATGGTTAAGCAAACTTCCTTCTTCCCCTTTAGAGCCACCTGAACAAGAGGAGGTCAGAGTTCAAACATCTGATCAAAGAAAGAGCAAAGAAACTAGAGGAGATAAAGCAGTCAATTAAGGTTATCAAAGTGAGTACAGACACATGTCTATCCCAGATTTTAGAATCATTGAACAGACCAACTTCAAGATCAGCTGCTGAACATCTTCCTCTTTCTATCAGTCTCTCTTACCCTCTGCATGCTATAAACATAACACATATCTCCCACCGTCAGCACTGGCAGGATATGACCTCAGAAGTGTTGCCAACCAATCTCTTTTGGTGCAGTTAGCACATGTGTAACAACAGTGTATACATATACTTATCATGATATTGACAACTGTTACTGTACAGTTAGCATCACATGCCCCTCCGCCCCAAAAAGGCCACGGCCTGCACTCCCTGCAGTGAAACCCAGTTTCCTGGCAGCCTGCATACTGACATAGGGAATCCAGACGGCAACTTCCATTGCTAGTTGTGCCTGCAAATAGATTTAGAGCCAGCTGGGCTGTTTTAAAAATACAATAAGGATACAGTTACACACTGGTAACTGGCCTCGCATACGGAGATCGCAGAGCTAAAAAGCAATCTGGTTAAACCATGTTATGGGTTCATAAATAATTCAGACTCATATGGAAAAATTATACCAGAACCAAAGAATCCTGGGTCCCAAATTCTACCCTTGTGGAGTCTTCATGTTCTCCTTGTGCTTGCGGGTTTCCTCAATTTCCTCCAAAATCCTGAAATTTACTGAATTGACATCTCTGAGATAGTGCATGTGTCCTGTGATGGACAGGTATTCCCTTCAGGGTGTTCCCCCGCATTGAACATAATGCTTTGGATATGGTCCAGCCCCCTCCCCCCTCCAACTCTGACCAGGATAAGTGGTTGGAAGATGAAGTGAGCCACATGGTATTTGTTTGCAGATTAAAAAAAGACATCACTTTCTCTGAATGCCATGTTTATAAGAATCTATAAACAGATTCATAATACGGTCTAGTGCATTCTATCTATAATGTATTATAGATGACGGTTTTAAATAAAATGTTACCAATAACCTTTGAACATTTGCATTGGACGTTCTGCCTTGTGAGCATACAAATTGTGGAAGACATGGGAGTGATAGCTTGACATAGAATGTGGGTATTTTCTTGACCTTTGGAGGGAATGTAGTCAGTCTGGTTTTTCACCGCCACATTGAAAGCAAACAAAACATTCAAAGCATTTACCAAGAACGCTGGTGCTTTGGCTTACTCTGATGTCGTCACTCTTCTAGAAACCCATAACCTGATTAGTATCTCTGCAGCAGCAGGCCTGATTCTCGCACGCAGAGTCAAACTGCATAGACAGGCTGAGAGACTGGCATCCTAGCTGTCAGGCTGCTTCTCATTGATACCGATCAGATCATGGCGCCCTGGCATTTCCTGATATACTGTACACCTGCCTTTCCTATGTCTCAGAGCTGTGCTCAGAAGGAACTGGAGGAGAGCTGGCAGGTGTACGCAGACCTGCTGCGCCTTGTGGAGCAGAGCCAGGCCGAGCTGGTGGAGCGCATCGCCGCCTGGCAGCGGGAGGCAGAGAGGAAGGCCCAGGACTTGGCTGAAGGGCTGGAGAGGGAGCTGAGCCAGCTGAGGATGAGGAGCACAGAGCTGGATCAGCTGGCACAGACGCAGGACCAAGTGCTCTTCCTCCAGGTACTGCAGGAAACATGGACGCTCAGGTGTTTTGTGATGAACTTCCCAAAACACCTGTTCTGCAGGGGTTAGATGTTTTTGTTGGGATGTTCTCTCAATATTTTCCCTCACAAAGCATCCCATCAACAGTCATCCACATATAATGAAAACCCATATAAACCAAAAAACGGAAACTCTAAGGTTCTTTTACTGTCCCCTCTGAAGAGTGTCCCCACCATGCCGCCTCTGCTGGAGCCCATGGATTGGTCGGGTGTGTCTGTGAACACTGACCTGTATGTGGGGACATTAAGGAAGTCTGTCAGCACCTTAATGGACAAGGTCCAAGAGGAGCTCAACAAACTCCTCGAGAAAGGTGAGTGAAAAGCTTGAGGCCAGTTTCTGCCATTGCATCATGTGAAGTATATCACGGGTCACAGAATTCAGCCAAGTCACTTCCAGTATGTCACGTGTACTGGGGAAGCATTGGGGAATGGCTCTTAAACCATTAAATGTTATATACTAAGAGGCATACATCACTTTCATGGGTACCTACACATTTTATGTGTGTGTCTGCCTGATATCTGCTGTTGACCTTTGACATTTGTTTTTTTTCCCCAGAGCTCGGCAAACTCCAGAGCTACGCAAGTATGTCCTTTTCAGGGAAAAAAACCCTTTTGAGGGACACTGGGTGAATCTAAATACCAAGAAAGCGTACTTGTGGTCTTGGCAAGACCTGTCTTGCTAACTTGCCGTCCAAGAACGAACTTGGGGCTCAGTGAATTATGGGATGGGTCTTATTCAGTGAGGATGCAGCTGATGTATCCTTGATATTTGGGGCAGAGCAAGACCAACATATGGGGATTACATGCTCATGTGCTTGTGATTGGAACTGGTCTTTGATAATGGAATATGACGTTAAACGGGTATACAAAAAGACAAGTACGGTCAAGAACGCATATCATGATTCATCCATGATTTTATTGGCTGCTTCAAAAACTATGAAGCTGGAGAGCTGGATGCTTAGAAATTGTCATGTTCTTCCATAAGGACATAATCTATTATTCATAAGCATCTTTGACTAGATTAATAAAAGAATATAACATTTAATGAGCACAATTAACAGTTTCAGTTCACTATTATATTTAATTGCTAGTCTTGTAAAGCTTGGCAGTTTACACAGCTAACTATTTAGTCATTTGACAGCCATCTGTTTATACTAAGAAATCCAATTTCATATCAATTAATATGAAAGGCACTGTTCAATCGTACAAAGCGGGGAGTCCATAACTGACCCAATCAATTTCCTGTTTTCTGCAAGGTGAAGTGTTGTTTGACCCAAGCACAGCGCAGAGGAACCTGGTCGTGTCGGAGGATGGGAAGCAGGTGAAATACGAGGACCACAAGCAGGACGTGACAGAGGGTCACCAACGCTTTCACCCAGCGCTTTTCTTGCTGGGCCGCGAGGGTCTTGCCTCTGGCCAACATTACTGGGAGGTAAAGGTAGGCGAGAAGACAGCCTGGATGCTGGGCGTCGCCAGGCAGTCGATCTGCAGGCAGGGTGACGTCAACCTGAGGCCTGAGTGCGGCTACTGGTGCATGTGGCTGAAAAATGGGGAGGTCAAAGCCCTGTCCTCAACGCGCTTGCCCCTTCACCTGCCCACCCTGCCTACCAAGGTTGGCATCTATGTAGACTACGAGGCGGGGCAGGTGTCTTTTTATGACGTCAAAGCTCGCCTGCACCTCTACACATTTATGGACACATTCACTGAGAGCCTTTACCCCATCTTCAGCCCCTTCCCAAACAGGGATGGCAGGAATTCCGCCCCTCTCATCATCTCCCCTATCAAGCACAGCTGATCTGTGGAGACCATATCCAAATCCTACCCTGTCCTCTGTTCTCTTATTCTCAGTCCAGCTCTGGAGCCAATGTATAAATTTTTTCCTCAAATCTACTTTTTTAAGCATTTTGTAATGATATTATAGTCACTCAACAAATAGTTTTTGGTATGTTTTGGTATTTTCTACCAATAAAACAGTACTTGGAGTTTGCATCTCTTCCCCATGACGTGTTGATTTCCTCCAAGTACTGTGGATTCCTTCTGCAGACCAAAACTATGCAGTCATGCTACCTGATGCCTGTAAATTTCTTGTTTGATTGTATGTGTGCCATGAAACGGACCGGCATCCCATCCGGTGTGTACCCCAGCTATGTGCCCCCTCTCTGACCCTGAGCAGGATGAGCTGTTAGAAGCTGGACTGATGGGTAGAGAAACAGAGACTATGTTTCAGTTCATCCTTTCTCATAAGAAAAGGACTTTAAATGGAGTTTAATTTGCTGAAATATGATACTGTACTAGAGGAAAAGACCTAATTTCTCACTGAAGAGGGAACCCAGTAGGGCGCAAAGGGTTAAATGCAGGGGGGGGGTGTAAACGTGCATGTGATGGTGGGCGTCAGCTGCGGCCCATGTCACTCGCAGCTAGAGACCAGCCAGACCTACACTGCTGCAGACGCCTGCTGGTAAGGACGTTCTCCCGGAAACTTCTCTGCAGATTCATATATCACGTTAAAGTGCCATTGCTATTTGCATGACATCTACATGGTGGCATTTGCTTTAATGACTGTAAAACATGTTGACATGAAGGTAGAATTTTATGTGTGTGTGACTGTATTTAAATTTGGTGTGTCTAACTCACCACTAAGTCCGAAGCTTTTACCAAGATCATGCTTTTTATTATCTGTTTATTTGTATTGTGTCATTTTATGATCAATCAGTGAGGAAATTCTAAGCAATCAGTCTTAGGCATAAAATCCATATTTCCCCATGTTGTTCTTGCCTGTTTGGAAACTGCATTAGTTACCACACAGTAGCAGGGCTGATATTTTTGGAAGCCTGGTAATCTTTGATTCTATATATAGCCAAGCATTATATATTCTTGACTCTCTGCTCAAATTCTAACTTACTTGCAGATATTTGCAAAACTTTGCTGACTATATGTCTACTTCTAAACTAATGTTTACTCATTACATCTGCACTGAAAGAAATATAACACTGGCTCAACTTAAAAAAATTGAAGCAATCTGTCACACCTAATATTTTAGCATTGCCGTAATGTAAATAAACCATTTACTGTAAACTTTAAATTTTTAAGTTCATGTAAACTAATTTCTGAAGGTGAAACAAACCAAATATTTAAAGTTGTTCTAAATCAAAATAAATGAGTTGGCTATATTACTTAATGTAAATATTCTACTAAATCTAACCTGAAATTATAAACTTAATATAAACCACGTTTGAATGTTTGAGCAAATTAACTTTTTTAAGTTGCATCAAATAAAGATTTAAGGCATTCATAATTTAAATATAAAAGCAAAAAAACTTAATTACATTTTGATTTACACTAAGCTACTCTCTTCAGGTCCCGCTTTCTCCGTTCTGCTTTTCTTATATCATGAATAAGTAAAGTAATTATTAATAACATACAATGTTTTTAATGTAATCAAAAAGCAATGCAGTTGAATCTGATTTTATGGAAAAATAATTGTATGAAAATTCTTTTGAATGGGAATCAATAATTGTGTATCAGTGATGGTATGGTATTTGAGGTCATATTGTATAATAATTTATGCCCTGTAACCACTCTGCTACATCGCTAAAGATTTATAAAGTGAAACATTTTGTTCAGGTGTAGCAACCTAGAAACAATGTAACTCAGGTTTACCTTAGCAATATCATTGTCCCGACATATCTATGCACAAATAAATAAATATATCTTATAAAATTTACAGAGGCCTTAGTTGTTTATTTCACCCCCTGAGACAGAAATGTTCTGACTTTTTCAAACTTTTTTGAAGAAAAAATTGTTTTCAAATTGTATATTTCATGTTCAAGCAATCGGAAGATAACTTCGTACACCGAACATTTGCCACTGTTAAATTAACACTGCATGGTGTTCATATAATTCTCACCAAATCAGTGTTACATTTAACACTTTACAGAGTGCAGTGAGTGTTATGGTATAGTGTTAAATTGTATTAGCTCTTATAGTGTTCAGTTGACACCATAGAGTGTTAGATCCCTGAAACCCCACCTCTTCCCAGATTCCAAGCCGATATAGGTGGCACCCAGGTAGATAATGGGTGGCTTATGTCTGGGGCAGCCAGCAACTGTGTTTGATTAACCCACCATCATAAGAAAGACTCTGACCAACAAGGCCTTGTCACTTGTTATCTAAGCTTTACATTGTTAGCTTTGATTTTTCTGAAGACCAGCCCACTGTGTTCTTGTAAGCTGAACACAAATTTTTTCTTCCTGACTCTTACCTTGCTTGTGCTTTAAAGTGGGGATTGAGTTAGAGAAAGAATATTTTAACTTTTCATTATCAGTTTCTTTTTTGAGCACATATACTGTAAAATAGTTTCCTTGCATCAGTACAAGAGTAAACCAATTGAGCCCTCTCGCAATCACCTGTGGTATGAAACTGAATAAAATGTATGGTACCAGTCTTGGGGAACAACAGTGAGAAACCCACTGTGAAACAGCCCTGTGTAAATTGTGATGTGTTCCTAATGACAAGGACAAGACTGGTAATCACTGCTTTGTTAGTATAAAAGCAGTGCTTATTGACACAGATAATAAAGCTTGTTAAAATGCATAACATAATTATTTAGCAGGGCTCAGAGAAGGTGAGAGCTCCCCTAGTGGCTATAGGAGTGCATTTTCCCTAAAGCAGGTATAATGGGTGGTGGCCTTATTGCTTTTAGACCAAGACTTGGGATAGAAGAACATATCAATTTATTTTGCTCATTTAATATTCAGATTTTCATTTGGCTTAAATTTTAGAACACAGCGTGTTCTAGGATGGTATGTCATGGATATTCATCTCTATGAATGTACTATGAATCTGGGCTGTTTTTTATGCTTGAGATGATGTATGTCAGGTGGTCTGAGTAGTATGGAGACTATGGTACAGTAGGTGTGTGATCTTGAAGGAGTTTTGATTGGTTCTGTTCCATGTTCCATCACGGTGGATTAAAAAAAAAAACACTGAAATGTGTTAAAAGGCTGTACCATATCATGGTATGCAATTAACATCCAGCATCACTGGTTTACAGGGAAGTGGGCGGTACCAGGAGTTGCATAGCAAAGGTGTCAGAACTCTTGTAACACATTTCCATATACAAAACCCATCAACCAAGGTCAGAATGGGTGACCAAAATCAACTTACATTAACAAATACACCACACCTACCCTTAAAATATATGCAATTATAGCTTTTGTCTAACTTAAAAATCATATGCAAGAAAAAGCCATGAAAAGCAAGGCATTGTTTAACCTATTAGCACACAGCCCTCTGATCTTCAAAAAAAAACAGCACTGAGCCAAGAAAAATTTAGTCTATAATAAGAAAACACTGAGAGATCCTTCTTGGTCAGAGTCTTTCTCATGATGGTTGGTAAATCAGGGTGGCTCTTATGATTCTCATATGAGTTCTTGTATGCACATTAAAATGGGGCAGATAAGGGCCACCCATTATGCACCTGTGTGCCACCTATACGGGCTTGGAATCTGGGAAGAGGTGGAGTTGCAGTGATCTAACACTCTATGGTGTCAACTAGACACTATAAGAGCTAATAAAATTTAACACTATACAACAACACTCATTGCACTCAAATTTGCTGTGTATGGCTATGAGAGGGTAGAGAAAAGCACTGACCACAAAATTATGTTAGTGATCTTATACTTGGCTCTCCATCCCACTTATTTAATTTAAAACAACTGTATTAAGTCTCTTTTTCCTTAGGAATGGCTTCCTCTAGCAGTCTCTTGTCTGAGGAGCAATGTCATTGCTCCATCTGCCTGGATGTGTTTACAAATCCCGTCTCTCTCCCGTGTGGGCACAACTTCTGCATGACCTGCATCAGGAGCTACTGGCAGACCAGTGCAATCTACCAGTGCCCTATGTGTAAGAAGACCTTCTACAAGCAGCCTGATATCAGCATTAACACAGTCCTTAGGGAGATAGCTGAGCAGTTCAAAGACATGCGAGCCAGCGCCTCGGGGGCACGACAATCTGACGAACCTACTGAGCAGGTGGGCCAGTCAGGTGAGGTGTCCTGTGATGTGTGTACCGGAGAGAAAATGAAGGCTGTCAAGTCCTGCTTGGTCTGCCTGACCTCCTACTGCGACGAGCACATCAGGACCCACAATGCTAGGTTCACCAAGCACAAGCTGGTGGAGCCTGTTAAGAATCTGGAGGACAGGATGTGCAAGAAGCATGAAAGGCTCCTGGAGCTGTTCTGCAAGAGAGACCAGACTTGTGTTTGTGTGCTTTGCACTGAAACCAATCACAGGGCCCACTATACCGTGCCCGTGGAGAGGGAGTGGACCGAGAAAAGGGTGAGGATACAAGAGAGATCAGGGCTGTTGACAACCAAAGCTCTTTGAGAAATGTATGAAATGGTATATTCAATTAATATCCTGAATGGCGGAATCTTACAGGTTACAATATCAAAGGACACAAATAGAGATATAACTACATTATTAGGTCCTTCTGTAAATAAATCAATCTGCAATCTTGTCTCTAAAAGTTTGCTTTGTAAAGAAAATAACCAGTCTTAATGTTCTGCTCACAGGCCCAGCTAAAGAAGACCGAAGTAGAAGTTCAACAGATGATCCACGACAGACTGAAGAAAATGGATGAGATTCAGCAGTCAGTAGAGCTCAGCAAGGTGAAATGAGCCTATGGGGCTTTAGATAAGTGTGTTCATTTGAAATTTACACTAAAAAGTAAAGATAAAGTTTAACTATCAGATGGATTTAAGCTTTAAATTAAAAAATCTGAGATTCTCTGTCGGATAAACCTTTCTATTCTATGAGAGTACAGTATGTGTAGAAAAACAGATACATATCTTCCCCCAAGTATCAGTACAAAACCAAAGCTGATGTAGTGATTTTGAATAGGATGTACTTTCTCCTGTCCCACCAGTGCAGTGCCCAAACGGAAATTGAGGAATGCGCGCAGGTCTTCACCAATCTAATACGTGTCATTCAACAAACCCAAGCGGAACTCATCGGAATGATGGAGGAGAAGCAGAAGGCAACAGAGAGGCGAGCTGAAGGCCTCATTAAAGATCTGGAGAACGAGATTGCAGAGCTACAGATGAGAAACACTGAGCTGAAACGGCTCTCTCACACTGATGACCACATCCACTTCCTACAGGTCAGTGAGCTTTTCTACCAGACAACAGGCAAGATGAACACAATGCTGATGTATTTCTTGCATCTGCCGTTGTAGAGTTTCCCCTTACTGTGCACCCCTCCACACACCAAGAACTGGTCAGGTGTCACTGTTTACACTGACCTCCCTGTGGGCACCATAAGAAGAGCCATATCTAGACTCGGGGAGACGCTCAGTGAAGAAATGGAGAAATTGGCAGAAACGGGTGAGTTTGGGAAACAGAATCAATGGAACCCTGAAAAGACAGTTTTAAAACAGCAGTTGGTGGCATATTGCTTGCGAGCCACAGGTAGCTTATAGGAAGCCAATAAATAGGTCCATGTTTTAAAGATATGATCAGTTCTATAAATGTCATTCATTCTTATTTTACTTATACATTGGCCCACAAATTCCATGGGTTGTCAGGTGCCCGAACCTAAGAAAGCCAAAATGACGACGTGCTGAAGAGTCGACGTGAAAAGAGAATTACTCATGCCTTCCCCCACCCTCCCCAGTAGATATGTATCTTATATTATATCATGTAGCTCCTCAGATTTTTTTCTTTGAAGAAGTACTTCTTTAAATAAGGCTGGAGACCCCAGCTTTAAAACAAAATAAAAGACGAATAGTTTTATTTGGATCGTCCTCGTGCAGAGGGTATACAGACTCTTTGTGACATTTCAACAACTTATTAGCTGAGATTCATCAATTAATATAACATCAATTGAATGACTAGTCAAATCCAATTAAATTACTCTAAGAATATGTAGGTATGTTCATGAATCGTTACATGTACTCTATATACTGTGTATTCTGTTGTAAACATCTACAGACAGTGAAACAGCTGAATTGTTCAATCTCAACTAAGTTGTTGAAATGCAACTAATACTCTTTAGGTGGACTATCCAAATAAAGTGTTACCTTTAGTTACATTGTTCCTCGCTGAGGTTTTCTGCATTGCACTCTTGTCTGAATAATACTCTTAATGATATGTAAAATTAATCATATTTATAAATTATGCCCTCAGAGCTAAAGAAGATGCAGAAGTACACTGGTAAGATTTCAGTTGTTTTTCTGTCCAAAAGAGTGATCCCTGCGGCGTATTTAAATCCTCAGTTTCGATCTCCTCCACAGCCGATGTAACCTTCGACCCCAAAACTGCAAACCCCTGGCTCCTGCTGTCAGACGATGGCAGACAATTGAAACATGGGGGCACGTGGCAGGACCTCCCAAACGAGCAAGAGCGCTTCGACACGGTGGTCATTGTGCTGGGGAAGGAGGGGCTGACGTCGGGGCGGCACTACTGGGAGGTACAGGTGGGGGAGAAGGACGACTGGTACCTGGGAGTGGCTAGGGCGTCTGTCAAGAGGAAGGGGCGGATCGCTGTTAGCATATCGCATGGATACTGGGCCCTGGCTATGAAGAAGAACCAGGAGTACCGAGTCTCATCCACACCTCCCATTGTCCTTACCCTGGACTCCAAACCAAGGAAAGTGGGTGTCTATGTGGATTACGAAGAAGGCCAGATTTCTTTCTACAATGTCAAAGCCAGATCCCATATCTACACCTTCATGGACGTTTTCACTGAAAAGCTGTATCCATTCTTTTACCTCTACTGCTGTGATAAAGCGTCTGACACAATGGTAATCTGCCCAGTGAAATAGGCAGTATGTAGAAATGCTTGAGGACTGAAAAGACTGACAGTACCTGCTTGGACTGACTTCTTAATTTTCTGGAAAAATAAACAGTCACAGTAAACGAACCGCATTAAAATACTTACATCTAAAATACTGTAGTGCTTTATATTTGTTTAAGGCACCCGTGTCTAATTTTAGGATTATCCCAAAATGATTGCATGCAATGTTAATGCAGGCAGAGGCAGGGCTGGCCCAACCCTTCTTGGGGCCCTAAGGCCCTTGATTAACTAGGTTGTCATGTGTCATCTTCCTTCCCATTCTGACAGGTTAATCAAATGGGGCTTCGTTTGCGCCTTGGGCCGGCCCTAGGCAGAATTCTTCCGTTTAGGGGATGAACAACTATATTTAAAAAGTCTATTAATGAAAAAGTCTGTATTAAAAAGATAAATCAATCATGGAATTGTTCGTTATTTTTCTTCTTTCTTTGTTTTATAACCTTCCTCACTGTATTTCTGCAAATACACTTTATTTCTTGTCTGCTTTTCTGTAAAACTCTTTGAATGAGTTTTGTGTAAATGAAAATGCGCTATACAAATAAACTTTTATATATTTTATTATTAATTTACAAATTAAGCAATTCAAAAATTAAAACTACTAAAAAATTGGAATTTAGGCAATTTCTGAACCACCCTCCATGTTTTTTCTAGCATTTGGTTTGGATGTGTGTAAACGTGTTTGCTCAGTACAAGTTCCAACATTTCAACTCATTTCAAGGAAAACAGGCAAAATCAAACATTTTTAAAATTGGTATAACTGAAGTATCACTGAAATACATTAGGAAAGAAAACTTGAAATATCTGCAAAATAATAATATCTTGGGATTTAATTTCATTTGCTCTCCACACTGTTCATACACATAGGTCACCATAACATCCATGTGAAAATGTTGTTTGTTGTTTTCAGCTCAGATTTAAACACCTTAATTCCTAAACAACCTGTATCCAAACTCCACAACCTCGGCCTGAACACACCACTTTGCAACTGAGCATTATTCTCTGCGCACTTTTTTATTAAACTCTGAAACCCTTCCTCAGCCTGGGACACATTAACAAATTCGCAGACTACGCAATTGTGGTAGGGCTGATCTCTAATAACGACGAGATAGCATACAGGAGAGAATTGTGGAAACTGGCTGGGTGGCAGACAATAAATAACAGAGCTCCCAAACACCAAAAAATCCAAAGAAACTAATAACAGACTTTAAGAAATGTGCATGCGGCCCACATTTCCCAATCCACATAAATGAAGCACATAAATGGCGCAGTTGGGCGAGTCTCCAATTTCAGGTTACTCTGAGTACACATAGCAGAAGACCTCTCATGGCCTGTAAACACGGGATCTTGATACACTGCATCACAACCTGGTACCCTAGTTGTTCTGACACTGACTGAATTCCTCTACGACACATAGTCAAGCCAGCTGAAAATGTAATTGGACAACAGTTGCCAATCACTGAGAGCATTTACAATGACCGCTGCCTCTGGTGGGACTTCAGAATCACCTCAGACCCACCGACCCTGGATATGATCTATTCAGTCTTTCGCCATCAGGTAAAAGATGCAGGACCGTACATGCCTGCTAAGGAACAGCTTCTACCCCAGAGCTGTTGCCAGTCTGACCTTCACCAACCTCTGCCAGGCCCACCCTCTAGTGATGGCCCTAACCCTTCCATACCATGTCTGCTCCCTGTGCTACAATATGTTAACTTCACAACAGCACAACTGGTACACAGCTTATTTATTGAATATTTCTAAGCTAATTCCCACTGATATATACTCCTACTATATGTCCTATGTTTGTGTAGTATAGTTTTTCAGTGTTGTATAGTGTTTTAATAATATTTCTGTCACTACGGACACAGCTATGAAATTTCATTGTACTTGTTTAACCCATTTGCACAATGATAATAAAATAGATCCTTGATCCTTGAACTGTGGACTGCAACAGATTTAGTTACTGTACAGTATGTCTATTTATGTGACTCAAAGTATGAATTACATGAAAACCATTTACCTTTTTACCCTGTACAAACCTTTTATGACCCACTAATGGAGACAAGGAATAATTTCAACAAAGGCTGGTAAGCAGAATGTTCTCATGTCTGAATAGTTGCAGTACACAATTCATCATTCCTTGATACACCATCCATATCATTTGTACATATATTCCACATATTTACACATTTAATTTGTGCAGCTCTTGCTTTGCTTTTATTACTAATGTCTTCACCTAGTTTTCCTGTTAGCCTGGCTGAGGAGCACTTGGGTGTGCTGGTCTGTCTGGCACCAAGAAAAGATGACAAGATGAATACAAAGACCTAGAAAAATGATAAACATCAACGTAAAACAAGATTATAAATAACTATAAGCAGCTATAAATATATGCAGAAGGTGAGACAGCAGGTTGGTATAAACTCTTGACCACATGCTGCATGTACACAAAGTGAACTGGGGAACAGTTTAATGAAAATGAATGACACTAACAATAAGCAGAGCTCAGTAATACGTAAGGAGGATCAACTAACCTACTTCCTAATACTGGCATATTTTTGCTTTTATTTTACGTGCCATCATTCACTCAATTCTACTCAGTATTAGCATATAAACTGTCAAACCTTAAATATTTAAATGGAGTGATTAGTTTGGTCACCTCACGCCTCTGGATGGGCAGAGTTCTTCTGCCTTGTGTGGAGTTTGCATGTTCTCCCAGTGCCACCGTGGGGTCCCCTGCGGCTCCCCCCCCCCCACACACACACAGTCCAAAAACACGCTAAGGTGAAAGGAAGTTTCCAAATTGCTCGTAAGTGTGAATGGCAGCTGATTTGCTCCCTCAGAGAAGAATGGAAGAATGGAGGTCAGCACTGCTACAGCTTTTGTTTCCTGCTAGCTCCAGAAATCTGTTATAATTTTTTTGCCCACTAGAGGGTGTATTTCACTTCTGAATTACTCACTTTTCTAAATGAAATCTGCCATAAATTATGTCCAAGAGTATGTTTGTCTAATAACTGTAGGAGCATGAGGGATGTAACTGTATAATTGTAGCCTTTGTGTGTGTTTCTAAGCCTTTCCATTAAAATGTTTTAGCTACTTGTTTTTCCTTAGATTTAAATTATATTTAATAATGTCACTCTGGATTCTAAGCAGGCCTGGAATTTTATTAATTTAAGGGCACTAAGGCCACATGAAAGGAATATGGAGGCCTCATACAAGAGATACAGAATATCATTTTATTGAATAGGCAGACACATTAATGCCTTTTTAATAGTCAATGTCATCCTTATAGAATAAGAGAAGTTTCATCTAAGCAATTTGTTCAGTAATTTATATTGCTATTGCCCAGCTGAATCTGCACAGATTGCTGGTTCGAATCCCCAACCACCAAAGTACCACTGAGAGCAGGGTACTTCCCCCAAGCACTGCTCCCTGGGCGCTGAATTAGCTGCCCCCTGCTATGTCACGATGTCACATATGGGTTACATGCAGAGGACACATTTTGTTTGTGTGCACTGTGTGCTGTGGTATGTCAACAATGATAACTAATCCCTTTCACTCTTAACATAATCGAGGCAATTAAAGAAAGACAAAAGTGTGTCTAGCTTTTTAGCTGCTCATTGAGATGCCATAATGAGAAAACAGGCTTCTACAAGGCTCTGAAGTGTAAGAATGTTGGAATCCATAACTACCATAGTAAGCGATTTCTCTCTCTCTCATCATACATAAGGTGTGTCAGTTTGACCAATGTTTAAGAGCTTCTTGTGGGTGACTTTTCTTTATCAGCATTTGATTCAAAGACTATAAATTAATATATCAATAACATTATGTAGGTGATCAGTTTAAACTCAAAAGCTCACACAATATTTTGGTAACTTAACCATCCAGGTAGCGATGGTGACCTTCATGATGTCCTGACAGACATACTTTGGATAACATACAGTAGATCTTGTCATAACATTTACATCTACATTTACATTTACAAGTTAAAATAATAACGGATTGCTAACTATCTTAGAATTAACAAACCTCCTCCGATTAAAGAACTACCTACCAAGTGTAATCAAACCCTAAACATATCGTGGCAAATAATGACAATTACGCAAATCATAACATTTACATCAGGGTAAATCTAAAGTTAATGGATTGCTTACTATTTACAATACAGTCTGGCTACAGATCCACTGTGAGGCTGATCAGCTGGGAGACCGGAAATCCACTGTGGGACCAGAAATCCAGCTGGGTAATGTTATCAAGACAAAATATCATGGCAAATTACAGCTTGCTAAAGTAATGTTAGGGAACAGATCCGTGACAATATAGTACATGTTATTGATTTCCAAAGCCAACTTCCTGATTTTGTATTTAAATTTTTTAGCTTCTTCCCTTGTCTTTGATTGCTGACTGTCACTCCTTTGACCTTCTTTTGATGCATGCAGCCACACGTCTTGCCAATGGCAAAATTTCTGCTTTGATTCAAAGTATGAGTCATATGTTGTCCTTGACTTATATGCTACACAACTAATCAATATTGGGTTCCTCTGTTCATTTATTTTTATTGCTTATGAATGTCTCTTCTATCTCGGTAAGATTTATGTAGCAATTCAGGAAATTATAAAGGGTACACAAATTTTATAGCATTACTGTAGCATGATGAAATGGAAGCTTTTGTACTGACCCTGTTCTTGGTGTAGAGCCATGATTACATAACAGTAATGTCATCTTATGTGTTAGACACGGTCAAAGTACCTAGAGTCACTGCATGCTTCATAGTTGGCTTGCACCTTTGTACTTTATGGACTGGATCTATCAGCGTATTTGGACATTTTCGTCAGGTATGTCAAATTCAGTCACTGAATGGGTCATACTAAAAACCACCAATGAAGGCCAACCAAAGCTTATTTATTTAGTTAATGACAGTGTGACCCAAACAATATCTACAGTATAAATATATATATACAAATAAATAACATTCACAAATATGAATTTTATAGTAAATTATATTTAAATTATTTTATAGTAGCATTATTTCTGAAAATTTAATTATTTTTTTTAATAAAGCTGAACAATGATATACAAGAACCTCTCTAGAGATATAAAATTAAACCATTAATCTGAAATTATCCACTGAATACTTCTATTATATTAGACATAGGCTGAGTTTAGTCCCAAGAAATCAAACAGCCAGGTTACAACTTGAATGTTATGCTGAATTTTATGCTAACTCACTAACTTGTCTAACTTGTCAGTGAGGGATGTGTAGAAATAGGAAACATATAGTGCAGGACTGCAGAGGATGATGACATGTGTGCGTCATTTTCGGTTTGAAACACACAATGAATTGCGTGAATAAATTTCTTTACACAAACGAAACCTAAATTCACAAGTAGATGTTCAACACCGAAAACACTGTGCTAATTGTAGATGTGAGTTGGTTATGGCTAATGCTGCTTACAGTCAGGCGCAATCGGCAGTCTGATAACATTTTGGTTTCCTAACAAATTACACCAACACTGGAGATACTAGTTGAGAAGACCAAGACTGCCAGTTGGTTCTGTTAAACCGAACAGAGATATGTTGCTGGAACTGTCACACCGAGGAAGAGGCAGAACCTAGACGCAGCCTCCAGGTAAACTGAAGGGGTTTTATTTGATGGGACACAAATAACACGTAAACTCATGTATTATTTAACCACAAACTAAGTCTTTGTTACATACTGATCTCAGATTTGTTCATCATTAATGAATCATGATACATCTTCTCAAGTAGTTACTATATTTGTTACTGTATCTATTAATTCTGTAAACCTTTGTGAACTAATGAAGGAACAAATCATGAATAACACAAGTGAAATACTGAAGTCATGCTTGTTCATCATTAATGAATCGTGGCACATCTTAGTGCAAATAATTACTATATTTGATGTGTCTGTACTTCAGTAACTGAGTTACTACTAAGTATTTGTCACTTAATGTATGTTAGTAAAAACTAAAATCTCATGTCAAACTGAGGGCCCATGGGCCACATCCAGCCCACAGCACTATTACATAAGGTCAGGAATAAGACTTTGATATTCTGTTAAAAATGGCCAAGGAATATGGATGTAACAATAAACAAAATTCACAGTTTGATAGAAACCTCAGTTTTGGATTCACGGTTCAGTGCAATTTTGGTAGAGCTAGGAAAAATGATTTTTTTCTGGCATTATTAGAAAAAAATTAAATAGAACACGATATTAAATGATTGGTAATAAGACGCAGAAATGAATGAATGTTCTTGTCACTATTTTACCCACCTATAGTAAAATGACAGATGACCAGACATATCCATATTTAGTCCATAGGGTAAAAGAAAAACTCTTGGGGGAGGGGAACAAGTACAAAGTTCTAGTGGCCCCACCCATTTATAATCAATGTTGTGTACTTCCTGCAGATGACTGAGAAGCAAAGGAACTCCGTATATTGTACAGCTACCATACCAGGGAGATTCTCTTTTGTACAATGAACTGCGTTATTTAGACAGATCCTAGGTAAGTTTAGCTTTACTACACTAAACCAGAGAACTGTCATATATTTCTTGTGAATTTAATTTTGCTACCTTACACTAAGGAACTAGGACAGACTGCTTAAGTTGAAGAATGCTCTTAATCACTCATGCATCAAATAACATAGTATGGAATTACAGGCTTAGCTGACAGTTTCAGGTACAGGCAAGCTGGGCATTTCACAGGTAAAGGAAATCCAAGTTTTGTGTCTGAACATGAACATTGTTTATTTACAAATGGATATTGTGGCTGAAAAAAATTATACATTCTCCATCGTACTAAAATATCTGAATTTAAATTCTGTAACCTGAAAGTTTCTCATCAGTCTATTGGCCTTGTTCCACAGTGATGTGCGAGAAGCAGTTGCAATGTTGCATATGCTTGGATTCATACACTAATCCAGTTTCCATTCCCTGTGGACACATCTACTGCCTGGCCTGTATTGGGGAGTATTGGAAGCATGTGGATATCTGCCGCTGCCCGCTTTGTCTGGATGTGTTCACACCGGAAGCGGAACTCAAGTCGCTCCCACATATGGAAAATCACAGCAGCGATCTGTGCAAAGAGGAAACCCCTGTAACTCACCAGGAGGTGCCTTGTGATGTCTGCTTGGAAGGCCCAGCCCTGCAGGCAGTACAGTCCTGCTTGGTTTGTCTTGCCTCCTACTGCCCCAAGCACCTAGAGCCCCACTACCAGAGTGCAGCCTTGAGGAAGCACCAACTGGTTGTTGTGTGTAAGAACCGGGACAACTCTACCTGCAGGCTACATGGTCAACCCCTGAAGCATTTCTGCCGAAGCGACCAGACTTGCATCTGTGCTCAGTGCATACACACTGACCACAGAGGCCACAGAATAGTTCATGTCGTCAAAGAATGGGAGAAGAAGAAGGTATCTGAAACTAAACATATAAACCAAATAAATTCATAATAGCTATTTAGCAATTATAATAACTAGTTCATAGCCAAGGTGATTATACGTTTGTAGAGATTTAGATCTTATACTTGAACAAACTAGAGCCCATTGAAACACTGATATACTAATGTTTGGATCTTAAAACATATCTGGTTATAGACCACAAAACTGATTCTTCACTAACTTATTAGTGGCATAGCTGTGCTTCACTGTCTCCAGCTTCCTGAGATCAATACTGTATATAATTGCATATTTTGAATTAAAGTTATAGGCAACATATTATGGTGCTTCGAAAACTTCGCTTAATGGTTCCCCTTTGATCATTGTGTGTTAATTGTCTTCTCCAGGTTCTTTGCTCTCTAATTAACTTTTGACATCTGACCACTTCTCTCATTTGAGTTTAAGAAAGAAGATACGGATTTAGACAACCATTTCTAAACATGAGCTTGATGACTGTATATGGAGCAATGAATGTGCCAAACCATGAACTCTGTATCGTGATAAATGTTTGGTTCACTGCATAGCAGCACTCCTAGTATATAGAATTACACTACCAGACAAAAGTTTTTGCACACACTGAGATTTTATACATTTGCATGTTACCTACTTAACATTTACAAAAATAATACTCAAGATTCTTTGCTAACAAATAAAATTACAGTATATTCACCATATGAGTACCTTTACTAGCAAGAAAATGTCCTATTTTTGATGTGCAAAAACTTTTGACCTTTGATCTTCTAACCACTTACATTGGGGCATGTTCCGTGAAGCAGGATTTCTCAGTTAACTGGGTTAACTTAAGCTAGAAGTCATGATTGTCCATAAAGAGTTTAGGAAAGACGCATTGGACAATCATGACTCTACCTTAAGTTAACCTAGCTACATAAGAACTCCTGCTTCATGGAAAACCCCCCCCGGGCAGGGTGCTGGGGTGTTTTGAACCAAACAGGTCGAAACAAGATTTCTGAATGTGAATGAAAGACCTGTAACTCTGGGAAAGTCCACGATAAGCACATTCATAATGAAATAACTAGTGGTGACATGTAAGCTTTGAATGAGGCAGATTTTTTAAGCAGATCAGGTATCTCCTGCATAATGGTGGACATTACTGAGTTAAATCTTATTTATAAAACTGGGCCTGCAGTTGAAATATGTCCATACGAAACATTGTATAATTTATACATAAAGGGTTTTGTGAGTCTGTATTTAACACCTTCCCGTGTGCTGGGAAGAACAGATAATTAATTACTGATATATTTTTAAAAACAATTTCCAGCAGAATCAGCTAAAGAAGATTATGTTGAAGACACAACGGATGATCCAGGTCAAATTGACCACACTAAAGGATGTAAAACAGTCAGCAGATATCAGCGCAATTAACTGTGATAACACAACAATGGAAAAGAGCAAGGTATCATTGCTATAGATATTTTCCCATCCTCACAAATGATATCCTGTAAAAACTGAACAGCTTTAAAGGCTTTATTAGTTTAGCACCATATTTCTTGTAAAATTTGTACTAAATGTTTTATTATAACTACACCACAGTTAGTGGCTGTGGTTTTAAACATCAGAGGTCACACCAAATTACAGTATATGCCCAAGAGATGCATTATGTGGTCTGGGACTCCATTGTACAATGAAAATATAACATCTGTCTAAAAACAATGTAATATAAAGAATCTTCAGTTCAATGTTTTCATGGCTGTAGTGGTTACTGAATGAAAAAGCTTCTACATTTTTTTCTGCACTGTACCTCCAATGAGCTTCTAACCTGTTAAAATTCACTGAAACATTTTCCTTCCACAATAGGATAAGAAAGGGGAATTAACCCTTCCACCTTACTGTGAGGCAGCTGATGGAAGGCCGTTGGAGCTCATGGAAAAGCTGGAGAAGGAGATATCTGAGCTCGAAAAGCAGAGGGTGGAACTGGAGCAACTCTCTAGCACAGAGGATCCAATCCACTTCCTACAGGTCAGTAACATTTACTACCAATCTTTGGTGAATGTGAATATCTACAGATAACCAAGCAAAATTTTCCATATTAATAGATCTTTCCTGTTTGTTTTTTAGCTCTTTCCATTGCTATGCACCAGTAAACACTAAGAACATGTCACCGGGGCTGGGGACAGACATTTAATGAACATTTGGTCTGTAGAAAACTGGCTATGGAAGATAGCCTTTGATCTTCAAGCAACAAACATGCAACTGGTGGTTACATATACTTGTGCATGTCTAATGGGGAATTATACATTATTTAATGATTGTTTTCTGACTGTAATTTTTTTAGTGCATTCATATGTTACTGGGCCTGTAGATCTATTGTTTTGTGAGAACAGGGTATTTTCTTACATAAAGGCGATGCCTTTCCAAGAGACCCAAACTTCCAGCTTTAAGTCTGCCTTTTGCCAACCTGTCTGTTGAGAGGTGCAGCATAGAGTTGAAGAGCTAGAACTGAACGACTGCGACTTCAGGTAATCAGAATCATGGAAAAATTGGACTTGACTCTGGCAAGTCCATTGACCATTATAAATGACTGGCAATTTCATTGCATAAATATTTAAATTATCATTAATTGTCATGTCATGTCTAGACTGTGGACTGGTTCAAATAGTTCAGCCACTTGATGCACCATATTATGAAAGCTCCATCTAAACTATTGCACTGCCTGTTACCAGTTCAAGCACAGGACAAATCTGTGTCACCACATTATGTATCAGCTAGAAGGCCGGGCCTATCATCCTGTTAAGCAACTGCAATGACCACAAAAAACAGTGTCACCTCAATGAAAAACAAAGAAGGTACTTCCAGTAAAAGGGAAGTGAAACCTAAGAGCAAAGATAAATGTACTGGGGGATTAAACTTTAAAACAGGTTGCTTTCAAGAAAATATAAATTATTCTTATTTCAAAATATTGTAGTCTTACTTGGAAATAAAGTTACATATTCTTAATATATATTGTTAATTTTAACTTTGAATGATTGCTATTTATTGAGACATTTAACTGTTTTACTCCTACGGTTCAGTGGAAGGAGCACTTGTCCGATATAATGTTACTTTATTATATGTTTGCATTCTCCTCCTTCATGGTGTTTGTTTGGTAGTTACTTCAGGATCTTTTTAGGAGTATGTATTAAGCTCAGCTTGTCAGTGGGTGTGTCCGAAATCGCGCACTTGCGCACTTTTAGTGCGCGATTTTAGGGCGTAGTGCGTTCACACTGACAACTAAGGCAAAATTAAAGTTTACTGAAAGTACCCGGATGGTGCACTGAAAGCGGCCAGAAAACGCAGTGCAGGACGATGGACACTACTCGCACTAAACAGACGCCATTTTGACTACGTAGCGGAAGGGGAGGGACTTTCGGCAAGTTTAAATAATGGCGGACAACACAGACACGCAAGCTCAAGCGGAGGCAACTGCGTCATATAAATGTAACATTAATAAAATTATTTTACTGATGTATACTTCGGTGTGTAGCCTGTCACTCTCTGACGACAGTTATAGATAATTTTGAGTTTGCGATTATATCGGCTTGGAAGAGTTCGCACACGTAAATGTTAGCAGTTTTTTAGGCGGTCGTAGATAAGTTATATACACGCAAATAAAACCACAAGGAAATTCATTGTAAACAAAACACGGCAAATATTTTGGGGCGCTGGAGAATCGCGATCAAATGCTAGTCCGTCACTTCCGGTAAGTGCAAAACGTTAGTGTTCTATTTATGACAGCACTTACCCATGGTAGTGTGCACTACAGGAGGAAGTGCGCACTACGCACTACATCTCAGTGCACTGAGGCAAGTGCGCGATTTCGGACACACCCAGTGTATTATGCAGCTCTGCAAATAAGGATGATCTTCATTTTAAAATGTGATTAAATTAGATGAATTCTGTGAAATGCAGTAAGAAGAGAGATAGGGATTGTATTTTGGAAAAATCTGAAATAAACCAATCTTTACAAATGCAACTGTAATATTATTATTTAACAATTTACTGTTTAGTATATATCTTGTCCTTGGAATAAATATTTATTCATGCATTTATTCATTCATTTGTTACCTATACTCTTTAACTAATTTCCTACATATACATAGGCCATTAACACAAGATTTATATGTATCTGCCATTTTGGAGTGAAAAATGTAACAGTGTGACTCCGGATCCGAAATCCAGCCCAGACTTGAGACCCTCCTCTGATCCTCACCACTGGAGTTTTAAACACCTGTAACCAATTTCTGGTTTTAATTACATACATGCCATGTTTTTCAGACATCCTGCTGTAAGGTATTATTTTTCTCTTTGCCAAGCATTTCCCTCACGACTAGACTTTGAGATCTTTCCGTGCTTTGACCATCTGCTTGAATTTCCAGACCCCACTACTGGATTGTGATTTGGATTCTATTTTCCCCAGTTAGCTCTCAACTCTGTTCCTTCACTATAATTTTGGTTTCATCACTAAATGGATGATGGATCATACTGTTACTAGACCTCGGTCCTGTTCTTTACAAAAAACATTTATCTAAAAGAAGAAAAAAACAGTATCAAAAAACCAGTCCATGGCGAACATCTCCACCGCCTGTTGGGATTTGTGGCGCTCCAGCTGCAGCCAGTGTTGGGCCAGATGAACCAAGTAACAGAACTGGCTGTAAACTGGCTAATCTGGTGCACAGCCCCAGTCATGGAATCGAAGCACCATGTGATAGGGAAAAGGACTGCTGCATTCTAGGTGTTATACCTTTCCAACCGCAAAGCAGAAGAAACAGCAGTAGTTAGTCTACCTGTGAGGTATGGGGTGAATATACAGGCCTGGAGGTGCTGTGTGATTGCATCAGGTCCAGCTACAATTTCCTGATTGCTATTTATACTTGCGCATGCTTATTGCACAATACAGATGCAAATACAATGCCTCGACTTGGCCATCAGAGGGCGCTGGGGAACATCATCAAGCTTACCTTTTCAAGCTCAATTGCATATTAGCCGATTACCTAATTAGTAGTGAATGAATGAATATTGAGATTTTCAAGTCCTTGGGTATTATATTCCTGTGCAGATCTGGAATTTAGCAAACCGATGACTGACTTAAGCCATGTCTCCTATACTGGGGCTGGGTTCCCTATACACACTGGGATAAGAGATATCTTCCTGGGGTTTGAAGGATAATCTGAATTATTATTAAGTGTATAAATACTGGAATAAAATGGTATAGAATATCTGATGTCCAGTAGATGAAAAAAGATGTACAAAGATGTGTGTAAAGTGAGTGGGGGAGTGGAAGGCAGAGACTGGCAGTGGGGGTCAGAGGGCTTGTTGAGTTCAACTGCTAAAGACAAGAAGCTGTTTGCGTGGCATGTGGTCTGGTCTTGACAAACCTGAGTCTTTCTGAATAGTGAATGGGAGGGATCGGCCATAATCTTTCCTGCCTGGTTCAAGGTTCTGGAGGCATGTAGGTCCTGTAGGGATAGCAGAGTGCAACCAATCACCTTCTCTGTAGAGTGGATGATGCACAACAGTATGCCCATATGCCAGACAGTGGCAGCAGTGCAACAAATGGTGATGGAGGAGGAGAGGATGGACTCATTGACGGCTTTGCGCACCAATGCTTTGTGCATTGTCTGCAGATGTATTACTGTAGCTCTGTAGGCAAACTGCATTGGGTCCAGGAGAGAGTCAGCGACAGAGCTGGGATGAGACAGTACGAGGTGCACAAATGACTTCATTACTACAGAGATCATGGCGACGGGTCTGTAATCGTTCAGCCCTGTGATCCTGGGCTTTTTGGGGAGAGGAATGATGGTCAAGGTTTTGAAGCAGTCTAGCACTTGCCATGTCTCCAGGGAAGTGTTGAAGATATCTGTGAGCACCAGAGACAGTTGGTCAGCACAATGCTTCAGTGTGGAAGGGGAGACGAGAGTATGAGCCGGCTCATTTGCAGGGGTTCAGACACTTGAGCATCTTGTTAAGTCCCACTGAGAAAGAAAGGTGGTAGAGGGAGAGGGGAGGGGGTCACTTAGGGTAGGTGGATGTGTAGCGGCCTCAGCCGCCATTGTGGTGATGGGTGGCTGAGTGGAGGTGCTGGTGGGCCGCAACTAATGGCTATGCATTTATTATCTGAGAACATCTTGTACTGTTTCTTCTGTATAATCGGCATACTGAGGTGAATCATTGCTGGAAAGTCACATCAGTTAGGAGTGAAGCACAATAGATGTTGGTCACTCAACTTATATCCACCATCCATTTTCTGTACCTGGTTGTGCTATGTAGAGACACGGGGGGTCTGGAGCCTATGTTCCAGGTGCAAGGCAGGGAATAACCCAGGATGGGGCACCAACCCAGCACAGGCAACCCAATCCGTTAATTTGGCTGTGACAATTTTGTATACCCGCTCCAAATACCAGAAATATGATAATTAAAAAATGAATTGTTTAAATGAGAAAGGAACCAGCCAGAAAAATATTGCCCTATGACAACACATTGAGTCAGGTTGTTGCCTTGGCATCCACCATTCTTTATTCCATATTCCACAGAGTAGATACTTTGCTTTCCAAATAAATAATAAAAGAAATGACAATGCTATATCCAAAATTTTTGGATTACCTTGGAAGGGGAAAGTGGATGTGTATAGGTTGGCAGGGGATATATGGATTGGCAGGATGACATAATGTAGTGGAGTGTGCTTGAATGTTGGTTCCACCCTGACACTATCAATTTACTACAATTGTATTTTAGTTTACATCCACCTTGGAATCATATTATTGCCATTGACTTTTCATGGCAGCTCCTCTGAGTCACCCGATAAACCCAAAGCACTTATTTAGTTAAATATTCAGTTGCAATAATTGGCTAGTTTGTGACTCTATCTCTGTAATTCTGAACATCAAAACATTAGCGGGTCTGCAAGCCCAAACTGTCCTCCTACAGTACATGCTATAGTTTTTTTCAAGAGAAGATTTACAATATATACAATTATAAATTGTTCCCGCCTCCAAAGTCATAAAACCCAACCTGTTGAGTGAGCGAGTGTTGTGCAGACGTGAGCACGTCAAGAGGGTCCAGCGAGTGTGTGTGTAGAGAGGATGGATTTCCTAAGGAACGCCAAAAGGGTGATAAACGCCTCAACTTACACATTGTCTTAAGTGCACATGCAAAAAACGTCTCAAACTCACGTATTTTATGACTTGAGTACGGACATTATGCAATATCAAGGCACTTTTAGTGTGTCAAAAATGTGTCAATAAGGCGTTGATTACGTGTCAGAGACGCCTCAACTTATGCATTGCACATGTCAAAAACGCCTCCAACATAAATATGTTTTGCCTTAAGTACATGGAAATAACATGACATCAAGGCACTTTGTGTGTCAAAAATGCATCATTAAGGCATCAATTAAGCGTCAACAAGGAGCCAGAAGGACACGTAATCTTGTATGCGCTTAAGGCAATGCATAAGTTGAGGTGTTTATGACCCTTTCGGCATTCCATTGCTTTCTCCTCCTCAGCACATACACTTGCACGGTTTGGGTTTTGAGACTAATTTAACTCCAAGCGAGTCAGTGTTGTGCAGATGCAAGCGCATAGAGAGGATGGGGTTTTCTGCTCACAAGCGCATAGGTGCGTGGTTTTGAGATTCAACACCATAGTGGTGCTGATCAGCCGCTGGTGCGTAACAGCTGTGTCACTGATATAAAGTATATAAGACCTTCGATTCAGAAGACACTAATGCTTATCACAACAAATGAATAAAATATAATTTATAACCAAAACAACATCTGAAGTATATGTGTAAAGAGTCAATTCCGCACAGTAAACTACAGTTACCCACCTATCCATCCATTCTGTGGCACAGGGATACAACAGTATACTGTATTCAAATAACCTGCAAGAATAAAGCAGGTTTGAGACATGTACAGTAGGACATTGTTCATTGAAAAAGAAAAGGGCCAGGGTCTTATTTGCTGAACTGGAATTTTATTATAATTTTCATGGCAAAACAAGCACATACCAGCTTTTACATTTGTTGCATGATAAGGAAAAGAAATGGCACATTTTTGAGCTACAACCTTGTGATTACTTTAGATTGATATTATTGCCTCTTTTTGTCATGAATGACAATCACATAGGGTTATGCGACGTACAACACTATTGCCTCACACCTGTGTTTGTGCTTGGGTCCCATGCTTAGCTCTTCGTGTGTGTGCAGTATTTGTGTTCTACCTTTGTTCCTGGAACTATTCTCCTATTCATCACTCACGAATTAAAAAAAAAGAACAAGAATCACATCATATAAGGTCCAGCATTTGATTTTGCTTTATTGTCTTGGCTGGCTCTCTCATTTGGTTAAAGAACTGGAGGTGGCGGAGGAAGTAGAGGAACTGGAGCTGACCACCTTTCCATCCACCAGCTCCTCCACAATTGTCACCACCTTGCGTGTTGTGGTGGTTGATGATGAGCTGAAAAATAAACAAATATGATCATGAGTTCACGTTGTCAGATAAGCAGTTATGGCAGATAGATACATTATAGAAGGTTATACTATGTATAATGGGAATAAAAAAAAAAATTATTAAAAAATATTTTGTGAAATGATTTTCCATTGGGTGTGATTCTCTGTGATATTCATTAAGATTCACTGTACGTTCCTTTGGACAAAAGTGCAAAGAAACTTACCTGCTTGTGGCCTCTCCTTCCAGCAGCCTTCTGTATTCTGCTATCTCCATCTCCAGGCGTGTCTTGATGTCCAGCAGTGCATTGTACTCCTGCCGTTGACGTTCCAAGTCAGCACGGAGCTGCATCAGCTGCTCCTCCAGGCTGGTTACTTGCATCTGGAAGCCAGCAAGCTGCCTACCGTACCGGGTTTCAGTTTCTGCCAGCGTGCCTTCCAGGGATGCTTTCTAAGAGCAGGAGTTACAACACAGAGTGTTAAAGAGAGTGTCTGAGCAGGAGCAAGATGCAGAGCAGAGCAACAGTGCTAGTGGACTTCGTAGAGTGTGACACCCATCCTTACCATGCTTAACTGGGACTGGAGCTCAATTTCAAGACTTTGCAGGGTGCGCTTGACTTCCTTGATTTCACTTTGCGATTGATGCAGAACTTCTGTGCTGGAGACAACTTCTTTGTTCAGCGTCTCTGTCTGTTGATTACATCCAAAAAGCATGACATTTTAAATGTGACTCTTCAAACCAATGATAATAATAATAATAATAATGACAATAATAGTTTCACCTTAGTGTGGAACCAAGATTCCAGTTCTCTTTGGTTCTTGGCTGCTATCGTCTCATACTGCTCACGGATTTCTGCCATAACTTTGCTGAGGTCTGCTTGTGGGCCAGGATCCACCTCCACATGCACCTGACCACTCATCTGAGTCCTCATGCCCAGGAGCTCCTGCAATCACACGTAAAAGGGCCTGTTCATTATCTCAGCAATAAAACTCACTTACTTTGTGTTTTCTTGGAAATTGCAAAAGTTTTCTTTATCACACAAAACATTTCATGGGCACTGTTCATTTTAAATAGATGTGAACTGTATAAAAATTTAATGTGTAAATAGCATACTCGTCTTTTACATTTAATAATATTAATTACGTGAATGTGATTTTTTTATGCATTAAAAAAATTGTGTTGATGGGCTACATGTTTTGGTTTTTTTCTGCCTCTATGTATTTGCTCATTCTGTTTGGACTCACCTCCTCATGGTTCTTCTTAAGGAAGATAAGTTCTTCCTTCAGCCCCTCGATCTGCATCTCAAGGTCTGATCTGCTCAATGTCAGCTCATCTAGGACTCTCTTAAGACCAGCAATGTCTGCTTCCACAGACTGCCTCATGGTCAGCTCATTCTCATACCTAAGTATCAAAAAAGTTGTTAAAATCTAATTTACAAAACATGCATGTAAAATTTTTAAGAATCATTTAAAATTTGTAATTAGTTAATTTCTCTTTCCTAAATTCATAATTCAGCTGGTGTTTCTGGTAATTCTGTTATAATGAAACTCACTTGATTCTGAAGTCATCGGCAGCCAGCTTGGCATTGTCAATGCTGAGATAAAAGGTTCCATTGACTCGAGTGGCATCCTGGATCTTAAAGAAAAGAGACAAGGCAAAGTTATGCTAAAGCAGCACAAAAATAAAACACAATGTTCCATTATCACTATTGTGTAGTTACGTCCAAACTGCTATTGTTCTTTAGAACATGGTTTACCTTAGTCTGCAGTTCTCTTATGGTGGCCAGGTAAGCAGAGGTGTCCCGAGAAGAGGGAGCGGTCTTGCTCTCCACAAACTGACGGATCTTCAGCTCAAGGTCAGCATTGGCCTTCTCCAGTGAGCGCACCTTGTCCAGATAAGTAGCCAGACGGTCATTCAGGTTCTTCATGGTGGCCTTCTCGTTTGTGGACAGACTCGTGGCATCCCCCATGCTGAAGCCACCTGCTCCTCCACCAGAGCTGAAGCCCCCAGAGCTGAAGCCCCCAGAGCTGAAGCCTCCAGAGCTAGATGCGCTGGACATGAGCATCCCAGCACCACCACCACTAGCGTGCACGCTGGAGGCTCGCTGGCTCTGGACCCTGGTGCTCCCTCCACTCATGGAGATCCGTGAGCTTCCCATGGAGGAGCTCACCATGGATCTACTCGAGGATCTAAAGCTGGATTGCATGGCGATGATGGCTTCAGGAGTGGTGCTACTCTGCTCTGGATAGAGAGGAGTGGTTGTTCAGTGGACAGGCAGAGGTGCTGCTTTTAAATAGTAAATTCTGAGGTGGGGTTTCAGTTGATGGGTAGGCTTAAGCTTAGACAAAAGCGAAATTTCAGCCCATGGCCATCTATCAAAGAGGAAAGCTGCAGGGCACTAGGCTTGTCATATGAAGAATGTAAAATCACACCCAATTATGCCCTGCAGGGACCAGCTCTACCCCAAAACTCTTTAGTGTTTATTTTCTAAAGGTTATCTGGAAATCATAAGTATCAGGCTCTACAACAAGTTGTGCAATATGCTTTTAAAATGAATTTGGATGTTGTTCTAAGACAAAAACAAAACACATTCTTGGACTAAGCATTAAACAGCCAAACACATGCAGACACGCACATCCAAACTCTGCACACACACACATACAAAAACATTGTGTGATTTGGCCATGCATGCATTTTGGGGTTGCATTATACTGCCATTTTTGAGTGAATTTCTGTTTTGTAACATACAGTGTTACTTAGTTTTACAGTGATGTGTCATTACTTTAAGAAACACTCTTTAAAAAAGTTCACTCAGAGTTGAAAAACAGGGTGTTGAATATTGAAAGCTATTGAATTATGTCTTAAATTGTCTTACATTTTTAGTAGTAATTACTGATAAATTAATCTTGTAACACACTGCTCTTTGCTTGTTTTCCTTAATTTGAAATTTCATTTAATTCTAGAAAAATCTAACTAGCAAATCCAAAAACTATTCCACTGGTTTAAAGTCACTTGCACTTCTAAACTCAGTGAATCAAAAGCTAACAGAAATACTACCATGTCCACTGCCCCACTGGGAATGGAGAAAACAGAAATAAGCAGGAAGAATATCTGACACAACAGGATACAATTTGGATACCTACAGTATTTATATATACAGTGTTGTTTAATACGTAAAGCAAGTTGTTGGGCTAAAAGAGAGCCTAAAAAGTAAATAATTGTATTCATTCTTTAATAAAGAGTAATCTTTACTATTAAAAATACTTAAAATATTAAGATGCTAATTGCCATACTTATTATTTCTTACTTAGTTACCTATGGTTTAGCTAAAGGACTTGTTGGTACAATCCCTAAGATAATCAGCACTTTCTTGATGCTTTCTTAATGTTTTGGGGTGGGGGAGAGGCAATCGATATGGTTTCAGCGACCTGCATCAGGTGGGCACCCTCCTTCATCTGTGTTTCGTTGATAGGCCCACAACATCTGGGGATGGGTTCAACTGCAACACCTGGGGATGGGTTCAACCGCAACACCTGTGTGCTTCAGGTGTGCTCCCCTCAGCCTCTGCATGTTTGGGTATATGCCATGAATTTACTTCAGAATATTTTAGTCATTGCCAATAAATTATGCGACATTTTAATAAAACAAGGCTGATTATTTAATAACTATCTGCCTTTGAGCTTCCAGTAATAAATATATTGTATATCCAAGTCATGAATACAGACAAAGCACAGTGCTTAGAAAGCCAATAGTTAAATATTTACAATTGCCGTTAGCTAAAGTTTTTCAGTAGTTATCAACTGAATTATTCAAAGAATGGAAATGGGAATATATCCTGCTGATTCCTGCTAATCTGACACAAAACAAATTTGTTTGCAGAAGGTTGTTTGTTTCTAGAGGGAGAGGTGTGGTTCCGCCTCAGTGACTTGCTAGACAAGCTTTTCATGATCTGGGGTCTCATTTACAGTATGTGCGGAACAAGTCCTAAATGGGTGTGTAAGAATTGCTCACATGCACAGGCAAATTGGTATTTATCACTGTAAGTACAGTGTCACGCATGTGAGAGTGTTGAAAGCCATACGAAAGCAACTAAAAATTAAGTAAAACTAGCAAAATAATAATGAAAATTAAAAACCAATTAAACCAAATCGTAATAAAAATCATATATGTCCAGTTCCAGTGAGGGACTTTTTCAGCGTCAATACAGATACAGTGGGCTGCCTTGCCTGCCTCTCTGGAGCCTGGGTCCGCTGGGTCTCACACTGATGTCAGAAGAGGGGCGCCAGAAGCAGCTCCACTGATGCTGCAGGACCGGACCTGCAGAGATCTGGAGAGGGCGACAATAGAATAGAATAGAATAGAATAGTTACTTTATTGTCATTCAGAGATACACAGGTTAGTGCACAACAGAACGAAATTGCGTTGCATTTATTTTGCTCGACATCAGCCTGGCAGAGTGTGTAATAAAATATACATAAAAAGATGTATATATAAATATATAAATAGGAGCAGAGTGCAAGTACCGCAATTTAGCAGCAAAAAACACAGTGTACATCACCACAAGACATAGTGTAAGACAGTAGACAGTGCAAGACACAGTGCAAGTTCTTTGAAAAGTGACATGTGCATGGATGGAGAGACACGGAGTGTGGGGGAGTGGGGTGTAGGGGAGGGGCTGTTATGAGTTCAGGAGTCTGATGGCTTCAGGAATGAAACTGTTGCAGAATCTGGCTGTTTTGGTCTTAATACTGCAAAGCCTCTTCCCAGAAGGCAGCAGGGAGAACAGACCGTGGTGCGGGTGGGTGGAATCCCCGATGATGTCACGGGCTCTCCTCAGACAGCGTTTAAGTGCAATGTCCTGGATGGATGGAAGAGAAGTCCCGATGATCCTCTCTGCAGTCCTCACCACTCTCTGCAGCAATTTTCTGTCTGAGGCTTTTGAGCTGCCAAACCAGATGGAGATACAGCTGGTTAGCACGCTCTCTATGGTGCCTCGGTAGAAAGTGGTGAGTATGGGAGAGGAAAGGTGTGCTCTCTTCATCCTGCGCAGGAAATGCAACCTCTGCTGAGCCCGTTTTACCTGTGAAGTTGTATTTGGTGACCAGTCCAGGTTTCCAGTCATCTGCACACCCAGAAATTTTATGCTGCTGACCACCTCCACGACATTGTTGTCAATGGCGAGTGGTGAATGACTGGGCTGTTTTCTCCTGAAGTCGATGATCATCTCCTTGGTCTTTTCAACGTTCAGGATCAGGTTGTTATGCCTGCACCATCCCACCAGTCGCTTCACCTCCTCTCTATAGGGCTGGTCGTTGTCGTTCCTAATGAGACCCACCACTGTTGTGTCATCTGCATATTTTATGATGTGATTCGAGGCAGATGCAGTACAGCAGTCGTGAGTCAGCAACGTGAACAGCAAAGGACTGAGGACACAGCCCTGAGGGGAACCGATGGAGAGAGTGATGGAGCTGGAGATGTTGTTACCCAGTCTCACTGACTGTGGTCTGGCAGTGAGGAAGTCCAGCAGCCAGTTGCACATGGGTGTGCTGATACCCAGGGGGCCCAGTTTGCTCACCAGCTGCTGGGGGATGATCGTGTTGAACGCTGAACTAAAATCAACAAACAGCATTCGTACATGAGTGTCCTTGTCCTCCAAATGTCCTAGGCTCAGGTGAAGAGCAGAGGAAATGGCATCTTCTCTGGAGCGGTTTGGCCGGTAAGCAAACTGAAATGGGTCAAATATAGGTGGCAGTGTAGAGATGATGTGGTGTTTTACCAGCCTCTCGAAGCACTTCAACTGAAGACAGCAGAGGGGGTGAGCAAGTCAAGGGCACAACAGATGAGCGGCAAGCGCTGAAGCGTTCAGGCCAAGAGCTTCCATGCTTACAGTACTAATGCACCGGCAACCGGTGAGCAGCCCCCAAAGGACAGTGGGGGACAGTCGTGGGAGCTCTTTGAGATCCATTGCGAGCTCACAGCAAGAAGCAACTCCTGCGATGAGCTGACGGCAGCAGTCCAGCTGAGACTTGCACTTGAGGGTGAAGCTGTACAGGATCTCCTAGACATCACACCAGAAGCTTGCTTCAGCTTGTCAGACCAAATCAGCATTATAGCTGCGGATTGGGAGCAGTGGAGGGGAGGCGAATGGCCAGCACATGTTTGGCGTGAGGCAGGGTTGCAGGGGAGAACAGGTAGGGGTGTTAGCCGCTGACATCAGCATCCTGGCCTTGCAGGCCATTCTTGCCACTCTACACCCATGTAGCCTACAGCTGCAAGAGTGTTTGATGGCTTTGTGCAGCATGTAGCGTTAGCAGAGGAGGAGAGAGTGGAGGCATGGCAGACTAGGAGGGCACCCTAATGTGCGTGGTGGTGCCAGATAGCAACAGTGGTGAACTTCCTGCAAGGCTGGCCCAGTACTGCAGGTCACCTGTTGGCACTGTGGGGAAGAGGGCCCTCCCCTGCCCGGAATTTGCCCCAGGGATGTCAGGAAGCGAGTGACGGGCAGCGAGAAGGATGTTGCCCTTTTCCAACAACTCACCACAGACCAACGACTGTGCTGGGGCGACCCACCCCATTGGGAAAGTTGGCAGCATACGCAGACCCTTCCAACCTTGCATCATTGCTGGAGTTTGCTGTCGCACCCTGATTGACTGTAGTCTGCGTCATCAAGGGGAGCTGTTGCCAGGGACGGAGATGCTGGAGGAGATTGGAGAGATGGTTCCAATGCAGGACCGTCGGCATCACCAGGTCCAGCTGGGGGGCATGATAGTGTGCCACGAATTTTGCCTCACCCTATTCGAGATGACTGCATTGTTGGGATGGACTTCCTTGCTGGCAATAAGACTGTTCTTGATCTGCAGCACAACAGTGTGACCCTGTGAGGAAGCAAAGTTTGCCTGGCCACTACAGAGCCACTCAGCTTGAGGGAGGTGCAGTCACCCCACAACAGGTCAGTTCGTCCTCAGCTTTCCGGTCTGCCTGCAGGTTAGCCCTCCAAGTCTACATAAGTGGCCAAGCAGGGCGACAGCTTCTCGTGGCACAGTCCATGCCCCTGCCAGGGAGGGATTTCAGTGTGCCAGCTGCAGTGACTCATGGTGCGACCAGCAGGAGTAGCAGGCTGAGGTTGCAGAGATGGTGCTGCTGGGTCATGAGGAGTGCCAGGAACTTGACGAGGACATGGAGCAGGGGTGGTACAAGTTGGAGTGGCTGCACAGTGAGCTGGCAAGCAGGAAGCAGCAGCGCGACCTTGATAAGTAGAAGGCTGAGGCCATGGCAGCCACTGTCGTTGACTAAGAGTAAGCGTGCCACACTGTGGAGGCCCAGCTGGCTGTGGAACACTGTGAACTGGAGCAGTGAGAACGGCAGCAGGGGAAACAGGCTGGCAGTCAGCAGTGGCCCACCTCAAAGTCACGTAAGTCCAAGGGCTGACCCCTGGGGGGACCGGCATTGATAGCTCCTGCTAGCAGCCTGGCTCCGCCAACAGGCCCCAGCTTCCCGGTCATATACAAGAACTGGTAATGAGTGGCTGCTACGGGTGCCAGAGAGGGTGCACCAGCATCTGCCACCAGACCTTTTTGACTTCATCAAGTGATGAGCCTTCCTACTGTTTGAATAGTGGGATTCTTGGAACATGAACCCCTCAAGGAGATGGGACTGGTCATAAGGGGGGTGGAACTGGTCATAAGGGCGTCACCGGTTTGCCTGCCTTGGGGGGGACTTGTAGCATCGGCAAGTTGCCTCTCATTAACAGATGTAATTTATATGTTCCCAGTGCATTCTGGGCAGTGGGTTGTAAAATAGCCCCTGTACAGTGTCACTGGTAATGACTGTGCCATGTTCTGTGCGCTGCATGTTCCCTGCTGGTAATGTCATTGGCACTGTGGCAACATGGTGGCGTAGTGGTTAGCATTGTTGCCTCAGACCTCTGAGATCAGGGTTTCAGTCTCTGCCAGGGTTCCATGTGTGTGGAGTTTGCATGTTCTCCCTGTGTCATTGTGGGGGTTCCTCCAATTACTCCATTTCCCCCCCCCCCCCATGGTTCAAAAACATGCTGAGGCTGCTTGGAGTTACCTAATTGCCCATAGGTGTGTGTGGGTGTGAGTGTGTCCTGCAATGGGTTGGTGCCCCATCCTGGGTTGTTCCCTGCCTTGTGCCCATAGCTTGTGGGATAGGCTCCGGACCCCCTGCGACTCTGAACAGGACAAGCGGTTTCAGAAAATGGATGGATGGATATCAAAATGAAGGAAACCTACTTTTCTTAAACATTGTAAATTTATTTTTCAACACAGTCCACATTTACTGCTACACAGTTTTCCAAACAGTCTATCCATTTTTTCATTCCATCCATGAAGAAAGTCTCTGGTTGGTTTCTTATCCATTTGTGCACAGCAGCTTCAACTTCTTCACCATCTGAGGAAAAATGTGTAAAAACGTCTCCTTCGATTGTGGGAATTATCAGAAGTTGGACAGTCCCAAGTCTGGGCTGTAAGGAGACCATGGGACAATTGTGAATTTCAGGCTTGTAACTGTTTTCTTTATTTGTGCACTGTTATGCGGCCTTGCATTGTCTTGATGCAAAGTTTTTCTTTCAGGTCTGATTCTGCTGATGTGTTGCTTAAGTGCTTATGAGGTTTCACAATACCTTTCGTAATTCACCGTTCCTTTAGCGGGAAATTATCAGTAAATCACACCCCTTTCCTATGAATTTCAACTGGCAAGCAACCTTCTAGTATGAAAAACTCTATTACTGAACACTGCTTTATATATAACATGGATGTAGCACTCATTACTAATGAGCACTACTGCTTAAGAGCTTTGAACGCTGAGCTGAAAACAAGCTCATTTACTCTGCACAATATCGGCTACCCAACGCATAAGCAAACTTTTTTTCCCACTTCCAGAGATGCAACGTGGTAGGAGACCTTACTTATGAAACAGCCCTTGTACATACGCACATTCGTACACATGCACACAAAACTGATCATATGTGCGTTTGATAAATGAGATGCCTGGTTTTCTGGTCACTGCTTCTCCAAACATTGTCCTTGTATCACTATCAGATTTAACAGAAAAACTGAAGTTTTTTTTATTTTTTAACTGCAAGTAGTATGACATTATAATTACTATACACTCATACTATGAGCCAGCAATGTGCACTTTGAGTGCCAAGATGACCGTCATGTCGCCATGCAAGCAGATGAAGGGGACAGAAACCACTGGGGAGGCTGCTTTAGGACAGGGGGGGGGGGCTATGGTGATGGTGCTCCCAAAATCCAGGACAGCAATCATGGGGTAATATTGCAGGTGGACTGTGTAGGTGAAGTGTCTGGCTAATTTGTGTCACTGGATCCCATAGCTAACCCTAACCCTAACCCTAACCCCTAAATCTAACCCCTAACCCTAAATGTTAACCTTAAGCCTAACCCCTAACCCTAACTTTGGGCCCGTATTGGGGCTAGTGGGTAAGTGCTCATCCTACAGAGCAGGGCTGCTTCAGATCTCCTGTGGCTCCCCCAAATTGTCTTCCTCCAGGCCCGTTTTTGATGGTCTGCACGGTCTTGGTCTAGGACAAGGGTATTCAAATCATGGTTGTCAAGGTCAGAGCACTGCTGATTTTCCAGCCTTCCCTTGCCCGTGAAGCTGGACATGAAGCTACTATGGCCAATCACAATCAGCAATTATTAAACTAACTACCTGGGAGAACTGAAAATAAAGCCTGGATTTGGAATTGAGGTTCAGATTTGAAGAGCTCTGGTCTAGGACCTCAGATGTTGCAACTGGGTTTAAAGCATCTGCTGAGCACTTTCCATATGTCCTGGAGGAGGGAGTGCAGTAAATAATTCAGGGCTGCAACCTACTGTGGAATGTGGGACTTGGGTTGGAGCCAGTGCTGGGCCAGCAGGTACCGTTTGCCACATCTGGTGGTGGGTAGACTGATCAGGGGAGTATCTCTAACCAGAGGTGTGACCAGAGTGTCATTTGGCTTATTTGGGGGGGCAAAAAAACTGCAAAATGGGTGGAAAAATATTTTTAATCAATCTATTGTATCCATATCTGTAAGTGTGAACTGATAATAATAATAATAATAATAATAATAATAATAATAATAATAATAATAATAATAAATAGTGGTTCCTGGTTACTCTCACGTCCTGTCTCAGTCACAGCAACAGGAGACAGACCTAATTTCAAAAATACCAATCACATTTCACAAAAAAATGTAACTGACAACATAATAGATGATATAGGGATGAACAGCATAAAAATAATGTGTTTTTGGAACATTGAAGCATGTAAATCTATTCTATTAGGCCAGAAAAGTAAAATTATAAACTGTGAAAATGAGCATAGTAGGCATTCTTTAAAAAATAAATTTAATTCAAGTGGTATCCCACTAAAATGCGTGTGAATGAAAGACAGAGTGTAAGTGGGAATGACTGGTGAAAGGGGGAGAGTAGGGGTGGGATATATGACCTAAAATTATTATCACAGTATTTTTCACTTTTTGCACGGTAACGGTATTAAAACTTTTTCCAAGTTTTAGGAGTAGCAGCATATCGTGTCTCTTTCCATAAATAAAAAAAATAAATCATGATATATTAAGTACACTTTAATTGGATTTACAGTTGGGTATATGCTGTCTTATTCGAAAAGATAGTTATAAAAAGTGATATAGCTAATGTTTTCTCATTTGTTTTATAATTGTCGGAGTAACAATGCAAACAGAAGGACAAACCCCTTCAGCGGAAAACAGTGCATTTTAATTATCATTTCAAATAAAATGCCGGTTGCCAACTTTGGTCAGCTGACTGGAGTGACATTTTCAACTAGAGACAAGTCTACACACATTTACATGTATGTAACAGCTTTATTACCTCGTAAATAGTTTTATGACTTCTAAAGCACCCAGTGCTTTTGATGGAGCTAATTTTAGCTTTACAATGGAATAATATATATTTGCCAAAAGATTTTTTGCATGAGCGTGTGAGTCTGAAAGCATGTCACGCCAACCCTGAAAATGGACATTTTTTATTTTGTTTCACCAGAGTTGATTTGTACAAAAAAAAATAACATTACTTTATACAGCTGTTAAAAACATAAACTTTGACAAATATGAAATCACCAATAAACTGTCTATAGGCCTGTCGAGATCTTGTGATGGAGGACGTACATTTGCAGTCCCCGACGTGGATGCAAAGGTGCTCTGCTCCGTGTTGGTAGCAGCAGTGCTGGGCTCAACAGTGGATTCAGAAAAATGCGCTGCGGCAGGCGTTTGTGCTATTTAATGAGCCACCTATGCATTGCTTTTGTTTGTGTTACCTAACCAGTTAATAAAACTGTTTCTATCACAATGATTGTGTACCTTTTTACAAGACAACTGCAGTAACTAGACTAGCGATTTAACTAGCTAGCAGCCAATCCAGTAACTAGCAGGCAAGCACAAGCAGCCTGCTGTAACTGCTGGACTTAGCTGACGATTAACGTGATCTTTAACAAATCAAGTAAATGCTCAGATGAAATGTGCAAACTCAACTGAATCTGCAGGACTATTAGAAAATGTATAAGAACTAGAGAATGAGGAAGAATCAAAGTTATGAGCTGTTTTAATTTGATTGAAGAAGGCTGCCAACAGGTTCAAACTTTACTGCATGGGCATGCAGTGAACTGTGCGTGGTGCAAATGGTGCTTTCCTAGTTGAGTGGAGGAGGCACTAACTGACACGCCCCTACTCAAACGGGCCAATTGGAAAGCAGTGCAGTTCTGATGATTGTTCTCTAACCTAAAGGAGAAGAGTAAGGTGGGAAAATGCAGATAGATAAACTTTGCAGATAGATGGCTTTTATTATTCCACCTGAGTCTTGAGGGGCTCTGTGGGAATATAAGACATTACTGGAGTAGTGATGTAACCGGCTCTTCGAAGTGAACAATCGGAGCCTGCCTGGGGGCTGGACCTGCTCTGTGTTTTTTCCCCTCTAATTGTTTCTGTTCAAGCCGCATGTGATTGGTCAGCTACATGATGTGTGGTGGAGTCTGTGTATGTGCACTGAGCAGGAGGGGGAGAAGCGGGGGTTACGGACACAGCACACACGCTCGGAGAGAGAGAGAGAGCTCATCAACAGCGGTAAGCTAAATGTATTATTTTTTCTCCAGTTTACATTGGACGAAGAGAGCAGGACAAGCCCTAGACTGCTGAAATATGCCGCAGTTCAGGTATCCTACTGTATCAACCATCCCGGACTATTCCCTCTTCCAGGCAAAACCCCACAGTTCAGTGGCAGCATCTCCAGGTGCCTGCATTCTCCACCACTGTCACCAGCAATAAGGCTCCGGAGATAGAGATGCAGGAATATCCCTCATCAGGGAAAGTTATAGGAGGGAAGAGGGGAGGTGTGTGGCTCAAGGCCTGAGCCTCAGCAGAATAACCACACAGCCATGGGCCCTTGAGCAAAGCCTTTAACCCCCAGCTCCACAGGCACTGTAGGTGGCTGCTGTCATCTGTATGTGTCAAGGACATCAGCATGGGGTTGGCAAAAAGAGAATTTCCCCACAGGGATCAATAAAGTATCACTCATTAATTTCAGTAGCACAAAGACAGAAAACAATAGATACCTGCCCTCTTTTCAGGGCTTCTCTTCTCTTCCCTTCACCCGGGCTTCTCTGCATGGGCTTTAGGCTTCAGCAAAGGGGACTGAATGGGGCAATCGAGAGCTGCCAGCTGTGCCCTGTTGTCACCCCACTGTCATGATCAGGATGCCAACCTTCAAAACAGTTCCTGTCTGGTTGAAGATACACATCACATGCTTTGCCCTTCCAAGCAGTTTTTGTATGTATAATACTGTTGTAGCGTCGGTGAAATGGCTCCACTATGTGGAGCCTATTAACATGCCCGGCATGCTTGCGAGCTATGTACAGTACATAGCTCTGTTTGTTTTCCGTGTTGTAAATACTTGGGCTGTGTCTTTGGTTCATGTAAGTGTGTTTACCTGTGTGTGCCCCAATCTGTGCCAGTTACTCACGTGTTTCTGTGGTCTCTGTAAGTAGTTATCATCTGTGTACTGTACAGTCCAGCTTCAGACCTTGTGTTTCTCAGTTTTATGCAATAGGAGTGTGGTTGATATTTCTGTGCAGCGCCTTTATGGGCTACAAAAAAAGCTGCTTTGTTCGGAAACTGTCATTTTTAGTTTTGTTTCTGCCGCTGCCATGCTTCAGTTTGCTAAATGCCACAATGGAATAATGAAAAAATATATTTATATTTTACTGCTGAACTGGGGCACATGTTCCAAAAGCTCCCATTACCAACTTAGATTCAATTGTGTGGTTCTAAATGCGTAAGTCGCTAATGTAATTAGCAACTATGCTTTTGGGAAACATACCCCAGTCCATTGCATCATTTATGTGAATTACACAAAAATTTTTACAGCAAAAGTTTATATTTTAAATAAACATTATTTTCAACAAATACAATCAATACTATTTTAAGCTATCTTACAACATGTATTTTAAGTTAAATAAAACGATTGCTTGTAAAACAATCTCAAAAATTTATTGAAAAACTAGAACAACCTAGTTATCAACAGTTTGCATATTTTTATAGACAAGATTTTACAGTAGTGATCAAAATTAGAAAACAAGTGACATTTTGCAATTTACAAAGTCACTACTTACCCGAATTTGCAGTTACCCATGAATAGAAGCAATGCATGTTTCACCGCATATCCTCAGTGAAAACTCTCTCACATCACAAAATAAAAGGTTGCAGCTCCTCAATCAGTGTAATCAAAACCCAGGCATGTGCTCTTGTTTATGGGAGTTTTCCCCAGTGTAAGGGGTATGAAATAGTGGAAAAGGAAATGGGGAAACAAAGTACTATTATTATTATCTTTTTTTTTTGTATAGTCTTTATTTCTTTACACGCCACTCCCATAGAAATAAACTGGAGCTGGTTTGGATAAGATGTGAGCTCTTGTTTCTCTCCTCATCGTTTCCCAGTATTTCTTCCGGGTTCACAGTGTCACCAGGCCTGTGCACCGAGTGTTGCCGGTTCAGAATCCCCTAGACCTGAGGCCGGTAACATTTTGGGGGCTCGTCCGGGATCGCGGCGCGACCTTGTGGGGACAGCAGGGATTGCGACGACCAGAACGAGTGTTCATCATCCCTGGAGGGCTGCAGCTTGGAGCATCATCCAGAGGGAGGAGCGCGTTCGGGCGTGATGGCACAGAGGTTAGTCAGAGAATGGAGCAGACTTTGCCTGGATGGGGCCTCGCAGGGCGGCACGTCAGCTGCTGGGGCTGGGGCCTTGCAGGGTGGGCACCATGGGGACTGGCTCCTCGGGAGTGGGCACCACGGGGACTGGCTCCTCAGGAGGCAGCGCGTTAGCCGCCGGGTCGGGACCCTCCGAGGGTGCCACATTGGGCGCCAGAACGGGAACCTCGGGTGCGGGGACCTCAGGTGCCGGAATGGGAACCTCGGGGGCGAGAACCTCCAGAGGCAGTGCAGGAGCCATCGGGCCAGGAACCACGGAGGGCACTGCAGCGGCCACCGGGTCAAGAACCTTGGGCGGCGGTGCAGCAGGAACAATGGGCACAGGTAGAACCTTGGGGGGCGGCGCTGCAGGAACCTCGGGCGGTGGCACAGGAACCTCCGGGGGCGCAGCCAGAACGGGTGGTGCAGGAACATCAGGGGGCTGAGCAGGAACTGGAACCACAGGGGATGAAGCAGGAACTGGAACCATGGAGGGCAAAGCAGGAACTGGAACCATGGGGGGCGGCGCGTCGGCCACCGGGACAGGAACCTTGGAGGGCGGCGTGTTGACTGCCGGGACGGGAACCGGAACCTCAAAGGGCGGTGCTGGAGCCACGGGACAGGAACCACAGGGGCAGGAACTGCGGCTCGGGGGAGGCGGGCACGGCATCTCCTGCTGAGGAAGCCTGCTCCATCCTCAAGTGGAGCAGCCTACTCAGTATCTCCTCCACCTTCTCCAGCTCATGGGGTGGGGACGCTGGAGTGACAGCAGCAAACTCCCTCTGCAGGAGCATGGCAGCCCCTGAAGAGGCTTGCACTACGGGTTCCGCCACTACCTGCCAGTAAAGGCCCTGGAGGGTAAAAAACCGTCAGGCCAGGGTCTAAGGTGTAGCCAACGGCGAAGCTGCAGGCAAATGAGCCTCGGGCGCAGGAACCATGGGGGACAGAGCCAGGGTTTGCACCTTGGTAGCAGGCGCTGTCCCTTTAAGGATCATGGGGACCTGCAGGATGGCATCCCCTGGCACCTATCCGTATACCTCGAAAGGCGATGGTGACGTCTGGCAGACGAGCGTCGGGCAGCTGCAGGGACGCAGTGGCGATGTGGGGTTTGTGCTTCCGCTTAGGTGAAGTGGCGGGCGGCTGAAGTAAAGTGGCGGCGGTGATTTCAGGCGCGAACACTGCTGGATTGAGGATCGGGAGGGGCTCCTCCCGACACGCAGCAGGGCAGGCAGCGGAGACCGAGATGACCCTTAGGAAGAGCTCCGGCATCTCCTGTCTTCGGTTCTTCCTCTTTGTCTTTTTCCTTGCTGTCCGGTAGTACATCGCAGCCTTCAGGTGTCAATCGCCAGTCGGCATCCCCCCAGTACAGGCGAGGATCACAGAACACATAGTTCTCCGAGATCAGCCTCGGGACACAGGCCATCTCGTCGTCTGGCAGGCGTGTTGGCGGATTGCCAGGCTTTTCTTTCACGAGTCCGGTCATTCTGTCGCGGCTGTATGCTTGGGCGTGGAGCGGGGAAGCAGGACAGAAGCGGTAGTATGGTAATCGTGGGATTTATTATGGAAAAACAAACGAGGCAACACTACAGATGGACGTTAGACTTCAATGACCGGACTGGGGAAAACATATTTAACGCAGACTTAAATGCTTTGAGCTAATGACAGCAATAGGAAACAGCTGATAAACACGGGGAATCCACACAAGGTTAACGAGGGGGGCGTGGCACACGGAAGGAGCGGACGATCAGGGCAGGACATTCATAATGCATTCATAGAAAATTAATAAGCAGCATGCAAGTACACCTTAACATCATAACATCCCTTAATTTAACAGCTTTAATATACATTAATAACAAACATTACATGAATATACAATTATTATAATGTTTGTTATTATTATATAATGTTTGTTATTAATGTATATTACAGCTGTCAAGGGATGTTAGGATGTAAAGGTATACATACATGATGTTTATGAATGTTTTATGAATACTTAATGAATACATTATGAAGGTGTACTGAACGTTTTAGGAATGCAATATAAAAGCATTATGAAGGTTCAGTTAATGTAAAGCGTTACCAAATGATTCTATGACAAAAACTCGCTGAGCTTTTTAAACGGTCTGGACCGACGAGTCCAGAAGGCTAATGCTAACGGTGAGCTGACTATGGTTACCACTGCTGTGTGTGGTGCTGATCAGCCCATGGTGTGGAGTGACTGGGTTGGAGCCGGCTGTCACATCACCTCTGCAACTGTACTCAGCATTGACCATCAGTTACAGAATGGTAGATCCGTAGTGTGTGTGTGAAATTTTTGGGGTATTTGAGAAATTTAAACATTCAATACCCAAGAAGGTTCATCTATAACAGGCTGATATAAAGCATATAAGACTTTCAGTTGTACACGAATGCTTATCAGTCTGCTTTATCTGAATACAAATGAAGAAAAAATAAACAAGTCATCATCCACCCTTCCATCCATCCTGTGTCACAGGGACTCAGTAAACTGTATTCAAATAACCAACAAAAAAAAACTACACATGCATAGTGTGAGGATGGGGTCTGAACCCTCACCACAGCCTCACCACCCTCACCCAGTCTGCTTCACCTGAATACTGGATGCTGCGGTTGATTAAGCGTTATAGTGGCTACTTCGACCTGCGTGATCCGGTACCTCATTGTGAAGTATGAGTCCTCAGTTGGAACTAGCCGATCATTTACTCTCCCTGCTTCATGGATCTGCCTGAATAACCTTCCCATTTTTCAGCCCTCTAATTGTGCGATCCTGTTCTTCTCTTGGAGTGAGTGTGTGTATCACTTTCCTGGTGTCTGCATGTATGATTTCCTTACCCTTCACCCCCACAATAGATCTACTGGCCTTTTGAGCCTTGCTACTGTACCTGACTATGACTCCTGCCTTTTGCCATTAAAATCTGGTTGCTCTGCATTTGGATTCTTGTCTCCCAAGTGCTGTTGTTACACATAGGACATTCATTGACAAGAAAATAGTCTGGATCTGAAAATGATTTATTTCAGGCAACTATATGAACTAGATATTTCTTAGGAATTGAATGGTAAAAGCATGTGCAAACTTGATTTTTACATTATAACAAAAAGCAATAGCATTTGCAGATGAGCTACAACTTTGTTATGTCTTTAGAATTATGTCAGTGGCTCTTTTTGCCCTGAATGACAACCTCATATGGTCATTCAGTGGGCAGAGCTATAGTCTCACATCTGTGTTTGGCTCCCATGCTTAGTCTTTGTGTGCAGTATTTGTGTTCTAGATTCTTGGAACAATAGTCCTATTCATCACTCGTGAATAAAAAAAACCAGAATGACACAATGTAAGGTCCAGCATTTGATTTTGCTTTATTTTTTTGGCTGGCTCTCTCATTTGGTTAAAGAACTGGAGGTGGCGGAGGAAGTGGAGCTCACCACCTTTCCGTCCACCACCTCCTCCACAACTGTCACCACCTTGCGTGTTGTGGTGGTTGATGAGCTGAAAAATAAAGAAATATGATCATGAGTTCACATTGTCCCAGTTAAGGATAAGCAATTATGGCAGATAGGTACATTATAGAAGTTTATAATATGTATAATTGAAATAATTAAAAAGTAATTTATTAAAAAATATTCTGTGAAATTATATTCCATTGGGTATGATTCTCTGTGATATTCATTAAGATTCACTGTACGTTCCTTTGGACAAAAGTGCAAAGAAACTTACCTGCTTGTGGCCTCTCCATCCAGCAGCCTTCTGTATTCTGCTATCTCCATCTCCAGGCGTGTCTTGATGTCCAGCAGCGCATTGTACTCCTGCCGTTGACGTTCCAAGTCAGCACGGAGCTGCATCAGCTGCTCCTCCAGGCTGGTTACTTGCATCTGGAAGCCAGCAAGCTGCCTACCGTACCGGGCTTCAGTTTCTGCCAGTGTGCCTTCCAGGGATGCTTTCTAAGAGCAGGAGTTACAACACAGAGTGTTAAAGAGAGTGTCTGAGCAGGAGCAAGATGCAGAGCAGAGCAACAGTGCTAGTGGACTTCGTAGAGTGTGACACGCATCCTTACCATGCTTAACTGGGACTGGAGCTCAATTTCAAGACTTTGCAGGGTGCGCTTGACTTCCTTGATTTCACTTTGCGATTGATGCAGAACTTCTGTGCTGGAGGCAACTTCTTTGTTCAGCGTCTCTGTCTGTTGAGTGAATCCAAAAAGCATGACATTTTGAATGTGACTCTTCAAACCACTAATAATAATAATAATAATGACAATAATAGTTTTACCTTAGCATGGAACCAAGATTCCAGTTCTCTTTGGTTCTTGGCTGCCATCACCTCATACTGCTCACGGATTTCTGCCATAACTTTGCTGAGGTCTTCTTGTGGTGCAGCATCCACCTCCACATGCACCTGACCACTCATCTGAGTCCTCAAGGCCAGGAGCTCCTGCAATCACACGTAAAACGGCCTGTTCACTATCTTAGTAGTAACACTCATCTACTTTGTGCTTTTGTGGAAGTCGCAAAAGGCTGTTTATCATCTTAGAGAAATTAAACATTTCAGGGCCAATTCACTGTTCATTTTTCAAATAGCTGTGAACTGTATTAAAATGTAATTTGTAAATCTATAAATAGCATGCCGATCTTTGAAATTTAGCTTAATAATATTAAATAAATAAAAATTTTAATTGATTTTTTAAAATATCTTGGAAAAAATACATGTATAGTTTTTTTCCTGCCTCTTTATGTATTTGCTCATTCTGTTTGGACTCACCTCCTCGTGGTTCTTCTTAAGGAAGATAAGTTCTTCCTTCAGCCCCTCGATCTGCATCTCAAGGTCTGATCTGCTCAATGTCAGCTCATCTAGGACTCTCTTAAGACCAGCAATGTCTGCTTCCACAGACTGCCTCATGGCCAGCTCATTCTCATACCTGAGTATCAGATAAGTCAAATGTAAAAAGCATGCATGTATAAAATCTTTAATAATTAGTACATTACTCTTTTCTAAAATCATAATGCAGCTGCTGTTTTTGTTAAAATGAAACTCACTTCATTCTGAAGTCATCGGCAGCCAGCTTGGCATTGTCAACGCTGAGATAAATGCCTCCATTGACTCGAGTGGCATCCTGGATCTTAAACAAAAGACACGGCAAAATTATGCTAAAGCAGTACAAAAAAAAAACACTTCACTGTTCAATTATCACTATTGTGTAGTTACGTCCAAACTGCTATTGTTCTTTAGAACATGGTTTACCTTAGTCTGCAGATCTTTTATGGTGGCCTCGTAGGCAGAGGTGTCCCGAGCAGAGGGAGTGGTCTTGCTCTCCAAAAACTGGCGGATCTTCAGCTCAAGGTCAGCATTGGCCTTCTCCAGTGAGCGCACCTTGTCCAGGTAAGTAGCCAGACGGTCATTCAGGTTCTGCATGGTGGCCTTCTCGTTGACGGACACATTCATGCCATCTCCCAGATTGAAGCCACCTGCTCCTCCACCAGAGCTGAAGCCTCCAGAGCTGAAGCCTCCAGAGCTATAGCCCCCAGAGCCATAGCCTCCAGAACCAAAGCTTCCAGAGCTAGAGACGCTGGACATGAGCACCCCACCACCACCAGCACCAACGTGCACGCTGGGAGCTCGTTGGGCAAGGGACCTCATGCCCCCTACACTCATGGATGCCCGTGAGCTTCCCATGGAGGAACCCATGGAGGAACCCATCGAGGACCCAACTGAGGATCTGAAGCTGGAATGCATGGCGATGATGGTTTCAAGAATGGTGCTACTCTGCTCTGGATAGAGAGGAGTGGTTGTGCAGTGGACAGGCAGAGGTGCTGCTTTTAAACTGTAAATTCTGAGGAGGGGTTTCGGTTGGTGGGTGGGCTTGAGCTTAGACAAAAGGGACATTTCAGCCCATGGCCATCTATCAAAGAGGAAAGCTGCAGGGCACTAAGCCTGTCATATGAAGAATGTAAAATCTCACACAAACAACGCCCTGCAAGTCTTTACCGGACCAGCTCTACCCCAAAGCTCTTCACTGTCTATTTTACAAAGGTTATCTGAAAAGAGATCAGAAGTGTCAGGCTCTATCAATCAACAAGCAGAGTGATTGCACAAGTTGTGCAATATGCTTTTAAAATGCTGAGAAAAATACACAAGATTCTTGAATAAAGTCACATACACACACAGACACACATTGTGGGATTGCATTATACTGTCATTCATGAGTGAAGTTTTGAATTTTATGTACAATTCTCCTTTGTTTTACAGTCAGGTGTCATTACTTTTAGGAACACCCTAAAAGAGAGGGTGTTGAATTTTCAAATCAATTAAATTTCGTCTTAACTGCACTCTTTTCTGAAATACATTGTGCACCTAACACATCTGTTTCTACTAATAATGAAGTTTTTTTGCAAAATACTTTTCTTTGTTTCGTGGTTCTCTTCAGTTCAAAAATGTATTTAAATCTGGAACATTCTAACTAGCAAGTCCAAAAAACTATTTCACTGGTTCAAAATTATTTGCATTTGTAAACTCAGTCAATCAAAAGTGAAAAGCAAAATGACTGCCCCACTGGGAATGTGGAAAATATAAAAAAAGTATTGAAAAATATCTGTCATGAAAGGATATAATTTGGATACCTACAGTATTCCTTCAGTATTGTTTAATACGTAAAGCAAGTTGGTGGTCTCAAAGACAGCATATAAAGTAAATAATTCTATTCATTCATTATCAAAGAGTAACCAAAATTTTTACTATTAAAAATACTTCAAATATTTAGCTGACAATTGTCACGCTTAACATTTCTTGCTTAATTATCTGGGTATATGACAACAAATTAACTTCAGAATATTTTACTTATTAACAAAAAAAATGAAAATAATGCAACATTTTAATAAAACCAGGCTGATCTATGTAGTTAATGTCTACTTTTGAGCCAGCTTTACAACATGTAGCATACCTTCAAGTTATATACACAGAGACTGCACAGTGCTTAGAAAGACAATAATTAAATATTTACAATTGCCTGTAGTCAAAATTATTTACAGAGAGATCTTCCAAGTATAGTTAACAAGTGCAGTGTGGTTATCAACTGAATTATTCCCAGTATGGAAATTTCAATATATGCTCCTGATTCCTTGGCAACTTTGCACAAACAAATTTGTTTGCATAAGTCTGTTTGCTTCAAACAGGAGGGACTTCGTTCCACCGCAGTTACCTCATTGACAGTCTGTCAAGGTTTGTTTTTCTTGTAACTTGCTACTCCAAACATTGTCCTTCTATCACCATAGAAATGATGAGAAAAACTAAAATTTTCCATTTTTTAACTGTAAGCCATTGTATAAGAAATCATACTGGATATATATTTTTAGTAACATCACATTTCACTTGCTCCCTTTTTGTTTTGCAAGCTTTTTTTGTTTAATCATGCTTGAACCGCAATCGCAATCAAATATTAAAATTTCATTACTTTCCAAAAACATCTCATACAAACATCTTTAAGTTTGAAAACAGGTTATTTGCATACAAAAGTGATACAAAGCCATAGCTTTTTAATGTATTTGCAATATAACTAATGGTACCAAATTAAGTCTTCAAATTAAGTCTTCACAGTAAGACTACCCTTACAAAGGGTTTATGAATGGTTTAAAATCAGGTTATTAATTAGGTTGTTACACTTTGTAGATCATTAATAGACAATTATAAACATGTTGTAACAGTTGTTTATTATTCAGTTTGTACAATTTATAAATGGCAGAAGGGATCCTTATTGTGAAATGGTACCATTAGTTTTAACCTAAAATACGGATTTTCTGTGTTCAGTGATACAAAAAGACCCTTCTTTAATCATATATGAAGCATGAACGCTTTAGAATTCAAATGTAGCGTTGCATGTTTCAGGTGTTGTCCCACCAGGTGTTTCAGCTTCACAGCAAAAATATTCGCCACAAGCAAAAACAAGTAACCCCACACGCCCCTTTTTGATGGCTGCCAGTCCTTTGTGCTTCCAGCAAGAACAGAAAAAACTACATGTATTATTTAAAACCAGCAATGCATGTGGGATATTATAAATTTGGTGCCCGTGTTAAACTCCAGAACGGTTTAAATGAAATCATTTTATTTTTAACATTAAACTTAAAGTTGTGCTTCCAGTTCTTCCAGTGGCTGCTTACATTGAAAAGGGCATTTTTATTTGTAAAAAATATAACCCTAAGTTCCTTATTGTACCGATGGAGATTGTCTTCAAAGAAAGGTCTGCTTAAGTTTGATTAGAGTTTATTTGCAATTCAAAGGTAACACAAGATTATTCTGTTCTGGTTAAAAAAGGAGTGTGCATGAAAAAAGGGAGAGTCTCGAGTTTGTCAGAGAAGGCATGTATGGACAAGATATCCTTATGTCATAAACCACAGGCTGAGAGTTGCTGGACCCGATTAGCAAGAACTGCTCATTTTGAAAAAGTATGATTAATCATGTCCAAGAGGGAAAATTTGCAATTGCACTAAAATGTTTATAAAATTAGAGAAACAGAGAAAGACTTTTCATGTTGTCCTATACACTTATAAATGTTTATAGGTTTAAAACACTAAAACACTATATACAGTCAAAGTAAAAAGTATGTGAACCCTTTGGACTTATCTGGTTTTCTGCAGGAATTGGTCATAAAAAGTGATCTGATCTTCATCTAAAGTCACAGGTACTGATACACACAATGAGCTTAAGCCAATAATACACAAAAAATTCTACTCTTTCATGTCTTTATTATACAAACACAATCAACGTTCACAGTGGTGGCGGAAAAAGTAAGTGAACCTTTGGATTTTTTATTTTTTTTGCCACCCCCCCCCCCCTGCAGAGGGCTGCTTTATTTATTTATTTATTTATTAATTATTTTTTATATATATATATTTCCTCCACCACCACCCCTCTGCGGAGGACTGCTTTATTTTTATTTATTTGTTTGTTTTTTGGATTTAATAACTGGTTGACCCTCCTTTGGCAGCAATGGCCTCAACCAGGCGCTTCCTGTAACTGCAGGTCAGACCTGCACATCATGCAGGGGGAATTTCAGCCCATTCTTCCCTGCAGAACGGCCTTAACTCTTCCATATTCTTTGGTTGTCGTCTGTGTATGGCTCTCTGCAAGTCATTCCACAGCATCTCAATAGGACTGAGATCTGGGCTCTGACTGGGTCACTCCAAAGGCGGATTTTGTTCTTCTGAAACCATTGTGCTGTGGATTTGCTGCGATGTTTGGGGTCATTGTCCTGTTCTATCACCCAGCCTCTTCTGAGCTTCAATTGATGGACAGACACCTTCACATTATCCTGGATAATTTGTTGATAAACTTGGGAATTCATTTTCCGCTCAATGATGGCAAGCTGTCCAGGTCCTGACACAGCAAAGCAGGCCCAAATCACGATGTTCCCTTCACTGTATTTTACTGATGTTTTGATGTTGATATGCAGGTGCCCTTTTTACGGCAAATGAATTTCTGCTTGTTCCTCCCAAATAGTTCAATTTTGGTTTCATCACTCCAGAAAACATTTTCCCAGGACCACTGTGAAGAGTCCAAGTGCTCTACTGCAAACTTCAGGTATGCAGCAATGTTCTCTTTGACAGCAGTGGCTTCCTGCTTGGTGTCCTGCTATGGACTCCTTTCTTGTTCAGTGTGTTGCGTTTGTTGAATCATGAACAAATGATTCAACAATCATCTGACACAGACACACACACCTGTCAAAAGTACCATAGTCAAAGGATAATTCCATGTGATTTTATTGTAAAATATGGAAAATGGCAAAAATGAAAAATCCTTATTTTAGTAAGTCTATACTATACATAAATATTTATTAAAATGGCTATTATAATCAAGTTAAGGAAACTGCATTTTCTAATCACTCATCTACTGTACCAACTGATACTCTTGGCAGAATATATCATTAAAAAATTATCTTAGCAACATACCAGTTCATACAGTATATATAAAGCTGAAAATTGGGTAGAAAAGTAAACTCAAAATTACTTAACTTATTTTCTCTTTTTTAATATTTCAGCAGTAAGTGCTGATGTTTTTATACTACACCATAAATATAGTGCATTACAAATTGGAGACTTATAAAGCATTGAAGAGAACACTTAGAAACACAAGCAATTGGATTTACTGACTTTAAAACGGAATTTGTTGACAAAAGTTTACAAAAAAAAACGACAAATATGCAGGTTAATAACAAAACAGACATACATTGTAAGGATGTTGAGAAAGTAATCCTAAACAATTTAGCCTCAAGTGTTCTGACCTGAGTAGGCCACCAGTACTTGTCTCTGACAGGCTATAATTTTTCCTTAAGGCAGAGGGTACATTTTCCCCTGAAATGTCTGATCCTGCATGGTTTGACTATAAGGCATTTGTCTCAACAAGCCTCATGCATAGGATGGAGAATTAAATTCTTATAATGCGGATTCCAGAGATTTCAGAGGTGTTTCAAAGTTCAGAGGGGAAAAAACAGAATATCAGTATAAAATTATTGTGACTAATAACAAAGTAACAGGGCTGTTCTTGTTGCCCCAGTTCCCTGTTGAGCTTTTGGAACAGAACATTCTGTAAACCGGCATGGGAAGTGAGCAAATGGCTTGTGTTACAGGCGGGGGTGTCAAAGGGGCATGTGTACCCTAGCAGATTCAGGGGGCCCAACTCTTGATGGGAACGCCTGAATACATGAAATTATACATAGAATTATGGGGGGGGAAAGCTACGTGACATTTTGCATTTTGTCAAGGAGCCCAGAATTTCTAGGTACGCCCCTGGTTACACTGGCCAAAGTGGTGTAGCATTTCAAGATTCCACGGTGATTGGCACGAAGCACACACGACATCCAATCATATTCCATTATTCTCCAGTTGCTCAAGTGCAATCCCGCCCCACCCGCTTATAAGTATCCAGGTGGAAAGTCAGAGATATGTGCAAATAAAAAAAAAGAAATAACAAACTCATACATAATTCACTAGTTATTTGAGTAGCGTAAAGTACAGCAAAACAGATCAACAAGGGTAGGCCATCGTGGAATGCATGCAACAGAGTAGTGAGACTATTGTAAGCCTGAAAAATGCCATCTACATATTGGAAGCACAGATTTTCACTAGGAGGAAAGGTAAAATAGATGTCATTGTATTGCAGGATGTGACTGGCAATTGACAGGCTAACATGAAACATGTCATTGTGCATAAATATTTTACTCTGAAGCACAGTTTGCTGTTACCAATTGTATAATATCACCTTCTTGAAATTCTGCACATTTTGTGCAGTCTGGCACACCCCTATGAGTAATTCCAGCCCACACTGAAATGTTACCTCCACGGTGCCCTGGGAGTTGAGTCGTTGCACCCCCGGCAATAGCATTATGTCCACGCCTGGTTGTTTTTCCATAAACTAAATCCAACCTGGATGCAGCAAGATATTCACTGCAATGAAAGGCTTTATATTCAATACTGTTCAGAATATGAGAAAAAAACTATATATTCTTTTATACATTTGTTATTCAAGACAATGAACATAATTTGAACCTACTGTCCCGGAACATGCTTTGTACTAGGGTTATTTCTCGAAAATAAAGCTCTTTGTAATGGTTTCATTGAAACATGAGCATTTTTCAGGGTTGAAGCAATTGATGTACTGATAATTCATAAGTCAAATCATCCTCTTCGATTCTGTGCTAAATTTACTCATATATTTATGTTTACATGCAGTACATTACCGGTTCCCAGTCCTGGGAGCGTGGCGAGTATTGCATGAAATGCTGAGAATTTTGAGTGGGGTCTGTGAATTTCAAGGAATATTTGGATACATCAGAAACACGCCTTTTATGCGACCCCTGTCGATCGTGTGTTTTTATCGCATGAGAAAAGAAATTGAAACAGTTACACTTATCAAATATTAAATCTCTCCAGTCGATCGATCTGCCTCCTGTGGCCCGCCCCTCCCCCTCCCTCCCGATTGACAGGTTTAAAAGTCCATGATTTTTTTTTGCACAAACAAATCGGTCCGTAGTCAACAAAAGGTTGGGATCGAACCATTACAGTACATCAATCCACCTTCCTGCTGCTTGAAAAGGAAACAGCACATTTAACCAAGCACCTTTTTGTCAAGCATTCTGCATTATCCATCTAATTGCTGAATTCAGTCTTTACGTATCACTTACTGTACATGAAGATCGGGATCCCACGCTTACAAGCTATAAATGCCCTAACATCCTATGAACTTTCGAAGAATACTTAAGGTAGATTTGTGACATCTGATTTAAGCAAGTCAATCAAACCTACTTTAAAAGAGAATGCTTGTCAGTGACAGCTCCATAGTCACATGATGTAATGAACCCAGAATTTAACCTGTCGCAACAGAACGATTTGCTCAATAGCCTATTAAGAGTAAAAACTGCAACGCACAACCAGATACAAAAGATCAATTCATTTATTTCATTAAACATCTAAAAGTCCAGACATGCTGCACAACACCAACTTTCAGGGCGGTAGAAGTCCTGGGCAGTGCACAACGCTCGTATGAGTTTTACACAAAAATGATTGGTTCAGAGAGATAACCAATCAGATTGTAGAGGAGGTGGGTCCAAGACATCTGACTAAATGTTTCACTTTTGATTGGTTAAAGGTAGAAGGAAGTCAGGAAAAAAAAAAAACCACTACAAACAAAAGTGTGATCTGTAAAGACAACACGTACAGTACCAGCATTACAAAGCTACACCACCTCGCCCGCCCTCTCCAATACTACAGCAGCACGGTCGCAGGCAGGGACGCTGTAAAGGGGGCGCTAAAAAATTTGAAACATAAAATTATACCATTTATATAATTATTATTATATATACATTTTATCATTTACATGCATTGAAGTCAATTAAATTTAAATTTGCAGGCTTTCTATTTACAAAAAAAAAATACCTTTAAAATTTGTTTTCTACATTTTTGGTATAAAGAAGAAACTCGGACATCCTCTGTACCCCATGTCTTTTAGCTGTAATTATTCAGCCCTGCCTTCTCCTGATTAGCCTACAGTACGTACTAAAGCCCTGCGCGGGACTATTTTTTTAATCCCGCTCCCGCCCACTCCCGCTGAATTTCTGACCATTACCGCCCACTCCCGCTGAATTTCTGACGATTCCCGCCCAATCCCGCCCGCTGTCTCTGTCACTCCCGCCCGCTCCCGCCCACGACAATCTAAAACCCGCCCAATCCCGTGAGATTTATCCCGCGGGACCCGCTCCCAATGCAGGGCTCTACCTGGGAGTACAGCAATGGGGCAGGTGTGTCGCCTCAATCCTGAAGTGTCAGATTTGTGCCCGTTGTGCACTATCGCTTTGCCGCACTTCACACAACACACAAAGTTCAACTCTTTACCCTCTTTGTTTGTTACAATTTTAAAGTTTTTCCATATCTCCGATTTCCCCAATTTTAGTTTTGTTTTATATTCTCCCTTTGCAATTTTATTAACAACATCAGCTGCATCCTCCATCCTGCTAAGTTAACAATTTTGGGACCCGCTGTCTATTTTTATACCGCCCGCTATCTCTGTCACTCCCGCCCGCTCCCGCCCACGACAATCTAAAACCCGGCCAATCCCGTGAGATTTGCGTTGGGTCCCGCGGGATCCCGCTCCCAACGCAGGGCTCTAGTACGTACCTTTGGAGGGGTCAGTATGAGTTTCAGCTCCTGCATAAAATGCCGACATAAAAATTTGGCTATAAGAAAAAAATTGTCTACACAAATGTGACAGAGAATTGAACAAGCCTGACATGGTCTGCCCGATTTAGAACCCCCCGAATATAAAAACAAATAAGTATGCACATGTGAAACATTATGCATCGGGAATTCTTCCGTGGCCACCCCATTCTGAAATTCCTAAGGCAGGGACCCGCTGTTCGTTTTGCCCAAGGTGACATTTTGTCAGGGGGCTCAGAATCAATAGCTCTGCCCCTAGTCACAGGACTAACACAGACACAAAAAAAAATCAAGTTTAAAAGCACTCTCAATTTAAGCACGTTGTTTCATAGGATTTTATTAGGACCTAAGCCCTATAGGCAACAATAAAAGAGCGAGCGAAAATATCATGCAAAATACTTCTGATTACATTCCTTGACACTACAGTTATTTCTACTAGTTTTAATATTTCATTACTTTTCTTGTGAAATAGATGCGAGCTAGCTAGTAGGCAGCCAGATGCCCTGTACTTCTGCAATGTTTTTCATATAATTCAGGGATCGGCAACCTGCGGCTCGCGAGCTTCGAGTGGCTCTTTGAGCTCGAGGCTGCGGCGCTTCTCGGAACGATAGACGCATTCGCATTTTTATGTCTTAACATATCATGAGAATACTTTCGTAAATATAAATAATTTATTTATGGGTTAATATTATTATTTTTCATTTAGATATTTCTTTAGTTATATTTGAATGAAGTGGTCCGTCGCGTGCTTCTGTGATGTTTTAACTGCATAATCTTCCTTAAAGTCATTCTCTATGACGAGAGAGCTCCGGTGAAGTGGTATGCTTTCCGGAGTTTCCTTCAGTGTCCGAGATGTAGGCTTCAAATCTATTGAGATTCCTAATTCTTTCATATACTTTTCGTAGTAAATCGTCACCACGCCTTCCCAAAAATTCTTATATTTTCTCCGATTTACATATTATAGGCAGCTGAGTTCGGGGTGGTGAGGACATTTTGCACCGCTCGGTCAGCACAGGTACAAGTAGTGAAGTGGAGAGTGAAGGGCAGACAACTGCAGAGTCAAACGAACTTTACTCAGAAAGAAGGGGTGAGGGTGACGACTATCGCTACCTGATCAGTGTTATACTGTTAGTCGCCTTTGTGCTGTTACGCGTCCGAGTGATCTAAAACTGAGAGCCCCCCTCCCCGCCACGAAATTGTTTTTCTTTATTTTTTGTACTTGAAGTTTTGTTTTTGTGTTAAATACATATATACATATTTCGCTTTTAAAAATCGTATCTCAAACCCTGTTCTCTATCCATTGAGACTCTGTAAATCTTGTCATACATATAGGATGAACTCGCTCTTTGCTTTAAAAAAAAGGCTGCCACCCTCATATAAATGAATTGAAAATTTGGGGGAGTCACAACCTTGTTCCTCTCCTCACCCCTCCATCTGCCCCACAAGCAATCAGACCCTTGCAACACCAAATTGGCAATTTCTCTAAAATCCATCACAGAATATTACTAGACTCTAGTCTTCTTGCGTATCCCCCTACAGCTATCATTACTCTTGTCTTTATCTTTTTGTGGATAGTATTTTTCTTGGACTCCCTACACTGTGCCCAGTTGCCTCTGCAATGTTGGTTTATTTTGCTAGAGTATTAACATATTTTTAAACGTTTATCAAACAAAATTCATAAATGAACAAAAACGAATGGTTATTCTAAAAGCAGTCAGCAGGGGGCATTGTACAACTACAAATACAGGTCTGTATTTGTTGCATAAATCAAAATGCCTTATTGATTGGAATTCATTATTGTGTATTATAAACTGCTTATTATTTGACACCGAGCAAAACAAAAAAAACCTGTAGGTTAACTAAAATTTGAATAAGATAAATAGTAATTAATTATATGTTCCTTTTCTGAACAGAATCCAGATTTTTGTGATACTGAAAGTTCACATTTTTTGGAATGCATGTTTGACAATGCCTTGTCTGTAGAACCACTGTATCCTTACTATTTACTTTTCATTTCCGAATTAAAAAAGTGAGAGTCAGACTGCAGGATTCAACTTTATTGTGTTAAGTTCAAGGCTTGGGTTACATGTTCTTTATTTTCTTGGCTGGTTCCCTCATTTGGACACAGAAGTAGAAGAGCTGACCACCTTTCCATCCACCAGCTCCTCCACAACTGTCACCACCTTGCGTGTTGTGGTGGTTGTTGAGCTGCAAACCAAAGGAATATATTTGCCATTGTTATGGTATTACTGTTATTAATTATGGTGGAAATCTCATTTGCTAGCCTTTTTTTCTAGATAATGAGCTGTAATTTAAGATAAAAACAAAAATGTGTATGTTGCTTTGGGAAAAAAACTCTTACAGTATAAATGGTTAAAAATGAATGGAATGATAAACATATTTCCATGTACAACACTCACCCGCTTGCCGTGCCTCCATCCAGCAGCCTTCTGTATTCTGCGATCTCCATCTCCAGGCGTGTCTTGATGTCCAGCAGCATATTGTACTCCTGGCGCTGGCGTTCCAAGTCAGCACGGAGCATTGCTATCTGCTCCTCCAGGTTGGTTACTTGCATTTGGAAGCCAGCAAGCTGCCTAGAGTAGCGGGCCTCTGTTTCTGCGAGTGTGCCTTCCAGGGATGCTTTCTAAGAGCAGGAGTCACAATACAGAAGGCTATAGAAAATGCCAGAAAAGACGCAAGAAACGTAGCGGACTAGGGAACGTGGAGCAACTGCGTATTACAGAGTGTGGCACACAGGCTTACCATGCTTAACTGAGACTGCAGCTCAATTTCAAGGCCTTGCAGGGTGCGCTTGAGTTCAGTAATTGTTGATCTTGATGAGCTCAGATCATCTTTACTGGTGGCAACTTCTTTGTTCAGGCCCTCGATCTGTTAGAAAAAAAAAGTGATAAGCATATTGAGATAGAATAATGTACTTGAGAAAAAGGATAAACATATAGCGTTTGCATGATAAGATGGTCTGATTACTTGATGTGTCTTGCATGGATGATACACTGGCTTAGTGGGTAGCATTGTTGCCTCATACCTCCAAGACTTGCATGCTTTTGCATGTTTTTGCATGGAGTTCACATGCCGTGCCGTATACCAACCACTCATAGGTTTCCTTCCTCCCTAGTGCATGCTGTTAGGCTAATTGGTGGCTCTAAATTGCCCATACACTCTGTGTGTACAGTATGTGCATGTGTGTCCTGTGGTGGACTCGCATCCCATCCAAGATCTACCTTAGCTTTACCCTACCCTAGTTCCCTGTGCTACCTGTGATAGGTACCATGCCCCCCTCCTGTAACTCTCACCAGGGCAAGTGCGTTCATGTACAAATGTGTCCAAAGTCATGCCTTTACCTGAGATTGGAACCAAGCCTCCAAATCTCTGCGGTTCTTGGCTGCCAATCCCTCATACTGCTCACGGATTTCTTGCATAACTCTACTGAGGTCTTCTTGTGGTGCAGCATCCACCTCCACATGCACTTGACCAGTCATCTGAGTCCTCGAAGCTAGGAGCTCCTACAAGCACACGTAAAAAAAACCATTTCTTAATTGACATTGTACAAAACAACTTTTCTACATATTCTTGGTTTGGTATCCTGTTTATCAAAAAAATTCAATAAACCCAACTAAATATGAATATGAGTAAATATTAATAAATGTATATTCAATTTAAAACATTTTTTCATAATGATGTATTTCCTGTAAAATAAAGGTTGCCAATAGCAGCAGTACTCGGACTCACCTCCTCATGGTTCTTCTTAAGGAAGATAAGTTCTTCCTTCAGGCCCTCAATTTGCATCTCAAGGTCTGATCTGACCAGAGTCAGCTCATCCAAAACTTTCTTAAGACCAGCAATGTCTGCTTCCACAGATTGCCGCATAGCAAGCTCATTCTCATACCTGAGTGACAAGAATGTTGGCATTATTTTTTTATGCTAACAATCATCTGGACATTACACATTCTTTAATATCACAGTTCAAAGATTTCTATATTAAAAAACCTTTTCACAAAAATCTTACTTGATTCTGAAGTCATCGGCAGCTAGCTTGGCATTGTCAATGCTGAGATGAATGCCCCCATTCATTCGAGTGGCATCCAGGATCTGAATGAAAGGAGACAGAATAATGTTACCTTTTTTGGCAAGAAATTCAACTTTGTCTGTTCTAGTATTATCAAAAGTAACATTCCCAGTCATTTGAGAAAGTCACAGCTTGCCTAAGAAACAGTATATAACCCACTCTTCGGCTAGTTTTGGTTTAGTCATCACTGAAAAAGCACAGTTATAGGGTGAAAAAAAATTTACAGCAAAGGACATTAGTAAACCTGTAAGTTATATTTTCCTTTCAGGACACCACAGTAAGCTTGTGATGTTGGTATTATGAAGTATGGATTAAGTAACGGTGACTGACGGTTTACCTTTCCCAGAAGGTCTCGGATGATGGCGTCATAGGCAGAGGTGTCCCGAGTAGTGGGAGCAGTCTTGCTCTCCAAAAATTTGCGGATCTTCATCTCAAGTTCGGCATTGGCCTTCTCCAGGGAGCGCACCTTGTCCAGGTAGGAGGCAAGACGGTCATTGAGGTTCTGCATGGTGGCCTTCTCGTTGGTGGATACGCTTGTGGCATCTCCACCGCCGAATCCGCCGCCGAATCCCCCACCGAATCCCCCACCGAATCCGCCACCCATTCCGCCACCCATTCCGCCACCCATTCCGCCTCCCATTCCGCCTCCCATTCCTCCACCGAAGCCGTAGCCCCCAGAGCCAGAGGCGGTGGAGATGAGCACTCCACTACCCCCAGCACCAGCGTACATGCTGGGGGCTCGCACAGAGCTGATCCTGGAAGCCCCTCCACTCATGGACAGGCGTGAGCCTCCTGTGGGGAAACCTCGCAAGGATCCACTTGATTTGAAGCTTTGGGTGGAGACCATGGTGGCCATGTTGATGTTCTGGATCGTTGATACTCTGCCCTGGCTAGAGAGGAATGGCGGTACATTGGATGGGCAGCGGTGCTCCTTTTAAATTGTAAACCCTGAGGAGGGATTTGGTTTGGTGGGAGGTTCTTTTTGGACTTTACCATGGCAATCTACCAATAGTAGGACAGATCTAGGGCAGCAGGTCTGACCTGTGTGAAATAGAATAGCACATAGACAACGCCCTGCAAGTTTGAACTTGAACAAATTATAAAGAAAGCTGTTTAATGATTATTTCAAAAACATTATCTGAAAGGAAAACCCAGGCGTGCCTATCTGCCAACTGAGGCACAACCTAAGGCAGTCGTGTAACATATCCTTAAAAAAAACTGGATATTGTGCTGAAGGTAAAAGAAAGAGCGGAAAATATATGAACTTTTGGTAACATTTTATTTGAAGATCTTCAGCTTTAACTACTACTTTTGATTGTATGTTTATTTACTCATATATTGTGAAATGATTTGTAACAGTTTATTAATAGCTAAGGAGCAGACCATAAACTAAAGTGTTACCAAATTTATTAGAGATTAAGGGTAAACTTGAATAAAAAGTTTAAATTTGGGTAAATAATCTACTTAATACAGATAAACGTGCAAAAGTCTTAGGCTGTCAAAGAAAATGTTCAAGGCTGTTTATCTGTGTAGTAATTGTGTATTTGCTCAGAAGTAAAACACGATTTAGCTTCAAATCTTATGCGAATTAACAATAACACAAAAACTAAACAGAATTTCTCTCTTCTCCAAAAAGTTATAGATATCTTGTTGGATGGCTAGATAAACACCACTTTGGTTCCTAAACCTCTCTTCAGTGTCTCCCCAGCCATTCCATGTATTTGTTAAATATCACCACCATGCAGCTCAATGAATCACTTAATGTATTAATTCATTATATTCGTATAGCCATCTGAATAGCCAAACATGATATGCTAGTGGTCCTGTCAAAAACAATTATGATAATTTCTTTATACAAACATAAAGATCATTTAAACATAAATGTTGTAATTTTCTTAATACCCACTGCTTAATACACACACATATACACACACAGAATATATACATATATCAGATATTTGGTTATATAAATAAACTATGCATAAAATTATAAACACTACACTATTTAAGTAAGAAGGACAGGAATAAGTCATTTAAACCATTTATAAATTAACCGATTTAATTAAATGAATTCCCTCTTTGATTTTTCATGTGTAGTTATCAGTGTTGGTAGAAATGTTTTACAAAGTGACACATTACTATAAGTCTGATGCTTGTGGTAGTAACATGTCATGTAGGCCTAATTACTTTTTCAAATTAAATAATGCTGTACTAAGTACTGAAATTTAAATGGGATTATTACTCGTTACTTTTGTTTTGTTTTTTGCATGAAAATATTAATGGAAAAATGTAGCCTACTCCCCTAATTTCCTGTGTATGATCTAACGTCATTCGACATTATGGTGGCGTAATGAATGGGTCATATTAGGTACAGTGTTAGATAAAATTTACAGCAGTAACACTAAAATAATTTAACTACCCAGACAGCATACATGCATAGGCTCTATGTCTCAGTGATGCCTTAAAATCCTTCATAAAAGCATCTCAAAAAGGTAATTTGGTCACTGACACAACGTCACAGAGACATCGCTACCAAATATTGATTTGACATTCCCCGGGTGACTGCGTGATGTATTTCAACAGTAACACAAATGTTAACGAGATCACTATGCGATGTTTAGCCTACTGTTATTTTTTCCAATTAGGCTATATAACCCACAAAAGGGTTATACTTTATATATTTATATACTATAGAGTAGATTTATTCTGTTTTCCCCACATGTAGGCACAGTGTTTATAACCAGATGTAATATCCTGCCTTCATGCCCCTCTCAGTCTCCCCCTAGCATGGCCTTAATGAGTCACTCCTGTGGCTTGTTTTATTTTACAGTACCTCTTGTTTCAGCCCTTGTGTGGATCACTCCAGCTGCCTCTCGTTTGTTCCCTTATCAGTCCTGTATAAAAGTGCTTCTCAGGTCTGTTCTCCCCAGTTCTGTCATTGATCTCATTATGGGATTCTCTGTTTATACCAGTGACTTTTCCCAGTGCCAGTATCCCTGTTTTGACCCCTCTCAGTCAGTTTGTTTTGTTGTATTTAATAAAGTCCTTTTTTGTTTCCTCCCAATGCCTGCCCTTCATCTCCTTACCTCTCCCGATCGTGACACCATATACCTTACACACAATTTAAATGATTATAAGTTACACTTATTGTAAAAATTGACAACATGACAGAACCAGTAATAATAGGCCATCAGTTATGCTGAACTGATTAGAGCAATATTATTGAAAAAAAATGTGTTTGCTGAATCACACATTAGCTTATGTAATAACTTAAATATTAGGCCTAAATATTACTCCTATTAATTGTTAATAGGACTAAATAGAACACAATCATTTCCAATCTTAAACCAGCATCCCAGCAATATTTGGCGTCTGGGTATGTATGAATTAATAAGAGAACTGAACTAACACAAAAGTTACTTTCCTTATTAACTACAGTAATTACTTTTACGTGCAGTAATTGGTAAAGCAAATTAAATAACTTTTGAATAAAGTAACTATAGTATCTGTAATTAATTACAAATTTTCAGTAACTTTCACAAAACTTGTGGTCATTCCTTAAAAAAATTTTCTTCCAAAATGTTCTTATCACAAACTACTGATGAATGACTCATGCGAAAAGTAAATATTCAAAATGGATTATTTTAAAACAACAAAGGCTTCTCTAAGTAGTGAAATGATTTTTTGTTAATCTTATAATGCGTTAGATTGAATTTGAGGGCAAGTACAAACAAATTCCTGAGACAACAACATCCCCGGCTTAAAAGCAATCCTGTTACACATTGTATGACATCATTGTCTTTTGTTATGTCGGGTACAGACACCCAATAAATAAATAAACCAAAATGTAAGTTTTAATCTGAATGTTGGTCAAGTTTTTTATCTTCTGTATGGTGTTACATTTACACAAAGGCATGTTCTTGGTGTATCGTATCAGATTTGATGATTTCCAGAGTAGATAATATGAATGTGATATCAGCTGTGGAGATGTGAGACAAACAGTCTTCATGATATCAGCCATGGATGAAGGCGCGGTTTATTAATTGGGACAAGGCTGCTCAAACCCCTACATGCCAAAAAACACTATCAAAGTATCACATTTGCATTCAGCTAAGGTGTGACAGGTAAGATATTTGTTCAGTTTGCTCCTTTACACTTTACATTGTACAGATACACAACACAAATTCCAAAAGTGGAGAGGAAAATAAAGCCCAATACAAAATAAATAAAGCGATATGCCTTGTTAAGTAAATATCTGTATAGTTATCAAGAAATGCAGATGTTTATAAAACTGTAACAGATATATTCTATACATGTCATTGTGTTTTATTATAACATACAAATTTAGATATTTGCTTGACTATATCATTCATTTTTAAAGTAGTAAAACATATATTTTAATCTATAGGGCAATTATTGTGATTGGTTAAGACATACATAAAAAGTAGACATAAGAGAAAATCATATGAGAAAATCAAACAAAAAAAGCTATAGGACTTATTTTTTGTGCTTAGAATATACCTACTTTCATGTTTTCACTATTTATTTTGGAAAATTGGTCACTTTCTAGTTTGCAAGACTCTAGCCCCAACTATTCCGTCAAAGAAATGAAAAACAAAATAGTCAAAATTAGTCAACAAACTGTCTACTCAACTTGATTCATATGGGGAGTAAACAGTTTTACAAAATGGGTAAATTAAAAATTTCCAGAATGCCTTCAAGAAATGTTACGCAAACACACATAACTGTGTTATGAATGTGTTACTCATACATACATTTGTGTAACATGCAGAATTCACATAAGCTGGAAAAGCACAGTGCTGGTGACCATTGCCAAACAGAATGTGGAGATCTGTGATCTATGAGGGACCCACCCAGGACTACAGTTACTTTGCCAGACAACTGTTTGTTTCAGGAGAACATTTGTAATATATAATGCAAGAAAATATTTTCACAAGCCTTGACTCATCAGTAGCGCTGGACTGGAATTAAAAATCTGCCCTGGACTTTGGATCCCCCAAGAAAAACTTAACCTAGTGGGGGGTGTTGGAGGGGGGTCCTGCAACAAATTTTGCCAGAAAATGTCTGGTATGACAAATGGCCAGTCCAGGGCTACCTATGAGAAAACTGTGAGCTCCAAACAGTTTACATTTTCATAACAGTATTTAGTGAGTGAAACAAAAAAGATAAAGAAAAAAATACAGTCATTTATGGTCTATGCCAAATAATTACAGTTCACATCTAAGCGTTCAAAAAAAATTAAAATTTAAAATAATAAAAATATTACTAAAAGTACAAACATGATGATATACCTGAAGTTAAACTAACATGAGTGTCTGCTTAATTAAACAAAATGGCATGCTCATTTTAATAAAGATCTTCAGTTTCATGTGCTTTGGTAGTTTAAGTAAATCTACAGTACACAAGGTCTTGGTAAACAGAAGGAGTATAGTTTCAGGAAATAAAATATTTAATTTACAGTACAAAAAAATCTTGACATTAAGAATTATGAATATGCCTCCACTGACACTGTTTACAGAATTTCATTTCCACAACTGTGTTTAAGTTTCATGTTGCCATTATCAAGTGAAATATAAAAAGCATGGCTTTTTATTAACATATCTAATAAAGGGAGTTCAAGACATGCAGTAGTGAGATGTATGTAGGTTAAGTGATGGTTTACAGACAGTGCTGGGAAAATATGTACCTTTCTACAAAGTATGCCAGCTATGTTTTTCTTAAAACAGAAAGTTGCTTGCATCAAGGGGTGTAAGTGAGACTAGAAGACAATGAGTCATGTGAATTCTAGTGTGGGACTCAAACTATTGATTAAATTACAAGCCAATCTGGTTTGACCAGTCCTTCCCCGCCCTTCCCTAAGATGAAAAGGGGCTGTCTGCGTAGTTTCTTTGTGGCAAAGAGCTGCTTTTATTTGTTAATCTTGGACTGCAAGAAGATTGTGGTACGAAACCATAAATCAGTCTGGTGCAGCTGACATGAATGGGTCCTGCACAATGTTTTGCCTCTGCAATTTGATCACACCCAGATGATCACCACTCCTCCCCCACCAACATCCCCTCAGGCACATTTAACTGTCACCACCGTAACATGTTTTCAATTTTTATTCTAAACTCCTGTTTAAAATACTAATCTCTGGGTCTGCTTATTCAAGGGGTTTGCCTCCCCTAAAATGAGCCCTCCCACCAAATAAATGTACACTAATTAGTTCAGATAGTGTGTTCTCTCATTCATTTTCACTAAAATCAGACCCTCCAGTAAAGGCTTAGCCACGAATGTTTTCACAAATCTCTAATGATGCTCCTGGTTTGTTCCCGTCAGCATGGCTCTCTGTGCAGACAGAAGTGACAGGACACCAGAGTTTAAATGTGTAAATTCAATAATATCATCATTACATAATGACTTTGCGCTAAATTCTGTGATTCTGTGTATTCAGCAGATTTAGTAGAAGTGTGTTAAGAAGAAATGAAACATGGCAGTTAGAATTACCACAGGTTTCAGGTAGTGACCCTCTAGGTGTTTCAGCTCTGTAATGGCATCTCAGCCAGGTATTTGCTCAGGGGGAAATAAGTAACCGTACACACCCTTTATTATTGGGTGTCTGTACTTTTTCTACTTTTTAACGTGAATAAAATAACAAAAGCAGACTTAATTGCTGTGAATAACTGGGCGTTTCTGTTAAGTCTGTGGTGAACATTTAATGATTATATATGTGTTCCACAAGCAGTGCCAGCTGACACACTGTCAGTCTTCTTAACACTGCATTGTTTCACATATTGTCAGCACAGATACAACATATCCCAGCAGGTTTGCAATTGCATAAGCATGAAAAAATGTTGGGAACACTTAACACAGTCATCATAATGCATTAAAGATATCTTTGTCATGCATTATAATGCAATCATAACGTATTATAAACTATAAAGTATTATAAACTATAACGCATCACGGATGCTCTATGAAACTCTCATCTATATTGCACTACAGATACCTTCTTAATGCATTATAATGGTCAGAATAAGCCATTATAATGCATTATAAAGGTATGTACGCGTATAGTGCATTGTAGTTGAGAGACTCACAGAGCATTCATAATGCATAATATGAATGTCATGCCTTTTTGTAGTTATAGCCATGTCTATACTACTGTAAAATGCATTATTAATGCATTATACATGAGTGATATTCCCTCAAAATGCCTGCATAATCTTTTCATAAAACAAATTATTATTGCTTATGCTAACCCATGAGCTGTTGGTTGATAATTTGATGTCTTTCTATCCATTTACAGGTTGTCTACTTAATTTTAAAAATTATGTTGAAAAAATATCTGACCTGCAGTTTTTTAATATAATTTCCAGGACAGTTATTCTAATTTTTTAAGTCTGACTAGTTTTGAGCACCAGCATATAAATAATAAAAACTAAAGGACAATTAGTTACTTCTGGTATCTACAGTACATGATTAAAAACTTCAATTTCCTTGAGTCATCAGAACACTCTGATTTCAGTAATTATAGTGGTTAAATTATTTGAATGCTTTAAAATATAATAATTCAACTTTGTTTAGTTAATTATATCTTGGAAGTTACCTTTGTATCTTTTTTGCCTTTGCAATTCTTAATTCCACCTACTCATATTAAAATAAAGGTTTTCAGTGAAATACTGCCAGTAATGCATACTGTACATTTGATACCAGGATGTGTTGTAATTGTTCCTCATTGATTAACATACAGCTGAGGGAACTAGAGTTACTGGGAACTGGTAATTGTGTGTGAATGTTTTTTTTCCCCCTTTGGAAGGGTAATAATATACTGGGAAACCTACATTTTATGTAAATGTAAATGTTCAGGCTTGTGCTCAAGGGAGGGGCTTTGTGGGGAGGGGGATGACATCTGACTGGAAAAAAAAATTCTAATCCTTGAGGAAAATATAACACTATGTTTTCTTAAAATCACAATGATTATGAATATAATACTGTGTTGTTCATGGGTTTATCCAGAAAATTATAGGAATATATAGTACTGCACAAAAATCTTAGGCAGTCAAAGAAATGTATGTTTAAATGATCTTCCTGCTGATGTTAAACTATTATTTTCTATCTGTCAAAGTGTGTCAGCTTGGCCATTTAAAAACTTGTCACCCCAAAGTCACCCCAGTATTTAACCATCAATTATAGCCATGTATTTATTGAATTAACCACTAGCATGCCATGCTTGGCTAATCAATGTCTAATTTAACTAGTTTAATTAATTAATGAATTAATTGAGCTGGTGGTGAAACAAAACAAATACATGGAATGGCTGGGGTGCATCAGAGGAGAGGTTTGGGAAGTTGTGCTCTTCTTGCCGTCCAACAAGAAATCAGTAACTTCAGTAACCACCCTGGTCACTCCCTGTTTGAACTACTGCCCTCAGGCAGATGATTTAGAACAATAAAATCATGGAGAAATAGGATAAAAAACAGTTTTTACCCAAAAGTCGTGGCTGTATTATATGCTGCTTATACTGTGTAACCCTAAAGGGAACAAATTATGCAATGCATACCAGAAGAATGTGAAAAACGTCTCGTATGTGTGGTATGATGTGTGTCTTACTTTCCCATTTTTAGAATTCCTTTTATATATATTTTCATAACTTTTTATATTTATATTCCTTTACAGTTTTATAATTTCATTCTGTTTTGCCCTAATTGGTTGGCATCCAATTCCGAAGCACATGTACAATGACAATAAAGATATTCAATAAAAAAAATCAATTAATTTCTTCTAATCTTGACCAAAAAAATCACTTATTAACTTTTTAAACTTTTTATTATTTGAATATACACTGCAATCTTTTGTTAATATGCATACAGCGCAATGGCCAGGACATCAAAAATCAAGTTTTGAAGTGAGTTTTGCAATTTCTAAGTAGGCTGCTAAAAACCTTTATGAACTCCTCACGGACGTGAGTTAAATTTTAGTTTAAAGCGATCACTTCATTGACCAGATTTTGACAACACCAGAGTAATGAAAATACCGTTGGGGTATAATTATCAGTGAAATACCCCAGATATGTTGAAACGTTACTTCATCATTGTAAGCTCCAACATGACCACACCCAAGATATACAAACTTGTCTCACCCCACCCGAATACAAAGCGTCCGGGCAAGCCACTCAAGAGAGAGGAAGTTAAATAATTTCAGAAAGTAATATTTCTAAGACTATACTTTTTTCGCAAAAATTCTTAACTACAAAAACATCTGCAATTTGCTAAACAGAAATATAAAACAAACCCACCAACATATCTAAAGACTGATATAATTCTTAAGCATGTACATGTATGTCTGTTATGCACTCAGTGCGGATATCTAAATTTCCAAATACATTCAAGCCTGATATGAGCATATCCCATGAACACTACTGCAGAATATTCTTTACGTTTACAGATTTTTTTGTGATTTTCTTCGCAATATTTAAAATGTGGTTGTACAGTTATTTGAGGAGCACAGAAAGAGTATGAAATTGAAAAAGGTTAAACAATACTGGAAAGATGACATATCTCAAGAAGAAATTAGCTTAGGGAGTCTAGATTGGGAATTGCAGGACTATCTGCAGCTGACTAGTTATTCACTGTTATTGTAGGGAGTGAGCAAAAGTAGTTAAATCTCAGTTACATTGCAGCCTTTCATTCCCACATGTGTGATATTTTCAACACTGACATTCACTAGAATCTGATTAACAAAGGCTGGATCCCTCAGTACTCCTGAACAGGATCTGATTCCACAATGCATTTCACAGAGGAAAAAAGGTACAGAATGTTCACCTAATTCTACTACTGCAAGATAATTATTTTCAAAAAGTTAAGCTGTGGTGATCTGAAATATTTCTATTAGTCGGTATTTATTTTCTTGTTATAGATCTTCACCTCCTAGACCATAAAAAACCTCAGACAGATCAAAATAAAGTCATATTTCATTGAAAAGGCATAATATAGTTCTTGAAATAAAGACACAAAAGGTGATATTCATCCATCCATCTTCTAACTATTTATCTTAGTCAGGATTATGGATGAGCCTGGAGCCTATTTCAGGTAGCACAGGGTGCAAGATAGGGATACCTCCTGGGTCCAAACACACACTGCCTGTCTTTGTGAGGGGAAACCCACATGACGTCAGGGGAACATGGGAACTCCGCACAGACAAAGCAGAGGTAAGATTTAAACACCTTACTTGTGGCCTCCGAGCTGCCAAAATGCTAATCAAAATTCTAAAAACAAAACCGCTGATTAGTGCATCCAGTGCATCTGCTTTACGATCTTCTGCCCTACATCTGGGCTCGATATTTTAGGACAGCCTCTGGTGCGGCAGATAGCTGGGCACTTTGGAGAGATTCAGCCAAATATGTGTGTTCCTTGGCTGTGTGTCCATGGAGAGAAGGGATGGGTCTGCAGTAACAATGCAAGGATACTTAAGGAAAAGAGGTAAGTGGAGATTAGAACTACAGAAACCCAGGAGACCTCAGAAAAACAGAAAATAATCACGTATGGTTTCCTTAGAGATAGAAGAAAGAAAGAAAGAAAGAAAGAAAGAAAAGAGAGCTGGGAGGTGACACTATTTTATATATACAGTATATATATATATATATATATATATATATATATATTTAAAAAACCATTTTCGATGGCAATTATTGCTGGCAGTTTTTCCAACACTGCCTGTTTTTCCAGTTTATTACCTGCAACCGAAAGTCAAGTAAACAAAAACATGGATAGAGGATTTATGGAGATTTAAACCTCTAGTCTATAAAAATGTCATTGCAAACTCTAGAAAAACAAATGAGCTGCATATTGTTTTAAACTGTGGAATGTTTTTGTAAATGGCTTCTAGCCTGTGTAAACAGAAGAGGCAGAATCTAGGACTATGAGTTAAAGAAGTTTCACTTTAATGAATCAGAAAGAATAATTTAAACATTGAGCAATGTAGATTACATAGCGACCTCAGACTATTTCAACATGGAGATATACTTCCAAAGATACAGAATCATAATCATTATTGCCACACAACCAAAGCAGGTGGAAATTTGTCTAGGCCTGTGCTTATATGAGCTGATGATTTTCTTTTGACATTCTGCACAAAAATAACAGTTACAAACTAAATGGTTACAAATTGAATACAACTACTTTGCAGAAGTGTTTAAATTTAGCACTAAGAACTTGCAACTACAAACAGCCAATTCTAATACTAATCCAACAACTAGGACAAACTATTTAGTAATGTCATCCTCCATTACAGTGTATTAGGTATACAAGTTACACTACTAACTGTGTTCCACCCAGTGTGTCCTAGTGACACAAGGTAACTATTGTATAGCAGTTCTATGTTAATTCTAGTTAGCCATTTCATGCTTAATATCAAGAACCACACAATGATCTTTATATGTTCAGCACTAATAATTTGTAAAGATATCTTGATAATCACTGGTATATGAAATGTCTTACACCTCAAACAAAAATAATAACATGAACGTTTAACACTACATGTAGTAGTGGCGAGAAGGTAAGAAGATAATACATTATACATTATCACAATAAGTGACTTTTTCAAAATTAGAGAGAACATTTGTTGACATTAAAATTGTATTGTTTTATTTCAAAGTTACTTATTTCATAATTTAATCACAAAAACAGAGAAGGTTCTACCTCCTCTGGGTCTGAGGAGCTGCCAGCTCTATCCTGGACCCACCGTGAACCGTGGAACCTTTGTGATCTCTCTCTTTGACCTGTGTGTAGATTCCCACTATACCTGTACTCCTAAGGACTCATAGGGACTTGTCGTGTGCCTGTGCTTAGCAACTGAGCCATATGAATGAATATTAATTGTCCTATAAACTTCATCTTATTAGTCTATAACTGTTAATATGTGTATCTAGATGTCATTTAGAGCAATTTGTAAACCACAGCTAAAAGTCACCAGATGTACATGGATTCTAACCATCACCATGAACATGTTTAAAAAGTACTTATTAAAAAGTACTGTACAGGTAGGTGTGTAATCTCCAGCAGAGCAATAATGAATAGAGCAATGTAAGGGTAGTATTACAGTATGAGAAATTGGGCTGCTGCTTCCGTGACTGATCAACAGAGGGCGACATAGTGTTTATCCATACATCCATTTGCTATACTTACTTGTCCATTGCAAAGTCGCAGGCCTATCCCAAATGCTTTGGGTGCAAAACAGGGAATATCACAGAACACACCTAGGGCACCATCCCATTGCGGGACACACACACATTTTCAGACTGCGAGGAGAAACCAGAATATCCAGGGGGTACCTCATGAAGACAACATACGAGCACCGCAAATGTGGAGCCAGGGCAGAGACATGAACTTTGGCTCTAGATATGTTTTGTAGCAGTGTTAAACAATGCACCATTGTGCCACCAACATAGTGTTTGTGCATGAAATAATACATGTTATTATAATTAATTATTAATTAACATATTATTAATACATATAATACAGGATTAATAATGAGTCATAACGCATTATTATTTCTTTGATCGAGGTAACATGTGGTATTTTGTAAACCAAATGGTCATAGAATTTCATATTTTTTCCTGGGGGGCCGGAGCCCTGCACATTTTTAGGTTTCCCCTCATTTAAGAAACCCGATTCAACTCCTTGTGCTAATTACCACACAGCTCTTGAACTTAATCATTTGTGGTGAAACAGGGAAAGAGCTAAGCTGAACAGGGCTCCGGCCCCCCTGCTCTATCTACTTAGAAACTATTTTGTGACCTGAGTGAGTTCTTAGACAATCTTTGAAGCTATCAGCTCTGAATTCATCTGCACCCCTGCTTGTAAAAGAGACAGTGTACTGCAATGGTCCCTTCTTACCACAAGATGGTGCAATACAATAGTACAATGCTAACGTTCTAGAATTTGCGTCACATTCTCATTCCCCATTTATATATATGTTGACTCATTTCACATGTTCTTTGTTTACAGTAAAGTGAATAAATTGATATGCTCTGCTTGGTTTTCCTCTCACTAACCTCGATCAAAAGCCAGTTTGAAGAATTTGTACTTTTTCAATTATTGTGCTTGAGCTTTGTGTTGTCATTCCATCCATCTACCTTAAATAATCACTTGTCCAGTAATATTCTGGTAATCCACACATGGTGAAGGTTGTCTTTACCTTTCTTTAAATTATTTTTTTAACCAGTTACTTACCATGATTGTGTCAGGTATCCATTGGAAGTCCTCACACATTAGTCAGGGCTTTCCCGGTACAAATGACTATATGTCGCATCAGTTGTCATCATTATATGCATTGTCTATTCCTGGGCTTTTTCTAAGTCAATTTATGGGTGCCAGTGTGTGTTTGTGCACATTGGGCTAGTTGGGACCAGTGTTAGGCCTATTATCGTAAACTAAAATTTAAATTTAACTGAAACCAAATTTAAAAAGTAGCATGTGCTGTGCTCCGCTATCCGAATTCAATAATACGTCGTATTTATACAGATTAACTTTTGGGCGTCACAATACACATCTCATTAATATTTTAGGCATACTACTAATTTGCTTATCGAATTGTGGGTGGAAATCATGTCCGTATAGTACCGAAAAACAGGTGTTGTGCTCTGAACCAGCTCTAAACTGCCCCCTGCCACGGATTGCCTCCCCTGATGTAATCGCTCTTTATAAGGCAATGTTTCTTCTTGACCGTTCACTGTAACTTCTATTTCTTCCTTCAACAGACTAAAAAACTCACATTACTTGTTGATTATCACATTTTACAATCAAGCCTTATGTTAAGATTAACAACCTCCTGTAAAATGTTGCAAATGTGAGTTACTACTTTTTCATTCACACGTAACAGTCAAGATTTTCTTTTCGACAACACTTGTTTGTGCAAATACAGTCACCTTCAGTCACAAGAACCGATTCATTTACTTGAGTAATATTTTTGACACTTTGTTTAATTCTGGGGCATTTCTAGCTATTGAGAAGATTAGGGGCTCAGTCAGATTTACCTGTGGCTTGGCATTGGCATCGGGGCTAATATACTTGGGGGTATAGCACCAAGTGATTGGACTTGACGCCCATGGTTGAATTCATTCTTGAATATTTTTGCTCTTGTCTTCTTCTCAACCCTAAAATGCGGCGATTAGCTTAATACTCAGCACCATTACACCTGGAAATGATATGATATCGAACCAAACACCATAAGTAATCAAAAATCACCAAGTTTTCACTACTGTAATCCCTGTTCAAACAGCACAAATAACAAGCTACATTGCAAGTCGTCCAGCCATGACATCACCCCGCACCCCCTTCCTGTCTACTGCAGTACGCTCACCTTTTGTCACAGGACTAGGGATTTATATACAGTAGTTAGTATTAGGGGCGGCATCTGATTTTTTAAGGATGAATGGCCGGAGGAACTGCATATTTTCAGACGCAAGACAGACAATATAGCAAGATTATCGTGTCCCTCTGTATACAGCGTCTTCAAAATTTAATAGCAGTTTAAGTTTCTAAGAAAGTAGTGTCATGTGTATGTCATGGCTGGATGATTTGCAATGTAGCTTGTTGTGTGTGCTGTACGAACAGGGTTTAGAATGAAAATCTGGTGACTTGATTACTTTTGGTGTTTGATGTCATATCATTTCCAGGTGTGACAATGTCAAATATGAAGCTAATCGTCGCATTATAGGTATGAATAGAAGACGGAATAGCAAAAATATTGAAGCTGAAATTTAACAAAGTCTCAAAAATATTATTCAAGTACATGTAAATGAATCACTTCTTGTGACTGAAGGGGACTATTTTTGCATAAATCAGGTTTGATAAAAAGAAAAGCATTACCAACGCTCTTTTGACTCAGCTGCAGAGTTCCAAATGTCCTCTGGCCTTAACTGTATGCTGGGACCTTCATGGAAAAGGCTTCCAAGGTCAAGTACAGTAGCTGCATACAAGCCTCACATCACCAAGTGCAATGCCAAACATCAGATGGAGTGGTATATAGCACACTGCCACTGGACAGTGGAAATGTGTTCTGTGGAGTGACGAATCACGCTTCTCTGTTCTGTAGTCTGATGGGCAAGCTTGGGCGGGGCAGATGCCAGGACAATGTTACCTGCCTGAATGCATTGTGCCAACTGTAGAGTTTGGTGGAGGAGGGACAATGGCATGGGGGGTTTTTTCAGGGCGTAGGCTGGGTTCCATAGTTCCCATGATAATAAATCTTAATGCTTCCAAGTTTGTGGGAACAGTTTGGGGAAGGCCCTTTTGTGTTCCAGGATGACTGTGCCCCAGCGCACAAAGCAAGGTCCAAAAAGACATGGTTAGGTGGGAAGAACTTGATTGGCCCACACATAGCCCTAAACTCAACCCTATCAAAAACACACACACACTGAACTTGTATAAAGCCTTTGTTATGGCAGCTCCAACACAAATGGGTTTATAAACAAAACAGAACACACTGGCAAGAGCACAAATTAAAAGGACCACAAGGGGCCAAGAAGCAAATGGGGAAAACAAGAACTACCAAAATCCTAAGTAACCAAGCAAGGAAACAGGGTAACACAAGTAGCAGGCAGAGAACCATCTGGCAAAGAAACGTTCATACAATGACCAGCTGAGGAAATGGACAAAGGCAGGCACCTAAATACACTGATAAGAAGGACTAACAAAAGGCAGGTGAGAATCATCAATAACAACCAATGAATGAGGTCACAGGGCAACAAGACACAGGTGAAGAAACTAACAAGACCTGTAACTAAGGAAACACAGGGATAAACAATATCAAACTAAGGATAAACTAAAACAGGTAAACAAGGACTAAATACCGGTGGCCTGTACTACGAAGCGGGGTTACTGGCTTATCGGGGTAACTTGTTGGATTTAAGGTAGTCTGGGCAAAATGTAAGTGAGCGAATATGAAGTCCATTTAAACTGTGGTACCTTAAATCCGACAAGTTACCCCGATAAGCCAGTAACCCCGCTTCGTAGTACAGGCCACAGGAAAGACATAAAACCAAACAGGTGAGGTTGGCTTCAAACCAACCAAACTGCAGGGTTAATAACTTACTGAGCTAAGCAGCATCTCAAAGAACAGCTAAAACACACTAGGGATAGACACACTGAGGCTGAAAGGCAAGTGACAGGGAGGACAGGAGGGCCAGCAGCACCCGCTGGCCAAGCGGGGAGGAGACACGAAGGGCAGGGTTGGATGGACGCTGACCCTGACAGCCTCCCCAGAAGAGGGGCAGGAGTTAAAGCAATAAAGGGGGCAGCTCCATATTGACACCTATGCATTTGGAATGGGATGTTAGAAAGGTTCCTGTGGGTGTAATGGCCAAGTGTTGCAATACCTTTGCCCATATAATGTTTTTTGTGATTGTGATGTTTCTTGTTATTATTATATTTCGTGTTCTTCACCTGGGTTTCAGGGCTTCCTACCTGGTCACAGATGTGGATGTGGATGCCCTGTTTTGACCCCTTGTGGTGTCTGTACTTAATAAAGCCCCTTTTGATTTCTCCCTGATGCCTGTCTTTGCCTCTGTCTTGCCCTTGCCGTGATAGAATGACTGGACTCCCCAACAATCTGGGCAGCCTGCACCCCCACTCTGGCTTGTGAGGATCTATTCATCTGCTAGACTGGATATTCTGAGTGCCCTGTAGACTGAGGGAGTTGCAGAGTCCCTGGGAGATGCTCTCACTTCAGGTGGAGGATTCTTTTGGCTTCCTTGACCTCACCCTGAAGCTGAGGGCAAACCCAGTAGTGTGGAGGATCCCTGAAGCAGTGGATGTCCTCCAGTCAGTGACCGAAAGGCTTTCCATGCTCATCTCTGGCTTGGACCCCTAAGAGCAGTGCTTGAAGTGGGCCGGAACGCAGCGGAACGCAGTTCCGGAACTTCTGTATTTTCATCTTTTGGGTTCCGCCACTTTTTTCTGCGTTCCGGTACTTACTGAAACTGATCCAACGCAGCGACAGTGGCCCGAGAATAGACAATATCACAAGACCGATAAAAGACTACATTACCCACGAGCCACGACAGTGCCCTATCATATGCATCCACTGAGTCCCAACCAATCGCATCAGCTTTAGCCCTAGTCTATTGTTAGGCCTACAAGTATCACACTGGTCTGGTTCATGTTGTTTTAATGGTTTTTCAGTATTCCATTTGTGAATTAGAAAAAAGTAGCCTATGCCTATAGGTTATTGCTTGGAAGAATGATTAAATTAAAATAGTTTTTGAACCAACAGATCCTAAAGACTTGATTTTTTTTTCACCGCACAAATGTCAAATGTCGGAAAATTAGAGTTCCTGCACTTATTTTTTCCCACTTCAAGCACTGCCTAACAGGTGGTAGAGATCTGCCATCTGCTGATCGAGCTACAGGGAGTAATCGAGAGTGAGGTGTCCAAGTTTGTATCTGGAGTTATCTGAGGAAGTGCCTGCTGATTTCCCACAGCCAGCTGCTGAGGTTTCTGTTGCGGGGGGGCTTACAACCCTCTGCAACTCTTCCTTCCATAGCTGGACACAGGAAGGAAAAAGTGGTAGAGGCCAGCAGGTTCCTCAACACCCTGCCCAGGACATGACACTGCTCCTCTGCTTGTTCTTGGTGAGATTCCCGCTGAATCCATCCTGATCCCTACTCAGTTTAAGTCCCTGCCTGTGCCCAGAAGCGTCTGAGCTCCACCTGACTTCAGGGGCATTTGAGGTCCACCTGTCTCCTGAGCCCAGGCTCTGCCCTGCCTCTTCCCCCATGGCTGTGCTTTGCTCACATGCTTTGCTCATATGCTGTGCGCTGCTTGCCTATGGCTGCCACCTCGTCTGCTCCTGCCTGCTGCTTGCCCTCTTGGCTCCAACCCCAAGCCTGACCGCACGCTGGCCTTCTCGGTGAGGGTGAACCCAGAGGAGTCCTCTTTAGAGGACCTGGAATGGGACCCCTCTGGTCTGGCCCTCAGTCCCACTTCATGAATCCCAGTTCCTGTCCTGAACCTGAACCACCCCTGTCTCGAGGTGGCCTCTGATACCGACAGGGGTCCAAGAGAGGGGCCAGCCAGGTCTCGGTCTCCCAGAAAGGGAGATGGGGGCACACCCTTTGTGGCTGCCGTGCTGGCACCTCTGGGCCCTCCTGCCCAGCAGGCCCCTGGGGCCGCAGTTCTTGTTCCTGACCCCTTCCCTATTGTCCTTCAGGTTCCCCTTCAGCCTCAGGTCCCTGCCCTGCAGCCCAGATGGGGCCCCCCTTTCCCTGTCCTACAGCACCTCTCAGCTCCAGCCCCACCATCCCCTTGGTTCCACCTGGTCCTGCTGGCCTCCCACAGCCTGGGGGTGCTTGTGTCCCTGGGTTCAAGCCCACTTTCCGGGGCCTAAACAAGTCCCCTATGAAACCCAGATCCCATTCTTGCCTTCCCCATTTTTGCCCAGCTGTCTTCCTCCTGTGCCCTTTAGTCTGAATCCCCTGTTGCCTTTTGGCTCCCTTGCCCTGTTTTGTCTCCCCTGTACACCATGTTTGTGTCTCTGTTCCTGTCCTGGTGGTCTGTCCCGCCTTGCGTCTCCCATGTTTGTCCCTAGCCCTGCTTGTGTGCACTTCCTGACCCCCGTTAGTGTCCAGTCTGGTCTAGTTCACTCTGTCCAGTCCATTGCTTTCCCCTATCGTCCTTGGTCTGGTCTTGGGTTGGTCTTTGTGTTGTCCATGGCCCTCTCTTGTGTCTGACTAGTCCCTGTTGGATGTTCTGGCCTTGGTTCATTCCCCTGTCCTGTGTTTCTTGGTTGTCTGCACCTGCATGTCCTGGTGTGTTGGTCCCTTATAATTAATATTGCATAAATAATCACACATACTACATGCAAAGTCCTGCAACCAACTTTAGTGTTTTCTTAGCTTACTGTATGTGCCCAGCTAAAGGGCCTAGCCCTACCTCAGAAAAACAGCGACACCTGCTGGCCAAACAGGGAGGAGACACGAAAGGCTGGGACAGAAGGGTGCTGACCCTGACACTATATCATTCAGATCAATTAAAATTCAGCTGTAAAGAAATCTGGAAAACCAAGTGGTATGCAACAGTTGCCATGAACCCAAAATGCTAAACTAATATCTCATTACAATGTCCTCCACCAAACTTTACAGCTGGCACAGTGCAGCCAGCCAGGTAACCTCATCCTGGTATCCGCCCAACCCAGTAAGTCAACTTTATTTATAAAGCACTTTAAAGACAACCTTAGTTGACCGAAGTGCTGTATCTAGTAAATAGATGATAAAAAATAAAGATAATGAAATTTACAAACAGACAATCCGCACATGAATACTTTTTAAACTTCCTCAAAGTTAAACAATTTAGTTTAAACTTAAAATCAGAAACGGAAGAGGCAGTCCTAATATGTTCCAAAGCCTTGGCGATGCTACAGTAAAAATACGATCACCCTTTGATTTTAACAGCCAATAGAATCTGTTGAGATGCTACTGGCGATAAACAATTCAGTTATATTTAATAAATCCGATATTTTTGCCTACATGATTTGTTTTACTTAATATGTTCATAGAAAGACCAGCAGAAAGTCTGGTCGGTCAGAAAGTCTGGTCGGTGGCATAGAGGATGCCTCGCGAAGCTTTGGGCTTTCTTTTGCTCGTGTAAAAAATGGCTTGAAGCGTTTGAGGCACCGAAAGTCTTTGGACAGTGACATCTGGTGGCCAGCCAAAATTACTACAGGCCCTAAATACTATGCATGCTTTGCTGTGCTGTGTGTGCCATAAGGAATGTCTGAGCTAATCACATGTTAAAATAAATATTTTTAATCCTGTTTGTTTGTTTGTGTGTGTGTTCTGCAATGTATATATTGTGTGCTGTATGATATGCATGTTAATGTTAATAATGTAAGTGTGTACCAGAACAAACGCAAACTGTTTATACATGTTAGTTCCCATCAACGCTTTCATATGGGATATGGGGTGTCAAAAGTATTGTGACATTACACCAATCGAAGCTTGTGACATAATAATGTGACATCATAGTCGCATGATCACTTTCATTTGGTACAAGCTCCTCACACTAGGTGTTTATCAATGTGTGTACTCGAACATGCCAGTTTGTCATGTTCCATTGCTGAAGTCCAGTTCCATTAATCAAGAGCAGAAACACAAAAGATGGTAAAATCCCTGGATGTCATTCTTGCCCTGCCCCAAATACCAAGGGTGCATCAGTTGTATCCATGCCAACAAGAACAATCCCATGGTTCATTGCATTTCAAGTTTGTTCTTGGGAGGCAAGTTAGTAAAATCGTTCTTGCCAAGAACACAAGTACGTTCTTTGCATTCTTGATATTGATAAACACCCACTGTGTTTTGCTAGAGTGACTCCAGCCTCGGAGCTTTGGTATCTAACGTCCCATCACTACGTCAAAGTATTAAGTAGTTGGTGACATCATGATTCAAATCAGTGTACGACAGGGGAACATGGGGGAACTGAATTTCCCAGAATACAGGCATTTAACTTGCTTTTGCTCAATATTCTCTATATGGGATCCGCAATGTTTCGATACAACAAAACAGGAATGTCTTCTAGTAATTAGTTCTTGTTAGCTTTGTTTATTTTTGTTAAATTTTTCACAAACGTGCAACATTGTGAGTGAGCAAGGATGAAAATGAATTTTATTGGTTTGAAGAGCACATGCTGAGCTCACTCAAAAGCTGCAGAGGTAAACTTCAGAACAAATAAACCACAAACTTATTAAACTAAAGAATGGGTAAATTGCTGCAAACTAAAAAGCTCATTTCTTTCTTTCTTTCTTTCTTTCTTTCTTTCTTTCCTTCCTAGTTTCACTTGTATACCTCTAAACTGTCACAGTTTCTTTTTTGTCTTTCCATGAAAAGTCTTAAGGTGTTTTCTATCCATTATGATTCATTTTTTTCATTATACACAAAATATTTAGAGTTTTAGAGAATGTGAGTATCAACAATAACAATAACAGTATGTTGATGCTTCCATGTCTCATTCTCGCCAGTGTGGGGAAGCAATAAAAAAGGCCAATAGGATGTTGGGGTATATCTCCAGGTGTGTGGAGTTTAAGTCAAGGGAGGTAATGCTAAGATTATACAATTCCTTGGTGAGACCTCACCTAGAATATTGTGTACAGGTTTGGTCACCATATCTTAAAAAGGACATAGCGGCCTTAGAAAAGGTGCAGCGTAGGGCCACAAGAATGATTCCTGGTCTTAAAGGAATGTCATACGAGGAAAGGTTATTTGAGCTAAATCTGTTCAGCCTCAAGCAAAGGAGACTGAGGGGGGACATGATCCAGGTCTATAAGATTCTAACAGGTTTGGATGCTGTTCAACCGAATAGTTACTTCAGCATTAGTTCAAATACAAGAACTCGTGGCCATAGGTGGAAATTAGCGGGAGAACATTTCAAACTGGATTTAAGGAAGCACTTCTTTACACAGCGTGTAGTCAGAGTATGGAATAGTCTTCCTGATAACGTAGTGCAAGCTGAATCCTTGGGTTCCTTTAAATCAGAGCTAGATAAGATTTTAACAACTCTGAGCTATTAGTTAAGTTCTCCCCAAGCGAGCTCGATGGGCCGTATGGCCTCCTCTCGTTTGTATAGTTCTTATGTTCTTATGTTCTTATAATAATAAGGACAATCTAAATGGTCTCAGATTGTTGGTGCTGAGTCTGTGCTGAATAAAAACACATGTAGTACTTTGGGATATATGTTTTCTGTATAGCCTACATAAAATCTATAAAAATATCAAGGCATGTCAGGCTAGCTAAAAGTGGCTGACCGGCCTCAGACTCCAGAGGTTTAAGTCTCACATCATACACCTTCCTTGTGAAAAATCTGGGGTAGTTTATCAGTTGTGGAGTCAAAAAATTGACAATACAAAACAATTACATTTTTATTACAATGACCTTGATATTTATTCATACAATACATATATCAGAATATGATTCGGCTAAATTTATTGCTATTGCATCATGTTTTCAATCCACTTATCACTGCACCAAAACATATTTAGCCGTGCCAGCTGTCAAAAAGCACCCTATTTGTTCTATGATATTTGGACAGGACAGGGAGGTTCTTATTCGTTTGTTTCTTACTTTAAGTGATGTGACTCTGGATGAAATAAACAGCATATCCCAAACTCAGAGTATAGCTGTAGCTGGTAAATCTGCTACACAGGAGAAAAAATTTAATTGTAGAAGGAAACAAGGCTGAATAATCTGTTTATCTAAAGAGCAACGATGACGATCAATGCCGTGTCCTTGCTGGAGTGTACTGCATAGAGGATAGTGGACATTAAAACATTAGGAATACAGATCACTGCCAGCAGTATTCCAGCCACATCCCTACCTGTTTCTTACTCAATTCACAATATATATTCATGTCTATATATTTCTGAGGACGGTCTATGTAATTCCTGATCTTGCAACATTTATGGGTATTTTCTCAATTTTCTTATTATTTGATATACAGCACTGAAATCTTGTCTGAATCATTGCTCCAAGGAGAGAATAGGGGGCGGGCAGTTCTGTCAGAGCCTTGCCCAATTTTGAAAGTGTAAATACACAAACCATCTACCGCATTGTAGAAGGACACCTCCTTCTCTTCATAGTCAAGGTAAATTCCCACTTTTGTTGGGATGGGTATATCTGTCCGGACCTCTACCTCCTCAGTCATGACCTTCACACTCCTGCCATTTGACACCCTGATTACCCAAAATCCATTACTGGGGCTCAGTTCCAGTTGGCCTTTCCTGCTGGATGTATCTGCAGCTACACCCAAGACCCAATACTCCTTTCCCTCCACATCAACGCACCAGTAGCTTCTCCAGCAACGCATGATATTTCCTAGTACAAATGGCTCAGTATCAAAGTGGTTGGTCTCCTTAGACACACACTGTATTCCCTCTTCTATCCACTGGACTTCTTTAGCATCATCCGATATCTTCAGCTTGTGATGAGCTGTGTCTCTATCCAGGGTTACATCCACTGTACAGAGCACAAACACAAATGTCAAGAGATAAAACAAATACAATTTTGTAACAGTAATGATGAGTGGAAGAGATACAAAATATCTGTGACAAATTTAACTAAGCACCAGAATACAAGTGAGGATGTAGTCTTTTCCCAGTGGCTGATCCTACAAATCACTATGCTGATATGTCCATTTTATATAGACCTTTACTACAGAAAAAAACAGTTCATGAACTAAATATTAATACTGTATAACAAATTAATTACAAATGACCCGTTAGAGAAAAATAAAACCTAAAATGTTCAAATGAAGGGCTAACTAGTAAATGAGAAATGTGAATTTGAGAGTGAATTTGCTTTCTAGAAATGGTGTTAAAAATGAATGTATAAACTGTTTGATGTACTGTACCTCATGTAATTCTAATATAAATATTAATTTCGAATTAAATTTCTAATATTAATATTACATTTATATTTTAGATATTACATTTATATTTAATATAAATATTAAAGTAATCAGTTACCCTCATGCCGTTGTTTCCAAAGAAAGTCTGGAATGCAGAGAGCATTCATTATGTATCAGTAGTGAAATTCTCAAAGCATGTTTATGAAATTGAACACTGCCATGTTGATATGACAGTTTGCTTCTATAATGTACATATCACAGTAAAAGCAGTAAATTCATTAAAAAAATATTGTGAACTCTTCCTTGTTTAAGCATTAAAACATTGCAAAAAAAACATTGATAAGCATCAGATAAAACCAAATCAAATCAACTTACTTAGTAATTTGATGTACGAAAAACATATATTTCATTTGGTGTATTCCATTTGGTCCATAAATACTGAAAGTATCACTAATGTAAGGTTTTCATATTGATTGCTAATTTATTCACTTACCATCAGTTTGACAGCTCTTTTTTGCAATGAGGTAAAAACAGACATTTTAACAATCCTTCATATTGATATTTGTTTCCCAGACCCTCATACATTCCTTGTAATTCTCACACAAATACTAAAATAATCACTGACCTTCATGCCATTCATTCCACAGAGAGCCTGAAATGCAGATGGCATTGATTATATAGCCGTAGTGAAATTCTCAAGAGATGTTTTCTGTAATGTAAGGTAGTCATATTCATTACTAATTTATTCACTTACCATCAACCTGACAACCCTTTTCCGTAAAGAGGTAAAAACAGACACTTTAACAATCCTTTATATTGATATTTAAATCTCAGTACATTTTTGCAGGGGTTATAAAGCTGTTAACTTTAATATTAATTTGTTGATATGTTGATATTTGTTGATATGTTGAAATGTTTTTTTTCCCCACATTTCTCAAGCTTATTTTGTAAGTTGAAGCATCATCTTCTGTAGGTATCTTCCCGCACCGGCAGATAATTTTGCAAGATTTTGGCGATCTTGCCTCAAAACAGAACAATTTATCTTAAATTTCACAGGCCATTTTTTTCAGTGCCACCCATAGCAATGCCCAGGGAGCTGGGGTTATGGGCCTTGCTCAAGGACCTGCACTCATGCTGAGTCTAGGTATGAACCAGCGACCTTCTGATTAATAATTAATTAATAATGTTGAAGGATGTGGAATAAGGTTGAATTAGTTGAATGTAACAAATCAGATGAATTGACTAAAATGCTCTCAAAATTTCCTTTCCTAGTTAAAAACACAGATTCATTGTCTTTAAATAAATAATTTACCTGGAAATTCTGGAGTTGCCCTTTTCCAGAACTTGTCATAAAAATAAAACATGTCAAACAGCAATATGACTGCAACACAAACTGCTCCCAACACCAGAAGCCAGAAGAGGGGGCCTGCAGGGACGAATGTGAATTTGTGAATGTTTAATTTCATTAGCACAGTTGTATTGACTGAAACTATCATAATTTAGCAGTTTCCCCATATTTAGTATGTTCCTGTGTCTCAGAATGAGTTCTTTTGTACTTTTGTCCCTAGTTGCACCTGTGTTCCTCACACGTTGCCAAAGGTATTGGGACACCTGCCTTTACACACACATGAACTTCAATGACATCCCATTCTTAATACATAGGCTGTAATATGGAGTTGGCCCATCCTTTGCAGCTACAGTACTGTATAACTGCTTCAAGTCTTCTGGGAAGGCTAAAGGGAATAAGGGACAAGGGCGGGGCCAAAGAAAACAAAAGGAACAAACAAAACTGATCTCAAAACCCAATCTTTACTACCAAAAAATAAAGCAAATAAAAAGAGCTACTTACCTCCTACCCAAACATAACATAAAGGGTTGCCCCCCCCGCCCGCCTTCCTAGTGTGATTAACATCAACAGCCCTACGTGGATGTGTAGGTGTGCACCTCCTACCTACCCAGTCCCTTTCCACATGTTTAAAGGTTTGATAAATAAAAGTCAATAGTAGCTTAAAGAAAGGCAAAGACAGGAGCTTCACAAGCTTCCGCCCAAAACATTGTCTGCTAACTTTAATGGTCCATAAGATTCCTGCACTGTTTCCCTTGTAGCAGATAAAACTATCGGCACTCCCTCATCCCAGTCATGTTCTGTTTCTAGGCAATATTTGTGGAGCATAGATTTCAGAGACTGATGACATCATTAAAGCGCACCCTGCGACATGGATGACGTGGGCGAGACACTACATGCCTAACTTGCCAAAAAAAAATTTGCACCTTGGTCGGTTTGAATGACTCGGGATAGGCCAAAAGCAGCAAAAAACTTGGTTAGGGCTTTCAGCACCACTGCTACTGTGATCTTATGCAGAGGTATAGCCTCAGGAGAATGTGTAGCAGCATACATGACAGTAAGCAAAAAACTGGTCACCTGCCTTTGTTCATGGAAGCGGAGCAACACAATCCAAAAGGACACACTCAGAAGGTTCACCCTTCACAGGAATAGGAAATAAAGGAGCCCAAGGTATAGTTTGATTAGGTTCCCCCACAATCTCACATGTTAGACAAGAATAACAGTATTGCACTACATCTCTTTTAAGAACAGGCCAAAAAAAATATCCAAGAATACGGTTGTAGGTCTTTGTAACTCCTGTGTCCGAACCAAGGGTGGTCATGAGCTAACGACTACACTTGTTGGCAATAGGCTGAGGGCAGTGCAATTTGATGTAGCCCATTCAGTTTAACACCCTGAGAAAACCACTTACGCATCAATACTCCATGTTTGAGGTAGTATGTGACCTGCTCATCAGCAACCCTCGCATCACGTACCTAAGAAAAGTAGTGAGCCAAAGATGGATCTGCTTTCTGAGCATTAATAAGCTTTTCACGATTTACAATAACAGGAAGTAAAGTGAGCGGTTGTGCCACCCCCACGTTGTTACCACCAGTACATGACAACCCAGTAAGGTTTTCTCTAAGAAAAGTGTCAGACAAATTGATCTCATCAGCTAACTGTTTTGCTAGACGTGAGCATGGGTTGTTACACAGACAGGAAAGACAGCAGGAAAATCCATCAGAAGACTGTCTGGCACAGGAGGTAACTAACTTCCCACACAGGCATTACCTTGGCCCCCAGCAATATCATTTCCCAAAATAAAAGACACTTCTGCAACAGGCAAAGCATCACACAACCCCATTTTAAATATACCTGTAATCAACTGTCAAATGTACATAGTGTAATGGGACCTTTAAAAACCACATATCGATTCTTCAACACAAGACATATGTGCCACAAAAAGTAGCATCTGACAAAGGAATCAGTCCCCTGAGAATAAATGATTGTGCTGCTCCTGTATCTCGCAATATCGTCACAGGAGAAACACAGGTGACACGTTCCCATTTAACAGGTACGGTGAATAGCTGCTCTCTGGCTGTGCTTGGTCATTCGCATTATCAGGGGATAAATCAGATCTAATGCAACAGCTTTCTTTTCTGGATTAAGCCTTTTTCCCTCTTTCTGATGTAATACGGGACAGTTTGCTACAATATGCCTTGTTTGGTGACAGTACAGTAAAAACACTCATCAGGTTTAACCATGTAACAAAATGAAACTTTCTAACGTATCATACATTTAGAAACAAATGTTACAATTCAAAACTGATATGAATAATTCAAATAATTATGTAAAAATTGCATAATGCAATAGTATCTAAAAATATACAACTATACAAAGTATATTACCATTATGCAGTGACATCTACTCCGTGAACATGCCTAGCAGGCTAATCAAGCAGGCTGAAAGACTGGTCGATTAAAAAGTAATTATTTTAATTAAAATGAGTAGCATGCAAGTTACAGTAAGTAATGTGTCCTCACAATCCTAAACCATAGTGAATGTACTTGGGGTAAGTACGGTGAATTTGTACACATTGATGAGGGGGGCAATCAGAGAAAATCTCTTAAATGCCCCACTTTTGCTATCAAATGACCAGTTACAGTATAGACCGTTAAAAACAAGAAATGGTGCAAAGAAAATCTTACCTATTTAGAGATTAAACTGACAAAGAACTGTTGTCAGAGAGGAGTATAAAACTTGTGCAGATTGTCCCCGACACAGGACTGGGTTTTGTTCCGATAGACAGGCTGTACATTGAAATGGGAATATGCCAGAATGAGACTGGCAGAGTTGGCAGAGATGGTCGTGCTGCCATACAGAATACACATTTATTTGATTCTTTTTCTTTTTTTAAATTTCAGTCAGTGTAAGTTTATATATTGCCAGTTGAAAGTTTTATTTGCTGTGTTTGTATTTTCCTAGACTCAAGTTTTCTCTTTCCTTTGGATTAATCTTTGACCTAAAAAAGATTGAAAATGGTATATGATGTTGACTTTGCCCTCCTTTGTAAATCATTACTGTTTTATGTTTATTGTTTGTTAATTATTTCTGGTATTGCTTGAGTCCATGTCTGAGTGCTCACACAAAGCAAGTAATTCTCATCAAAAAGTCTGGTAACTGTACAAATGTATTGTCATGTGACAACCCACTGCGATTTTACCACACACCAGCAGGTGGCAATCAAAACCATGCAGGCAGACAGCAACAACGGGGTCCTCATAGGCTGTAATGGTACCTGTACACGTATTTGTTATGTACCATTCAGAACATGCTTTTCAGTTCAGTAGGCACAATGAAATGAATGGATACATTTATTGACACTGGTGGAACCTAAATTCACAAGTAGACTCAGAAAACATTGTGCTAATGTCGTGGCTGGGAGCTTGACTGGTTACACTCAGCCATAATTGGCAGTTTGGGAACATTGTGGTTTCCCAATAAATTACAGCAACACTGGAGAGAGAGAGTAGTTGATAAGATTAAGACTTTGTGTTGGCTCTGTTATACTTAAGGATGAAAGTACTTGGCACCAACATTTTTCTATGGGGAGGTGGTAATTCTATTTTATATAACCAGAAAGCTTTGCAACACTAAATGGAAGTTTCCCACCTCAGCAGCAAAGCATGCAAACAGGACTGATTTCATGTACTAACATGGATATGGATCTGCATTTAGGTGTCAATTCTCCCATGTACTTAAGTAAAAAAAGCACATAGCTGCGTCAACAGAAAGGATCATTTGGCCCCATCCGGATTAGGGAGACCAGGGCCCCATCCTGGCGCGAGGCCTGGGGGAGAGCTCACTGGCATGTGCCTGGTGACCGGGTCTCTAGTGATGGGGTCTGGCCAGGCATAGCCAGAAGCAAATACATGTATCCCCCCTCCTGTGGGCCCACCACCTGCAGGGGTGACCGTGGGGGTCAGGTGCAAGATAGATCGGATGGTAGTTGAAGGCAGGGACTTTGGCAGACCAATTGTTGGCTACCAAATCTTGCTTTAGGAACACAGAAAGTAACCTTTCTGGTGGGAAAGGAGCCTGAGCTGGCGCAAGAGGTAGTGAGATACTGACTAGATACAGTTAGGTTCACCTCAATGCACGGCTCAAGCTCTGGAACCAACCTCCTGAAGAGGGGCTGGATTCTGTTCCACTCTGGAGTTGCCCATACTGAGAGGTGCTGGGCAGGTGTTGGTCTACTCATAGTCCCTCTGTATGGTGCCAGTGTATTGGAGTTTACCACAATGAATGATAGGGTCACCTCCCTTTGACTTTGAGTCGGGGAATGGGCTCTGATTGTTGTCTGCATTGAACACCAGTACAGAGTATGCAGCCTTCTTGAATACCTTGGTTGGGAAACTGGAAGGCACCCCCTCTGGAGACTCCATTGATCTACTGTGGGACTTTAATGTTCATGTGGGTCATGACCGTGAAACCATAAGGGTATGATTTGGAGGAACAGTCTGTCCTATCTGAACCCGAGTGATGTTTGTTATTGGACTTCTATGCTAACCACAGTTTGTCCATAACAAACATAGGTGAACATAGGTGTGCTGGGAGTCTTTAGCAGGACCTAAAGTCACACCTCCAGCAAAACATCTCATGCATCCTAGGATGGAAACACTGAGCCTGAATGCGTCCATCGCTGAGGCAGCCGTGCAGAACTGTGGCTGGAAGGTTGTTGGTGCCTGTCATGGTGGCATGGTGGCAATTCCATAACCTTGGTACCAGGTACCAAGTACTCCAGCACCGAGAGCAACCAGTTGATAAATATAAGGACTAAGGACTTCTAAGTCCTGATTGGTCACGAAACACCAACAAACTAAGCTCAGACGTATAACAAACACAATTCTCCTGCTCTATTGGTTCACCTTGGTAGCACGGTAAATACACTAATTTTGCTCGATTGTCCAAAACATGTATCGACTGCTAGAGTCCAACTTGAGATATGGATATAGATATCGATTATATATCCACTGACAAAAATTAGAAGTATAATTTTGAGAAACAGGAAGACAAATGAGGTCCACACAGTTCATCATAAGTACTAAAACGTAATTAAAATAAAATGGAAACAGAAATAATTCCTATTGGCCATAAGACCTCTTAATGGTGAGAAATACGTTATGGATATATAATTTGTTATGCAACCATCTAATTTATTCTTCAACTCTAATCATATTTCCCGTAATGGGTGGCATTAAGTCTCAAGTCTATCCCAGATAGCAATGGGCACAAAGCAGGGGACAGACTGGGTGGACACCAGTCTGTGATTTGAGTAACCAGGCCTGGTGGATTTTCATTAGCATTTTATTCTGAATGTCTTACAATCAGTATACTCAACTCTTCCAATTAACAATCATTCATTGCAAAAACAATACACCAGTAACGTCTTAAACTAACAAAAGAGTTCATAGCTGTAGTCAAACATATTTGATACAGTAAGTATTTATTTACAGTATAAACAGACATTTATAGCATGATGTAAATGAGCATATCAATCTACAGTATAAGCCGTTTGCTGTTTGTTCAACACAGGTTATTCAGTGTATCAGTGAAGATACTGTAGCATCTTCGGCAATGTCACTTTGTTTGTTTTTCACACCCAAGACTGTAAATATTTTAAAACATCCTTTTTTTGTTCCAAACAATGGAAAGAGCTTTACTGTAAACTCATCTTTGAATGTGTATATGTGACATCTTTGGTCCACATTGTAAAATGAAATTTGACCTTCCTCGTAGTCCAAATACACCCCCACTCTCTCTGGCTTCAGATCAGTAGGTAGGATTGTGGGTGGAGCAGTGCTTGCAGAAAGCGATGTGTCTGATGATGAATTTAAGATCCAGTACCCCTTTACAGAAGTAAGTATTTCCTGTTTGTCCTTGGTCTCCTTACCAACTCCAACCTGCCAACTAGCCTGCTTTCCAAATTCCACCTGCCAGTAATGTCTCCCAGACGTGAATCCCTCCTTAGCCAGCACACACTGTTGATCATCAAACCGTTTGCTGTTTATATCAATGGATTGTTCCTTTGGCTTGTTTTTTCCATCTGCAGTTTTATCCTTTTCCACCCATCCAGCAGATTTACCATCTTCTGCAACTCTGAGTTTTGGATGTGCTGTTTTTTCATCCAGAGTCACGTCATCTAAATTAACAAGCAAACGTACAAGAATCTCCCTGAAGAGTTAGATAGATATACAGCAAACACAGTCCACATAGCAGCTGGCACTGCTAATAAGGGTATGATGGAGTGATAAATGGAAAAAAATGCACTTTTAATTGAACACAAAATACAACGCAAATAAAATTATCATGAGAAGTTTATTGCTGCGATAAACTGAAATGTAAAACTAGATTTAACCAAGATCAAGACAATATGTTATGGTGTTCCAAAATCATTTTCCCATATAAAAATATCCTGTATTGTATAAATAAATATGAAGGACTGTGTAAAAAAGAATCAAATATGAGAAATTGGTTTCTCCTTTGTTGAGGCATCTTTCTAATAATGATTTAACAGTCATTATGATCTATAGTTTCTCAACAGAAATTTCAGTAAATATACAAGCATAGTGGATATGATTCTAATAAATTACCTGCACAACTAATGATGTAGCTCCACACTAGAAAAAAAGCATTTTCATGTTACTGCTTTTTTAAACATGTTAAGGGTAGAAATGTGTAAATATATTGATGAATAAAAAAATATTCCAGGCAAAAGCATATATATATATTTTTAAAAAACAATGTTTTCAAGGCAATAAGAAAATTGTATAACTATTTCTTAAAAGCCAAGCATTCCAAACAAAACATATTGTCATTCTTGAAAATCATAGATATGATCCATATATGGATATGAAGACATAAGGCTATAACAATAACATCAGAGATGTACCTGAGTCTGGGATGTAGCTGACAGCTCCTGTGAAGATCAGGATCTCTGATTAGTTAATCATTTATCTATCCATCCATCTCCCATAACCACTTATCCCATACAGGGTTGTTGTGTTAGTCTGAAACCTCAGGCAGGATACAACACAATGAAGGGAAACACCTTGGATTGGATGCCAGCCCATAACAGGGACCATACATACACACAGCCTTACCCTGTGGACAAGTTAAAGATGCCACTCCAAGTAAAAGTGGAGGACAGTTTGCAGGTACAGTTCTTTCTTGTGCGTTTTTTAGTGATAAAACAGAGACTGATTAAAGCTACATCACATTAAAAATAACAAAAATATTATTTTATATTTTATTCTTTCAAATTATATATCCATGATCACTGTAACAAGACAACTGTAATATTTTCAGTTTCACCATAAACCATTAACCAAATATAGAATTATAAATGCTGCTTAATGTACTTTTGAACATATGCAGCCTAAGAAGATGGATTTGAGATGAGTTGGGGTTCGTTTGTGACAGTCTGACTAAACGTGAGTGTGTCTGAATACCCTGTGATGTCCTGGCATTTGTCTATGATTTTTTTTTTTATTGTTATGTGTCCTTCCAGAGATGCTCCAGACCACAACAGACCTGGATGATCCATAGCAGAAAAGCATGCAGTGATTTTGCAGCATGCAAAATAACAGTGAATAAACATATAGAAGTTCCCATTTCTACCTTTGACTATGTGTCAAAAATGTATGGTTTTTTTAAGTTTCTTTGTACTTCAAATCATTTTTATATTGCACCTTTCACAACAGAGTCACCCCAAGGTGCTTTACATGGGTGTGTTGTGATACAATCCACTGCATATATAAGCAGGGACTTACGTAACTGGTACTCATTTGTTGTATGAAGCAATACTGTACGATCTGTCTGTCATATTCCTGTTTGGCTAGCAGAGGACCTCTGCTGTCTGTGCTGGTTCCTCCATCTTGAGTCTGTTAATCACACCTGCCACTTGTTTGATCTCATTTAGTCCATGTATATCAGTTCCTGCTTGTTTTGTGCTCCCCAGTCCGGTCACCGTCCTCATCTATGTTGTTACCTGTGCTGTTCCCTGCATGAGATCTCCTACTGTACATGTCAGTTTTAGTCCCAGACTTCCCTTCTGTTATGCTCAGTTTCCCTGTTTGGTCCCTTATGGTCCCTTCATTTCTGTTCCTGATTTTAAGTTCAAAAACATCCCTTTTATCCTGCGATTCAGTCGTTCCTTCTCTCTGACATACTGTACAGATACATGCAACAATTTCTTTTCAGAAGAGCACAAATGCATACTTATTTAATCTGAACAAGATAATACCATGCATTTTAGCCTTATGTGAAAAATATGTACTTCTGTACCAGTTATGTCAATCCCTGTATATAATCTTGTTGCATATTTAAGCAATATTTTGGTAAATAAACTATATATTAAATTTAAAAAATGGAATTAATACATACGACACTTCTCTTTGAGGGCATCATGCTCTACAAAAACAGATACAGTAATTATTTATTATATTGATCATTTAGGATTTGATTGCAAAAATTTGAAATGTTTACCATCATTTAGTTTTTCCAAACTGCTTTCGAGAGAATCTGCAAAAAACAGAATTTCAGAAATTCAGTTTATAGCAGTTTGTAAATCATCCATCCATCCATCCATCCAATACAAGGTCATGGGGAGCCTTAAGTGGTAAATTATAAATAGATGCATAATTAATTTAAATAAACTAATATAACCAAATGAATCTTTCTACCAGCACCATGGTACTATAGTGGCCTGTCAAACTCCAGCTCTCTCTGTTGAGTTAGCATGTTCTTCCCAAGTTTGCATTAATTTCCTCCTTCTCTAATTGGTCATTAGTGTGTGAGTGTGTGTACTGTGATGGAGTCGAGTTATACAGTATCTGGGGTGTTCCCTCCTTGTGCCCCAGTATTTGTTCCAGCACATCCTTGTACTGGGTAAGTGATCGGAAACTGGAGGGATTCATCTCCCTTCCACATCAAAATATCTCATCAATGTAAGTAAGGCATGCAAGGGTGCATCAACCAAGACTGCGTAACACAGCTGAGATATTTGATCATGCTACTGTATCTTTATAATGAGCAGAAAGCTAATGCACATTCATGTCTGGTTTCCCCAGAAAGAATAAGAAAAACTTCATACAGATGAATAAAAAAAAATGACAAACCTTAATAAACAGGTCTTCAGCAATGTCCCTAATTTCATTAGCCCTCAACGGATTTCCCCAACCCCAGAGTTATACAAGGTCATGGCTAGCTGGAGACATATATAACACCACATATACATTGCAGAGATAACCATCTATGAATCCTGTTGTTATGTACAGTACCCCATTCTGAATACCATGCGCATATTACTTCAGCAAACATGACATATATTATGCCTGGCCACTGCACAAACACTGGCACCTTCAAGACACTGGCCACTGCACAAACACTGGCACCTTCAAGACACTGGCCACTGCACAAACACTGGCACCTTCAAGACACTGGCCACTGCACAAACACTGGCACCTTCAAGACACTGGCCACTGCACAAACACTGGCACCTTCAAGACACTGGCCCTCTGAACAAACATAAAAAATCAGCTAATTACTGGAGCTCTGTTGCAGTGCCCAGAGCTACATACTGTATTAGTTCGATTGAATCTCTGTTGCGTTTTAGAACCGTTATGATTGGGTTGCTTCTTGGTTCTGTGCAAAGGGCACAGTTCCAAAAAAGGAATGAGTTTGTAATATTTGAGGCTTAATTTGAATGTCAAATTCTATACATAATAACAGATACTTTATTGATTCCTGTGGGGAAATTGTCTTCATGCCTCCCTCAACTTGCTCTTTGCAGAGCACCCATGGCAATCCCCAGGGAGCTGGGGGTTAGGGGCCTTGCTCAAGGACCTGCAGTCGCGCTGAGGCTGGGTTTGAACTGGTGATTACAGACACACAGGCTTAGCCCACTGTGCCACACACTGCCCCCATATTGCTATTAAGGTTAAAATTGGTGTAAGTAATGGAAATCATATTTATATTATTCGATTTCTTCCAGTTTTACATTATTGTATAAATGATTAGAACTGACTGATACAGACAGACACTTACATGGATTGCAGTAATTTCAAAATGGTCATATACAGTATAGCATCTTTTTTTTTTGGGGGGGGGGGGGGGTTCTTAAATAAAATAATATTATATATATGTATATTCATATTTTAAAATGTAGTAAAATTCTTACCAAATCTGCTAAGCTTGATTTTCCGTACTGTCAAGAGAAATATATGTGTATTAAAAATTTTGCCTAATTTAATGTAGCAAATAAGTAATGTTAGCAAATAAGCCTACAATTTTAAGCAATATTAGAAGCAAAATAAATATACAAAGTACCTTTCTTCTGGTTGTTTACAATTAACACAGCAACAAGGACTAATATCAGACCCACTGTGACAGGAATGACACCAGCAGAGATGTACACCCGATCTGGTATGGTGGTCATGAACAAGCCATCTGTCCAAGGAGAAAAATGAGGACTTCATCTGAAAACTACCACATAGTTATTAGATGAAAGGCAAAAAAGTTTCATTAAATACAATTAATTCTAGCAAATGATGTATTACTAAGTGCTCCTTATTATGTAGTAGTATGTTGAGAACACAGATTTTTCTTCTTATTTCTTGCCTTATAAGAATTATCAGTTACTGAAGATTAGAATAACACACTCTTGAAAAGACTGAGATATGCATTACCTCAACAATTGACTCACCACTAAGCTTTATTAAAGACTCAAAATGGATTCTCTGATTCTGTTCTCCTACAATGCACTTCACAACTTCTTCAAAGGACTCATTGATGTTAATTTGACTGGTGATGCTGTAGGATCCACCCACTGATTTCTGTGTGGCTTTGTCTGTCTGGGCCTCCAGCTCCCTCCCATTACTGTCTGTCCAAAGCATGTTGGGTTCTGGATACCAGTTCTCAGAGCTACAACTTAGTTCGATTGAATCTCTGTTGCGTTTTAGAACCTCTATGATTGGTTTGCTTCCTGGTTCTGTGCGAAAGGATAAAAATATGTTTAAAGTCGTATCAAAAATGTATATTATATTAATTAATATATTAAACAAAATGTAACATTGCTTTATATGTTATATTACTGGATGTTGCTACTTAAATATCATAATCTGCAATGCTACATGTAATGACATCTCACAGTGCCTTGATAAAAATGGTCATATTATACGATATATTTAATGCAGGGAAAATGTACTTAGTAAAACCCGACAAAAATAACTCACGTCTGACTGTTAACTCCAGGGTGGGCTCCTCAAACCAGTCACCAAGGCTGACATGACACTTATAGTCACCTTGGTCTGCCAGCCTGACGTCTGTAAGCAGCAATGACACGTTGCCTTTCTCCAGTTCCTGAGAAAATAAGCTCACTCTGTCCTCATACCCTTTGCCCTTACTGTCAATCCCGGGTTTGTACAGGTATATGTAATCACTGAATTGGTCGCGAAACCACCTGATTTCCATGGAAACTACACTTCGTTCTGGAGAAAGGTAGCAGGGCAGTAGGACATCATAGCCAGTTGTGATGATCACAGGAGTAGAGGGAACTATCAAAATTGAGTTGATGTCTTCTACAAGAGAAGAATGGGAATCATTTTAGAGAAATATGTATGACAGCTAATGTCATGGGTAAGTGAAAAGTTTCTAAATAGTTTTGTTTAATTAAGGCAGTCATATTCTAGGTAGAAGGGCACAAGTTGCAATATAATACAGTGGCTTGCAAAAGTATTCAATAGATCAATTGTCTAAAAGATACGTGATACGTGTTGTTTGCATAAGTATACAAACCCCGGTGCTTTGGAAGGTCCAGGTTTACATAAAGGACAAATTAATGACAAACAGGTTCCTGACAAATTAGGTTCTACTTATGAGTGCTGATGTAAGGTTTCTCCCTGGATATAAAAAGCACTATTTTGGAAGGACCATTGTCTTTTGTGGACAATCACTGCAAAATTGAAGACAAAGGAGCATTCATGTGAGACAAAAAAGTCATTGAAATGCACAAGGCAGGAAAAATTTCAAAGAGTTTGAATGTCCCATTAAACACTGTTGGATCCATCATTAGATAGCGGATGGTTCATCACAGCACCCAGACACTTACTTGAACAGGCCGTCCCTCAAAACTAAGCATCAAAGCAAGATATCAACTGGTACAAGAAGGCTGCAAAAAATCCAACCATCACTCGCCAATGTCTGTAATGTTCTTTGACGGAAACTGGAGTGAAGAGCACGACTTTACAATAAGGCTCCCTTTTGCTGCTTATAAATGGTAGTAACTCATTAATAAAAGAAAACTGTGTTATAACTTGTTTAAAATTGTCTATTAATAATTTACGAAGTGTTACAACCTAATTATCCAGATTATAAAGCATTCATAAACACTTTATACGGGTAGCCTTATTGTAAAGTGGCACCGAGTGAAGGTGCATGGGTCGACAATTTCAAGAGCTCTCCATAAAACAGGCCCCTACGGGAGGGCAGCAGCAAATTCTGCCAAGAAGAATGGGAAGGATCACTTCTGAACAATGTGCAAAGATGCTAAATGCATACTTCAAAAGAAATAAGGCCGTTATTGCAGCGAAAGGGTTCTTGATAAAAAACCATCGCGTGTCGGGGTAGAAAACACATGCAAACACTAAATTCCGAGTTTAATTTCACTTTGGAAATGTTTTGTTAGAGCATATGAGCTCACAATAAAAATACTGAATGGACAAATATGTGTACAAATCTTTTATCATGCAGAGAATTATGATACTTTACAGATACGTTTGCAAGCCACTGTACTGTATAATGTACATTATCCAATAATGTAATATGCCTCACAATTCTTTCCCTTTAACATTAGTCTGCAGACTTTGCTGGCTTCTCATCTATCTGTCATGCACCTGACACATTTGTCACAAGGTTATACTTAGAAAAAACTAAGCTGTTTTAATGTAAGTTTCATGGCATCTACATTCCTGGGCAATAAAAGGGCCAAACCCTAACTGCACAACATTAAGCTATGGCCCATTTTTTGCCCAGGAGTGTATATTATACCTGCAATATGAACATTAAGTTGGGTGCCTTTACTGGTACGGCTTTTTATGAAGGGGTTACATTGCCCACCCAGCTTCACACTCCAGTCCCAGTTCTGAAAGATTTATTATTTACTTTCTTATTTACTGTCTTTCTCATTTGTTGATAAAACCTGCCAGTTACTATGCATAATTAGTGTCACCAGTGAACTGTTGTACCAGTCAGCTCGCGAAACGCTATCTAAAATCAGATATATGCCTTTTGTAGATTTGTAAATTTGTAAAAAAAAAATTTTTTTTTTAGTTATGACAACGTTCACCTAAAATATAAATGGAAATTTCTGTAACTCCTCTTTATCCGGAGAAAGGTGTAGATGAATCAGTTTGCTTACCGGCATTAGCTCTGTATGATGTGGTGAAGGTGATACACATCAGCACAAGGCTTCCTCTGCTGAAGGTTCCCATAACACACCTGACAGATGTATATACTGTACAGGCAGAGACACAAATACAGCGATTCTGCTGCATTGTTTGTCAAAATAATCGTTCTAACCTGCACCATGTCTGTTACAGTTAGTACCACCTCAGATCACTTATTAAGCCAGTGCTCATTTTCCTACCCACTTAAAAATGGGAGCTGTTAGTTTACTGGAAGTAATACTCAATATTCTGTAATGTAATATGATGAATTGAAATTGCAATAAAGACCAACATTTTTTTGCCGTTTACCTCACATACATAATTTATTCTCTTCATTCAGAATACTATATTCTTTCAAATATTTTCTACTTTACTCATCTATAAAATTTAAGTATTATCTGTGCCTTAAGATGTTTCACTGAAAACATCCTAACTACAGTTTATAAATACAGCATATAATGCATTAAGAGTTGTTCGGTTTCAAAGAGAGACTGTTGAGACAATTAATTCTCATTAGATTGAGAAGTGCCTTAAACAGAATTAACCTCACTTGCGTGGAAACACCATGCTGAACAACATACTGACCTACCTTCCACAATCTGAGTGACTAGCCAAGCGCTACATAATAAAACTTACAAGGCTGTAAGTGAAATACATCCCTACTGTTTGGGTAGCTGGAAAAGAACACTTAGCAACCAAAAAGACAATAATATATCTTACCTGTTAAGTACTGCCACTTATCCCAGATGGAGATCAGAGTTACACTTTCATTTTCAGCCTGTAACTTGACCAGCATGGAAAACAAGCCTAATTTAATGATTGGCTATAGGAGGTAAGTTAGGCACTGTCTCCATCTCCTGGCCAATCTACAAGGAGCTCCTCGCTCCTATGCTTTACACTCCAGTGTGCTTGAATTTTATCTATATAGAACTAACAAATGAACTCAACCAGCAACTTAAGTTCTATCATAATGTGCTCTGATTAAAATAATAATAAAGAAAAACAGGAACAGAGGAAATCAAACTATAAAAATGTCTAATGCTTTGAAGGTGAATGTAATATGGTGATGAGCTGACATTATTAGGAGATTTATCTTTTTTGTAGAAGACAAAATCATATCTGCAGAGACATGTTGTACGGCAGTAATGTGAAAAAAATTTATTCAACCTTAAAAAATTGTTTCGGATTCATATATTTCTATACATATATAAATGCCATGGGAAAGTTCGGGGTAGCTGAAGACTTAGTTGGGGTCCCATATCCATGCCAGACTCATCTGTAGGCAGGATTAAAAATGCGCATAGAAAGGGGAACAAGGACTGTCAGGTGTTGAGGACTTTGTTTGAATCAGATTTTTTATCTTAATGATGATTCTGGTTTCCGATCCCTGCTTTGGAGCATCTTTCCTAATTAACGGCTTCCAACAATGGTTCATGAGCCTAGATTTGGCTGTCCAGCATCTGGGTGCTGAATCCTGACAGGTTAACCTGACCTGTAACAACATTCTTATGTTCTTATGTTCTTATGTAACTAGTATCGATTGCATCAGACTAATTGGTATATCTGTAATATTATTTCCACCATGTTGCAGGCAGCTGTCTTGCATTCAGCTCAATAATTCCTTGGTTTCCTCACAATGAGGAAACCAGAGGCTGCTTGTGAGATGGATGGTAGGGATTTGCAGAGCCCAGCATTTGTACTGTATTTGTATATGTATTTGCTGAAGCAACAAAATGATTTGCATTTGTATTCAAATAAAAGTGGAAATAGGTGTAACAATCCAGTTTTTTTATTACACCTATAATTTTATGAATTAAAGTGGTAATATGAGTGTTTTTCAATAACCTATTGCTGGGTTTATGAAAAGCATAAACTAATATTACATACAGATGTTCATGGTTATTATACTAAACATGTATAACCATAAACACCATTGTAAAGAAAAACGTTTTAAACATAGCATGAAGTTCCTAATCCACACTCAAACCAACAAACTAAACTCTTAGCTAACAAATGTCTATGTGAATATTGTGAATCCCACCACCAATACTCCTACCTAGAGGATGGTGAACAGAGAGAATATAAACAAACAAAAAAACATTACACATAAAAACAGTTTTGTCTGTACTGTCAGCCAAGAACTAACCATAAATTAACCCCTGACTGAAAGATCTGGCTGAATAGTCCAGGTTACATTCTGTCCAATAGGATGTTAGGTGAATTGGACGCTATGAGAATATCATATATACTGTATACATATCTAGTCGGTATAGTGCACCTATACAGTGTATCTGTCGTCCCTAAAAAGCAAAGATACTTTAGAGAGAATATACATAAAAATAATTATTGAAAATGACTTGGCTTGAGTGTACAATATAGCATTCATTTTGTTTCTTTGTGTCTTTTTGCCATGCGGAAATGCCCTCTTTTGGCATATTTCTGGACAACATGGGTCAGCAAAGCTGGTGGGACAAATTTATCTCTTCAGCTTTTTTCAATTTGAAATATTTGTTAAAAAATTGATCAAAATAGTTACATAACTTATTACGTTTTTAATACGGTAACTAGCAATCTGTAACCTATTACATTTCAAAAGCAACCTTCCCAACACTGTTTCACTGTTATACAGTACTCTTTATCATTATTGTACTTTCTGCTTAATAGAAGTATTTAAAAACTACTGTAAAATGGTATGCTGTGTTATGCAATATGGATATGTACACTCTATGATATTCACACATCAGAATCGCCTGATGTTGCATTTCTCAGAACATATCCCCTGTGTTAAATAATGCATGGTTGCATTATATATACCTGTATAGAAATTATTCCCCCATTTCCTCATAACAGGCTACATGGATTCATATGCAGCATATTATCTTTTAACACATTGAAATTAGCATATGCAACCAGATCTGAAACTCTTGCGTCATCTTCCAAGCCTGTCTGTTGGAAAACAAGACACTTCCAAATTATAGCTTTGAAAATGAAATGATTCACTCAGCGACTTTCCCAGATGAAGAAGGGAAGTGATGGCAAGAATTCAAATCAGGCCCAGTAGGTGCAACATACAGCACTTTAACAGCCTGATCAATTAGTCTCTCTAAACCTCAAACAAATGCTACTGCTAAAGTAATACTAACCAGGGGCTCTTGGTTATAACTGATAAGTGACACATTAACAGAATAACAGCATAACTTCCAAGTGAACTTGTGATTTAATTTAAAGGAATTGGAGAGCAGAAGCTAGACATGATCAACCGCCCACATGCCCTTTTCCACACTAACTGAGGCAGCTTGACAGAATATACAGTGTATCATGCATTTGTCATTATAATGTAGACACAGTGTGTACAGAAGCAGCAGGGGGATGTTTGCAGAGTTACTATCTCATCATGGTGCATTTTCAGAAACACAGGATCTGCTGATTCAGTTCACTTAATTTTGGAGATTTTAAAGTAATTTAATTCAGTTTTTTAAGGTAACCATGAAGTGTACATATCAACACATAATTAGCTTTCGTGAGCAGTCCAAGCTTTTCTGGGCCAACTCTGTTAATTATAAATCTTAATAACTTAACTTCAGAGTACAACCCACAACCGTCTGAAGCACAGTGTTGTAATAATTATGTCAGGACTTGGACTCTGAACATGTCTGCGACTTGAACTTGATCATTTGAAACACAATGAAGTGCATGCAGAGTACATCTGTCTTGTTATCATATAAGTATGGCTTAAGGTATCCTGCACCCTTTAAGAAAAAAGTAATGGCTGCCACTAGGAGGCTACATTTTTGGATCTTCCTGTAGTTTTCTTTCTGTTTTGAGTCAATGTACCCAGAAACATGCGTAATAGTACACATTCATCCATGCATCTGCATTCCATTACTGATATCTTTAACCTCATCTCTGACATCTGTTGCTATTTCATTTACGTTAAATAAACAGCTAATTTTGCTTTTCGATGCAGGTGTCCTCTGTTTGCAATGGTGAGATAAAATTTGTTGTGTCGCTTCCATTTTTCATCACTGACTCATTTTTGTTGATAATAAAATTAGATAAAATAATCAGTAGAGGATTCAGCTGTTTATATACAACTAAAGGAACCTCATGTTGCAATGCCCCGAATGTACTTCAGCTGCCATATACAACGTTCTTGGGTATGATCATCAACTCCATTACACAAAAAGCATCACACAAGTGGAATAGGTTAGCAAATATATTTTAATACATATATATAATATTTATATTCATTGTAGCTCGACAAATAAAATGCCTTCTTTAGCCTAGTATGATATAACCCTTTGTCAAGCCAGACCTTTAACTATTAAAAATGAAAATATTTTTGATGTTTTCATATTTTTTCTGTAACTTCAAAAAAAGAACACAAAACAAACAATTAAGACAAAGAGGAAACATAACAACCAATGGAGAAACAAGGTGAGCTTAATCTGCATTAAGTAGTTGAAGAGGTAAGGCATATAATTAAAACATGAAATTGCTTAATGTGGGACGCTCTACAACAGCAAGTGTTGTCTCACTTCATGTATGGTGAATTGAACAATTTAATCAGGTTGTAATCAGGCTGTAATCAGGCGGACAGGCTCTGTGATTAAGGCAACCTCCTTCACAAATCATTGATTGATGGACACATTAATGAAAATACCCACCATTGTGCTGGACCCACAGTCCATATTCTTTGAAGATTTTATGGTTATGTCAAACATAAACCATCATAAATACAGTACAATAAAATTTACAGGGTAAATGCCTGATATTTTAATTATATGTAGCTATTATGCTGTTAAAGACAAAACTGCGGCATGGATTCCTATTAGTTTCTTGTTATGGGCCGCAAATCACCACGTGCAGGTGTTTGCACTCCAAAGCATGACTACCTTCACTACCCTCCACAGCAAAATGAAACTGAATCACAGACAGTGGCTTAAAACATTATTGTTGTACAGCATTGCAAATTATTCTTATCATTTTTGCTTCTTAAACATCTACAGACCTAATGAGCGCTACTCATTCAAGTGAAATCAACAGTTTTACAAATAAAGCAACTTGGCACTTTTCTATAGCATGAAAGCTTGCTTTAGTGCATCATGTAAACGCGTTTCACATTTTCCGTTCCTTCAGTTCAGACTTTCAACTCAAAGACCATCAGTTGCTGGACTTTTTCCCAAACCCATTGTATGGTAGGTTGCCAGGTCTATTCCAGGATGTTCTTATTTAGCGTTGTATCTAATCTAATGGCATACCCTTAAGTGTGGCTGGTACATCGACTGCAGGTTGAGGATGTTGAAGATGCCATTTATTCACTGTATCCAAGCTGTAATGTAGCACCAGCTATTTAACCAAGCTATTATTAAGAATTTTTAAAACTATTAATTCTGTCCACGAGGACACCATTTCCACCAATATAGTCCATGCAGCCACAGACATGCATCCATACAGACACATATGCACATAATGGACTGATTCCCTGTGGCTTAACCCTGTGGTACAAATCCCCCTCTGACTCATTAATTTCAAAATCTAAATACTTCCTTTAACCCTACTTTATACCTCTGTTTACAACATACTTGGCCATTTGGACACTTTCTCTGTTAAGATTAAAGTTTGTTGCGTTGTTTTTCATAACAGTACAGAAATGCTTTCATTTTCAAAAGTCACAGTCACAAATTAAAAGCAACAGTATTACAAAGTCAGGGCATTTCCAGACAGATCAAGAACAGATCCAACTACAAATATTGCAACAAATCTTGAAAGTCACTTTCCAGAAAACACTTCTCATAAAGGTAAAAAGAGCTACATGACTGCAGTTTCACCTTAGCATTTTCTGACCATTGTTACTAATTCTTACAGTTTTCTTTTGACATAAGTTCCCACATATTTTTGTGCCCGTATATGCAGTTGGTAAACATTTTAACCCTTTAAAAAGTACAGCATTTTAACATACCTGAATTAAATAAATTAATCAATAAACATAGAATAATAATACAGTATGTACAACTAAATTAAATTTTTAAAAATGGTCATAAGTATATCATAGAATTCTTCAAATTTATTTTAATAAAAACAACTGCATGACTCATAATCCCCTATTGCAATAAGCTTAAAATGATTTTAAATGATACAAATTAACAATGTGATGCATATTTAAATTAATAACTGATGCTATTCTGAGTTGACCATCTCATAATATATTAATTATCTAAGCATTAAAACTGTTCCACAAACATTTTAAATTTTAGCCTTGGCTAGTAATGACAGATTTATGAGTGTTTCTGCGTATGTTTCATCTGCTAAGTCTTAAAAGTGTCACACAATGCTGATAAAACACTTATCTCTAGGTTCGTTTTTGAATGAGTACACACAACAATGCAATTTACATTTTTAAGCATGTAAGCCCCTCAAAAACAACTGTCTAAAGCCCACTGCATCTTTGAATTGGCCTTTAAAATGATTTATTTTCTCAAATCAACTTTAATAAAATAGCCATGAAAAAAATGACAAATTTTAATTATGTCACAGATATCTCCATAGTGACAATTTCACTTGAGAGTGGACTGTAAGGTTTAAGATCTCCACCAGGAAAGAGCAACCATTGTAGTCACTTACTTGGCTGGCCTGAGACAGCGGGAACCTCCAGGACTGATTTTAGGCGGGGTTTACAATTACAATTCAACCAGCACAGAGTACTTTGACAGTGCAAACGTTAAATGTCCATTTAACCTGCAGAAACATGAGAATGAAAGGAGAACACCCATCCGTTCTTTACAGGGAAAGTAGGGTGATGTCATCAATGGATGTCCAGCTCTCTAAATTTTCAAAATGCTACAGCAGCAATAGAAACAAAGAAGCCGGAGAACGAACACATGGGTACTCATCCTGCTGTTAGCCCACAACGGAATGCATAGACTGTTTTGATTCTGACGTTTTCCACACTAGTGCTGAAAACAAACAACTGGACTTTAAAGGGGAAAAATTTCAAACAGTTGTCAGTTTCTTGATTTTCAGCACCAGGGAGATATTTTTGGGCCCAGGCTACATGCATATTTACAATTTTCACACATTTGTTGTAGCATCTGAGTTCTGTTAAGGCTTTGTTGATTACTGCAGACACAGTGATTGTATTGTGTGAGTTTAGTCAACAGTCTGGGTACATATTTGTTTACAATGGCAGGACTGTTCAAACGTGTACCTCCTAGTTCAAATCCGCTACTGCATGGTTTTATCTCTAACAGATATACCACAGTAATCAATGTAGTTTTATCCAATGTATCTTTATACGCAGTATTTCAGTGTTTCTTTATTTCTGTCTGAGTCGGCATACGTCTCCTTACTTTCATCCCTTACAAAGTGCTTTCTCTCAAACCCAGTCCTCTTTGTTCTCAACCAAAAAGAGAAATAAGCTTCCTTTATCCTGTTCTGGACTGTGCACTAGAAAGGCTTAAACCTGCTTTTAATATGAATTTGTTCTCTATTATGATGAAAAAAATAAATAATTTAATGCATCCTTTTTGTTTCATTACCTCTCAAAATCATAACTACATATTTAATACACAATAGTAAAATATAATAACTATTTAAAAGAATATCTGTACTTTGATATACCTTAATTTCAATCAGGTACATTAACAGTTCTTAATCTTGATCACACTGGGCAGGCAATGCAAAACATAGTTGATGAAAGAAAAAACAAACTTGTTTTCTATTTCGCCAGTTACCTGGTGGTTACAGAGCACTTCAAAGATTAAAATGGCTGACTTGTAAATCCTTGTGAATTTTACATTTATGTGGGTTAAAAGATTTATTTCTCATAACTGCTGATATTCAAACTAAAACATGTTCAAAATTTAATATTTAAGCCAGAAAGTTATTCAAATAAAAACAACAGACCTCCTAAAAAATATATTTTTATCATTCAAGATATTAATCGTCCACAAGGCAAACATTGGTCTTCAAATAACAGTGACACAAATGGAATTCTGTCAAGTGGATTTTTGTTCTGTGGTGACTGTGTTTTTGAACAAATTTCCACAATATCCAAGGTATTCTGTCACCAGGAATAAACTGTCTAGCACATGAAAATACAGCATAACAACTTTAGTGATTCAGCTTGTGCCAAGCAAAAGCACTCAAACTCACAGCTGGTGTCGCCTGTTAGGGAAAGTCGACATGGCATATATGACATCACTGCGTCACACTTCGACATAGCATATATGATGTCACTGCGTCACACTTCGACATAGCATATATGACGTCACTGCGTCACACTTCGACATAGCATATATGATGTCACTGCGTCACACTTCGACATAGCATATATGACGTCACTGCGTCACACTTCGACATAGCATATATGACGTCACTGCGTCACACTTCGACATAGCATATATGATGTCACTGCGTCACACTTCGACATAGCATATATGACGTCACTGCGTCACACTTCGACATAGCATATATGATGTCACTGCGTCACACTTCGACATAGCATATATGACGTCACTGCGTCACACTTCGACATAGCATATATGACGTCACTGCGTCACACTTCGACATAGCATATATGATGTCACTGCGTCACACTTCGACATAGCATATATGACGTCACTGCGTCACACTTCGACATAGCATATATGATGTCACTGCGTCACACTTACTTTTACTTTTCAGCAATCTGCAGTATAAATATTTGGGCAATGTATCCTGGGTTCAGAGACAAACACGCATTGTACTGGGGGTGTTAGTGTGCAATAGCAAAGTATACAGGCACAGGGGTGACCCACTCAGCTGTAGAATGGAAGTGCTTTCCCTCTATTAGCTTCTTCTGTCCTTCCAGTCTTCTCTTAAGTCCATGATAGTTGGTGATAGTTGAAATCTGATTGGCTGGCTGATAGGCAGCTGTTAGTGCCACTGTGATGTGCAATAGTCGAGAGTGGAAGGGGCACGGAGGAGAGATGGGGCTGGGTTATGATGAAGGGGAGCAATGCAGCAATCAGGATCTTTGACTTCAGGCTTTCTTAGGGGGAGGGGCCAGCTTGATGATCTCATCCTCCGAGGGCTGGCGAATGACATCTGGGTGGAAAAGAAAAATGGTTGTCCAATTCTAGGGCCGAATAGGCATGTGACGACATAGCGTGCAATGATAAATAACAGTAATGATTCAAAGTGTGCAAATAAAAAAACGAGCTGTGAAGTAGCTCAAATTATTATTAATCTTTTCTTAGCTGCAATAGCGTTGTTTAGACAGTAAATGGCCTGCCCCCTATCAGTAGGCAACTAATGAAACTGACAGAAGTAACACTACGGAATGGTGAACACAGAAAGTGGGCAAATTGAAGGCTGACTACAGCCTTCATAAATCTTCATAAATGGTCCTATCTCTGATTAACTTTTTCATTTTAAATAAAAGGAATATTTTAGTTGATAGGTTACTATATTTTACATCAATCAGTAAAAATATTTCTAAATAATTATTGTTGGTCATTTAAGAAAAAGAAACAATTTTTTTTTTTTTTTAATAAGTCAACCAACGGAGTATTTCATTTGATAAAGAATGCAAAAGAAAATAGTCGCTTTTTTTTTGTAATTAAATTTTGTTTATTCAATTCATTCAAAAATATCACAGGAACATCGAATAATGTACCCAATATAGTAAACCGAATTGTGAATTGGGTGAATCGATTAATGTTCCGTGGGCTGAATACTGGACTTTTAAGAAATGAGCGGTACTTGTGTTTCCGGCCGCTATCTCCCACCGAAATAAATGCATTCATGTGATCATCGTGTTGTTCAGGACCTGGTGGTGCACATACCTTTGTACTTTTTGGCAGAGGGGATGCGTGTGAGCTTGGTGTCAATGTCATCGTCCTCTGTGATCTTGAGCACAGTGGTTCGGTATTCAATTACACGTGTCAGCAGGTCGGGACGCCGGGAGATCTCAAAGATGTGCTCAATGTATGACAGGTTGTCTATGTGCACACAAGGAGAGGATCATATGTTTAGTTTTACCTCACCCGCAAAAAAATCTGCAGGTAGCAAAGTGGTCAATTATGGACGTGCTGCTGGGGTATGTTCCAGAACGGGTCCTTCTGGCGTGTGCTCCAGTGTAACACATAACTAGGACAATGGACACTGTTGACAATGTTACGGAAAGCAGGATGCTGTCCACACTTCAGTTGATCATGGACTGTTCACCTGCTCCACAGTGTTGTGCTTGGACAGAAGAACACTTTCAGTCACAGATTCCTCAGTATAAAATGCACCAATGAAAACCTCAGGAAATCATTCGGTAACACTTTCTACTATATGTATTTTCATATTCACCAGACAATTGTCACAGACCATTATTACTATTTATTTTTATATAAAAAATGTTGTGTGTGGTACTGGGTATTGTCTATCTTTGTTTTTGTGTAACTGTGAACTGTGAAGTCTGTAACTGCAAGCAATTTCCACTGGCATAATAAAAGTGTTTTGATTCTGATTCAGAAATGGGTAAAAGTCACCTTTGAATCTGAGCTCTGCATGTATAATAAAATGCCCTTAGGAATTGGATGAGGGCTCTATGTGTGTCACAGGTCCTTTAAGCAGCAGGTCATCACAAAAATACCTGCAGAACCTGCATGATTTGTCACGACTCAGCATGGAAACCCAGTCAAAACAGAGCTTCCTTTTCCATCCCATTCTCTCTTTCATCCATCGCTCACATGGCACAGTTTTCCCTGCCTCACCCTCCTTACCTTGTGCAAGCTTGTCATTTTTTTCCAGGTAGCTGAACCACTCCGATGAGGAAGTGATGGCGTTACTCTGGTCTTCAGGGATGTCCTCCTTGCAGGCAGACTTGAGCTGGTCCAGATCCTCTTTGGTGATGTTATCTGATAAGTCGCTGAGAAGGTCACCGTATTCTGACATGGCCTGTGCAAAGGAAGGCACACACATATTACAGATTTATGAGAACAACTGAAATGAACAGACACTTCAGACAACAAGCATAAATAAACAAAAACGAATAAGTAGAAGAATACAGTGAAAATTATTTACATAAAATATGCCTGAAAAAAACATTTAGTGAAGTTCCAGTGAACTTCCAGGAGAGGGCAGCATTTCTATACTAAAAAGCTGTGTAGTTGCCATCCCTTATGTTGTTTTGTGAAGACACCTCACTCCTCTTTTTAAAAATTGGACCCGCATCCTAAAATCCACCTAATGCAACACAACATGGATAATCAAACAGCATTGCTTATGCTTGACTGAAACAAAAAAAAACTGCCTGTAGAAGAATTGGTTACAGGACCAATGTGTCCCCCACAATGTGACACATCACTCACTGCCACCAGCTGAACCTTACAAGACACGTCTATTGACAAGCTGAGCTAAGATGATGGTACCAGCTAAACCCTCATGTCTCAGCATTAAAATAACAAAGTAAAGAATACAATCATCAATGATTTTATGCCACTGATGGACATTAGTTAGGAGTCAGCTTAAAATGGAGCAACACAGTAAGCACAGCGCCATACATCAAGTCAGCACCATACATTAATCTGGCAAGACTTATATCCAAAAGGGGCTATTTAGCCTCCTCGTCCTCTGTATATTAATATTTTAATGATACTAAAGGCAGCTGGCGCCTACCTTAAAATCTAAATATGAACTGTTCATTACCTTACTGTAGCTTGCTGAGATTACAAGCCTTTTCTTTGTCTAATGGCTAGATAGTTGTCCTGCATTCTAATATATCTCTGTAATGCTATTTGGATATGACTAAATAAAATGGAGCTGGGCCATGCAGAGAGATATAAGACTGAACATGACCGGGATTCCACATGACAGGTCAACAAAGGACATTTGTTCATATGTCACAAGTAGTTTCTCTCAAGCCATCACCTCACATTGCCCCTTATTCCAACATTTGCCTCTGGACCTCTACATCTCTGAAGAAGCACAATGTGGTCTTTTTGTGGGTTACTCAGTTCCCTCATGCCACCCACCTCTACCTGTGGGGATGACAGCCGACCCTGGGATTAAACTGGCAAACACAAGCACCAAGACACGTCAGGCCTAACCAGCTCCGCCCAATCAGAAGAGTCTCACACTCTCACACACACATTTATACTCGCACACAGTCACAGGGAGTGGATTTTAATTTTCGAGGTATATGTATATGCCTTTAAAGCACCCAGTTCTGTTTAACAATTCTAAAGGATGTGGTACCGGTACTGGTCTCACGCACGTAAGCGAGAAAGTGGCCATCGTCTCTTTGTTTGCTTGAGGGCATTTGGTAAGGTATTGTGTTGGCAGCACTAGGACAAATCAGGAATATTTTCCCTTTACCACCAAGAAAGGTTAGAGGTCAAGCTGTCGCCTTGAATACACAGTCAGCCACACACATGCCCACGCACAAATGCCCCTATGAACATATTAACACAATCACAACGCTTATGTAAATGACTTTTACAATACTGCCCTCTTAGTAATCACGTGTCATCTAGAATGGTGTACAGAGGAATTATGTAAACATCTAAACATCCTGTAAATTATATATTACTAAAAAAGGAAATAACTAGTTCGTCATGAGGACATGAGGAATTTTAAATGAGTCAAAGGAACCTGAAAATGTTTTGGGCACTTGAGCGCTCAGATCTGGGAAGGGAGTCGAGGTTTACAGCAAAGGGTAATCACTGACTCCAGAGCAAGTCACAGAGAGCCACTTTGGGTCAGACTGAGTCCTTTCATAACAGACCACTCCTCTTCACATACTGTGCATACTCCACCACGGAGAGACCATTCCAGCGACATGGTCTCCATAAAGGACAAAAACACACAAATTCTCTCACAGACACACACACAAACACACAGTTCATATATTCATATCATCGTGGGGACTCTCAATTCTGTGGGAAAACCCCTGATCCCAATCATAACTCCTTTAACCCTTACCCAGCCCTAACCTTAACCATAAGTAGCCAAACAAAATATAAGATTTTTGGCTATTTAAGTTTTTTAAATGTATTCACACATTTTTATAAAACTTTGGTTTGTATTGTGGGAACCTGAAAAATGTCTCCACAAGCTAAAAAGTAACAGGTTTTACTGCGCTGTGTGGACATATGGGCCCCACAAATTGGTAAATACAAACCCACACGTATACACACACACACACACACACACACGCACACGCAAAATGAATGTACATCAACAAACCCATGAACAAGGCATGCACGCAAATATGACAAGAAACGTCATTAGACACAAAAGTTCCTTATGCATGCAGTTATTGCTGACATGATCACTATGGCAATACCATAACTGCTGGTTTGCTTTCAAGTTCACCCTACACACAAAGGAGGCTGGATGTGGAGGAGTGCTTGGGAGATGTGGAGGAGTGCTTGGGAGATGTGAGTCTGTCTTACTGAATTGACCATAAGACCTGTCCCACTCCTCTGTTGATCCTATACATTGCGCTATCCTAACCCCCACCCCCCAAACCACCACCCAGCACCATTTATCCTCTACCAACTGATGTTGCCATGGAAACAGGGCACACGCTGCCTTTCAGAGGAGAGGCTGTTACTTAGCGACAGCTAAAACCACATGAGAGAATGAGACACCGATAGTGAGAAAGTTAAAATGAGGAAGATGGGGGTTACATTAGCGATGACAACCCTGAGGATGAAAGGCTTAGCTTAAGATGCCCTCAATGAACACCCAACAGACATCCACCATATGCACGCAAGCACACACCCATCCATCCTAATGTGACATGGGCTCTCCCTACTTTCTGTCAAAGCCCATCTCAGTGCAGCGACTCAGAGTCCTTGAGGAATCTGCTATAACACATCTGATGAGTCATACTCCCAGACGCACTGCATGGATCAGTAGTTTTGCATTTGCTTTGCCATACCGTGCTGTTCTTCCTCCCTATTTGTGTTCTTCTGCCCTGTAGTGTTTCTGCTCTGAAAATCCTCTGAGCCACTCTTCGAAATCCTAACAGCATCTATCTGTCAGGCCAGTGATCTGGTTCCATTCGGTATAGACTTTTCACATCTAAGGGGTTCAATGCAACTGCATGAGTTTATTTTGGTACTGCGCTACCAAAAAACACCATGTTATCCTTGAACAGAAAATTACTTTGTTGCTGTCATTGATGCGAACCTGCTGTAATATAATGCCAATCCTGGTCAGGGTTGCGGGGGTGCCTGGATCTTAGGCAGCATAGGGCAGTGAGGTAATAATGTAAAATATTATATACAGACGCTCCTCTACTTACGAACGAGTTACGTTCCAAACGGGCGTTTGTAACTTGAAATGTTCATAAGTTGTTATTCAGCATGATTTTAAGGGTATACGCAAGTACAAAGAACTGAGATGCTGGGAGTACGCACACTACGCTGCTGCGCGGCGGGAGTAGCGGCCAGAAGTAATACTAGGCGGAATTGGCACACTGAAAAAAAAAAATTAATGTTGCAGACAGGAAACGGGAGCCCAACGAACACAATTTGGACTTACAGTCCTCTTCCTTCGTATGTCTGAAAGTTCGTAAGTTTAAAGTTCGTAAGTAGAGGAGCATCTGTATTAGTTGTTTGCACCTAAACTGCAGCACTGTGGTTGCCTTCAACAGTCTATGACATGCAGTGTATGTGAAATGGAATCTAAATTGCCTACAACCTAACTATGTTTCCCAAAACCATGACATACAGAATTCCAGGTATTGTATCTAAAGTCACTGTAAACATTACATAAGCAGTTAGAGAAATTAGTTGGACTGATTGAACGCCACGAAGAACAAGCCTGGATCCAGAAACCCTGCAGAAGGAACTGATAACCAAGGCTCCTCAATAATTTCTTACGACTGCCCGTTTTATAAGAAGCAGTTGACACTGTGGGCTGAGGTGAGTTGACATGAGGAGGAAGCAGAGGATGCCTACAGCAACGTACTTTTGGGGAAGATTCTTTTTCTTCCTCTTCCCAGTACGTCGTATTTAAACTGCTTTGGACAATGCTGCATGTTCCTCAAAACAAATCAGGCAAAATGCATTAATATTAAGATGTATGAGGCCCTCTGAGCCATTTTAGGCTCGAATAAAACTCACATTCTGATTTAAAGTGACCATTCAGGTGCAGTTTTATGCATCAGCAAACCGCTAGAAACCTTATTTAAAAAATAAAAAATAAATCTTGATATTAGCAATCCAGGTTTTCTGAGATTTTCTGTCAATGATTTTCTTTATTTAGCCAGTAATAACCACAGTGGGATTTTAGCAGTGAGATCTAAAAATAATTCACAGTTTAAGAAAAAAATCTGACTTTGTGTCGACTACACTAGACCTTTTCCGGCTTCTGTCCTTATCGCTCCCTCTTATTTATCAGATGCAGATTAAAGGAGATGTTTATGCATGCAAATGAATCAAAGTGCATCACATTTATGCTGGTACAGCACTGACACAGAAATGCCTTTTTACGTAATGTAATTTTTTTCACCTATAAATACTTAGCATGACCTCGTAACAATTTCTAGTATCAAGGATTTGGACAAGAGCAAATTGGACCAGAATTAAACACGAAAGGCTCAAATCAAACGTGGGCTGGCCAGCAGGAAGTTCGAGAATTTTCCCAGTGGGCCGATCTCGTGAGGCCCAGTGTTTGTTCCCCAACCCCAGCGTTATATATAGCTTATATACCCCGGGTGCCAGTCAGCGGCAAATTCCCAGGCAGCTTTTTGTTGCCAGTCCACCCCCGATTTGAATACACATTAACACAAAGGATCACAAAATGATTCCATCTGTAGCAGAAAAACAATCCCGCCACATCATGTGAAGACACCAAGCACACTAACCAGACGAAGGCATCTTCATACGGGACGCTCACTCATAAACTTTAATTCAGACATGCTGAATAAATGGACCCCATATCAAGTGCACATTATGACTCAAAACACCAACACTTCCGTCTGAACAAACAAGAATCCTTCTATGTTTTCCATGTGAATATCACATTGAGAAACATTTAATTGCTCGTGTATGATGGGAAAATACATTGAGCCTCTCATGTGCTACTGATATTTCCCCATAATGACACCCAATCTCAAGCATAATTCTTACTGGTGAGGTTAAAAGCCAAGACGCCTGCTCAGGACTATTGCCCCTACGATCTATGGAACGAAAAACTGGTCCATGATGGTTTTACTGTAATATTTGAAATGATTCCGCTTTGAATTTTATTTATTTTTTTTCCAAATAAAACTGTAGACCAATTTCAAAGCATGAAAACCTGAAAGCTTGCTTTGCCTTGTTAGTGTAATGCCAATATGCATACTGTAGCCTTCAGATATAAAGAGAAACATGCTGATACATTTAGATGCCAGGAACAATTCCGGAATGTAGGCCAACTTGTGTCTTCATTCAAGTGTTACGATAAAACTATTCCATTAATATACTGCTATCTGATTAAAGCATATTTCTTTTATGAGAAACATGATTGCTGCATTTCATTTATGCTACAAATGCAGCAAGGCACATGCACTCCATTGTCCACACAATGCAAAAAACAGCCATCTGTGTACAGAAACTGCATATTTCATACAGCTGACCCTGCTGCAGTTACAGTAAGGGTCCTCTTATTTCATGCACTAAAACTCACAATTAAATGATAAACAAAACTACAGAACTGTGATTCCAAATGGGAGCAACAAGGTACACGCTAAACAAAATAATAATTTACAGGAGAAAAAAAAATTAATACATGTCATAACATGAGATTTGACAAGCCTAACAACTTTGGTTCTATTATCTAGTTCTTCCATTTTATCTTCATTGCCTTACTAAAAAAGGGAACATGATCTAATTAGGTTCTGCTATTTCAGCAACTAAATGCAAGAATGTGAAGGATGATCAAGACAGAAACTTGCAGCTTGTTCTCCTTTAGAAACAATCAGTCTTGAAGAGAAACACTTTTCTTACTAGCAAATGCACAAAACTTGTTCATAAAAAAAACAGCTAAATAAAGGATACTGTTGACCAAGCATAGAAGGTAATGGCAAAAAAAATGGAAAATTTACTATTATTATTATTACTATTATTACTATTTGCAATCAACAGAGAATCTAATTACATGCATGGATTAGCCGCAGTGCCCAAATACTCCCATTCCTCCTATCCTTTCCATCCCAAATGAACTGGAAATACATGTTCATGTCAAAGGAAACATTATATATGACATTCTGTTAAATATGCTGCAATTCCGGAGTGCGCATTTTGAGACTGAGAAAAAGAAAACGCTGGCACTAAGGACAACTATCTACTCCTCTTTTTCTCCTTCACCTTCATCCCATCCTTGCTCTATTCATCGGCAGCTTCCTTCAGTCCTTCAGCATAAATCCAGTGGAGACTGGTTAGCCAGGCTTACTTCCTGTCAGTAGCATGGAGGCAGTTCCTGCTCAGGTTTGGACCAGAGGAAAAAACAGCAGCTGGAAATGCCATCTGCGTTAAAATGTAAACTAATCTCTATGCACAGAGCATCTCATACCTCCTGCCATATCCCCACCCCTACCTGCTTTATTTCTCTTTTTTTCCTCATTTTCATCAAAAATACAGTAATACTAGTAATAATAGTTTTATTCTTTTTTTCCCTCTGAATCCTAATGGAATGTAAATGTGAGAGTTTTGTTGCAGGCTGCCCCCCTTTATAGCCTGGATTAGCCTACACTATGACATAGAGCAGCGAGCCCTGGGAATCCCGCTGCGTGTGAGAGAGCGAGACGGAAGGCGTGCGTGGCCACGCTTGGACTCACACACTAAAGTATTTGCCCCCTCTTCGCTCCCTGACCCCAATTTTTTTTAATCTAAAAGGCAATCGGTTCAGGAAGGCCTTAGGAGCAGAGCAGATGGTTGGATTTGAGAATTACGGAGAGGTGGAGGGATGAGTGCAGGGCTGCGGAGAGCAAGAGGGATGTGCAAAGGAGGAGCCACGAGACGAGGAGACGAGAGGCGCGTCCACCGTCACCTCCCTCTCAGTGCTCTTTCCACCAGCTTCTGTCTCATCTGTTTTGTGCTCGTTCTCAATGTCATTCACAGACCTGCTGGCACACATTCACGGCCCCCACATCTCCCTGCCGCCTTCAGCTTTTCTCACAGTCTCACATTGTCTCGTTCTTCAAGCTATGCGGTGTTTTGGGGGAGAGAAGGTGAAACAAAGCGGCAACTGCAGCATGAATTAGCTCCTCAACTTCATTGACCGAAATCATACGCAGAATCAAACATACCTAGACACTCCCTGTCACAGTAAATGTACATCTCTCATTACCCCCCCTTAGCAAAAATAAAAACCTGAGATGATTTCTAACCACACAAAGTGGAGATTGACTAGAATAATCATTTACGTCAATGCAATAAAAAATGCACAGTAGAAATAAGACTGTTAAATTGACTTGCAGAATGCTTGCAGTTTAAGTCCATAAGCTGGCCAACTACAATAAAGAGAAAACTGAAATTTCACCATACAATTAAAGATGTCCACACTGAACTAACTAGACTGGAAAGCTTCGCTCTCAAAATCCCAAACTGACAAACTACATCAGAAAATACCCATGGACCCTGACTTGAGGTCTGTGAACTGCAAACTCATATCATAACAGTAGAGTACATTACTCATCTGATCAAAGTGAACCACGGAGGCCTGTATTGACCAAAGCTTACCTCCACATATTTTAATGCACTTATTCTGTTGTGCATCTACTGGAAGATTCCGATGTTAAACCAGTCATATATTTAACAATTATGTGAAGGCTGTTTGCCAGTATGTGTTTTATTCAGAAACAGTTGGTGCTGAATAATTAAATGCATTGCATTAGTGGCATTATGAACACTGAGATTGTATGTGTGTTTATGTGTGTGGTGCACCATGTTAAATACAGATTTGTTTTCCCACTTTCACAAAAGCCTTCTACACTCTCATTCACTTAAATCTAGAACACCTCTGTTCCCCCTGCTATGAGTGAATACATGCCAGGCAGTCGTGATTTTAGACCAAAAGACTGGCTATTGATAGTAGGGCCTGGTTGCTAGGAGACTTCAATTTCACAATCTTGAATGAGGGCTACACGTCTTTGGTAGCAGAATTGTAATTTTGTGGATCAGCTTTATTCGTCTACAGAGAAATACAGTCACATGCACACATTTAAGTAAAGATGCAAAGACATAAAAATCCAAACGTAGAGCACAAAATCTATACATGCAAACACACAGATAACAGTAATGTGAGCATGTTTTGTGCAGTAGTATTAATTAAGGAGATCTAGATTTGTCTTTAAGATGAAAGAATGACAGTTAAGGAGGCAAAGGAAATGGAGCCGGGGTGAGAGAAAGAAAGCAGGAGGAGTGAGAGCAGGATGGAGTGTGAAGAAATACACACACACACACACACACACACCCAAATATCATCCAGCACAACATCAGATGTATGCACACTACCCTGGACAGTGTGCACAGAGCCATGAACTTTCTCTTAGGATCACAGGCACACAATCTTGCATCTTCATGTCATCATAAACACATACTATATGTAAAATATGAATATAAGTATAGTAGGGGTCACACACAATCACACAAATACACACTTGCTCACATGGCCCCCATAGATAACTAACAGCAGTACTAAATGGATTTTCAACATTGAGCTAAAATGTCAGTACAGAATAAAACTTCAGCCTTGTTTGCCCGTTGCTGCTGCTGAACGAAGCCCCTATTACTGTATAAGAGTATTAACCTTATAAGCAGGCTTGTGAAGAATGTTACTCTTGCATGTGTGACCGCAGGATCAAAAACAGCATTGTGTATGGCAGATGAATAGAAACTTGCTTTAAAACTTGGAGCGATCTATGCTGCATGGTTTCATGAAGATCTGAATCCATAGATTACACAAATCTTTACATAGTCTTTTAGGAGTAATACCTTAAGAATATGATCCACATTTTCTATTTTTGCATATAATTTCTTTCCTATTGGCTCCTTCGCAGTATCTCGCATCTTCTTCCTCCCACTTGTCCTACTCTTCCTCTCCCCCCCCCCAAATTTTTTTCCAATTTCCTGTTGCTGTCCCGTTTTCCTCTCTGTCTTTCACAGCCGTTATCAGTTTCCATCGTGCACGCCAGGATCCGTCTTCAACTAACGCTTCGACGATGGCTCATGGCCTACCCTGGAGAATCTAAAGTATGTAGCAGAGTGACTCTAAGGCTTCTGTAGATAAATCTTTGCAGTAAGTGCACACACAGATGTGTACAAAAAAATTCTGTTAAGTTGGGGTGTGAGTTGTTTGATGAATTGCATTTTGAAGGTGATCCTCTCTGGATGGCTGAGCAATGCCAGCGTATTCCCAGCATGCAGGATGGAAGGGGTGCGCATGTACAGCATGCCAGGGGAACAGACCTGGAATGAGAGCGGCACGCCTGACTGCACATGCTTAATGCCTACCATTAACCCTGTGTCCATGCTGAAGCTGCTGTCATCTCAATTGTGAGTCCAGCACATATGTCACCTTCTTTATTCCAGTACTGAACCACATCCAGTGTGGACAATTGCCAGTGCTGAGTCACCTTTCACTGACCATTTTACTCAGGAAAGACAAGGGGGTGGGACACAAATAATTACATTTTTGGGAGCTCAATACAGACGCTTGAGTAAGCAATAGCCTGATAGTCTATCGCCGCCTATTAACAAATAGCAATGTCAAAATTACAGACCTCCAACCTGGACCGTGCAATGACCACATTGCTGTGACATCGCTGTAGCACTGACGTCCAGCCAGTGACTGTGGTACTATGATAGCAGTCTTAACACTTCAGGTGTGCACCAGCTGGGGCCCAAAAGAAGAGGCTCACACTCAGCTGGGTGTTAGTTTTTGAACTGGTGCATCCATGGGACCAATGGGAGATATAGGTATACAGATCTTGACTATGCTTCTCAGTAAATGTTGTTGGTATGGGTCAAAAATAAGGGTAGAGACAATGCCCATCAATCAAATAAACTTGAGTCTGGAACTTTTCTCACTTTTCTCTTCCTCTTCTGAGTTTTTGTGCTCAAACCTTGGTCCAGGAGGCCTGCAGAACTGACCTGTAAGTTGGCAACAAACTAGGAAAGGAGCACTGTGCTAGGCACGACCGACTGGAAGGAGTTGTGGCTCTGGGTCATCCCTGCTTCATATATGTACCATGGTCCGTACCAAGTGCAGGGTTTGAGTCTCGAGTCTCATGTATACGACACATTGTGAGAAGGTGGTACATTTAGTATTTATAGAAACAGAAAAGGTTACATTACTGGTAAATGGCAAGGGCTCTCTGTAAATGCCTTCATTTTCTGTTTGCGTTCTGCTCCTCTAAGCAGCTCTACAAAGGGAACTGAAACTGGATGTACAGTGAACAACTCCAGTGTGGACAATTGATACCAGCTCTGTGAGCCTCTGCTAATAGCTGTGGCAGCCATAATCATCAACACTGATGGATCGGCGCCAGTGGTAACCACAGCGATACTCTCTTACTTGGCCCTCGGGCTGAGTAGCATGGTGCAGGCATGCTTAACGTATGGGCAAAGCATCATGGGAGGTGTGTGACTCACAGGCGAAGTGCATCACGCACAGCATAACATGCCGCTCATACTAACGCCTAAATGAACGTGTTCCAGAATGGTTTCCTCCTAGTCCCCCTGAAGTATCCAGCTCCTTCGGTCCCTGAAGCAAGAGAGGGCGAACCCTCGCACTGATATCGAAACTGCAGTGAGTTTGCAAGCAGGCCTTCTGACAGCATAAGCAGGGCCTGAGAGAAAGACGGCGTGCCCCCCAACAGCCTGTCCCCACCCTGTCAATCAAGCCAATTATCCTCCCAGTGCTGAGGCTCAACCCAATCAGATTGCATTAAATCAAATGAGCCCCAGTGAGACTTTTCATTTAGGTTCAGTTAGCGGATGCCTTTTCCCCAGAACAACATTACAGTAAATATGCACATTTTCTGCATTGACAGATAACTTGGGTGTAAAAGCACTAATACGTTTCATGATACTTAAAACGGCATTCATAATTAGGCAGTGCTAGCAATTAAAAAACCATCAAGCACTTCACCTCCAATCCCCCGCCCCTCCCCAGCCCACAAAATGACTCAGAAAAAAAACGAGGCGAAACCTCTGTCACGTTAAAAGTCTCCTGACAGATAAAAATAGCTTTGTGCTATTTTGGGGATAGACCTAATCATTGCCTGCAGGTGTTTAATAAAAATAAATGTTCTGTGGCACAGCCTGGCCACATTGGGGCGGTTTCAGTAAACCGGCAGAAAGCAGCATTTCATCTCGACCACAAGTATTCCCAGAGAACGACAGACACAGGAAGTGGCCGAAGGAAACACATTGTTGCTCAGCTGGCCGGGTTTTCTCAATGGGAAGAAAAAAAACATCAATAAAATAATTTTAACTGTAGTAGAACATGTCTCATTCTAACTAACTAGAGACGGCCAACTCACAGCTTAAATGTGCACTACAGAGAAACAAAAGAGGGGAGAAGAACAATACATAGGCTTTGCTGAAAATTAACTTCTAAATAAAAATATGAAAATGTGTTGCTTCACGTTTTCAGTTCCTTAATGTTTGACACCATATGTATGGTGTGTACATATAAAAATACATCTTTTTAAAATGTTTCAAACGACAACTTTTACATACTAGGGCACTAAAAACTTGACTTGGTTGTTCTGCCAGCCACAAGTTACAGAGGTCCACTTGAACCTGGTGCGAGTCGAACCACACTGGGGATTCTATAAGATGGCGAATCCCTTAGTCTTGTACCTTTGTTTCTTCACAGCTGGATAGCAGCATGAAACACAGCCAGAGAAATTAAAATGCAGGATGCCAGTGGAATGTTCTAGCACAACTGCTCTGCAGCCTTTGGTAATGACTGGAGAGTGGTGGGGCATGAAACGCCAATGTATTGTTTTTCTTTTGAATGAATGGTGAGGAGGGCAGGATCCACAGGCCTCCCTCCTCCCTTCATTTCCCCGAGGTACGTCTTGGCACAGGCTGCAGGCTTGTCAGGTTTCAGTATGACGGCTGTGTGGCTTCAGGTGCGGATTCATCGATGAAGAAAAGAGGAAGCGCGTTGTCTCTAACCATATGACTGATTGCTTTCCAAAAGCCACGAAAGACAAGTGTGAAGGCTTAATCTTATGTGTGACAGACGCACATCATGACAATAATCTGGACATAATCGGCTATAGTACTCGCAACGTAACAGCATATTTCATGTGTTTTTTTATATTTCGTACTTATCATATGCCAATTTTCACGTCTGATTCAGATGAAATATTAGGTCCAAAGTGTCAAATTAAATTAAATAAAGTGCGCGTCACCATGCACGATGAATCCGATTTTTAATAAAAACAGAATGCCGTAGTATTTTACAGTTTGGCTGCACGCACGTCCATTCTCGTTAGGTAGCAAATCGCAGGCGACAGTGAGTGTAACGGAATGCACGACTCCCAGAATCGGTGCATCTTTACCCAGATTAGAAAAAAAACTACAGCCAACTAATTTAAGCCTGCTACCAAAACAGTTTGAAGTAGAGAGAGATATAAAATACTTACTTTGGGAGTGATAGAATCAGCCGATCGCTGAGAGATGCTCTGGACAAAAAAGAGATCGAAAGTGTCCCCGTCTGTCTCTCTGCCGTCTGTCCAGTCAATGTCTTTTCCTTGTATATTGGTGTCAAAAGGGCTCAGTATGCGGGTAACCCCGTCCGATTCGCTGGGCTATTGGGTTCATAAAATGTATTTGCTACGTTTCACTTGATACAGTTCTGACTGTTTTATATAAAGGTTATTATTATTATTATCATTTTACAGGCAGGCGTGTCGTCCTGTGTTGTGCGGTTCTGAACGTCCGCTCAGTCTGTGCACAGGATCGCCGGTCTGAGAACGGGAACGCCTTTTCCCCTTTCCTCGCAGTTTTCTTTCCCAGTCACACACACCGTCTGATTCCGGTGCTTCATCGAGCCACACACACATTTTTCGAGGCTGATGTCACCCGGCTATCCGGCCCCTAAACCCCTCCTCCTTTTTGTTTCCTGCTTCGGCATACAATTCGTGTACAATCCTTATCGCTTCCTCCTTAATGTGGTCCATGAAGGCATGCATACATTTTCAGTTGTTCACCTGAATTGCAAGTTAAGAACTTATCTCCCTCTCTCTCTCTCTCTCTCTCTCTCTCTCTCTCTCTCTCTCTCTCTCTATATATATATATATATATATATATATATATATATATATATATATATATATATATATATATATATACACATACTTGCATACATATATGTGTATGCATGTATGTATACACACACACATCTCTCTGTTTATCTATCCATCTGCACACAAATTCATAGTCATATTGGTAGGAAGGGTCTTCGTTTAGCCTAGTGGTTAGACAGCATCTGCTGTGAGGACATGTCAGTCTAGTTTTCATCACAGAAGTAAATCATGAATCCCTCTGCTTTTTGGTTGACATCTGTCATTCCTCTGTACTGTAGCTCTACATCAGTGTGAGTCACACCCAGCAAAATCCATGGAACGCCTACACACCTTCAGAATACTGACAGTGAACTGCTGTTTTTTATTGGTGATTTAGCATTTCGTCTTTTGACATAATGACTTTGAGAGGCTCAGTCAATTATACTTTTAAGCTACCAGGGCTGCAAGTTGAAATCCCACCCTTAACTAGAACTTTACGGATAGGTTTACTGACATTCATGACGTAAGATCCAGGGGCAGCCTATTGAACGCTGCTGAAATATACAGTATGCAAATAAATAGCGGATGTTCGTCACAGATCCTGTGTAGGCTGCACACAGCAACCCTCCCATTCTCCATCTCCTGTTTCCACTGTTTCCAGTGTCCTGAAGGCAGAGTTCATCGGCAGTCCAGGAAGTCCAAGCCAAAGACATGCAGCAAACTATGCACTGCATCGCATCGTTTACCCGCAAAAAACACAATTTTAAGCACTGCTATCTTTTGAAGGCCATTCTTAGGGGCTTTGTAGTTGTTATTTGGTTTTTCATATATTTCAGGTGACTCTTCTTGCATTGTCCATGCCCCGTATATGGACACCTTATAAAGAAATGCTTACAGTTATTGGCTCTGTAAGGTCTATTTGCAACACGTGTTAGCATAATGTAATTAATGTGTTAATAACCCGCAAACCTCCAGTTAATGATCATTTATCAAATGTCCAGTTTCCCTATTCATGCTGAATGAATATTGTTAAATCATGCTGTGGTAAGTTACATTTATAAGAATTTTCGATCAAGCGCAGACTGTGGATCAGATAAATAATTATTACATCTTACTACTTCTAAATGACTTAGACAAATTGCAAGCAGTAACCTGACAGGGCAGTAACCTTTGATAGTATTGCATACTATCAAGTTTTCACAATGTCAATAAAAACTTCAAAGTACTTTAAAGGTATCGGAACCATAAGTGTAAAATTCGGTAAAAGATCCACAGGAAATACTGTATGTATGTATATGCATATACACATGCACACGCACACACACATACTGTATATGCAAACTGCTGGTTCTGCATTACCTTGTGCTGTATCTCCCCAACTGATCTCTAGAAAGCTTGCTGCTGTGCCCAGTCTTCACTGTGGGGGAGGCGAGTCTCACAGTTTCTACTCGTCCTGCGTTTTTCTCCAAGCCTTCGGTGGGAACGGCTGAAGTCGCCAAGATGTACAGTCACTCAGTGCATCGAGAAGCCTGTGTCCTGAGCAACTAGCTGCAGGTAATGAAGGATCTGAGACGGAGGCTGCTTATCAGACGAACCAATAAAAACAAAAAAAACACAGGCAGCAGGCTGACAGACACACTGCGCCTGCTCTCTGCGTTCCAGTCCACAGCCTCCCCTGATGCTGCCAGGCAGAGGAGGGGGGAGCGGAGCGTGGGGGGTGCAGCACGACACCTGCTTTTACTTTGATGCTGGTTAAAGGATCCAGCATAAATATCTCCTTAAGAACGCAGCTGCATCAGCATCACCAAAATCAGAGAGTGAGTTCACTGTTAAGAGACATATTTTTAAGTGTTCAATCACAGGTGATCTGATCTTTCCTACTGTAACTTTAAGCTTCTGTGAGGTTGTGGATTTCTGTGACTGTGTCTGGGTGTTCAAGGTGCGGCTCTGTAACGCTGCATTTGTCTAAGTTTCTATGTGCGTGTGTTTGTATTAGATGACTTGGAACCTGAGCGATTGTGTAGGGATTTCTGAAAATGACTGTAATACTAATCTATATACATTTGACATAAAACAATGCAAGGGGTTAATACACATACTCACACACACACATATGTTTGTATTCATATCTTTATAATCTTTATAAGGGGACCGTCCATTCATTTCCATAAGAAAAATCCTAATCCAAAAAATGACAACCTTAACCTACCCTGTCCTAACTTTAACCATAAGTGACCAAACAGAATACAAGACTTTTGACATTTTTAGTGTTTTGATTGCAGTCACATATTTTTAGAAAATTGAGTTTCCCTTTGTGGGAATTGAAAAGAATTACTGGTTTTTATCACATTGCGGGGACATGTGTGTGTGTGTGTGCATGTGTGTGTCACATACATTAGATGATAGATAGATAGATAGATAGATAGATAGATAGATAGATAGATAGATAGATAGATAGATAGATAGATAGATAGATAGATAGATAGATAGAATCTGAAAACAGAAGCCTTTTTGTCTATTTAGGAAAGTTGTACATCAGTTCTGTCTTGGGACAGTAGGAGGAAACCAGAGTTCCTGGAGGATTGCTGCACAACTTGAGGAGAAGATGCAAACTCCACACACACATGGGGAGAAGATGCAAACTCCACACACACATGGGGAGAAGATGCAAACTCCACACACGAGGGACAACCCTGGAGTGTGTGGCAGAAGTGCTGCTCACTCAACCACTGTGCCGAAATACCGTATACAGTATATGTAAGTCATTGCAGAAGCAAAATCACAAGGTCATTAAGGCCAGCTGGAACACATTGTGTTGTTTTAAGGTTTGACAGCTTTGGTCATATAGCCTTGGTGTGTGTGTGTGTGTGTGTGTAATGTCCCCATAACGTGATAAATATCCGTTTTTTTTCCTTTATGGGGACCGGTTTCCTGGTCCCCATAAGGGAAAACTCTATTTTATAAAAATCGGTGACTCCTATGAAAAAACTAAAAATCCAAAAACTCTTGTATTTTGTTAGGTTACTTATGGTTATGGTTAGGGCAGGGTAGGGGTTAAGGTTGTCATAGTTAGCGTTAGCATTTTTCCCACTGAAATGAATGAGCGGTCCCCATAAGGATATGTTTACCCTACATGTGTGTGTGTGTGTGTGTATGTTTCTGAATGGCCTCCTGTACTGTTTATCGTTTGCAGACAGGCACTGTCATGGCCTTGGGCGGCACAGAGAAGCAAATTTGAGAGGACAAAATGGGAGGAAGGGCCTGAAACAAGAGGCCAGTGTTCTGGTGCTCAGCGTGTTCGCCCCGGGAGCATCTCGCCGCGCTAACAGGGGAGTTCGGCTTTCTCGTCACACTGGCACTTGTGTAAGGAAGCGACAAACAAGTTTAGGGTACATAAAGCTCCTACAAAACAACTGGGCTGAGGCCCAGCACTCTCCTCGTACACAGGCGCATTCTGTGCGGAGGGAGAGGGGGCTGAAGACGGATTGATATTCCGTCTTAAGGTTATATGGTTTGTTTTTAGGTTGTGCGAAACCTAAAGTGGAAAGTTTTTTTCCAATTAATTATGAAAAAATGATGGTAAAGTTGATTGCAATCAGATCAGAAATTTGAAGCTGAGCTTAAGACAGACTTACATTAATGAATGTGAGACAGACTTGCATTAAGGCAATGAGTTTTTCAATTTTAAATACCATAAATCACACTTTGACAGATGAGAGCAGTAAAGTAAAATGGATTTACTATTTTTTTGGTGATCTTTTTTTTTCTCTCTTTCAGGGTGGCTAAATGGGAAGAACTGTTACCTCAGAACTCCATGGCTGCTAGTTCAAATCCTGCCCCCATTCTGTGTGTGTGGAGTTTGCATTTTCTCTTGTGTCAAGTTCATGTCCTTTTGGTACTTCAGTGTCCTACTGCCATCCAGTGAGATGGATCCACATCTCTAAATTGCCTGTAGTGTATCATTGGGTACCACTGATGAGGCAGGAAGTCAAAGTTCTGTGTATATATTGTGACTGTAAAAGACATGGTTAACCAAAGATGGTTATTGTTCCAGTTTAGGTCTTTTACTGTCAAGGAAACAAACTAAAAAAGATCTCTGTCCCTCTTTCAATTGCACAGACACACATACACACTCCACACACTGACCTTACTGTTCAACAGAAGCCTTTTTTTAAGGCCCTGGTTAATGTGAGTCTGTCTCCTTGTTTTTTTTTTTTGGGGGGGGGGGGGGGGGTTAGGGGGTTGCTACAAAGTAACCCATCGTATAAAGCAACAGTGGGAAAAACAGGCAAAACATTATTTCTCACAAAATCTGCTTTGAATGGAGACCAGTTTGAAAAGGCCCAGTGCTGGAGGCTGGCAGCTGGTGCGTGCATTTATTTACATCTCCGCATGGGGGGCCAGAGATTGTGTTAATGTAAACAGCATTCAAATTAAGCAGCACGAGCCTGTCAATACTATTCAGACACATTCTCAAAGAGTACAATTTTTTGGTTTCTTTTCTTAGCACTGCCTGTATTATGGTTCCGTAAGAAACACATTTCTGCCTAGACCCTGAAGTTTAATCAGCAGAAATGATGTGAGGAACATTCTGTGCACCCTGATCACAGCAGTGGGAAGGCCAGTCCGGCAAGCGGGGACAGCTACGACAATTTCCTGCCAGTGAGCAGTGCTATTGTTCCACAAGGGCAGTAGATGTTGTGCAGTAGACAGTAGGGTGAAACAGGCTCAAGCACTGCCCTGGAGATCTGAGACATACAAAATTAAACGCTTGCATTGTATTATTTAATTTTCATCATTTCAGATTATTTTGCAACATTTACTAAATTAGTTCATATCTTTCCACAAAAGAACAAACATAATGGTAGTATTAAGGTCAATTCATAATTCACTTTTCCATGTGTGTTTTCAGGCAGCATATAGGATGAGAGATGCAAATTTCGTTATCAAGGGTTTGCGCCAGGTGGCTACGGATGGTGCATGTGCAGCTCAGAATTTTTATTGTCCGGCAGAGATATTATGCATCGCTGTGCATCGACTGCGCATGTGCATGGAAATTGACTAGGAAATTATTTCCAGTAGGTGGCAGCACAGAGTTTCACAGAGCAGAGGTCAACCAAGGAAGTGTAGAAGCGGAAGAATTGTTGAAAGAGATGTGCGCATATATAATTTCTATTGTCCAGATAATTTATACTTTCCTGACATTCACTGGGGTATATGTTATTTTCAAAAGCAACACTATTCCGGAATTTTGAAATCTTGGCGATGAAATTTATTGGGGTAGGTACCAGCTAATTTTATCGTAAGAATTTCAGATTTGAAAATGCCGGATTATGCTGTATTACCTTAATACCTCCGAAGCCTATACAGTTTACCCGTTTCACTACACTGCTGTATCTGTGCTTGTTGCAATACATCTGCCCTCTCTAGCTCTGGTATAATATCACTGCTGTATGCATGCACTGACCGGGACTATCTGGGTCCATGGCCAAATGTAATATGAACACAAGTTTCCGCACGCACAACCATTCGCGGACAGAATGCACAATGATAATATGGTACATATTATACGGCACAAATGTACAAATATGTTTCTAAGCATGTATGTACATTGATGTGTATATCTATTTAATACGTACAGTGCACTATATGTCTACTCTTGAATATATATTTGTGTGTCTATTTTAATGTGCAGGAATACAGAAATGTGTTTACTTAGAAGTCACAACTATCCAAACACTCCCATATGTGTAGGCGTACACTGTCCATTAAAAGAAAATCCTTGAGCATTTCTTTTAAAGAGCCTCCACATGCAGCTGCACTTCCAAATACTGTCCTTCCTCAGCTCTCCAGTTGGGTTACTAAATAGGTGTTAGTCATGTGATCCAGAAAATTAGAGAGCTTGTCAGGGGGCATCATGGGCTGGGCCAGAATCATGTTTCTAAAAATTATTAATAGCTCACCTCTCCCATTTAACTGTGTAAACTGATGCCCCAACAAGCCTCAGTCTCTGCAGCTCCATACATATATGTAAATATGATCATGTGTGTTGTGTCTCACTTTAAAGCAAAGCCTTCTTTCAAGTGCTTTGATTTCCATCTTGCCTCCTGCTCTTGAATAAGTGTCCCAGCGGCGCAGTACATGTCTGCTTTTGTCTCATTAATGTCAACAAACTGAACTCCTACAGAAAATCCTCTTGTGGAATCACACTGCATGGCAGGTTTGCCACTGCAAGAAAGCACTGTTGCAGTAGAATGGCTTCAGTTCCCACTGGAGTTCATTTTTTATAAAAACTGCGTTTATGGGCTGTGAGCTATGTTCATTTTCATAAGTGGGCCTCTACCTATCTAGATTATGTCAGAAAAATAAGAACTGTATCATGAGATATCAGTGTGCTCAATAGCATCAGTTTTGTATATACAAATATATGATGCAGAACAAGTTTTGATTCATTTTTTTTAGTATATTTGTGCATACTTGTTTTAACGCATACATAGGCAAGATGTTCTCCGCAGTCCCACAGTATTGTACGATGATACCTGTTCACAATTAATTGTGTGTGTCTTATGTTCTGCAGATTTATCTTGCGTGTCAAAACAAAATGTATTCAGTCAGACACCAGCCCAGCCCTTTTTCCAGCCACTGGCACTGACTCTGGGCATCTGCTGTTCCCATGGAGATGGAAGTCTGTCAAATCCAAGACGACACACATTTCATTTTCCCTGCCCCTCCTCCTGTGGTATTCCCCAGCTGCCATCTCAGTCCCCACCGGGATCACTCATAAACATACACACAGCTATATGTATAACTCATGCATATATATATATCTACCCACACAGAAACCGGAGCCGTGTCACGGCAGAGTGAGTGACACTTTGACCTTAGAGCAGAGATGTACAATAGAAATTATTTAATGTGTTTACCACTGCAAGAAGTATACTTGTCAACATCATTAGGATCTTCATCAGCTGCATCATATTCTGTGCAGCACCTGAGCTGCACCCCAACACCCTAGTGCTGCCCCTCTTGGGACAGCCACTATTTCTCACTGCCCCTGCATTCTCACTGTCCCTACATTCTCACTGCCCCTGCATTCTCACTGTCCCTACATTCACGCTGCCACTCCATTCTCACTGTCCCTACATTCTCACTGCCGCTCCATTCTCACTGTCCCTACATTCACGCTGCCTCTCCATTCTCACTGTCCCTACATTCACGCTGCCACTCCATTCTCACTGTCCCTACATTCACGCTGCCGCTCCATTCTCACTGTCCCTACATTCACGCTGCCACTCCATTCTCACTGTCCCTACATTCACGCTGCCTCTCCATTCTCACTGTCCCTACATTCTCGCTGCCACTCCATTCTCACTGTCCCTACATTCACGCTGCCACTCCATTCTCACTGTCCCTACATTCACGCTGCCGCTCCATTCTCACTGTCCCTACATTCACGCTGCCGCTCCATTCTCACTGTCCCTACATTCTCGCTGCCGCTCCATTCTCACTGTCCCTACATTCACGCTGCCCCTGCATTCTCACTGTCCCTACATTCACGCTGCCGCTCCATTCTCACTGTCCCTACATTCTCACTGCCACTCCATTCTCACTGTCCCTACATTCTCACTGCCACTCCATTCTCACTGTCCCTACATTCACGCTGCCACTCCATTCTCACTGTCCCTACATTCACGCTGCCACTCCATTCTCACTGTCCCTACATCCTCACTGCCACTCCATTCTCACTGTCCCTACATTCACGCTGCCGCTCCATTCTCACTGTCCCTACATTCACACTGCCCCTGCATTCTCACTGTCCCTACATTCTCACTGCCACTCCATTCTCACTGTCCCTACATTCGCGCTGCTATTTTTAGCTTGCATATGAATGCCCTTCAAAGCCCAATACTGGAAAGGCGTCATAGATTTGTCCCACTCTCACCCCCCAACCTCCCCCCCCCCCCCACCTTCTCTCCTTCCCTGTAATCATATGAAGAACGTATCCTTCACTCAGTGTCTTTCTCACTTAGTGGTTGAAGTATTCTTCTTCAAACAGGTGCCAGTTGTTAAAGATAGACCCTGTCCGGGTCTTTTTTTTACCCACCTCCTGTGGTCGCTCACTCCCCCCCCCCCAGCTTACTTTCTCATGCCATCATGCCCATGCACTTTCTTGTTCACTGCTAACCCTACCCCTTCTGTCCTGCCCCCTCAGCTGTTTGCTCATCTAGGCGTGTGCTTTTTTTTTTAAAAGAGGGACCAGGAGTTGGACCTGCTCTTCTTGGGGCAGCAGGGACCCAAACTGCATCTCTTTCCTCTGTTTTTATTATAATAACAACATAGTTTCTGTGTATTTCTTCAGTAAAGAAACATGAACTGGTGCTGGGTATTTTTGGGGGTCCTCCTTTCTTTAGGAATATTTTCCTGGGGAGAAATTGGTCTGGAAATCCCTGAATATGATGGCCGGGATCGTGTCCATGACCTCAATGCTAAGAACTTCAAGTCTGTGATGAAGAAATATGACGTCATGGTCATCTACTACCATCAGCACGTTGGAAAAAGCAAGGCAGCACAAAAAGAGTTTGAGATGGAGGAGCTTGCACTGGAGGTTAGTAAAAGCTTGAGAGCATAGGGTTAGAGGAAAAAGCAAACTTGACTGATGAAGGTCAGCATGGTGGTAACTACTACCAGGGCCAATGAGGTCGGCATAGCGTATAAGTTAACTAGCATCAGGATAGGGTTACCACCTAATGCATGTCAGGGAGGACACTTTGAGCTACGTCAGGTCTTACAAACTACTTTAAAACTGATAAAGCCCTGTTCAGTTCTTCTTGTTTCCTTGAAAGACTCACCCAGCTGTTTCTCATTAACATAAGTGACACCTGCATGATTATAGGAGACTGACCAATCAGTAAACAGCAAAAACTTGGTGCTTAAGTGAAGTCCATGTTATTTTAACTGGAAATGGTAGTTCACAAATCCTGTCCTAGCTCAAAGTATCTTTTCTGACATAGATTGTGTGCTAACACTACATCAGGAGCACAAGCCTGATGCATTATATAAGCAGATAATTCACAGGTAGCTAATCATGATAAGAGGTGAAAATGTTAAACAATAGTCACAGTCAATACTGGCAGAATTTTAATGTGTGTTCAGTAAAAGACAATTTGTGAAATGATACAGCAGCTAAACTAGCTCCGGTTTGCTGTGAACCGAATTAATGCCTGGAATAAAAGTACTGCAAGTACTGCAAAAAATGTGAAACCTGTTGCTGGGGAGCAAAAGTAGATCCCTAGTAACATGAGTCTGAGGAGACTGAGTTGCAGAAGAGTAAGTCCAGAGCGATGAATGAAACAAAATGGGTGTTTAAACAAAAATATTCTTATGAGGAGTATACAGGTGCGCGCACATCCTTAAGGCAGTGTGGGTGAGTATCTGCATCATGTTCGAGCATCACTTCAGTTAAAGTTAAAATCACCAGTACAAAAGCAGAGCAGCAGCTGCAAAGATGACAGCATGAGGAGGCTCCTTGCTGTCAAATGTGCAGCCGGGTCAGTGATATACGGGAAACTCAGCCCATATCGTTAGCATGTAATCCACTGGCAGATCTCCTCCTTTGCAACCTGGAAGTGGAGGGGAAACACAACAACAACAACAACAACAACACTAAACATGCTCTCCCCTCTCTCTATGTTCTACAGCATAACATAACCCTATAAGAGTTGACAGAAAGTTACAGTGTTCAAGAAATTGAACAGTTGTTGGTGCATGCAGCTCAGGTTCACCTTTATCTTAAGAGGAAGCTCAAATAAATATCACCCTTCAATGGTTGTTGATGTGTCCGTATGCAGAATTCCAAATGCCCTGAACATGTTCAATTAGCAAACCAAGATGAATTTAGAGAAAGACAAGTGAGCACATGTGGTGCATATGTGCCTTCTCAGATAACATCTTGGAAGGGTTAAAGCCAGGTCTTGTGCTCTTGTGTGTTTTGAGCTCAGCTACCTTGGAGATTTGTCTGCTTGTCAATGCCCCGCAGGACTGTTTTAATACAGAATGACAGATGATTCACTGGGATACACAGAAGAACAAATTTCAGAAATATATCACAGTATCAGTTTCGGAAACATTTCTCTTTGTTCTCTCAGTCCTTGTATTTGTGACTGATCCTGTTAGCAACTAGACCGAAAGTCTGGATGAACAATCTGTGAAGGGAATCTTAGTTTGCTTTGGTAGCTTGACATTAGTTGGCAGATTCCACATGACTTGTTTGAGATGAACTGGCTATAAGTGCTTTAAATGGGAAATATCTGTGTCGGGGCTGCCTTAAGTCCTGTTAAATCAGGTAACAGCAATTAACCTACAGCTAGTAGTCCTCATCCACTGCAGGTTAGCATAGCAAAGAGTATGTGAGATGTTGAGCAGGTTAAATATGACTATCTAGACCAGGGGTGTCAGACTCCAGTCCTGGGGGGCCGGAGCCCTGCACATTTTTGGGTTTCCCCTCATTTAACCCACCTGATTCAAGTCCTTGTGCTAATTAACACACAGCTCTTAAGCTGAATCATTTGTGATAGAACAGGGAAAGAACTAAGCTACACAGGGCTCCGGCCCCCCAGGAATGGAGATTGACAGCCATGATCTAGACTGTATTGGCTCACAAGCCAGTGTTACAATGGACAGCAATCTCAAAGAACTCCTGAACATGAAGTGACACAAGGGACATGACAGCCCTTAACAATATGGAGGTAGTAGTTATGGTTAAGGGTTTGAAATCTCACATGCAGTATTTATAAATATATAAAACCTTTGATAGTGTCCTAAGCATAGTGCATGTCATAAAATTTCTGCTTCAACTTCTAACCTTCACATTGGGGCCAATATGTTGTAGTGTTCCAAGAGTCCAAACCATGGATTTGAGCTATTTTGCCAGGCAGGATGAGTTCAGGCAGTTGTCTTATTTCTGATTGCCTGTCTGTCCCACTAGGATTGGATTCTTTTGAGCTATGAGTATCCAATAGGCAACATCTCCTTCCCTCACATCGAGTGAGATGTAGGTCCTCTGTTAGCATCCCTGTACATAGAGGTATATACATAGTGAATACCAGTTACTGTATTATGCACCTTTTTCATAACACTGACACACTGAATAAGTCTGTAATTGTCATGAACCCGGGTGGTTCTGGCATGAGGGCGTGGCATGAGGGCGTGGCGTGAGGGCGTGGCATGGTGCAGGCTGGGTGAACGAACCACTAGCGGCTCAGGGAACACAGCGGTTTATTCACAAAACTGAAAACACAGGGAATACTACAAAACAAAATGGACCACGAGGGGTCAAAACTAAAAAGAGGGATAACAATGACCAACTTCAAATGGATTAGTGCAACAAGGAGCAGGTAGGCAGGGTACAAATAACACAACTAACATACAACATCACGGACATACAGACATTCATATAATGAACCACTGGGGATCTGAACTAAGGCAGGGACTTAAATACAGAAACAGCAGGTAACGACACAGCAGGAGTGAAACATGAAACATGAAACAATTAACCAATCAGGGAGAACACACAAGGACCGACGCTGAAGACAGGCAACAGGTAAAACTAACTGACAGAAACAGAATCTAATACTGGGGAAATAAGAAAGACCGGTAAAACACAACCAATGCACAAAGCAAGAAACCGAAACGGAAAACAAACCACAAAATCACAGGAACTAGGAAAACTGATACCAATGAAACTCTAGGGAACAAAATACAATAACAGAGGAGGCAGGATTCAAACACACACAACAGAGGGGTTAACAGGGAGCCACAAGCACAACTTATTGAGCCAGCCGCTGTGACCCAGCCATCTAACCATCAAAACACTGTCCTTGTCAGATTCACTCTGATCCTTACACTTGCCCAGTTTTTCTGGTTACAACTACAAGAACTGACTGTTTTTATTTGCCTAATATACAATGGCGCCCTTGACAGGTGCCATTGTAATGAGATAATCAATGTTATTCACTTCACCTGTCAGTGTTGGGGCATTTTTCTTCACATCCTCTGGAAAGCTGCGCATAAAGTCACCTTATTCGCACAGGTCCTTATATGTACGTGGCATGATTTGTTTCATATGTGAGCCTCGTCATGGTTGCCCACACGTGAGCCAGCCCCTTAGGCAGGCCGGGGAATCTATTTGTGAATGCTAGGCAGGCAAAGAAGCTGTAAGTAAACACGGCATGGTTCACCTCACAAGATGGCCTCTGACTCTGCCTTCTCGGCTGAGCAGGAGGCCCGAATAGTACTGTACCTGTCAGCGAATCCCAAACACACTGCCAAAATAGTCTGTGACAGCAGGAGCCTGGTATCTAAATTTAACTATATCTGCTGCCACCCAGTTCTCTTCTTTCTGAAACTACTACTACAATTAAATTTTTAATTCTGTCTATACAGATATGTTAGAGTAATTCTTTCATTTTATTCAGCAACATGGACTGCAGTTACCAATATTTTGCCAATTCCATAAAACAGTGTAAGTCATAGGGCATTGTTCATGTGATTAGTTACAGCCCTGGGTAATGTCACAGCACAATAACAACATGTTTTCTATTAATATGAGAATAAATAGCTATAGACTGCAAAGAGCAAACATCAGCGATGTTATATCTTGAATAACAGCCTATTTAAAGATATTCTGTATTTCTGATGGCATGTAATGGAGCAGGGGTGAAGCCCTCATGGTTTCTTACAGAAAAACTGGAAAAGGAAAAACAGTCCTTCATAGTATAGACTGATACAGTTTGATAAACTGATTCAAATGATTAAAAACTACACCCCTGTCAAAGTTTGACATTGAGCCACCTGGTGGAGGCAGAGGGTAATTGCAGTGACATCTAATCCTTTTGGGTTCCTACTGTAGCTGTGCATAAATTTGTCACATTCAGTTCTTGGTGCAGGCTTTTATTCGAATATCACCGCTTAAGTGCATAAATTGTTAATGGTTTGCACATGTGAATAATTATTCCAAATATAGATATGAAGTATATCTGAAAATAGCCCAGAAAAAAATCTCACAGAAAAAATAATGTGTATAAATTGTATAATTAAATGAGGATTATCCTCCTGAGACCCAAGGAAAAAAGTGTCCTTCAATTTTAGGTTATTTGTGACTTTCTATGTCTTTGGAGGAAATAAGACATCTTACAATTTAGATTTTTTCAAATTTATTTTTATTTTTAATTTCACAGCATGTCCTCTTTAGTGTACAACAGGAATCAATATGTTTCCTTACATCAGTGAAAAGATGCAAAAATAAAATGTCCACCACAATGGACATAAATGAATGGGTGGGGTCTCAGGAGGATAAAATTATATAATTAAATGAATAAACCTGGAATCAATGCTAGTGTTTCTGTATCATCTTCTGTTCTGTTTTATATTAAAGAAGAAATTGTTCAGATTCTTTTTCTAAGTTTGAACTGTAATTATTACAATTTCCACATGCCATTCCATAAAGATACGAGATAGCAAATCCAAATTTCAAGATTCAGCCAAATCTGAATCCTATTAATGTGATGTAGTATGGATTATGATCACCGAATATTTTTTTTAAATTATCCCTTTTGTTAGCCTACAGGCCTAATATGAAAAAGCTAACATACCTTGTAACGTGTTCATTCAAACTCCATTACTAATGGAAACTGGCTAACAAATATGAAGCAATTGACAGTTGTGCAGAATTAAAAAATGAGCAAATATTAACAGAACAGATTAGTTCCAAAAAAGCAAAATCATAGCATAAAATAATACAGGTTAAAAATTCTATAGTTATCTCATGAAATTACAATTTTCTTCTTGTCCTAGACCTCATGTCAGACTCTTGTAGAAATATAAAAATTATAGAATTATAATGAGTGAACATTTCAAAGGTTATACATTAAAAAGGCATCCTTCAACATGAAATGATCTCCTGCAGGGAAATTTTAGTTACATTATAGGATGTAATAGCCAAGACAGCTTAATAGGCTATACAGATATATACACAGAATGTTTCAAAATGTACCTAAAAATAGGATGTTGTCAAATTTAACAGCAGCCAACATCTCAAGTTTAACTCATGTCATATTCATATGTGACATGCAGGATTATGAAATGGGCCATGGTCCAGTTTTGGACAATTTTATCTCTAAGATAAAAGAGATGCTTATTGATTTTCATGGAAATCCTTCTGTCAGGTCATCAACGTTTATTAGTGGCGTAGCTATAGAGACAGTAAGCCAATTTTGATACTTGGGCACCATCCTGGATGACAAAATGACTTTCGGTGCAATGCAGACTCCTTCTGCAAAAAGGGCAACCAGAGTAACTGAGAGGTTTTACTGTTGATAAATCTCTCTTGAAAATTTTTTGCTCCTCTTTTATTGAATCAGTTTTAACTTTTGCAATGATTTGTTGGTTTTGGGACCTCAGCATGGTTGAAAATATGCTGGGGAAGATTGTTAAACTAAAAAAAAGACTACTGGCACTAACCTGAATAACCCTGGTCATGTTTATCAAATTAGAGCCATTCGGAGGTCAAAGGTCATTCTGGCAGATACTCAACACCCTCTTCAGACAGAGTTTTGCGTGCTGCCATCAGGGATGAGGTATTACTAATTCTAGGACACCTGAGATAATTTGTTCCGTCAGCTGTTGGGTTTTAAACAAGCTGTAGGTTTTGGGCAGGGTTTTATATGTTTCAATAGGACTAATCCACTTTTAGTGTTTCATACTTATTTGTAATTTTAATATGATGTCATGTATTGTATTTATGTTTTTTTCTAAATAGCTTTTATATATTTTATTATGTGTTTTGGTTGTGTTTCCTGCTGCCTGCAAACCACATTGCCCTTTGGGGGACAATAAAGCCAATCTATTGTAATCTAATCTGAAATGAGCATTTCCTTTAAGGAAAATAATCCATTATGCATTTAGTGGTGCAAGACGGTTCTTGGTTGCGAATGTCAGAGCGAATTCTGCAGTGGTACTAAGCAGTCTCTCACTTGGCAACAGACGTTGGTGAAGGGCAAACAATGGGGAACAGTGATAGTGCGCCTTCCACCAATGAAGTTGATACTCAGATCAGGAATTGAGATGTTTGACGACAAAAGCACATATCTGTTTCTTTTACCTTGAAATACTGCCATATCGATTTTTTTTGGTTGTCTGTTTGCCAACACGCACGCCCTTTTAAGTAGGCTTTGTGAGATTAAGTTTGGTTAATATTATGGCAGAATGTTCAGCAGACACACTTTCAAAAATGAGAATGGAATTCAGGATTCATAGTATCTCCAATAAAGATGGATATGTTAGTACAAAGGAATTTATCTGCAATAAATCTTTGCCCAGAAAAAATATAGATATTCCTTATTTGAATACTCACAAACATAGCAGAATTACTGAGAAATACTGCAGAAATATTTGTTTGTTGTTTTTTATAAAAATGTCTTAATCATGCAAAATGTATGCAAACATCAAGTACTCCACATGATTGTTTGGTGGGCAGGAAACCTCAAGTGTACTAAAGGGATTGCTGTTGTACTGTGGATCTAAGTTCCCTGATGTGTGCTGTGCCTCTAACCTACCAACCGCCCCCCCCAGACAAGATAATTTCCTGAAAATCTAGAATAACGTGACAGGAATTGTAGCAATTCATCACCATATTCATTACTATTAACTGCAGTTTTTGCATATAAATGATTAACTCTCTGTTTCACAGAGGGATGTATTTATAGCAATTTTTAATAATGGGAAGATTAGGATTGATGATAAGTGATGATGAATGCTAATATGTTATTCGTAATTTATGGTACTCAGCAAGAAACTGGTCACATGCAGAATGATGTCACTACCTGGCAAAAGCTCCTGTAACCCCACTTACAAGGGACCAGATCTCCTTGCTAGGGAGCTGCAGGTGTTGGTTCTGGGGAGTCAAGTGCCCTGTTCATATATACACACAGACACACACACACACATACACACACATACACACACTCATTCCTCAATTTATGGCCCATAAATGTTTAAATAAATAAACAGCACATGCTGTATCTTATTACTGTTACCTTATAAATGCTACTTGATGAACTGTTGTATAAAAGCAATAACGTTCCCGAAGCCGTGCGGTTGTACTCCGATATATCCTGGCTGTGATTGCCTGCGGCCTCGTGCCCATGACCAAATCACAGCCATGATATACTGGAGTACAACCGCACTGCTTCTCGTATGTTATTGCTTACACACACACACATATATAGAGAGAGAGAGCAGCAAACTGCAGCCTGGTTCTTTTCCATTTCTCATTAATGAAGGGCTCCTTCTTTGCTTTATGGGACTTCAGTCCTGCTTCTAGGAGCCTGATATGAGCTGTCCTAGCAGTGCACTTCACACCTGCACTTAATGTTTCCCGTTCCTTTTGAAGGTCACTTGATGTTATCCTACAATTCATGAGAAACTGTCAAATAAGTTAACAGTCATTTCTGACATTAGAAAGTTGATTCCACCATCTGCCTGGCTGGTTTCTGGTCATTCCTGCTTCAAATTATTCTTGTGTGCTGCTGTCTTAGACATTTTGAACCTGGAAGCAACCTGCTGCTCAGCGTAGCTGTTGAGACTGGTGAGCGAGCGAGCCGGGAAGCAGGCGAAGCAAGCCGAGAATGCAGGCAAACGGGGTTTATTCCGGACAACAGGACAGAAACACCTACAAACATCAATGACGGATCTGGGGTAACGTACTCAGACGCGGACTAAATACAGAAGACAAGCCACAATAACAAGGAACAGCTGGGCACGATCGGGGAAGCACACGTGGATAATGAGGGGGCGTGGCACACATCGGGAGCGGACGGAGCAGGGCGTGACAGTAGCCTTCTGCCAACAAAATCACGATTAAACCAGGATTTAAAAATGTATACTTGTTTAAAAATATAGAGTGGTCTTTTAATTTTTCCCAAAGCTGCATGTGTGTGTGTGTATATTACAGTATATATTGTATATTTTTAGACTAGGACTGTATTTAGAAGTAACTACTCTAGTTGTTGTAACTAATACTTATAGTGACTACTAATTAGTTACTATAACCAACAAATATGAAGCCTGTATTGTAGAACATGTGCTTCATTAGTCCTCAGAACAATAATATATGCCACATACTAGGCCATTAAGATCTTTAAAAATAACAGGTAGCAGTGTGGAAACTGTGCATATCTGTGCCAGCGGGAACTTATCATGATCTATTAATTACGAACAGTCACATTTTCACATCATAAACTACAGTATATCTTTTATTGTCCCTAAATATTTAAGTAGGCCTTCAATGTTAGAAATTTAAATTAGATAACAATAACGAAACATGAAATTCGTTTACACACTGGAATTTGAAAAATGAGTTATAATAATAAATATTTTCCAAGTAACCGGTATCTGGGTGTTTGATCCTGTATTGGCTCAAGTAGAGGGACGTAGGAATTTGTCTCTTTGCCTTCCCTGTGTTGATCTTCATAGCTTGGAGGTCACAGTATAGGGTCAACCACCGGGCGATGCCCCTGGAGATGGGGGGGGGGGGGGGGGGGGGGCTTGCTCAAGGGCTGATGGACATGTGACTGTTCTGCAGAGACTGGGGCACAAACCAGCCACCTTTTGGTCACAGGCACAGACTTAGCCCATTGAGCCATTCACCCCCCCCCCCTGTATTTGTAATGAGAATGAATAGAGACAGTGGGTTTTTTCTCTAGACTGCCCTTTGGTTTTCCTACCACAACTAGAGAACACTCCAGAACAATCACAAGTTACATTAATGTACCTGTATAAAGAAAAATGTCACTGCCAGAATTATGTATGATGTCAAAATAAATCATGGATTGTCTGATTATTCATCATAGTGGTCAGTGGGCAATGCCACCAGGAGAAGTGGTGACTATTCCACTGGCTGCAGTATGAATAGAGGAAAGTTTCCATTTAGAGAACAGAATGGTTTCCTCCCTATAAACACATCAATTGAGTGTGACTAAGAGACATGCTTTAGGTAAAATGTAATTGTAAAATGTCAGCATTGTGGCAATTATCAATCAACTGTTGATGCCTGTGTAAAAAAAGGCTGATCAGGCAACCCATTAGAGTGTAGTCACCTAATTAGCTAATTAGTTTGATTTTCCATTAGTAATAGTAATACCTCCTGCTCGGTAATTTAAGTAAGCTACATTTATAGCCACTAAATCTTCATGAAGATCTAGGTGGCTATCACTCCTCTAGTGGATTTAAAGGGCTCTTCTCTTTTTCCTGATTAGACATCATCCTTAGTCTGAATAATAAAATTTGGATTGAGACAAACATATTTTATGGGAGCAACAAATCTTTTCCCCTTGGCAGACCTCTAAAGATGTAAACACAAGCTGAATTCATTTTGAGTTAAAAGAATTAGACCAGCATGGGACAAAGTTTGGAAAGTCTATTATTCATGTTCATAGATTGATATCAATATACAGTACTGAATATCAGAATATCCACTTTTTCCTTTCTTAAACATTATCTTAAACAATTTTTTCCTACAAATGAACTAGCTATGTGAAGATTCACATAACCATTCTGAACTGTACTGATAATAGTTTCGAAAAGAAAGTTTTAAAAGGTCTACACTTTCCATTTTAATGTACAGTTGGTTTGATACAATGCAGATGTTCTAAAGTGTTGTCATGTATAGCATCTGGTATATTTTAGCAGTGTGATCAATCAGAGAGCCATGCTTGATGACCCCCGCTTGTTGCTTGTTGCCCCTCGTTAGTCTTGGTATATAAGTACCTGTTTGGTTTGTCAGCCCCAGTCCGGTCATTAATGTCACTCCTCCTGTCTGCCTGTGTCCTTCCCCATACTAGCCTACTCGATTTGACCCCTCACAATCTTGCTGTCTTTCTTTGCTCCCGTTTGATTAATTAAAGACCCTTTTGTTTGCCAAACAACTGCTATCGAGTCTTTTGTCCCGCATGTTGTGACAGAATGACCTGAATCCAAAAAAAAACCCCGACAGTCTGCACCTCCATTCCATCTTCCACGCCGCCCTGCATCCAGCAAACTTTATACCCCGAGTGCCTCGGATCCGGGGGTTGAACGAGTTACTGTACCACTGCCGTGGGAGCCACCATGCCTTCAAGTGAAGCATACCAATCAGGAGTGGAGGAGTAATCCCATGATCTGGAGGATCCCCGATGCCGAAGCTCTCTTCTGGTCTGCGGAGAGGTGCTAGCAAGACTCACCCTGGACGCGGCGGATCCCCAGGGGGCAGGGAAGGTCCAGCACTTGCTGGCTGATGTGCAGAGAATAGTGGTACACAAGACAACTCAGCCGGCCCTGAATCCGGTCAGTTTGCTGCCTCTCCACTGTGCAAAGCCACTCAACCCACCATCTCTCCGCATTATGAAGCCACTCAGCCTGCCACCTCTCCACAGCATCACGCCGCTCCACCCACCAGCTCCCTGCAGCTAGCCGATGGCCCACCTTATCCCCTGCAGGCTGCCGCCAGGCCAGCAGCTAACTCACCGGTCACTGCCAGACTGTTGCCCGCCAGGCCAGGTTGAGTAGACTTGGAAGACCCTCTGGGCCTTGCCTTAACCCGGCACAACCCGAAGTCCACACCAACCCCTTCCTGAGTCCTGGTGCTGTCAGCAGTGTCAATTGGGGCCATGAAGAGGGTTTGGCTGAGTCTCCCGGAGGGTGATATGGGGGCACACTATCCTTGCCAGCCACCCCGACTCTCATGAACGTAGCTCCTTATGTCAGCCCATGTCCTTCCCCATACTAACCTTCTCGTTTTGACCCCACGTTGCCTCACTTTGTTTCTTTGCTCCCCTTTGGTTAAATAAATCTCCTTTTGTTTGCTGAACAGCTGCTGTTGAGCCCTCCATCCCGCATATTGTGACGATCTGTAACTTTGGCACATCATGGAATTTCAAAAACATTAGCTGTTCTTCAGTTCCTTACTTCAAACTGTTAAGACAAAAAAAAAAAAATACAAAATATGCTAGAACCTACTAGAAAACAGACTTTTGAAAACCATGAATAAAGGTAGTTTAAAAAACAGTTCTAAAAATACAGACGCTCCTCTACTTACGAACTTTCAGCTTACGAACTTTTAGACATATGAACGAAAAGCATTGTAAATTGTGTTCGTTGGGCTCCCGTTTCCTGTCTGCAACATCAATTTTTTTTTCTGCGCACCAGTTTCGCCTACTACAACCTCTGGCTGCTACTCCCACTGCGCAGCATCGCACCGTGCGTACTCCCAGCATCCTAGTTCTTTATACTTGCATATACCCTTAAAATAATGTTGAATAACAACTTATGAACATTTCAAGTTACGAATAGCCGATTGGAACATACAGGTATGTCATTCGTAAGTAGAGGAGTGTCTGTATATAAATACTCTTGCTATAATACAAACTAACCTCCATGAAAGGCAAATCATTAACAACCTAACACGAACTTTCGGTGTTTGAAGTACAGAGTCATGCTCGCCAGTTTTGGGGTGAAGGCTTTAATATTAGATTGGGTTTAACAGTTTGGCAGTTATCTCTTGTCATTTATAGTCACAAAAAGAAGATTCGACTTCTAACTATACTGTGTGCATGGTATGTTCAGTCTTCCAGGCAGTGGGTGCCTCCAACGCCATGACTTCTCTGTCTTTGAGGAAACCGAACAACATGGTATGTAAATATTATATTTTAGTCCTAGTAAAAAAAAGGCTAATTGTGAGCATGAACAGGGCACCACTGGGCTACAGAAAAGCAAGGATAATTTGCGCTGTATGGGCTTTATGGAAATGGACATGGATGCCCGATGACATTTCACTCATAAAGGCCAGTTTCTGAAACACGGGTCGTCTGCAGTGTTACTTTACAGATTCAGGGGATGCTGAGCATTGATAGTAGATTCTTGTGCAAATTACTTAATGAGAAGGTTTGAGGCTGAGCAGAAACATGACATGGTGCTTAATCAGAATTTGGCAGTTAGCGCAGTTTGTGGCGAAGCAGAAATTTCAGCTGGTCCTCGACCTTGTGGAAGAGTCATAATTTCCTTTGTTCCCCAGAACTCATCAAATAGCTCTAATAAAATGCTTCATTTGTAATGAACATGATATTGACAAGTGTTTCAGACCATGAACTCCTCCAGACATTCTCAGTTATGATACTGATATCTCTGTTCCACTCATTTGCTTATTTCCTTATTTCTCTTCCCCAGGTTTAAGATGACTCTCTCTTCCTTTGGTGTATTTATTAATTGACTGTGAATTTTTCTTAGTAATACATTGCAAAGTTTACCTTTACATGATCAAGCTCACATTGTCTGCAATCATAAAATTAATCATATACACTTCATATATAATATATTACATCACACTCTGCCGAATGCAATTAACCATAGTCTATCCATAGTATTAATTGCAAATGAGCCACAAACAGAATTTCATTTATTCCATCTAAGGCAGTTACCAACAATAGACTCCAACTTTCAAATAATGAATTTATCTTTCTTAAGTATCTTTGCCATTTGTTGTTCACTCTGATTCTTCTTGTCTATTAACCATCATTTTAGGAAGTCCTCTATAGATCACTTGATGGCAGTTCACATTGATCACTGTAGGACTGAATGCCATTTTCTTCTTTTAAAATTATTCTTTGGTTATAAAATTGCAGCCTCTATGAGCTCCACTGTGCTACAGAGACATGTTCTGCTACTAGACTTTGAACAACTCTGTCCTCTTTGAATTTCCTTTTGCTTCATCTGGATGAATGTTTCTGGTCTGTGTCGATTGTCTGTGGTCTGAAACCTGACTTTTCTCTACAGTTACTTACCAGCCCAGCTGCACTGACGTACCAGGTATGTCCAGGCACTGTCCATGTTGACTGTACCAAACATTGCCTGTGACTGTGCATTTTCATTGCAGCGAATGTGTTGTTTCTCTGTTGGGGGGGCAGTACAACCGTAAATGATGAATACTCATAATACGTTATTAAGTCATCCATTCATACAGTTATTGATATGTTTTGAGCACATGTTTTAGCTTCAGGTGGCTTCAGGCTCTCATAAAAAATAGAACTTGTCCCATTGGCACCAAAAATAAACCAGACTCTTTGTGTCTTAGTCTTCGTCTATTAAGTCAGTGTTCATGGGGCAAGGTCTTGTGCTGCTGTGAGATGCTGTTGTACCAGCTATTGGCAAGGTGCTTAACTATGTTTATGGTTAAGATAATGGGTAATAATGTTCCTAGTCAAGAGAAATTGCATGACCTTGTATGGCCACTAACCAAAAATCTGCTCATTTCTGGGAATCCTAGTATTAAAATGGTGTTTGCCTGGCTGCGAACGGACAGCAATACTTTTAATTTATTTAATTTTTTATTTTGAATTTCACTCATGGCTGCACTTGAATGATGCACTTGTACAAAATTGGGAGCTTGATAGAGATTACTTTGGACTATGGGTTTTGGTCCTCATGGTTTCATTTTATCTGGATTTTACCAGCACTCACAGATATGGGTTCCACAAAGTCACAGAAGGTCAAATGCAGGGACCTATTTCGTGACTGACGGTGACTGGATAGCTTAGTGACACAAATGAAAAACATCGAGTTTGACAGATGTCAGATTTTAGATTTAATGCAACATAATAAAATATGAAAGAATTCAATAATTTTCTATTACACAGCTTAGCTCTCAGCAGCTGGTACCCCCCAAAATCTGGTAATGCATGTTGTAAATGGGAGGGTCTGCAAGCTCTGTCATTAAGGAGAAGTATTTAAGCTGAGGATGGATGTGAGCTGCAATGTATTCAGGAAATCATGGGGTCATTTTGGTCTAGGGCCTTTCACATTTCTGATCACTTTGAACCAGTTGGAACCCAACACAGATGCTACCTTCTGATTGGTGTGAGACACTGTCAGTAGGTTTCCAGAATGCAAGGTTAGTTTCTGGCTTCTATACTAAGCCTGTGTAAATCACTAAGTCAGTTCTCAACCAGTCCAAGTCCAAGGAGCTTCAATTGGTCTAATTACTGAAAGGCAAAATTTGGACACAGTAACAAATAAACTCCTACAGTACTGTATTTAGAATACCTCCAGAACAGTGTAATGTGATATGACCCTGTTTCGGTGTAATGGTCATCCTTGTTCAAAGAATTCAGACAAAATTATCCTTGTTTAAATACTGCAGGAAAGGATAAATATATAAAAATCATATATCATATATATATATATATATATATATATATATATATATATATATATATATATATGACCACAAAGAGCTTTGGTTGGCGTAAATCTAGGATGTGAAGCTGCAGCCATCACATTGGACACTCTGCCAAGCAACAGAAATAATCAGAGAAGGTCCTCTGATTATTAAGTCCTACCATGACTTCCAAAATTTGCTGCTATTCCAGGTGACTCACTGAATCTACAGTATTTCTCTCTGCACTGCATAGCTTGCCGCACAGGTCCTGGACGATCTTGACGATGAGGACATCGGCTTTGGTCTCGTTGATGAGAAGACAGACGGTGCCGTTGCCAAGAAGCTGGGTAATTTTTTTCGCACTGTTTTGTCTCAAGCACCTCAATTCCAACTTTCATTTGACTGTCCTTCTGAAATTTGTTTATGTTCCTGATCTGTTGGTCTCTTCAGACCCCTTACTCAATGTATCCTTCCATTGCACTCTGTTGTCCCATATGTCCGTCCTCTTGCCCTTTCTTTGTCTCACCTACTCCCACTACAAGTCCAAGTCCAAGGATCTTCAATTGGTTTAATTTCTGAAAGCCAGAATTTAGAACATAAGAAATTTACAAACGAGAGGAGGCCATTCGGCCCATCAAGCTTGTTTGGGGAGAACTTAACTAATAGCTCAGAGTTGTTAAAATCTTATCTAGCTCTGATTTAAAGGAACCCAGGGTTTTAGGTTCTGCTACACTAGCAGCTGTGTAAAGAACTGCTTCCTCAAATTTGTTTTAAAATGTTCTCCCGCAAACACATTGACAAATAATCTCCTATGAAATACTTTGAATACCTCCATGAACAGTTTAGTGCAATGTGACCCCATTTCAATGTGATTGTGTCATGCATGTTCAAAGAACTAAGATGAACTTAGCTCAGCTTTTGAGATAATAATACATCAATAGAAAATTATATAAAAACTACACCCTTATTTCACTGACATGCTTTTCTTTTTTATCCACCATAGGTCTGGATGAGGTGGAAAGCATCTATATTTTCTATGACAACGAGATCATTGAGTATGATGGCGAGCTGGCAGCAGACACCCTGGTTGAGTTCCTATATGATGTAAGCCAAACTTAGAAGTTCTGTGCAAACAGTAGTTCATTCTGATAGATAAATTTTCTGCAGTCACATTTTATGTGTTGCATTAAAAATATATGCAAAAATTAAAACTTATTACACTAAGCTTAGGGTTCACCTTCACCTCAACCTTAACCATTAACAGATTTTGTTGAGGCTTAATATTTATTCAGTTATTCTTAAACAATTTGCTTTGGTTAAAGTGAAGTGTTTACGTCAGTTCTTGCAGCCTTTTGTGTTGGAGCCCGGTAGCCGATGAGGGCCTCTAGTGGCTACAAGTGGCTCAAAACTATGACATGTTCAGCTCAAATCACTACATGACCTTCTGCAATATTATGCCAATATCATGTTATTGCTATTTTAACAGGTCATTGAGGACCCTGTCGAAATAATTTATAATGAACGAGAACTCAAAGCTTTCCACAGAAATGAAGAGGACATAAAACTTGTGGGGTACTTTAAGAATGAGAAGTCTCCTCGTATGTACACAGAATCAACCTACTTAAATATTTTCAAATGTTATTGAATTGCATGTCTGTTTGTGGTTTCTGCCTACACTTTGGTCCTCTTTCTCCAGACTTTGTTGAGTATGATGATGCAGCTGAAGAGTTCCACCCTTTTGTTAAGTTTTTTGCAACCTTTGACACCAAGGTATGGAAACCCAACAAAATTCATTTTAAACTAAATACATTTCTAAAACAAAACGCAGTGGTCCATCTCTATAATTCTCTGTAACACTCTGAGCAATGCATGTACAGACCAACATCAGGAGTAGCTCATAATTATTTCTGCTCTGGCTCCATAGTCACATGTTGTTACCCTTTCCATCCATCTAGATTGCCAAGAAGTTGGACCTGAAGATAAATGAGGTTGACTTCTATGAACCATTCATGGAGACGCCTGTTGAAATCCCTGGGAAGCCCTATACAGAAGCAGAACTTGTTCATTTCATTGAAGGACATGACAGGTAGGACTGAAGCCCCCCCGCTTGGTCTTGTATGGTGCAGTGAGTCGGAGTCGGGGGTGGGGTGGGTGCACGGTAGTGGATAGCAGCAGTGAAGCTTGCTGGGGGGTGGTACCAGTGGCTGCCAATGTTGCCTTATTACTGGCACTGGAGCAAAGATAAGGGACAGTACACAGTGACACACTGTATATGGACAAAAGTGTAGACACACTTATTAATTAAAACAGTGGTCGCCAGTTTGCAAAATGAAAAAAAATAATAGGTTGTAGACCACTGCTGGACTGTTCTATGTGCCACCACATGCACAATGTAGATGGAAGCCTAATTGATTGGACAATCAGACCGTCATCTTTCCCATGCCCCCCTGGCCAGCAAAATAAATCTTCAGGAACCCCCTTTACTCTCGGTTGGCAAAAATTCAGTTGCTCCCCCAGATTACATTCTCTGTAAAACTAGCTCTCACTGTAAATTAGAGGAATTTCCTAATTAAGCCCCACGCACTAGTGACATAGGTGTGTAATATAAATACACCTCAGTCCTTAGCAGTGTGAACATTCAGAAAATCTCCTGCAGCAAGCGTTTGAAGCAGAATGGGTGGTTTTATAGAAGAGGTTAGTGGCAAGTCAGTTTGGCACATTTCTGCCTTGAGAGAGCCGCCCTGGTCAGCCTGCAAGTGACGTGATTGTGAAGGTCACACTAGCTTACAGAAAAGGACCTGATTAGCCAGCATGGATACCCAGCCTGAATGGCAGCAAATCCCACCAGCTACGCTCCAACATTTAATAGCAAGCCTTTCCAGACAAGTGGAGGCTATTATAACAACATAGAGTGGATCAACTTCATATGGATTCCCTTGGTTCCAGAATGAGATGTAGGACAAGCTGCTGTCCCTGTATAGTGTAGCTCAAGAACACTGGTTAGCTAATATTGCTGTATATGTAGATTTTTTTTGATCAAGGGCATTACTTTCACTGTATATAATAATATAACTCATATGCCAGTGTCACGGCCCGCTCCGTACGATCCTTGTGTGTGCCACGCCCACCTCGTTACCTCATGTTTATGACTGATTGTTCTCCACTGTTGCTCGTTAAACTCAGTTTGCCTTGTGTATTTAGTCCACGTCTCGGTTAGTTTCCCCCAGATCTGTCATCGTCTAATGCTTGTGAGTACCAGTCCTGTCTGTTCTTCCGTAATAAACCCCGTTCTTCCGTCAACCTGGCTGCTCTCGCCTCCATTGCCTGCTCGCCGCTCGCACAGTGTGACAGCCAGAACATGCAAAAAACAGTGACAAATGGAATTGCATATGAGATTTAGGTACTTGTTGGTCTGCCATAAAATATTTTGATAAAATGAGCTTTAGCCTCAGTAGAACAAGAAAAGCAGGATGTTGTATGTTTCTTGCTGAGAATTTGTTATTGAACAACTGTTTTTTTATCTTTTTGTTAAATTTCAGACCAACTCTTAGAAAGCTGGAGCCCCATAGCATGTATGAGACTTGGGTAAGAATCGTTCATCAATGCATATTTCATATCTGCATATTACCGATTGCATCATACTATATATTTCACTGATGACCTGATCTAATTGCAGTCAAAAGGGGAAGACAATGACACAGCTACAGAAGTGAATTGTATTGTTATATTATATGCTATTGTATGCAAAGCTCCAAAAGTAACATGTAACAAAGCTGTTTTATAATCTGTTATTCAGGAGGATGATATAGATGGTCAACACATTGTTGCATTTGCTGAGGAGGATGATCCAGGTAGAATGATTATCATTGATCCTTGTGTGAATTTTGTCCTGAAATTCATTTAATATAATTAAATCTATGATCTATGATGAGAATAAAAAATGAGCAAGGTGTGACACATAATATAATTTATTCCATTTTTATTTATTTTCAAAATAAATACTACTCATAATGAAGTTAAATTAACAGTGTTGTGTTGAAAGTCAATTGAAATTCAATTAACAAACACTATGCTTAATATCTTCTAGATGGTTATGAATTTTTGGAAATTCTAATAGAGGTGGCCAGAGATAACACAGAATACCCTGATCTCAGCATCATCTGGATTGATCCTGATGATTTCCCTCTGGTGAGTGTATAACCAAATGTAGCAGCAAATTTTGGCTTGGATTGAGGAGATGTTTACGTGGAACATAGAAAAACATTTAGAAAATGTAATAACTTTAAGTTTTCTTTTTTCACTAGTGTTCCAACAGATTTTGAAGTTTTTTTTTGCACATTATGATTTCATTTGGTGTAATTATTTTGCTGAATTCTTATGGAAATACACACTTGTAGTATGGATTTGTATGAGTTTCTGTTCATGCTTTGTGTGTCCTCATTATTATCCTAACTGCTTCTCACTATGCTCTCTAGCTTGTCCCATACTGGGAGAAGACATTTGACATCGACCTGTCATCCCCACAGATTGGTGTTATTGATGTTGAAGATGTAAGACAGTCACCTGGCAGACTGAACAATGACATTAATATTGCATAACATCAGCAGCATGCAGATTCAGACCTGTTTGGTTTTTGATGTTGTCATGTCCCTTCTGATCTCAGGCTGACAGCGTATGGATGGCCATGGATGATGATGATGACATGCCCACTGCAGAAGAGCTGGAAGAATGGATTCAAGATGTTATAGAGGGCAAGATTGACCCAGATTTTGATGATGATGATGATGAAGATAATGATGACAATGATGATGACGATGATAATAATGATGACGACGACGATGATGATGATGACGATGATGATGATGACGACGACGATGATGACGACGACGATGATGATGATGATGACGATGATGATGACGACGACGACGATGATGATAGTGATGACGAAGATGAATAAATCCTTATTGTTTGCTTTCAAAGCTATTATAAAGATTCCCTAATACATATTACAGTTTTTATCACATTTTGTTGACTTTTAAAATGAGACCAAAGCTTGACCTTCTAACACAACGCCCTTTACCCTGTGCTCATACCTGTTACCTTGCACATTATGTCCAAATTTAAGAACTTTATCTTTAAAAAGTGTTCATTTTTAATATTTTAAAATTTATTTTTACTCCTTTTTGGTGTTAATTGGATATCAGACCCAGCAGAGAAGCCCAGGTGTCCCAGATTGGACCAGGAGGTGAAAATGTGGATTTTTTCCACCAAGCAAAACTGAGCATTAATTGTCAACAAAAACGTGTTTTACTAGGGAAATATGAAAACAAAAAAGGGAAACTTATAATGGCAAAATATATATCCTGAGATCTCTCTTTAGAGAGAAAAATCCTCTTTTTGGATGAGCTGTGTGCGGGAATTCATGCTTCATGTTTCCTTCTCATCAGAACAACATGATACCTGTCGATACCTGAGACAGAAGTCCACTCCATCTTCTCAAATAAGACTGCCGTTGATTAACTGATTTTACTGATGTTAAGTATATTCTATTTTCTTTTATGTAGTATACCTCATTGCAATGTCTTAAAGCGAGAGTTTAGGAAAGAAATATAATGGAAAGAGTTTTCATTATCTCTAATGTTGTGAATAAGAAAAGGAAAATACTAAAAATGTGTATTTTGTCTCATTCCTTCATGGGCATCTGTGTGTATTGATTTATATCCACTTCCACTGCAACCACTACATTCAATTAGTCCTTAGTAGTGTGAAATACACATAGAGATATAAGTCTCAGATTATTCTCAATTACATTGTCATTGTTCTGGTAAGAGGGAAAAGGTGATATCAGTCTTGCTTTATTCATTTCCATTGTTTATAGCATTTGTCCTGCATTCTGGTTCCATTGACTGTGTTATATTCTTCCCATGTCACATGGGTTAACTTCCATAGTTTGTGCCTTGTGTTAGACATGAATCCTGTCCAGGATAAGTATTCGGAATATAGGTGAATTAGGGCCTAAGACACGGTGCTGATTTTTTAAATGGATACCCCTATGTTGTGTTGCTGCAGTGACAATTAACAGCCATTAGGGGGCAATGAAGATTTAATAAACAAATGTATGGGAAGAAATTGTATTGTTAACTGGTTAGAGTAAAGAGAATGGACCGAACTAAGAAGTTCGTGTGTTTTTCTTTGAGTACAGCAAAAACAATTTGCCGATAAGGATGGCCGTTTCTCTCCGCCTTTTCTGCAGTGTGCAGGTGAGCCTACAATTCCATTTGAAATTTGGAGAAGATATAACAATTATAAGCCTGCCACAAAGCAATTACACGCTGGACAAAACACTGGACAGGTGAGGATGGAGAGAGTTTTGCATGATTCAAATCGTTGCTACTACACAGCACAGCAGTTACTTTAACCACAGCCTGCCCAGCTTTGTGACCACGGATGCCTTAGATTATGGGCTAGGCAGTGTTATATCACAATTGCACCCAGACAATACTGAGAAAATAGTCACGTTTACTTCCTGCACATTTACACAGGCATATTTGAACATGTCATTATTTAAAAATAAAATATATATATTCATTTAATTTTAATTAAGTTTTTGATCACTTGCGTGCATGTGGTCCATTGAAAAATGGCAAGTGTACTTGTGGGGACAGCAATTTGCTCTCAGACCAGACTGTTGTTGCTGTGTTCTCTGAGTTGTTATTTAATTTGTCATTGTGTTTTCTGAATTGTCATTCTGTTTTCTGATTTGCTCATTTGTTTTGAGCCTCAGGTCCCTTGTATAAGCTAACCCTTACACAGTGGTGCCTGATAATGGTCCACAATTCACTTCTTCATTAAATTTGCACCAGTGTTAATCACCTACAATCAAACAGTGCTGTAGAATGGTAGAACAGAGTCCTGACTGCATCCAGTTGATTTAATTGCAACATACACCTTCTACTACCGCATCAGTATTGTGCAACGTCACATGCCATCCCAGCTTCTGCATGGACGTCCCATGAGGACCAAGCTTGATATGCTGCCTACTGGTGAAACTGGACAATATCAAACCATATGTGACCGTGTAAAGCTTCACCAGCTTAAATGTAAGCAGTACACAGAGGAAAAACACGGTGCAATATCTCCCACCTTCCAGCCAGGGGACAGAGCGCGCATCAGGAAGCCATATCATGTGAAGAAGAGTGACACTAGGTTCACACCTGCAGTGAGGAAGCAGCTGGAGAAAAGAATCAGGGCTGTAGCCAAGGCTTGAAAAAGAGTGAGGTCCGGGACCTTGAGGTGGAGGGGTGGGTCTCATCAATCACATTGTTGGTACTATCCCCTTCAAAAACTGTTTTTTTTTTTTTTAATTAATTAATTCTGTGACACATTAGTTAGCCTAATCAAGCCCATTTTTTATTCAGGTGAATATTTAGCTTCAAATATGATTTTTAGCTCTCAAGAAATTACCAAGGTCCAAACCTCAGTGACCTCATAGCTGACAACAGGCCTGAAAAGAATGTATGTCTTGGGTGATGCACCTAGAACTCGTTTATCAAGCTGTTGTGCAAGGTGACACAACTACACTCCAGATCACACTGAACTAAGAACAAGACTCAGATTCCTCCAGAACTGCAAGACAGTATAACCAACCTGTCTGGGTTCAAGGCTATGTTATGAGTTAACTACATCTTTGGCAGCTAATTAATTATTAATTAATTAATTATAATGAATAAATGAGAGCACTACATAATGTTGCTTTTGCCAAGTGGCATTGTTTTGCTGTGTTTACTACCTCTAGATTTTGCCATTTTGTAGAAGGTAGGTATTTTTTTGTGGAAGAGAATATATTGTTGCTGATGTTGCCGCAGTGACGACTAGCAGCCAGTGGAGGGCAATGAAGAATTAAAAAAGGAATACACATGGGAATAAAATAAACATGGGAATAAATTGTATTTTGCAGTTAACCAAGTAAAGAGAATGGTTCGAACTAAGAAGTGCAGCCACAACACCCTGCTTCATAAATAATGAGTCAGTTTGTGCAGCTATGGGTGCATCAGATACCAGATTCTTCTTCCTACCTGAGTTTTGAGTGGTGCAAGATTACCATGAATACCAGGAAAGGTATTCATTAATAAAGGATTAATAAATATCCAGTAACAAAGTGATTTATTTTTTACATAATGATCATTTGACAGCAATGATGGACAATGATTAAGGGATATTAAGGATGCACTTTTTACTGGCTGATCCAAAAATCATGATAAAAAGACGTAATAATTATAAAAGGAGAGTGCAGGACATTCCTCAGAACATATCACCCCATCCTTTGAACATATCATTATTTAAAAATAAAATATATATATTCATTTAATTTAATTTAATTTTAATTAAGTTTTTGATCATAAAACTGCTGTGGTTGATAAACCACCTGTACTTTTGTTTTAAAAAAATATCATGAGTATATGGGAATAGGCAAAGATCTCTAGAATAATCTGGCAGGGGACAGCATTTGCAGCCATGGTACTATGTTCAAACATCCACACTGGCATTGACTTTGTACATAATAGCAGGTATTATGATGACTGCGCCCAGACAAGAGATGAGGTTGGATTAATAGAATCACTTGCAAATGCATGAGTGACGTAAGCATAAATGGCAGTGAATTCACCAGGGATCACCCACATAATCACTGCTGTTCCTATTGAATGGTGAGGAGACTGATGACAGTGCTCTTTGGCTTTTGCTGCACCTTTCTCAGGCTGTGTAAATGTAAACTTCAAGAAGCCATGTCCCCACCACCAAAAACACAAACCAAATGCTCCGTTTATAGGAAGAGACGGAAATCTTAAACTGAAGTTTTAATTGGTTTTAAATACAAGTTCACAGTGCCTTTATTCGTCCTCTTCCTCCTCCTCTTCTACTTCCTCTTCTTCCTCCCCCTCAACATCCTGCTGATCTTCCTCCTCCTCATCATCATCACTGTCGTCGTCATCATCATCATCATCATCATCATCACTGTCATCGCCATCATCATCGTCGTGGTCATCATCGTCATCGTCACTACCTTCCACCTCCTGACCTTGTTCCTCTGCACCATGCTTGGCAACTAGAAAAAAATAATATATACAATACTGTGCAAAAGTCTTAGGCAGTCAACAGAAATGTTTAAAGCTATTTATCTAGGTAGTAAATGTGTATTTTAGGGCTGCCGTGATTAGCTGACGTAGTCAATGACGTCGATGGTGAAAATGCGTCGACATCAATATTTTTAATCGACGCATCTTTTTTTAAAATCATTATTTTAATGAAATTACCATTATGATTTCTAAAACGCTTCAATTCATTATAACAAATGTTTTCCTTTAATATCACAACATAATTATGAGACTATTTCAAATTATCACAAAAGGGTGGTTTTACATTGTGCAAAGCTTGATGGCATAATACCGGGTAACTAGCACTAAGAACTAACGCCTGAAGGAAATGCACAGGTGCTATTCTGGGCCAGAATAAGCAAAACCACCGTAAGTGTTATCTATTTATGTTTATTAAATTACCATCAGTACAGAGAGATTTTTAATATTTTTTCCATGTAGCAAAAATATACTCATTATTAAAGCCATGAAGTTGTCTGCCTGCTACCTTAAAATCTCCTTTGAATAGGTGTGAAAATGTTTAGGCTAAAATCTGGGCTTATTCTACGTGGATTGACGGTTCTGTGTCTTCATGTGCATTGGGCTTGTTGGGACCAGTGACATTATCGTAAACTAAAACAAAAATGGACACTAAATAAAAGAAAATCACTTGTGAACTGAAATAGAAATGAAAACTAGATTTTTTTTTAAAAAGTGTCAGATTTTAATCTGCAAAAAGCAGCACCACATCACCAACATCTTTTTACCTTGTTGATACACAACATCTCCTATTTTAAAACATGTTGTGGTTGACTTCAGTGCTTATCACTTCCATGATTTACCAAAACAGTCACCTGTGGCGTGCTCCACTAACCAAACCAAATTTAATATGCAAAATTTATACAGATTACTAACTTTGGGGTGTGCATCTCATTAATATTTCAGGTACACTACTAATGTGCGGAACGAATTGTGGGTGAAAATAATGTCCATATAGTGGCAAAAAGCCAGGCTTCATAATCTAAAGCCCAGCAAAAACATACAGTTTGTTGCTGCCAGAATAAAATGAACTTAAACAGTCTATTTGATTTTTTGGAGGAAAATTAATCGTTTCGATTAATCACCAATCGGGAAAATAGTCGATAGACTAATCTATAGAAAAATAGTCAATGGCAGCCCTAGTATATTTGATAAGGGAAAAAAACAATTTAACATGTGCAAATTAACTATGACACCACTAAAGGTAACAAGCTTTTTTTCTAGCTAGAAGAACACCAGTTTAGCTGCCAAACCTCTCCTCATATATTATTTCCTTTACTCGCATGAGAGGTAACCTATTAGACTGTGATATGCTCAGCATGGTACTCACCCACAAGTTCCATGAGTTTAGAAACTCGCTCCTTGAGCTTAATTTGAAAATCATTTAGCTTGGACTCCATGCTTTCAGCCATGCCCTCCACGTCCACATTTTCATAGTCCAGGGAACATAGTGGTTTCTTGAGCAGCTTCTTCAGCCTTTTTCAGGCCACAAGGGCATGAACGGTCAACGAGTCGCACATACGCACATAGAAGCATTTCTAAGACACACTGATACTGTAACTGTGCAATTGTGGATTCTGACAGACACAAAACATACATGGATGACTGTATATATAAATACAGGGATGCAGATAAATGATATGCAAATACACATTCACCATTAGAAACGATATTGTTGTAGCAGTGCGAATATGTACACTACGCATTTACACTACCATGACAAGAAATTACTATGCATTTTAACCTTTATACCACAAATGAAGTACAAATGAGCATATAAAGGTTAAAATGTCTGATAATTTCTTGTGATATCAGTGAAAATGTGTATAAAATAAGTATGTATTTGCGCTGTTATAACGGTGATAAAGGTGAATGCATACTTGTGTACCAGATATGTGCATCCCTGTATATGTACATACACATGCACACTCCAACATAACATATTCCTTAGTCCCGCTCATACTCACTTTTTTCCATTGGACCCATATTCCTGGAAAAAAATATGAAATAACTTTCATTGTAAATTTCCAACATGAGTCAGCAGGAAATTAAGAGCGCAATCTTTCCTCTATTACATTAAAGTTTGCAAATTGATTGCTGAGGTTACCAATGGTGCTACTTCATTCTTTGGCAAATGGCAAAGATAATAGAACCAGGTATTACTGGGGTTCCCTGACTAACCTGCACAAAGGAGAATGAGTCATTCTCTTTCAGGAGTGCTTCTATTCCCGTGTGGACCTCCTGCAGTCTTGCTTGGTCCTTCATGATCCTCCTCAGGTTTTGCTCTTTTTGCGGTTCCGACAGGCCAAGAGATGTGCTAATGCACTCTTTCAACACAGACAGAAACCCGTCCAGCTCGGCTCGAAGGTGCTGGCCCATCGTGTCCACTTGTAGTGCAGTCTCCTCAAAACAGGTCTTTGCAGAAAAGCCATGACACATTAATTAATGATGTCTGCACAAACAAGAAAAAAACTGATATAAAGTGCATATGTTGCACACTAAGAGGCCAAGTACACCGGCTATATGTCTCAGCTCCCTTTTTTCTACTTGGAGCTAAAACCCGTTGCCTGACCCGTGACTCTGCTGACCTGGCTTTCATGCTCGTAGTTCCGGTTCTCCTGCAGGGTTTTCTCTGTCTTGGTTATTTTCCTGTTTGTCTTCTGCAGCTGAATCTCCAGGGATGCCTGGTTTGTTAACGAACAGAGACAAGCTACAGAAATGCTCTTCTCAAGCATATCTTTAATAATTACTATTTCAGGTTGAACTGGTGTGTCAAGTAGCTATCACCATATCAATACTTATGATGAGTTAAAAAATAATCAGGAAATAAGTAAATTATAAATATAAAAATTATAAATATAAAAAATGAAACCCATGAATGTGCGATGATATAAACAATTGAAGTGATACTGGGGTGTTTTAAATAATGAATTTTCTGATTAATTAATCTGCCTGAAAGATTAAACATTGATTGTGAATGCCCCTACTGTATTTCGCATCACCTCATCCCTCTAGTGGTCATCAAGAGCAATTACAGATGTAATCCTTGTATTAAACTCACTTAACTTGGGGGAAACGCATTGGGAACATAAACTGTATATAATGGGAACCATTTTAAATTAGTTAAATTTGCAGCATAACCTAAATAAACAAAAAAAAACAACAAATTTCCTCCAAATATCAAACCCAGTCTAGCTGAAACTTTACTGACAGTCACAACTACAAAAGCCAGTTTCTTACTAGAATGAATATTTTATTTCCTACTAATGTAAATATTATTGAATGTGTTGTGTATACTTTAGCATCCCTGTCAAGTACAAAGCAAGTGGTTATAGTCATGTTTTTGTCCAAAGTGTCATACAAGTGAGAATGAGAAAGCAAGATCATCCTGGGGATATATGGGGTTTCGACTTTGCTCAAGGACCCAAAACTGAGAATCACTGTCAGTCCCTGTATGTTAACTAGCAGCCTTCCAATCTTAGGCAAAGTTATAACCAAAGCCACAAACTGCCCAAAGTTTTATCAGTAGCCAAGGAAATGACAACTGGCCACTTATGAATTACCCTAAAAAAATAGTAGTTTTAGATTTGAGAACATCTAAATGTAAGTAACAATTTCCCTGAATCAGGGAACTCAAAGTATTACAACACTTTGAGTTAGCAGTTAAAAACATGAAGAGGCTAGTAAATTAGCCACTGCTACTGTGACATGCCAAGAGACATGCAGAGATTTCATATAATATGTCAGACCACCCTACACACAGGAACATGCAGATGATAATAAGGACTATTACACAAAACAAAAACAATAGAACATTATGCTAGAACCTTACCGGGTCTTTCTTTTCACAAAATGGGCAGTGCCATGGGTGGATACGTTCAGTAAGCAGCCTACCTTGAGGTCCTTCATGATGTTATTCAGGGTCTTTATGGTGTGTCCAGCATGCTGGCCTTCAATGGTGCAGGCATTGCAAATGCACACTTTATCATCCAGGCAGTAGTATCGGAACATCTCATCATGTTCAGGGCATCTCCTATTCTTCAGATCTCCCAAAGGCTTCACCAAGGGGTGTTCCCGAAAGGCAGGCCTTTCCAGATGTGGCTTCAGATGCTCACCACACATGGACACCTCGCACTTCAAGCAGGTCTTCACTGCAGGAGCTTGCTCATCCAAACAATAGTCACATGCAATGTTGACAGGGGCGGTCTTTAGCAATCCACTTGACAGCTGGCCTCTCTTACGGTATTCTGTGGCAATGTTGGCCAGCCGATAGTTCTTCTGCAGTGGCACATTGCATCGATGGATCTTCCTACACTCTGGACACTTCAAAGATCCATTCCCTTTGTTCTTCAGCCTCTTCACACACTGAAGACAAAAATTGTGCCCACAGGGCAGCAGATGGGGTTCCTGGAAAAGCTCCAGACATATGGGGCATGTCAGCTCCTCCTCTAACACGTTCTCCTCAACTGGACCAGCCATGCCGAGTCGTCTTCAAGGCCCATGCAGATGGGACTGAGGGGTGGAAAGAGTTTCTGTAAAAAAAGAAACAACCTATAGCACAGAATAACCACAAATTCGGGAAGAAACTTCAGGGGTGCAATGGTACACTGTTGATTATTTACTAAAACATGAAAAGAACAAGTACGCCTAGTGCCTCAAAAGTAAAAGTGAAAGTTGGAAAGCACTGCTTCCTTGTACAAACAGGGTGAACCATGGACATGCAGAATAACGAGTACAATAACAAAACACCTAAATACCCTGTGATGCCCCCTCATGAACTACCACACAAACGCAAACAATTCAACAAAACTGTCTGTGAAACTTGCTGACCAGAAGGGAAAGCTCCATGTCACATGTTACAGGGTTCCCCTTTGTTGTACTGACTTTTACTCCTAAACACAATTCCTAAAACAAAATGTTTGCGATTTAGAGTAACAGAACTCGGCCGCAAAGAACGATGCATTTAGTATTATACTGATATGTATTTGTTTCGTTTAGTTTAGTGCTTGTCAGCATACATGTGAGTAGGTGCAGGGAAATAGGCCTACCTAATTTTATACATGCATGGTTATTTCCCCACACTTTATTATTCTGTCATCCAGTACAGCACTCAATTTAAAAAATTAACATTAAAAAAGCAGAAAATAGAAAATGACAGATTTCCCCACAATTCTGTAGCAGACTGAGTTTCGTTTTCATTTTCAAATTACCGGAATCCAGCAACATAGCCTATTTCCCAGTCCACAGAAAACCTCATATTCCGTAAAAACAAATATTAAATACCTAAGACTAATATAACTAACAGTACCGAGTACGCTACAATGAACCTAGTCAATGAAAATTGTTGTGCCAACCTTTTTCATTAATCTCACCAGCAGGATATTATGGGAATAATAATAAGACCAGAATAACTGAGCTGCGAAATTATTAGAAACGTATTCACGAAAACAGTTCAAGAATAAAGAAATATTTACCGCAATCCAGCGAACTAAACAGGCAGATGTGTCCGGCTGGTCACAACATGGTCTCTCTACACACTAGATCAAATACGGAAGCGGTCGAACAAATCTGGAATGCGGCAGGTGAACGACGTGACGTCACCACTTAATCACAGCACAAGAAAGGAGAGCTTCAGTTTTAATTCTTCTCAGAATTAATATAGGACGGAACGATTTTTGTCTTTTCCAGTGCTGTAAGCCAGTTGTCACTGCGCGCCAACATCAGGACCGATCTTTTTTTAAAAAAAATTTAAAAATCAGCCACCAGCAGGGGTGGATGAAAGAATTGGGGTCTCACGGGCAGAGACGAGGGGGTCCCTCTCGGTAATATTTGCCGACCCGGGGAAGGGGCGTTCTTTGTAGATTGTTGCGAGTTTTGCTTGATCATCTGTTTTTGCAGTAGGCCCCCAACTGAAACCCCTCCGCCTTTTCGTGTCCTCCGCTGCTGGCAACCAGGCTGCGGTTTTGGTCCCAAAACTTGATATTATTGCAGAAGTGGTCAGTAGACAATCATATGTTAAAATTTCAATGGTCTGTTATGCACATATTTTCAATTGTCTATATCAATCAGTTCTTTTATATGTTAATCCCAGCTTTACACTTGACATTTCTCAGTTTTAGAATTTGATGGTCGCCGTTACTGGTGTTCATTTTGAATAATTTTACTGATCCAAGTTGTTTCATAATTCATCCATGAATCCTTTATTCATACCACTGATCCGGTATAGGGTAACTTCGTATGCCCAGCCACCGACCGCGTTTGTCGTCAACCACTTTTTTACAGTGTACGCGAACAGGCGGAAGCCAGAGCAAAACGTGAGCAAGTTTTATATGGTTGTAGCATATCAAGTCTATGAAGTAAATTAAGGTATAAAAGCCTATAAAGTAAATATTGGTAATCAAATACATTCGTTTTGTCATTCAAAGTAGGTCTAATAGGATTTTTTAAATTTCACGTAACGCTGTCAGTGAAATTTTATTTTATAGAGACGCGCAGCAGCAGCATCAACAGAAAAAAAATTAAGGAATTTAAAACGTGGATGTTTAGCCTGTATATTCTTTAGGCTATAAAGCTCACTGATTCCTTTATTTTTAAGCCTATTTTTGTGTGGAATGCCATTGCCAAACCTGTCTGTTATTGCCTAGGCTATATGTTGCTTAAAAATAAATATTTTCTGAGTGGCAATGTTGCCGCTGCTCATATTTCTTCATGATATAAGGCTTCGGTTTAAAGTGACATTTGTTAGGCATGCAGATTATTTGTCCCACTTTTAAATTGGAGCGAGCGTGGAGCGATTTGACTGGAGCGGGAGGAAATTTTAGTGGAGCGAGGAGCGGTGTTGAGCGGAGCGGCTTAGTGTGAATGGAGTGGACGGAGCCAACAGCCTCGTGAGCAATGAGCGGAAATTCTCACCGCTCCACTCCGCTCACATGCTCTGATACAAAGCCTCATTAAAATTTTAGCCATACTATTAAACTGCTTAAATTGTGGGCGTAAATAAATGTTCATATAGCACAGAAAAGCTGGCGCACGGCCAAATGTTGCGCCTGTCATCTGAAGCCCTAGTGATTATTGCGCCTGCGCGATATAATATCGCTATGATATCGCCCAGCCCTACTGCAAACTGCAAAATATGTGTTTGCTTGGCATGAGTCAATCCTGATCCTCTCCAACCACTGTACAACAGTCCCTACAAATTTTTGTGGTGGGCAGGTCTAAGTACTGTACATTTCTGTGGACTGCCTCAAGCCAACTTACCTAGATTTAGATCACTCTGCAGCCACACAGCGGCCACCCTTCTGGCAAGTTGCCCATGGAGTGACACAGGCCCACCAGATCTGATGGTCTCACTGAAGGTCCCGATGAATATTCCACATTTCCTGTTCCACTGTCTCAAAGTAGGTTTGGCCATCTAACTTGACCAGTTCTATTGAATTAAGGGAGATATGTGAGGTCGACACCCATTCATGATAATGTAGTCCTGCGTTGTGGTTCTCCTGATGGTACTGTTTCTCTGTACTGTAGCTGCTGTGTATGTTGGGAATGTTATTAAATGTTTCAGGCTGCAATGGAAGTTCATGCCTGACCCTCCTGTCTCCTCCCTGACATAGCCCTAATGAGCCATGCTTGTTGCTCATTGTACCTTCATTAGTCTTGTATAAGAGTGCCTGTCTGTCTCATCAGCCCTATCCGGCCATTATCATTACCCATGTTGCTTCCTGTGTCAGTGCCTGTGTGATCCCTGCTTATTTGGCCCCGTACCACCTTGTGTTTGGTCCCTTCACCTTTAATTACACCCAGTTCCCCTTTAGACCCTGTGTGGTCCTGTTTTGTTACTGGTTCTCTTTTGTTTGTCTTAAGACATGGCATGACAAAATGACCAGACTCTTCAACCGACCCAGTGGCTTCCCCAGAGAGCCTTTGAAGCCATCCCTGTCAGCCCACTCTCTCTGGTCAGCCCGTGGCATTTCCCCTAACCCCTGGAGAGGCTCTCTTATGGCTCTGAAGTACCCTACGAATGCAGGAGATGGGATCCCTCGTGTCTCTGGACCCCTGGCGAAAGGAGAAAGTCCACCAAGACAGGCTCACCACATAGACAAGGACAACATGCCTGCATTAATTCTGCCAGAGCTTCGCATCCCTAATTTGGAATGGGCCACTGCCACTCCAGCATCAGCCATGTCCATGGATTGCCCACTGATGCCTGCACTGCTTGCCACTGTTCATCAGGGGTCTGCACAGCATGCTTCTGTCCTCCTGGCACCTGCCTCCATGCAGTCATTATGAATTTTACAACCTGCTACATTAATGAGCCCATAGTACATAAGTCTTTTTATTGACTCCTCACTAAGGTTGAATACATGTAGTAGGAACACAACACTTAACACACCTATGCAATAATTTGTAATTTGCTGTATGTTATTAAATGTTATTATCAACAATTGTGGAGGGTATCTTGTGTATCCAAAGGAGACCCATGCAAATGGCAGGAGAACATTCAAGCTTCACAAATACAGAACTTGCAGCAGGAGTTAAACCCACAACCCTGGAATCATTAGGCGGAAAATATTTTCACCTCTAAATGTTTATCATCTATTAAACTGAATCACACAAAGGAAAGCAGTGAGCACTGTGAGGCCTGAAATGCAATAAGCAATTATCTGTTTCAGGATTAGCAAAAATGTTCCAAGTTTACAATCACCAGAATTCACCAGCAAGCTAGCATTTCTTTGAGTTCTGAGGTCTGAAATGAATGCATGTCAGGTTGCTCTGGTCCACAGCTCCCTCTGCAGCCCCAGACACACAGGGCTAGTCTCTTCCAAATTCAGACACCTGAAAAGGGAACATCAGGACATAATGTAATCACATGCGTTATGAATTATCTACCTCAATGTACATCTTTTTCGACAAAAGCATCTGCTAGATGAATGTAATGTCATATAATCTGTTACACATATGGCTTTGCATTGGTATAATAATTACAACAATACTGAAAATGTATTTGCTTATACCTTCAATAACTGGATGCTGCAAACTCTTTACCTTGTTTTTAATGCTCTTTCTATTTTATATTGAAGATTTGGCCACTGTGTTGAGTTCTCCACTGTAGTCTAGTGCTTTCTGACATGCCTGCTCTGATTAGTTTCTCCTGTAACTGGATAATAAAACAACAGAGTATTTCCTTGTGCATATACTGTATATGCAATTTGTGTCTTTCTCTGTGTAACTCCACAGATGCAAGAGAAATTAACTGACCTGCATTAACAGATGGCTGCTGAATTCAGGATCCTTTATTTCTCCATCAGTTCTGACAGTCAGTCTCACCACTGTTCTCTTTCCTGTGGGAACTGAGCAACAGAAGAAGTCAGCACACTTGGACACATCCAGTTCCATGCAAATTAAATTATAAAAGGAAATGCAAGATCCCTTTACTTATTGTCTCGGATTACACTATATGGACAAAAGTATTGGGACACGTCTCTTAATCACTGAATCCAAGTGTTTCATCAGACCCATTGCCACAGGTGTATAAAATCAAGCACCTAGCCATGAAGTCAGGTTTACATACATTTGTGAAAGAATGGGTTGTTCTGAAGAGCTTAGCGAATTCAAGAATGTTCCTGTCATAGGCTACAACCTTTGTATTACAAGCTGCAGCGAGTTAGCGACTCCCAAATCATCCATTTGCTTTTTTTTGTCTCGCAGTTGCGTGCGCTTTGTTAAGTGGGATTGTCCATTAAACGCTATTCCCACCTCTCAAAACTTTATTTTACAAAGATTGCAAATAGCTGTGCTACTGGTTTCTGTTAAAAGCGTAAAATACTCCCAGATCCTCACGTCTTATCTTACGCTCATTGTACTGCGAAGGGTATGTGCATGACGTCACAGCAGGCGGAAGTCACTGTACTCACACCAACTGAGTAGCGAAAAAGACTGAAGGGCAGCGATAGCGTTCGATTTGAATGCCGCAAAAAACACATGTACAGTAAAATGGGAAAGACCTGTCATGCGATTGATTGTACAAATAGATTTAACACGAAACAGGAGCTATCTTTTCAAAGATTGCCAAAAACTAAACAAGTAAGTATAGGGATGTGGATCGGTCACGCATGGCCGATACCCGATCCGTCAAATAGGTCTTAGTTCCAGTGAAAGGAACTCTTAATGCTTTGTGGGAACAGTTTGGTGACGGCCCCTTCCTGTTCCAACATGACTGTGTACCAGCAAAGCAAAGTTCTTAAGGACATGGATGAGCGAGTCTGAAGTGGAGGAACTTGACTGGCCTGCACAGAGTCCTGACCTCAACCCGATAGAACACCTTTGGGATGAATTAGAGCGGAGACTGTGAGCCAGGCCTTCTCATCCAACATCACTGCCTGACCTCACAAATGCTCTCCTGGATGAATGGTCAAAAATTCCCATAAACACTCTCCTAAACCTTGTGGACAGCCTTCCCAGAAGAGTTGAAGCTGTTATAGCTGCAAAGGGGGAACCAATTTCCATATTGATGCCTATCGATTTAGAATGGGATGTCATAAAAGTTCCTGTAGGTGTAATGACCAGGTGTTGCAACACTTTTGGCAATATAGTGTATATTCTTCTGAGAATATTGAGAGGAATTGGGGTTCAAATTAATTTCAGTTCTGCAGGTATTTTGTTCGTGAATCAGCCTTGGACATTTGGAGCAGATGAAGTGTGCATTATTATTGTTTGGAAATCACTCTGCATGCCACATCATTATCAAACAAAATGCAGTCACAAATGGAAAATTTGGAATTTGGAAAAGGGAATTTGTTAGTAGATGGATAGAGGGAATAAAATTCAGAAGCAATTCAACAGACAAATGCGTTTCTAATCCAAGTACTGTTACATGTACTTATTCTACCGGTACTGTGTTTGTGAATCAGCCTAGACATTTGGAGCAGATGAAATTGAGCTTCTCAGTCTCAGGCAGGCTGACCCAGTAATGTGGGTTTCCAGATTGTACTGCCCCTGTGGTTCCACAGAAGTTAGTGTTTGTTTCCCAGTTCTGGTAACAGACATTTTCTGCACTGACCCAGAACCAGAAGTTCAGGTAGCAGGAGAAGCGCAGCCCCAGCCAGACATGATCAGTGGAGGCCTTCTCAGCCCTCCTACTGACCCAGTGCTGGATCTCCTCATTGTGGACAGACACCAGGTCCAAATAGTTCATTCTGCAGTAATTCAGGACTTAATTCCAGATCATGATACTATTTACCAAGATCAGGTTATCTGGGGCAGAAGGTAAGATGATTGTCAGAAAGCCGACTTCAGGAGAAAGTCATGTAACATTTGGAAATTTGGAGTAGGGAATTCATTCCAGGTGGGTAGAGGGATTGAAATTCGCAAAACAACGAAAAAACAATTTTCTGTTGCAACTCTGTAGTGTTATGTGTATAGTATAGTATAGTATAGTATGTGTATTAGGGCGGTCCACGGCACTATGGAAAATTTTGAATTTCATTAAAACCCACCTCCACAAGTTTAAATATGTTCTATCAGATGTAGTAAAGATATGATGTAAATATGGAGCAAATTGAACTACATTTAGAGGTTGCTCAAGGTCCCACAAGTTTGTTGTGGACTCAGATTAAGACAATTTGCCAAAATTCCAGGGTAAAATCAAATGAAAAAATTATCATCTCTTTAATTGCAAGTACTGTCATTAAATGGGAAGATGAAGGCGCAAAATTTCTTGGCTAAGGACCCAAGAGAATGGAATGACGACCCTTCGTACCAGGAACTTCAAACAGCAGCGTCAAAAATGAAGGTCGTGAATGATTGTGCAGAGAGAGCCATTGCATTGATGCAGCAATTCAATTCATCCCTGACCAAGAACGACGAGCAGAAGCAGTATCTCCTACATTTGGTTGAAAGACACAGAAAGAAATATCCAACCTGCGCCAAGTCTACCCTTCTGAAAACGGAGTCGGGACAGCAACAGTGCGACACTGATGATAAAGAACATTAGAACGTTATGGGACAATATATAACAGTAAGAGTCCAGACAACCTGAATCCAAGATAGTATCAGCTAATTTGACATGTTTCTTCTGTTCTTTTTCACTCATGGAAATTCTAATTCTGTTTACTGCATGTTTTCCTTGTTTTATTGCATACAGTTACACAATACAATATAGCTGTTGCAGTGTTGCATCACTACCAGCTTGAGCGACCTCTAAATAATGACCAATCATAATAAAATTTGGCAGACACATTTGTAAGAAGGGGAAGAATAAAATTAGCGTTGTGGAGGGAAAGCTGTGTGAAGTTGTTAATTTTGGACCACCCTAATGTGTATAGTATAGCACTAAACATAAATATAGGTGTATGTTTTTTAAGTATTATCAAATAATATTATTAGATAAACGTAAGAATTGGCCACTCTTCCCAGAAAAGTTATATAGAGCAACAAATGTATTATCAGAAGGGTAAATGGGGTGAAATTCACAAATCAGTGAAGAGAAAACTACTGCAACTACAATGCATCTGTGGAGTGCTATGTGTACTTATAACACTAAAATGTAACTTTAGGTGTAGTGTATAGTAGCATAACATAAAGTTGCTAGGTGAGAATTGGCCACTCCTCCCAGAAAAGTTACATTACTCACCATCATAACATACGAATGGATGCTTTTCATCACATGGTGTCATATCCCATGTCCCAGGCCAGGTGACCTGTGCTAAAGCACATGCGTTATTCTCATTATCATTTCGACCTATTTTCCAGTTACGGAATGAGGAGTTTGACAGGTCTGACCATTCCCATGTGTCCTGGAACAGGCCAATCCATGCCCAAGTGCCACTTGTAACCATCTTATGCATCAAGTCATTATCTTCTTTATTCCTCACAGTGGCCAGGTCTGTGTAACTGTGTCTGCAGTAGCTCTGAGCATCAGACCAATTCATATGTTGGTTAATCAAGGTGAAGTTCCAGGTAACATTTATTCCATCTTTACAGGTGAGATCTGTGGATTTGTTGTAAACAGCATAAGAAACAGCAATAACCCAGAAGTCATTTAAATAAGTTCTGAGCACCTTTCTGTGTCAATGTTGTTTGTTGATTTTTGTTGCTTGTGTGGTAATGAAAATTCAAGTTCTTCAATGACTGTCTTTTAACTGGCCAGGATTGTGCTGTTACATTTATGCCCATTTGCTATTAAAGTTATCACGACCTTCATAAGAACAGAACTTACAAACGAGAGGAGGCCATTCAGCCTATCAAGCTTGCTTGGGAAGAATTCAGCTAATAGCTCAGAGTTATTAAAATCTGCACTACTTGAACAGGAAGACTATTCTATACTCGAACTACACGCTGTTTTCTCAAATCTATTTTAAAATGTTCTCCTGCTATTTTCCACCTATGGCCACGAGTTCTAGTATTTAAACTAATATTAAAGTAGCTATTTGGCTGAACAGCATCCAGACCTGTTAGAATCTTGTATACCTAGATCATGTCCCCCCTTGGTCTCCTCTGCTCGGTACCCCACTATGAACACAGGTCCACTGAGACATAGTGGCTCTAATAACTACCCACTGCTTCCTGTCTGTTAACCAGTTTTCAATCCAAGCTGATACAGTTCCTAAAATCTCTGCTGCTTTGAGCTTAAGCAGGAACCGTTTGTGAGGGACAACATCAGGCCTTCTGGAAATGTAAGTAGATCACATCGTAGGACTTTTTGTGATCAATTTTCCTTGTAGCTCCCTCAAAGAACTGAAGCAGATTTGTGAAACAGGATCTACTTATCCTAAATCCATGTTTGCTATCCCTCAGAATGTTATTCGAATCCAGGTAATCTACCATTTTCGCTTCCGTGATGTATTTGAAAATTTTCAACAAATTTTAAACGTAACAACCTGTAGGAAAATATTGATTCTTAAGCTGGGACAATACTTGCTCTATTAAACACAAAACAACTTTGATTTTTCTCTGAACCTAAAGGGGGATCTGCAATTGACATCCATCATACTCAAGCAGGTGACATTGTTTTGCATTTCCTTCAATTGCCATACAGTCTGTACATGTTTCTACATTTACTTGTGTGGCTGTTTTATGGGAATGTTTGCAGAACACAAATGCCTTTTTTCAAAAAGCTTTTAATACTCAACCTTTTGACAGACGCTGTATGCATGCACTACAACACAATGTACTCTCATTTAGGCTGTAGTGCTTTTTTTCCTGTCAAAGTTACTATGGGGTGGATGGCTGGATACTATACTCTCAAAGGCATGTTCCATTTGTCAGAAAAGAGCTGGTTAATGTTACTCACCAGTATAACAGATGAAATACCCCGTCTGAGTCTGTGATGAACAATTAACATTATTCCAATAACCGGAGTCTTTCATCCCAACACAGTAATAGCCATTATTCTGGTAGTACAGTACACCCATAGCCCAGTTGGTGTACCCAGTCTCTCCTGAGGACCACTGCCATCTCCATGATGTTCCTTTCTTCAGTCCTATCCAAGCATCTCCAGTATAATCAGAGCCTACAGACTCAGTTAGTCTTTTCATCTCCTTCATATTGTCAATGGTAGCCAAGTCAGTGTAGTTCTGTCTGCAGTAAGCCTGGGCGTCAGTCCAGTTCAGGTTTATGTTCACAAAATGGTACTGATGTGAAAGGCATGAATAGTGTCTGTGAAGCTCTGCACATATTGATCATAAATAGAAAAATAGAAAGGCTTTTGTAAGTTCATCTTCTTAATTTACACTTGTGTCGTTTGTCTTATCGATCTTCACAAATGAGAAATACTTTTGGTATCAAATCAGACTCACCACAACCTGAATTTGAATTCATTTACCCAAATTTGACTGTGTTAAACTGAAATTGAATTTCATTACCTGAATGCCAGAACCTAAACATGAATATGTTTACTTGAACTTGAATTAAAGAAACCAAATTTGAATTTATTATTTGAACTGTATTTTTTCTTTCTTTGTGTGGTAATAAATCAAGTTCTTAAATGACTGGTGACCTGTCTTGTGATTGGCTAGGATTGTGCTCAGTTAGATCTATGTTCTTTTGCTCTTTCTGAATATCCCAGATGTTTTCCCTGTTTTCCTGGACCTGAATTTCTCAGCCCAAATTTTCTTGACCTGTATCTTACAACCCAAATTTTCAATAGCTGAATTTTACAACCTGAACTTTAATTTTTATTACTACACAATCAATATAAATTCAAGTTTGGGTAATGAATTCAAATTCAGTATCTCTAATTTTTAATTTTATTCTAATTTTTTTATTTAGTTTATCTTTCATCTAAGTTCAGATAAACATATTCAAGTTTGGTTTCTTTGATTCAAGTTGAGGTAAACATATTCAAATTTAGGTTATGATATTCAGATAATGAAATTTCAATTCAGGTTAACACATTCAAATGCGGGTAAATAAGTCTAATTCAGGTTGCAGTTAGTCTGATTTGACACCATACAAGAGAAATGAAAGAAACTGACCTGAAATTAGTAGAATTTTCAGCAGAAGAAGCACATTACAACCCATTATGCTGATCCGATGGGCTGCATAAAAACATTGTTTATGGTACTAATCATTTCACATCCATTTGAGCACATACACGCATGCACATTAATATTTTGCATAGCTATATTTGTAGGGATTCCTTCAGACACATACCATATACCATAGCCTGATGCACATCTCTCCAGAAATGTAACTATGCATAGCAGTAAGGCAAACCACATCTGTGATTTCTCCACTTGAATACACATCGGTGCACTAGCAAAAAGTTTTATGGAATTACGACACGAGAATTATCTCACTATCTTGAGAAAATGAGACTTGTTATCTCGTTTTATCTCGAGATATCTCGTTGCTTAAAAAATAATTGCTAGCACGGCTGTTCTCGGCTTCCGTAGTAAACTAAAGCATTGCATATCTTATATTGTATTAAAATATATTTATAGCATGTGTTTTATACTTATTTACTGATTATATGGTAGTTACACCTGCTCTACATTCAAACACACATTCACATTTGAAACCGTGCAAACTCCACACACATAGAGCTTGAATGGGAATCGAACCTCTGCACCACTATACATCACTTTAGAAAGATAATGGACAACAAATAATATAAAATCTACATAAATATACTGTTGTTTGGAGTGAATAACTTTTACAGTAACAAAGCACATTCTGTATTATTCTTTAAATATAAAGTTGTCATTTGTGTAGAAGTGTGAAATAAATGAACATTTAAGATTTCAATAATGTTAATATAAGAATATTTCTTAGTAGAATTGTAATTGTATTAAAAAGCCTTAAAATAGGATGGTTTAAAAATTAAATATATGCCATTACCTAATCTCTGTGAGTCTGGGGGGTTTCTGTTTATCTGTACCTGTTAAAATGACTCTTTGTATGTCTCTGAACGTAAGAGTATCAAATGTAATGTTCTGGAATGCCTCTGGGAGGACACAGAATGCACATGTTTTTGCATATTTGTTTTGCTTGTAGAGTTTTTTAAAACATCTGCATTTGCATGGGTGGGAGGACTGGGAAAGAGGAAATCTTTATTTCTGCACATACACGCATGCACATTAATATTTTGCATAGCTATATTTGTAGGGATTCCTTCAGACACATACCATATACCATAGCCTGATGCACATCTCTCCAGAAATGTAACTATGCATAGCAGTAAGGCAAACCACATCTGTGATTTGTCCACTTGAATACACATCGGTGCACTAGCAAAAAGTTTTATGGAATTACGACACGAGAATTATCTCACTATCTTGAGAAAATGAGACTTGTTATCTCGTTTTATCTCGAGATATCTCGTTGCTTAAAAAATAATTGCTAGCACGGCTGTTCTCGGCTTCCGTAGTAAACTAAAGCATTGCATATCTTATATTGTATTAAAATATATTTATAGCATGTGTTTTATACTTATTTACTGATTATATGGTAGTTACACCTGCTCTACATTCAAACACAGATTCACATTTGAAACCGTGCAAACTCCACACACATAGAGCTTGAATGGGAATCGAACCTCTGCACCACTATACATCACTTTAGAAAGATAATGGACAACAAATAATATAAAATCTACATAAATATACTGTTGTTTGGAGTGAATAACTTTTACAGTAACAAAGGACTATTTGCAAATTGCTACAAATATTTACTAAGAAAAATGTTTTAAAAGCAGCACTGTTATGGATAGTACGCGCCCGGAGCGCAGACAAACAAGGCAGGAATCCAGGGATCAGGAACACGGGGTTTAAGGACAGCACAAAGCACGCAGCGAAACAACTTCACATCACATCAATGACCAGACTGGGGAAACAAACGGAAACGCGGACTAAATACAATGAACTAATGACAACAATCAGAAACAGCTGTAAAACACTGGGATTCCACATGAGGTTAACGAGGGGGCATGGCACATGAGAGGAGCGGACGATCGGGGCATGACACAGCACATTCTGTATTATTCTTTAATTTCTTAGTAGAATTGTAATTGTATTAAAAAGCCTTAAAATAGGATGGTTTCAAAATTAAATATATGCCATTACCTGATCTCTGTGAGTCTGGGGGGTTTCTGTTTATCTGTACCTGTTAAAATGACTCTTTGTATGTCTCTGAACGTAAGAGTATCAAATGTAATGTTCTAGAATGCCTCTGGGAGGACACAGAATGCACATGTTTTTGCATATTTGTTTTGCTTGTAGAGTTTTTTAAAACATCTGCATTTGCATGGGTGGGAGGATGGGTGGGAAATCTTTATTTCTGCAATGTTGACTACATCCCCTCGGGGAATTCCACGCCATGGAAATAAATAATTGATTCAAACATGATGGTCACATAAAGGGCAGACAGGTTCCGAAAACACTGGTTATCCAGTATTAAACATGGCAACTCATAAAAGCACCAGTTGAACTTGAATAAACCCAAGATCAGTGCTTAACCTATGTCAGGTCCTGCCGGAACGCATTGCCATACCTGTCTGTTTTTGAGTGCCTGAGTTCTGGCACCTATTCACGTGGATCCAGCACAGCTCTGGCTAAAGAAAAAAACAATTCCAATAAATATTTTTTATTGTATGTAATTTAATTTAACACAATTTCACATCCTTCATTAGTTTAGATTCATTCTTCATAAGACATGTTTTCAGCACCGTGCGTTAAAAGCATTTTGGGACCTGCGCCTACGTCAATATACCTCTGTTCTCATATGCCCTTTGCATTCTGGCACCTTCTGTTTTACAAACTATGCACTGCTCACAATGCTGTTATACACTCAAATCACCAAAACCTATTAGTCCTAGTCAAGTCTCAAAGGGGGCAAGACCAAGTCTCAAATCTTTGGTCAAAGGTCAAAGGACAAGTCTTAAGTCTATCATGTTTGTACTGAGCATTGTACTGGCAAAACCTCCACCTGACCCCACCTTGCAGGACCCAGGCACATCCAAGCCCAGCCATGAAGAGGTCGCCTTTATGCTTGTTATGTCTGATTCAGGTCAGGTTGCCACTGCTTCTCCTGAACTTTCAAAGCCCCTCTCTGAGAAACCCATTGCTATTTTTGAGTCTTCAAATCCCTGGGGTTCTGTTGGAGCCACCACGCTTGCTAGCCAAGGAATACATCTCCTTCCTAGACAGACATTTGGGTTTTGGGTGCAACCTCGTAGTATGACAAATGCCTGAGGTGAGTGCATTCTTTCTACGTATAGAGGAGATATTAACAGGACTTACCCCAGACATAGATCCTTGGAAAGTGGATGTTGTTTGGCATTATATGGAGGTGATATGGAGCAGCTCCTTGAGCTAGGGACCACTTGACCATCCAAAGAAGTGCCTGCTGGCTCTCCGTGGCCAGCTGCCATTAGCTGGCATCTTTGTAGACTCTTGTTGCTTCAGCTGAGTCTCCAAAACCTATTGTCACTTCAGCCATGTCCCTTTGGCCTTTCATCTGTGTCTGTGGATCCATTTTTTGCTTCCACTGTATCCCCAGAGTTTGCCTTCACCACTATCTTGTGGACAAGCCATTGCCTTGCCTGGCCCAGGAGAGGCCACTGCTGCATCTGGTCCCGAGAGGATCGCTCCACCTGAAGTCCAGGGTTCCGGACCAGGTGAAGTCCCTACCACTCCATCCCAGGTTTTAAAAACCAGTCCCAAAAAGACTGCTGCTCATTCTGAGCTTCCAGAACTCAGACAGAGTAACTTCACCTATGCTTCCAACCACCAACCCAGAGAGGACCACTCTACCCACACGCCAGGTTCCTGACCCCAAGAGGGAAGTCTTGCTTATCCTACAGAGGTCCCACTTCAGGCCTGTTCACCACCAGGTGCTCTGGTTGTGCTTTACTTGCCACGAGTTATCCCTGCTTCACCCTGCCTGCTGTCAGGTGCCTCATCGGCTTCTCCCCTGTCTGTGGCCTACAGTACCTGTTGGCTTCTGCCCTGTTTCTGGCGATCGCAGTGGCCCCTGCATCATCTCCGGCCATCCTATCAGCTTCTGCCTTGCCACTGGCTATCCTGTCAGCTTCCATCTCGTCTCTGGCCATACTATCGGCTTCCATGGCAGCTGTTCCTATTCCTTCTCCTGTCTGTGCTCTTGCCTTCTAGGTTCCTCACCATCCTTCAGCTCCTGTCCAGAAGTCTCTACTTCATCCTCCTATAGCCTCCTCGTCACCCTCCTGTCCTGCAGTCCCCTCAGCACCATCTGGCTGCTTCGGCCCTGCCTGCACTTCAATGCCTTCTGGCCCTCTCTGCACCTGAGAGTCCTCTGACCCTGCCTGCATTTCTGTGTCCTCTGGCTCTGCCCGTACTATGGGATCCTCCAGCCCCACCCCTCCAGCACCCTCTAGCCCCACTGGCTCCTCAGAACCCTCTCCCTCCACTGGTCCCTCTGCGCCCTCCAACCCTACTGGACCCTTGGTGTCCTTTAGCCTAGACAATTCTCCAAGGCCCTTAGGTCCTGCATTCCAGGGAGGTTCCATCTTGCCAGAGAATGGGCTCGGAAGGGTTCATTTTCCACATCCGTCTTGCAGCTCTCCAGGGTCCAGAAGACTCCCCACACTCTAAAAAAGAATGTATTGGGTCTACTCAAAAAGGTGTGTTAACTATCTGCATTGATCTTTTTAAGTTGTCCCAACTTAACTGTCCCAATTCAGTATTATTAAGTAATTGTTACTAAACTATCATTATTACACCAACAGAAATCATCAAATACACTAAAAGCTATATTAAGTTGAATCTACTCGATATTCAGTGGGCACTATTTGAATTTTCATATTGGTTGTACTTAATGCATGTGTTAGTTACACCATTAAATCAAGTACAATAAACTTTTTTCCTTCTATATCCAAAAGCTAAATTAAGTAATACCTACTTAATATTAATTCAATATTCATTGAAATATTAAGTTACCTTCAAATACAGTTGCTCTACCTTAATTTTTTTGTTATTTTCTACTCAGAAATGTCCATGCAAATAGTTAACACACTTTCTTTAGTATTAGTACCTTGTTTTACTTAAGTCAGGGGAAATAAAAAACAAAAACAACATTTCACAATTCAACATTTTAATAAATGTTAAATAATAATAGCACTCATCATCACTTCAGTAATCCCCATGGGGAAATTGTCTCTTACGGCTCCCTCAACTTGTTCTTTGTAAGTAAGTTGTCCATGAAGGACAGCCACTCATGGCTGCACCCAGAGAGCTAGGGGTTAAGGGCCTTGCTCAAGGACCCACAGACATGCAGAGACTGGGTTTGAACTGGTGACCTTGTGATTATAGGCACACAGGCTTAGCCCACTGAGCCACACAGAACACATGGTTCCAGGTATTAGAGTACAGGGCTGTAGTACTCGAGTCCGGTCTTGGACTCGAGTCCGGTCTCGAGACCGTTTTTTTATGGTCTCGGACTTGTCTCGGACTCGCTGGTATTCGGACTCGGACTTGTCTCGGTCTCGGCCACTGGTCTTGCCAAATATGGCTTTTGGTCTCGACCGAGTCCAGGTGTCTTTATTATGTTCCCAGTAAGCACACATTTTAAACTTTTTTTCATTTTAATTTTTTCATTTCACCCGCCCGAATTTAATTAAAATATTATTTTTCGTCACGTCATCTGCCCGAACGACCCATCACTACCAATAACCAATCACAAAAACAAAAAAACAAAACAAAAAAAGTAATAACCAATCACACACTAGATTATATTTGCGCGGCACGCTCTGCATCTGCGTGCCCTGCTAACGTTAATTTCCATTGATTCACACACACTCTAACAAACGAAAATGTCCGCCAATTCTGCCATTATCAAGTTTGCTTATAGAAATCACCAGGAATTTATCAGCGCTGCATTTAAAAAGCAACACAGGGCAGACTGCAAATTCTGCAAAGCAACAATTTCGGAAACAACGTCAAACTTCGTCAGACACCTGCAGAGGAATCATACATCGCGGTAAGTTAACTGCAGAGCTGGAGTTGCTAAGCCTTGACTATGTGTTAATGTTAACATTAGCTAACATAGCAGAAGATAAAGGTAATGTTCTTGGACATAAATTTATTACCCCCTCTGTAATACTGGTCACTTCTTTTCTACACTACTGTACATCTGCAGTGAAGCTATATTGTAATTTAGTTGCTTAAATGCTCAGTACTAGTACCTAGCATTGGTAATAGTAGTGGGTTGGTGTTTGTATATCAGTTCTAACACTGCTATTATGAGGTATCACCATATGTCATCATTCTGTTTTCTTTAGATTAATAGATTATATGATATAAAGGGGAATGTCTATACTTAAAAATCATGGGTATTGTGACACTGTTTTTGCTTTTAGATCAACAAATAATAACCCAAAATGATTGTCTTGATGATATCATGCATAAGACTTTTTTTTCCTGTCCTGGACTCAGTCTTGACCCGGACTCAAACTTTTTTGGACTCGGTCTTCTTGGACTCGAACCTCTTTGGACTCGGTCTTGACTTGGACTCGACTAGTCCTGGTCTTGGACTTGTCTTGGACTCGACAAAGGTGGTCTTGACTACAGCCCTATTAGAGTACAATAATTTTTATAAATAAATTACAAATATCAAATCTAAACACAGAAAGCATACAATAGGTATTTCAGACATCCAGAAATTGCGCAAATGTTACAAAAGCAGTCAAGTAGAAAACAATTTGAATAGTGGAATGTAATCGTGTGCATTATATGTGTGTATGATCAGCAGGGTTTAAATACACTCACCTAAAGGATTATTAGGAACACCTGTTCAATTTCTCATTAATGCAATTATCTAATCAACCAATCACATGGCAGTTGCTTCAATGCATTTGGGGGTGTGGTCCTGGTCAAGACAATCTCCTGAACTCCAAACTGAATGTCAGAATGGGAAAGAAAGGTGATTTAAGCAATTTTGAGCGTGGCATGGTTGTTGGTGCCAGACTGGCCGGTCTGAGTATTTCACAATCTGCTCAGTTACTGGGATTTTCACGCACAACCATTTCTAGGGTTTACAAAGAATGGTGTGCAAAGGGAAAAACATCCAGTATGCGGCAGTCCTGTGGGCGAAAATGCCTTGTTGATGCTAGAGGTCAGAGGAGAATGGGCCAACTGATTCAAGCTGATAGAAGAGCAACTTTCACTGAAATAACCACTCGTTACAACCGAGGTATGCAGCAAAGCATTTGTGAAGCCACAGCATGCACAACCTTGAGGCAGATGTGCTACAACAGCAGAAGACCCCACCGGGTACCACTCATCTCCACTACAAATAGGAAAAAGAGGCTACAATTTGCACAAGCTCACCAAAATTGGACAGTTGAAGACTGGAAAAATGTTGCCTGGTCTGATGAGTCTCGATTTCTGTTGAGACATTCAAATGGTAGAGTCAGAATTTGGCGTAAACAGAATGAGAACATGGATCCATCATGCCTTGTTACCACTGTGCAGGCTGGTGGTGGTGGTGTAATGGTGTGGGGGATGTTTTCTTGGCACACTTTAGGCCCCTTAGTGCCAATTGGGCATCGTTTAAATGCCACGGCCTACCTGAGCATTGTTTCTGACCATGTCCATCCCTTTATGACCACCATGTACCCATCCTCTAATGGCTACTTCCAGCAGGATAATGCACCATGTCACAAAGCTCAAATCATTTCAAATTGGTTTCTTGAACATGACAATGAGTTCATTGTACTACAATGGCCCCCACAGTCACCAGATCTCAACCCAATAGAGCATCTTTGGGATGTGGTGGAACGGGAGCTTCGTGCCCTGGATGTGCATCCCACAAATCTCCATCAACTGCAAGATGCTATCCTATCAATATGGGCCAACATTTCTAAAGAATGCTTTCAGCACCTTGTTGAATCAATGCCACGTAGAATTAAGGCAGTTCTGAAGGCGAAAGGGGGTCAAACACCGTATTAGTATGATGTTCCTAATAATCCTTTAGGTGAGTGTATGTGTACAGTCAGTCTATTTCAATACATCTATATTGTACAGCACAATACTATATACAGTACTATACACTATATATAATATCTATACAGTATCTAAGTAGTATTGCATTTGTAAAACGCAACTAGAAAACCCCTTCTCTCATGCTGTCTTGCCATGCTTCCCCGAAGATAATACTTGTCAAATTGGAATGTGTGTCTTCTGTTCAAGTAATTTAGCTGTGGAGCTTAATGAAAAATGGCAGGACCACAATTCGCATCAGTTAGCATAGCACCGCGCTAGCAGACCATAGCTGCTCTGGGTAAAATTGTTCTAAAACATGTTAGTAGTTTAGTAACAATTACTTAATAATACTGAACTGTGACAGTTAAGTTGGAACAACTTAAAAAGATCAATGCAAATAGTTAACACACCTTTTTGAGTAGACCCAATACATTCTTTTTTAGAGTGTATAGGCTTAAATAATTGCTATGATCAAGCATGCAGTTCACTCTGCAATTTGCACCAATCAATGGCTATTGCACAAACTTGATTGGATGTACCAGTGAATTTTAGATTAAGCATTTGGGGTTTGGTTTCTTGGATTGATTGAATGTTCAATAGTTTTGCGCTAAGCAGTTGCAGACCTGCAAGACCCATTTATATAGGGGCTGGGAAATCTGATCGTGGATCAGCATAGGAGCTTGCTGGATTTAAAATGCATACATTTCCAACTCTACCTCATGACCCTTTCAGAAAGGGTCAAACTAATACTTTGCTCAGGCACCTTCTGATTTAATTACAGCATTCAGTCTTTTTGGGTACACACCTGCCATCAATTTGAATGACTCTGATTAACCCCAAATGAAGTTAAGCTGAAGTAGTATGATTTTCCTTACATTTACTCAGTTGCACCCTATACCAAAAGCCATAGTCTGCAGAGAAATTTTTTGTACCCTTATCCTGACTGCTTCCTTTCAACAGTGAGATCCCTTTGTAAGTTCTCTGTGGACCACGGCTTTTGGTGTAGGATGCAACTAAGTAAACGTCAGGAAAATCCTACAAGGACAATCAAAAGGTGCATCAACAAAGTATTAGTGTAAGGGTGTGCACACTTATGCAAACACTTAATTGTATTTTTCATTTTTTATATTTTACCCCCTAACATCTTTCTTTTTCAATTGAATTGTACAGGTTATAGGTTACATTAAAGGTGGAATAAGTTTTGAAATGATTTATCATGCTGTCATTTTTTACAATACAAATATCTGGCATTTTAACAGGGGTGTGTGCTAGGTTTATATCCACTGTAGCCCTGTCAGGCTTCACATGAACAGAGGATCTTTGAGCAGAAGCTTACTTCTTACCATCCGCTTCCTGTACACTTGATGACTGGGCTGATGATATTGATGTGTTGGATGAAGCTATTTGATACTGGTTTAGTGCAGTTGTGGTCAAAGTGATGTCCAAATATCGGCACCAGATGTCAGGTTGAGTAGAAGCTGCTTGTCAGGGCAGAATATTTGTGTACACAGGGACCTTTTTACACCCTTAGTTTCAACCAATTGCAGCTAGAACATTTTAAACACACATTTTCTACCCTACCTGACATCTACTGTAATACTGGTATGTGGACAGGCTGTGGACCAAAATAGCCTGCTCCTAAACAATAAGATAAAATGCTTTGTGAATACGAGCCATGGTGTTTACAAAAGGTTTGACATCACATTTTCTCAAGGGGAAACCAAGCATTCCAACTATGTAAGAGAAATTTCTCAATACTACAGCTGCTCAAATTGTTATCTGGTGTTTATTAAGGATACTACAGCTGAAGCTACGGAATGACCACCAATGAAGACCAGTCTCTCTCATGTGCATTGGGAAAGTCACAAATAAATAGTTTTCAAAACCATACGCTTCTGCTCTATCCTGTCTACTGAAATCAGACACATTGGAGAAAAAAGGCTTCCACTTACAAGTCTAATATGTGACAAAAACCATAACCCCATGATAAAGGAAAGGATGCAGGTGTATGAAGCTGTCATGCCCCGATCGTCCGCTCATCTCGTGTGCCACGCTCCCTCATTAACCCCATGTGGATTCCCCGTGTTTACCAGCTGTTCCCGATCGTTATCATTAGTATTTAGTCCGCGTTTCCGTTTGTTTCCTCAGTCCGGTCATTGTTATGTCAGCCCGAGTGTTGCTACTGTACATCTTGTGTTGCTGCGTCCATTAAACTCCGTGTTTCCCCCCAAACTTCTGGCTTCCTGCGCCTTTACTGCGCTCCGTGCGCCGTTAGGCAGGACAGAAGCTTTTTGAAAAGTACAGCAATTTCTATACTCCCTTCTGAAGGACAGGATATGATATTTTGAATTTCTTCATAAACGCCATCACTCAGTTTTGCAAAACAGTCCCTACATCTTTTACTAAGGCTATAGCTTTTACTGGTATAAACCAGTCCTTTACGCACCATTCTCCTGTGCACTACTGTTACGGCTGGTGTATGTTTTTGTGCAGAAATATTCAAATATGCAGCACCTTTCTTATTATCTGTCTCAGTCACCTTGCCATTACCCAGAACAGTTGTGATATTTTGTGAAACTCTTTACTCTTGGGTTATTTCCATTGACTTCCGGTCGAGTACCTACCGAAATCTCAAGTACCGAAAGTGCCAAACCAGCTGGGGTACTTCTTCGGTACTTCGGTACTTTGGGGTGGGACTTACAAACGTATTTGCTGTCGATTGGTTATGCAAATGGCCTGCCGCTGAAACACAAAATACACACAACGAACAGCGAGAAACGAAATAAAAAGCAGAAGAAACAAAAATATTAAAAAAGTAAAACGGAAGGATGGACAAACAAGGAAACACAGGCTTTAATCGCCATATGGTCGTATGAACAGATCCAGCGGAATTTGAATGGCAAGACTCGAAATAAAAAAGTTTTTGCTGTTCCGGTGTTCTGATGAGTTGAGCTACCTGTTATGTATGAACCTGAAAATATGTTCTTAAGGGTTCTACCAGTAGATGGCGCAAAGCAAATGTGCATGTGTGAGTTGTAGTTTTCTGGTTTGCATGTACTGTAATAAAGGAAGCACTTGCGAGTGCGCACACTGACAACAACCGGTCTCTGCGTAGCTCTGTATGTAATGTGAAGTGTTGCTTTTTGGACACAAAAAGGGAGCAACATAACATAAATTGGCGACGAGTTGTGTTGTGCAGAAGACTTGTCATCGATTCTGCAAGAAATGCAGTGTTGGTCAAGTTTGGACGAAAACGAACACCCACGTTGTAAAGTACAGTTAGTGAGCTAGTTTTCCGATAAGAGAAGGCGCCTCTCTTCCTCCGACAGATCTAGAGCCGCAGTGCGTGCAACTGAGGGAAGACGCATTATGACCGGAGTAATCGGGCATATGGATCCTTTTGAGGAGGCTGGTGAGCAATGGGCAACGTATATTGAACGTTTTGAGCACTACATTTTGGCTAATGACGTACAGGCCGTACGGAAAGTGGCTGTGCTGTGTAGCGTGATGGGACCTAAAACGTATGGCCTACTCCGCAGTTTGGTGGCTCCTACGAGGCCTGGTACAATGATTTATGACGATATTGTTGCTGTGTTGCAAGCCCATTTTGCTCCGAAACCGCTCGTTATAGCTGAACGATTCCGGTTCCACAAGCGAAATCAAGGGGAAGGAGAAACTGTTGCACAGTATGTAGCGGTGCTTAAAAGACTTTCTGAACATTGTGAGTTTGGTGGTTACTTAGAAGACGCACTAAGAGACAGATTTGTTTGTGGATTAAAATGCGAAATGGTGCAGAAGCGTCTTTTGACTGAGAAGGATCTCACGTTCCAGAAAGCAGTCGATCATGCTGTGTCGGCAGAGACGGCAGCACGTGACGTACAGCAGTTGAGCAGTTCTCTTAAAGTGAACGCGGTGCTCTCGCGAAGGGGTGAGAGTTGTCGCCATTGTGGGAGAACAAATCATACTGATGATAACTGCTGGTACAGAGACCGGGACTGTCACCAGTGTGGGAGGAAAGGCCACACGAAGCGAATGTGTAGGACTAAAGCCAAAAACTGGCAAGGCAGAGAACATAAACAGAAAGAGGGGACGCCTGAACAGAAAGGTAATGCAATTAAACACAGTGTTAAAGATAAAAAGAAGAAAATTCATCATATCGAAACAAAGGGAAGTGAAAGTGAAGAAACTAAATCAGACACTGATAGTGAGTTGGGACTTTATACCTTGTCCCAAAAAGGGAAATATTCTCGTATAACAGTAATGCCTTTAATTAATGGAATGAAAATGGAGATGGAATTGGATACTGGGGCTGCTGTGTCGTTGATTCCTTGGGAACAGTATAAAAGAAATCTGAGCCAGCTGCCTCTACTACCCACTGATATCATGCTAAAGACATACACGGGTGAGCCTCTGGCACCAGAAGGGGTCGTTAAAGTGCAAGTGGAATTAAACAAGAAACGTGCTGTTTTGCCCTTGTACGTGGTGAAAGTGGATGCTCCACCTTTGTTTGGCAGGGAGTGGCTGAGAGTCATTAAACTGGACTGGAGAGACTTAAAGACTGTGCATGCCATTGAGCAAAGACAAACAAACAATTTAGAGGCTGTGTTAAAGAGACACTCAGCTGTGTTCTCTAAAAAGTTAGGCACAATGAAAGGGGTTAAAGACTGACCCTAAGACCTAACAGTGTACCAAAATTCTGCCCACCACGTAATGTGCCATATGCTCTTCGACCGCGAGTGGAGGCTTAGCTGAAGCGTCTGACTGAGCTTGGGGTAATCTCATCAATGGCGCATAGTGACTGGGCCACACCCGTAGTGCCTGTCAGCAAGAAGGATGGCACAGTGAGACTGTGTGGGGATTTCAAAGTCACCCTTAACCCAGCTCTCTGCGTGGATAAGTACCCAATTCCACGCATTGAGGACTTGTTTGCTTCTCTAGCAGGAGGCCAATGCTTCAGTAAGCTAGATTTATCAAATGCCTATCTTCAGATGGAAGCAGAGGAGAGCTCTAAGAAGCTGCTGACGATATCTACACAAAAAGGACTATTTTGGTTCAATCGTTTACCTTTTGGCGTAGCATCATCTCCTGCTCTATTCCAAAAAGCTATGGACCAAGTACTTCTCGGACTGCCGCACACTCATTGTTACTTGGACGACATCCTAGTTAGTGGTCCTGATGAACTGACACACCTAAAAACGCTGGATGCTGTCCTGGGAAGGCTAGAGGAATATGGCCTACATCTCAAACGAGAGAAGTGCCTGTTTTTCCAGGAGTCTGTGGAATACTTGGGCCATATCATTGACGCAGCTGGGCTTCACAAATCACCTGAGAAGGTACGTGCCATTGTGGAAGCACCAGCACCAGGTGATGTCAGCCAGCTACGTTCGTTTCTTGGGATGCTAAACTATTAGGGACGCTTCATTCCTGATCTAGCCACTGTTCTAAAACCATTGAATGAATTGCTCAATAAAGAGAAGAAATGGCAGTGGACATCATCTTGTGAATCAGCGTTCCAGAAAGCTAAAGCCCTACTAGTATCGCAGGAAGTTCTCACTCACTACGATCCTGAGCTGCCTCTTCGCCTTGCTTGTGATGCTTCACCCTATGGGGTCGGAGCTGTGCTCTCACACATCATGCCTGATGGCGAAGAAAAACCTATAGCCTACGCATCACGAACTCTCAACAAAGCGGAACGAAACTATGCTCAGATCGAGAGGGAGGCATTGGCAATAGTCTTCGGAGTACGCAAGTTCCATCAGTACCTTTATGGTAATAAGTTCACTCTACTCACTGATCATCGCCCGTTAACAACCATTCTGAGTCCAGTGAAAAGTACACCATCAATGGCTGCAGCTCGAATGCAGCGTTGGGCGCTCCTCCTGGCAGCACACAATTACACCATTCAATACAGGAAAGGTGCATTGCATGCCAATGCCGACGGACTGTCGAGGTTACCGCTCCCTCACACTCCTATTGAGAAACCAGGGGCAGTGGATGTATTCAACACATCTCAGTTGGACACATTACCAGTTAGTGACACTGAGATCAGACGTAACACCATGTCTGACTCCACGTTGTGTCGTGTTATGGAAATGGTGACCACTGGTCGATTCCCAGCGGCAAAGGACGTGGGTGAAGAGCTGTCGCCCTACCTTCTGCGCCGCCACGATCTCACAACACAACAGGGATGCCTCATGTGGGGTGTTAGAGTGGTTGTACCACCTAAACTACGCCCCAGTGTTCTGAGAGAGCTGGACACAGCACATCCAGGTGTGGTGAGAATGAAGAGCTTGGCTCGCAGTTATGTTTGGTGGCCTGGCATCGACTCTCAAATCGAGTTTCAAGCTAAAGCCTGCCACGCATGTCAGCGTGTACAAAAAGACCCTGGTCTAGCCCCGTTACACCCTTGGAGGTGGCCATCCAGTCCTTGGGAAAGGATTCATGTGGACTTTGCAGGTCCATTTGAAGGATATATGTATCTGGTCATTGTGGATGCACATTCCAAATGGCCTGAGGTGCACATCATGGACAGCACCACAGCCAGTAAGACCATACAGGTGCTTAGGGGCCTTTTTAGTCGTTATGGCATTCCACACGTTCTGGTCAGTGACAATGGACCTCAGTTCTGTTCTGAAGAATTCGGCACGTTCCTGAAGTCCAATGGTGTCAAACACATCCGTTCAGCACCATACCATCCTGCCACCAATGGCTTGACGGAGCGTTTCGTGCAGACGTTCAAACATGCCTTAAAATCATCCAGAGGAGCAATGCCGGTGCAACACCGTCTTGATACGTTTCTCTTGACATACCGCAACACCCCCCACGCGACAACAAAAGAGATGCCAGCTATGTTGTTCGTTGGACGCAAGCTGCGTTCTCGATTGGATTTTCTGAAACCTAGTGTGGCTGGAGCGGTGCGCCAGTCACAGGGCGCTCAACAGCAACGCCGTCTCCAACACTCTAAAGAGAGACTGTTTGAGGTTGGGATGCCAGTTCTCGTGCGTGATTATCGGAAGGGGGAGGATAAGTGGACACAAGGGGTGGTGATGGAGAAAACTGGACCAGTATCGTACAAGGTAAGTGTAGGAACACAAGGGGTATGGAAACGCCATGTGGACCAGATGCTGGGTCGTTCCGAGTCAGTGCCTCAACAGACTGTAGTGCACATGCCTGTGAGTCCTCCGTTGCTACTTCCGCAGAGTGATTGTTGCGACACACTTAACCCTAGTACACCTCACCATAAAGAGGATACTGCTCAAGTTCCTGAGACAACCACTAAAATACCACAATCCATTGAAATGCCACATATGGAACACACACAGGTAACAGAAGCTGTAAGACGCTATCCTGTGAGGATTACTAAACCACCAGTACGGTACCGTGATGAGTGAGCCTATGGAAATAGTTGTTATTCACGAATGTTTGAGTTCTGAAACTTAGAAGTGTATATATATATATATATATATATATATATATATATATATATATATATATATATATATATATATACTGTATATATATATACGGGAAAAAAAAAAAAGTAGCTCACCTATTTTTATTTAATGTTAATAATAATAATTTTAAAAAAATGTATCTCCTATGTTGTGCAAATAGGAATTACTTTCTTAAGTAAATGTTTTGTGTTTACTAACAACCAATCTTAGTGGGAAGGGATGTTATGTATGAACCTGAAAATATGTTCTTAAGGGTTCTACCAGTAGATGGCGCAAAGCAAATGTGCATGTGTGAGTCGTAGTGTTCTGGTTTGCATGTAATAAAGGAAGCACTTGCGAGTGCGCACATTGACAACAACCGGTCTCTGCGTAGCTCTGTATGTAATGTGAAGTGTTGCTTTTTGGACACAAAAAGGGAGCAACATAACACTACCTATCGAAACGTGAAATCGAGCCTTTCGGCGCATGTGCAGTTCCACCGTCTTGGAATTAGGGTTGGGTTTTAGGGGTTAGGGTTAGGGTTAAGGTAAGGGTTTTAGGGGTTTTTTGGTGGTTAGGGTTAGGGCTATCTATTAGCACTATGGTAGCCTAACTTGACAGAACACCGGGCACTTCAGTTTCCCTATGTTTCCCCTGTCACGCGCTGATTTGTACACGGTTTCGCTGTTGTTTTCATGTCTTTTTACGAAGCTCTTGAGGTAACCAAGCCATATATTTTAAAACATCACATGCCTTTTCGATGCTTTTTGTTTTTTTGTTTTAATAAATGAAATTATTTAATTCGATGGTTAGAGATATTTCTTGATGAAAACGGTATAGGACGCGTATTGCTTATAAGACTATATTATGCGTGACGATCTACTGTATTCACATGTAATAATGTACCTGAGTGATTTTCAGAAATTTCACATATACCTCTGCTTTAATATTAGGGGAAACATAGGGAAACTGAATTGCCCGGAACACCGTAATACCAAGCCGCTTGGAAGAAATGGGGCACACGCGAAACATCGAACAATGCCGCTTGAAAATCAAAAAAACATAATTAAATAATTTGTTTGCTTTCAAAAGACTGAATTAGCAGTAAGCTAATTCTTACTGCTTTGATCAGCCAAAGTAAGTGTACCTACGTAAACGTACATGATGGCAGCATTCATGCTATCTGGATATTACTGAATCTTATACTGTACGTGATAGAAGTTGACATAACATGACATAACAATAAACCACATTTTCCAGCCTAAACTGTTAGTTTAAATTTTGGGCTGTTTTTTTTTTTTTAAATCATACAGTATATGATTTAAGCTGCGCGTTGTTACGATGTCAGTCAGGGGCGGTCACTGATGATGTCATTTGGCACCGGTACCATTTTTTACGCCAGTGGAAAACCGACACGAAAGAAGTACCATGCCTTCCGCATTTTATGGAAGTACCGAAAGTACGGTACCTGGAGCGGTGGAAAAACGTCCTTTGTTCAAGTGTCAAAAGACCACCATTGGCATTTTCAAACACAAATGTGGAGTAGGGCTACACGATATATCGTTTCAGCATCGTCATTGCGATGTACGCACGTGCAATAGTCACATCGCAGGATGTGCGATGTTAAGTAACGCAAATTAAATTAAGCGGCGTGGACAACGTTTTTGGTGTTTTTGCTGAACTAACAAATGTCACACTGTTTTTATTCTTAAACAATCCACAAAAGTCTGTCTAACATAATTTAAATCAGTTTAAAGGTTTTTGGATACGGAGTCGACACGCAGCTTTGCACCGACAGCTAACAAACATGTCGATCACAGAACGAACCACCAAGCACAAACATTCTAACCATTTAACCCAGCGTTATATGGTCACTCATGTTAACTCTCATATGCGATAAGCTTCCATAGTTTAATGCTCATGCTCTGTTTAGTACTGATTAAGTTATCATTACCATTATATTTGGGCTAAATCAGGTCAATCTTTCTAGAATGATTAATTATACCAATAGAGCAGCGGTCACTAACAGGCGGACCGCGCCGGACCCGGACCCAGAAGCTGTCCCATACGGACCTGGACCGATAGCCAAAACAGAAAGTTATGATTTAAAACCTGATGAGTCCCTTCTATTTTAACCGCCACAGATTTTGTAGTCTTTTCGGTAGTGGTTTAGCACTAGAACTGCCACTTCCCACACCAATGCACATCAAACGCCTTTAACTGCGAAGCGTAGTTCGGCGTATGCAGCCCTCTGTCTGCGCTAATGTGCCATTAGTGTCAATAACAGCAGCAAAGCGACCAAAAAGCCGTAATGTTCTGATGGGTTAACCATACAATAATGACCATACAATAATGAGGGGTAATTTTACAATAATCCAAATACTAATTTACTAATGTCTAATAACACAGTGTCTAATATACTGTAATGCAGACACTAGAAATGGGAACTGATACTAGGCCTGCAGGATGGGGTGATCTCACTCCATGCAGTTTGGAGAAATCAGGAACTGATAGCAAGAGAACAGGTCAAGATGACCTCGTGCCAGAGAACAGGTCAAGATGACCTCGTACCAGAGAACAGGTCAAGATGACCAGGAAGACAGGAACCCATCAGATAACCGATGCTTCTTTTAATTTTTGCATAACATAAAGGGGGGGGGGGGGGGACATGTACTCACTGGCTAACTAGAGCAAATGTCGAAATATGCTGTAGTCACATAGATGGAAAAGTACAGAAAAGGGGGGCCACACCCCAAAAGGCCTATAAAGACCCAGGGCCGACACCTAGGGTTCGAGCTTCTTACTGTACATGCTGAATGTATGTCAGATGGTCGCTCCCTGATTGCAATCTGAATAAACTGGTGACTTGCAACTACTCCTCGACTGTGCTGTGAATCTCTTCTCATCAACGGACCTGGCGGAGTTCGACTCCAACAGTTTCTAATAGAGTGGCTGCTTAATAACAGCAGCGAAGCAAACACCCGCAACCAAAAATCCGTAATGTTCCTAAGAGAGTGGCTCGTCTGTCCTGAAATCATATAGCTGAAAAGTTTTCAAATACAGTATGTATTATATAACATGTTGGATAAATAGACATAGTTTATTGGTGATTTCATGTTCGTGGAAGTTTCCGCTTTTTAGCATATGTATAAAGTAATATTATCTGTTATATAGATCAACTCAGGTGAAATAAAAATTGTACGTTTTCAGCATCTGGCACGCCACTCATGATTTCAGACTTGCGCAGGAAATCTTACGGCAAATCTATATTATTCCATTATAAACCTAAAATGAGCTACGTCAAAAGTGTGTTTACATGGTTAAATACAAAAGCATACTATTTACAAGGTAAGAACTGTTACATGTGTGTGCAGACATCTCGAATTGAATTGCACTGAATTAGTTTGATTTGACAGTCAGGTACTGATTACATGCAATGTTGATACAACTGATATGCTACTTAAATATACATCAGACTAAATAGTTGTTACGTCATGCTCCGTCCGCTCCTAGTGTGTGCCACGCCCCCTCATTCTCCACGTGTGGTTTCCTGATTGTGCCCTGCTGTTTCCTGTTTTGTCTACCTGGTCTGGTGTATTTAGTCCGTGTCTAAGTCAGTGTACCCCAGATCGGTCATTGACGTTTGTTGTTGTGCTTTCCCCAGTCCTGTCCTCCGAATAAACCCCTGTGTTATTCGACTTCCTGGTGAGCTTGTCTGCTTTCCTGCTCGCCTTCAGCACTGCTCGTGACAGAATGACCGATCTCCCCGAAAGCACGAAGCAGCAGTCCGAGCACAACCGGCTCGGACTGCTGCAAGACTTCGTGTACTGGCGATCCCAGCCCGAGGTCCAGGAGGACCCCGCGGCCCTGCAGCTGGCTCAGCAGGGCGCGGACCTCCTGGCAAAGGAGCGCCCAGCCGGGCAGGAATACCCGCTGGTGAGGGCACGGAAATGCCTTCGCCGCCTGCTCCAGCGCATAACGAGCAGCCGGGAGAAACGGAGCCGAGAGCCGGCAGAAGCAGCCCCGACGCTCTTCGTGGGAGCCTGCTCTCTTCTCCCAGCCTGGGACGACGTCGCCGCTGCCCGTCTGGTGAGCCTCCACCCGGAGAAGCCGCCTCCTTTGGAGGCGTACTTTTACCGGCCGGCGCGCCTGGGTCTAGGCGGGATACGCGCCGTGTGGGACGCTGTTCCCCGGGTGCCCAAAGCCCGTAAAGGGAAGGCGCCTACGCGCTCGGCATCCCTCCTGCTAGCTCCGGACCTGCATGCTCCGGTTCTGCCCGCGGCTGCGCTGCCTGCTGCCGCCGCCGATCTGCCCGCGGCTGCGCTGCCTGCTGCCGCCGCCGATCTGCCCGCGGCTGCGCTGCCTGCTGCCGCCGCCGATCTGCCCGCGGCTGCGCTGCCTGCTGCCGCCGCCGATCTGCCCGCGGCTGCGCTGCCTGCTGCCGCCGCCGATCTGCCCGCGGCTGCGCTGCCTGCTGCTGATGCCGCCGCTCTGCCCGCGGCACCGCCTGCTGCTGATGCCGCCGCTCTGCCCGCGGCACCGCCTGCTGCTGATGCCGCCGCTCTGCCCGCTGCAGCTGCCGCCGCCTTGCCAGCGGCATCGCCTGTCCTGCTTGACCCGCCTGTCCTGCCTGCTCTGCCTGCGGCACTGGCCGCTGCGGCGCCCCCTGCTGGCCGCGTGATGGCGGCGCCCGTCCTGCCGGCACCTGAACTGCCCGTCTTGCCTGTCCTGCCGGCACCTGAACTGCCCGTCTTGCCTGTCCTGCCGGCACCTGAACTGCCCGGCTGGCCTGTCCTGCCGGCACCTGAACTGCCCGGCTGGCCTGTCCTGCCCGGCCAGCCCTGCTCCTGCTCGCCTGTCCTGCCGGCGCCTAAACTGCCTGAGGTGACCGCGGTTGCGCCCCCTGCAGGCCACGTGATGGCGGCGCCCCCTGCTGGCCACCTGTCCGCGGCACCGGCTGAGGCCGCCTCTCCCGTCCTGCCCGCTGCCCCGCCTGCGGCCACGCCCGCAGCCCTGGCTGCCCCGCCTGCAGCCACGCCCGTGGCTCTGGCTGCTCCGCCCGCGGCCCTGACTCCCTCGCCCTTACCCCGGCAAGGCCGACGCCCCCCAGGACCCCGCCTTTCAGTGTCCCGCAAGGGACGGGGACATAGGCGTCGGGCCCGGGTCCCGCCCTCCCTGCCCCCTGGCTCGCCCGTTCGGCCCCTGGCTGTGGCTCGGTGGCTGCCTGCGGGTCCTCCGGCTCGGTGTCGGCGGTCGCCGCCGGGTCCTCCCCTGGATCCTCGGTGCCGGTCCTCGGTCCCTCCTCCGGCTCCATGTCGGTCGCCTTCGGGCCCCCCTGCTCCGGCTGGGCGTCGGACGGCGCCTTCGCCGGCTTCGGCTGCGCCTCCGCCTGCCGCGGCTTCCCCCTTTGGCCTGCCTGCACCGGTGTTCCCTCCTGCTCCCTCCGTGTCCCCTCCTGCTCCCTCCGTGTCCCCTCCGTCGCTCCCTCGTCCCGTTCCCTTGGCCCCTGGGTGGTCCCCTCCTGCTCCCTTCTCCCTCTCCCCTGCGGCCCCTCCGGCCGCTGCCTGTCGCCCGCCTGGGCTCCCTCCTGCTCCCCTGTTTCCGCCTCCGTTTTGCTTTGTCCCGCCTGTCTCTGCTCCTGGTCCCTTTGTTCCTCCTTCGTTCTCTCCTGGCTCGTTTGTTCCGCCTGTCTCCTCTTATCTGCCTCTTTCCTTGGTCTGTCTGTCTGCCTTCCCTGTCCTCTGTCGGGTCCTCTCTTTCCTCTGGTCCTTGTTCGGGTTTTGTGTTTCGGTCCTGTTCCCCGTCCCTCGTTGACGTTTTCCGTTTTGTCTTCCAGGTCCTGTTCCCCGGTTTCGTCCCGTCCGTCACCTCCTCCCGGGCGCGCCCGGAGTGCGCGCCTTTGGGGGGGGGTTCTGTTACGTCATGCTCCGTCCGCTCCTAGTGTGTGCCACGCCCCCTCATTCTCCACGTGTGGTTTCCTGATTGTGCCCTGCTGTTTCCTGTTTTGTCTACCTGGTCTGGTGTATTTAGTCCGTGTCTAAGTCAGTGTACCCCAGATCGGTCATTGACGTTTGTTGTTGTGCTTTCCCCAGTCCTGTCCTCCGAATAAACCCCTGTGTTATTCGACTTCCTGGTGAGCTTGTCTGCTTTCCTGCTCGCCTTCAGCACTGCTCGTGACAATAGTTAGACATTATGATCTTCCGGACCTTTGCTTCAAGAAATTTTCTCTAACTGGACCTCTTTAAATTTTAGTTGAATACCCCTGCAATAGAGCTATTGAACTAATTAGAATTTTTAAAATCCCAATATCGCAATATATATCGCAGAAAGAATAAATATTGCAATGTGATTTATTCCCAATATCGTGCAGCCCTAATGTGGAGTGTGACCGGAGTGGACTTTGCAAGGTGAGTTAGCAGGTGAACACTGAATGTCATAAATGCTTCCCCATACAGTAACTGACACCTTGCCACAAACTTGAACACCATGTCGTCTACATTGCTGATGCCTTGGAAGGTGACATTCTCTTTTAAAAGTAGAAATACTGCTGACACCAGAAGACCTAGGTGCTGAAGCACACCATTCAGGACTGTCGAGCTGTAAAGCAGAAGCCATGCTCGCCTCTCCGATGCTTTCCAGTGCCTGAACTCTGCAAGGGGTCTAAGAAGTCATATTACTATGGGGTGTCGTTTGTAAAGTTATTGAGCACTTTTTTCACGTTCAACATTTAGTGAACCTTTATTACATTTAGCTAGAAATAAAGTGTTAATGATCATCACACCTCTTTGCTATGTGTAATATTACTTACTGTTTGTAAACATAAATAATATGTTTAAGTCTACATATGAAATGTAAATGTAATATACACTCACCTAAAGGATTATTAGGAACACCTGTTCAATTTCTCATTAATGCAATTATCTAATCAACCAATCACATGGCAGTTGCTTCAATGCATTTAGGGGTGTGGTCCTGGTCAAGACAATCTCCTGAACTCCAAACTGAATGTCAGAATGGGAAAGAAAGGTAATTTAAGCAATTTTGAGCATGGCATGGTTGTTGGTGCCAGACGGGCCGGTCTGAGTATTTCACAATCTGCTTAGTTACTGGGATTTTCACACACAACCATTTCTAGGGTTTACAAAGAATGGTGTGCAAAGGGAAAAACATCCAGTATGCGGCAGTCCTGTGGGCGAAAATGCCTTGTTGATGCTAGAGGTCAGAGGAGAATGGGCCGACTGATTCAAGCTGATAGAAGAGCAACTTTCACTGAAATAACCACTCGTTACAACCCCACCGGGTACCACTCATCTCCACTACAAATAGGAAAAAGAGGCTACAATTTGCACGAGCTCACCAAAATTGGACAGTTGAAGACTGGAAAAATGTTGCCTGGTCTGATGAGTCTTGATTTCTGTTGAGACATTCAAATGGTAGAGTCAGAATTTGGCGTAAACAGAATGAGAACATGGATCCAACATGCCTTTTTACCACTGTGCAGGCTGGTGGTGGTGGTGTAATGGTGTGGGGGATGTTTTCTTGGCACACTTTAGGCCCCTTAGTGCCAATTGGGCATCGTTTAAATGCCACGGCCTACCTGAGCATTGTTTCTGATCATGTCCATCCCTTTATGACCACCATGTACCCATCCTCTGATGGCTACTTCCAGCAGGATAATGCACCATGTCACAAAGCTCGAATCATTTTAAATTGGTTTCTTGAACATGACAATGAGTTCACTGTACTACAATGGCCCCCACAGTCACCAGATCTCAACCCAATAGAGCATCTTTGGGATGTGGTGGAACGGGAGCTTCGTGCCCTGGATGTGCATCCCACAAATCTCCATCAACTGCAAGATGCTATCCTATCAATATGGGCCAACATTTCTAGAGAATGCTTTCAGCACCTTGTTGAATCAATGCCACGTAGAATTCTGAAGGCGAAAGGGGGTCAAACACCGTATTAGTATGGTGTTCCTAATAATCCTTTAGGTGAGTGTATGTGTGTATATATATATATATATATATATATATATTTTAATGATAAACATAAATGTTAAATGTAGACTTGAGAACATATGCAAACTACCCATGCACACCCTCTGACTTGTTTGCATGGAAATGGCCGGTAACGATGAAAGTGTGCCAAGAGGCTGCCTGTGATGGAGGACAACATGGCAAATTCTGCTCCTTTAGAGGTGATAGAACGTGCGGCTTTGGCAGGTGTTCATGCTGCACTGTGGAGTGGATTTTGTGCCAGATTAAAATGCAAACACAACATTGATCTGCGCATTGGGGAATCAAACCACTTTTGCAGTTGAGGCAGAGGGCAGGGGTACTGTCACGCCCGGCTTGTCCCATCCTCCTGTGTGCCATGCCCCCCTCGTTACCTCGTGTTACTTCCCGATTGTCATCACCTGTTGCCTGTTAGTTTCTGCCTATCCTGTGTATTTAGTCCGCGTCTGAGTCAGTGTTCCCCAGATCCATCATTAATGTTTAGTTGTCGTTTTTCCCTGTGTGCTTTCTGTGTGATCCCTGGAATAAACCCCTTTTTACCTTCATTCCTGGCTGGCTTCGCGTGTTCGTCCGCTCACCTGCACGCACAGCGCAACAGGTACATGGAGGGATGTGGGGGCAGGAAGCAGGTAGATAAACAGAACTTGTCATGTAAGTTATAATTTATTTTTATACAGAAAGTATTAAAGTTTGAAATCAAAATGTAATTATTTCTGAGGCTTTTGAATCCCCCCCATCCAGGCAGAGCCCTGGTTAGTCAGGTCCAACATTACCTGTGGTCTGACGCCTCTGATCAGATGTGTATAGATTATTTATTTCTACTCCTACTGTATTGCAACAATAACAAGAAATGACAGATATTTGACTCCCTATGCACAGCCAGTCTTCTAATCATATATCATTCTGAATCTGGAGTGCTGAAGATCTAGAGCAGGGGTTTCAACTCTAATTCTACAGCAGAAACACAGGAAGCAAAAACTCCATCTGCACAGTTACACATTTATACATTTTGACAATTCCTGCAGGTGCTGTGTTTGTGGACCAGCCTGACTTTTTGAGCAGATGAAGTTGAGCTCCATAGCCTCAGGCAGGCTGACCCAGTAATGAGGGTTTTTAGATTGTACTGCCCCTGTGGTTCCACAAATATTAGAGCTGGATATGTTGTTTGGGGCCCAGTTCTGGTAGGAGACATTTTCTGCACTGACCCAGAACCAGAAGTTCAGGGAGCAGGAGAAGCGCAGCCCCAGCCAGACATGATCAGTGGAGGCCTTCTCAGCCCTCCTACTGACCCAGTACTGGATCTCCTCATTGTGGACAGACACCAGCTCTGAATGGTACGTTCTGCAGTAATTCAGGGCTTTATTCCACGTCATCTTTTTATTTTCTAATATCAGCTTATCTAGAGCAGAAGGATGAGAATGATTGTCAGAAAGCGGGTTCAGGAGAAAGTCATGTGACATTTGGGAATTTGGAGAAAGGAATTTATCAGAATGGTAAAGTGGGTGAAATTCACAAGACTGAAGACAAAACAACTGCAACTACAAGGCAACTGTGCAGTGTTACTTATAACACTAAAATATAATTTTAGGTGTAGTTTATTTTTAAAGTAATGTCAAATAAAATTGTTAGATAAAGGTGATAATCAGCCACTGCTCACAGATAAGATATAGAACTCACCATCATAGCATACGAATGGATGCTTTTCATCACATGGTGTCATATCCCATGTCCCAGGCCAGGTGACCTGTGCTAAAGCACATGCGTTATTCTCATTATCATTTTGACCTATTTTCCAATTACGGAATGAGGAGTTTGACAGGTCTGACCATTCCCATGTGTCCTGGAACAGGCCAATCCACGCCCAATCACCGTTAAACATTGCACATATAAAGTTATTATCTTCTTTATTCCTCACAGTAGCCAGCTCTGTGTAACTGTGTCTGCAGTAGTTCTGAGCATCAGACCAATTCATATTTTCTTTAATCAAGGTGAAGTTCCAGGTAGCATCTATTCTGTCTTTATAGGTGGGAGCTGTGGATTTGTTGTAAACAGCAAAAGAAACAACAATAAGCCAGAATTAAGTCATTTACTTTTTGTTATGTTTAGCTGATGGTTTTCTCCAGCACAATACACATTTTTTGCAAAATCAGAGTCAAGACAATCTTTGCATTTGGGGGGTTTATGGAGCAGCAGTCTCGGATTTGAGCAGGTGACCATCTGACCACAAAGTGTCGTGACTATGGATGAAATGGTTACTGGTTTCACGGTAAACCTTGTTAAATTCTCCAATGGTTAGTATTCCCGTTACAAGTTTTAAAATGGTGATAATTTGGGTCACAATAATCCTAATATTACATTTTCATACCATTTCATGTCTAGTCCTAACCCACTGAGCCACACATCACCACTGCTGAAATAAATCTCACTTTTTTAACTTTTCAGTTGACATGATATTTAATGATTCTTTAATCATTTTTTTCTTTTAAACAAATCTAAAACCTAACTACACATGTGAGAATGTTTATTATTAATCTGGATTGTATAATTTAAATGGCATGTTGCATTTGTCAGAAAAAACTGGTTAATGTCACTTACCAGTATAACAGATGAAATACTTATTCTGTGATGAACAGGGAGCATTTTTCCATTTACCATTGTTCTGCATCTGAGTACATTGCTGATTGTTTTTCTGGTTGTGCTGTGCATTGCTATTCTGGTTGCCTGATTGACCCATATCCCAGTTGGTGTACCCTGTGTCTCCTTCTGCTGAGGACCACTGCCATCTCCATGATGTTCCATTCTTCAGTCCTATCCAAGCCTCTCCAGTATAATCAGAGCCTACAGACTCAGTTAGTCTTTTCATTTCCTCCATATTGTCAATGGTAGCCAAGTCAGTGTAGTTCTCTCTGCAGTAAGCCTGGGCGTCAGTCCAGTTCAGGTTTATGTTTACAAAATGGTACTGATGTGAAAGGCATGAACAGTGACTGTGAAACTCTGCAAAAAAGTCACACAGGCAGAGAGAAACAAATACACATGATCACAAATAGAAAAATATAAACCTGATCTGACCAAAGGAGGAAAGGCTTAACCAAGTAATCATGGGTTACACTTTTGTCTTATCTATCTTTACAAAGAATGACTGAGGAAGAATATATAAGACTATCTCTGGCATTAACTCCAGCATGAAAATGGTGCAGCAGGAGCCTCATGGGATGGAGATGAATGCAAGCCTCACATCACCAAGTGCAATGCCAGGCGTTGGATGGAGTGGTGTAAAGCATGTCGGCACTGGACTCTGGAGGAGTGGAAACATGTTCTGTGGAGGGACAAATCACACTTCTCTGTCTTTCTTTCAGTACCTGACTTCACAAATGCTATTCTGGATGAATGGGCAAAAATTACCACAGACACACTCCAGAATCTTGTGAAATGCCTTCCCAGAAGAGTGGCAGCTGTTATAGCTGCAAAGGGGGGACCGACTCCATATAGATGCCTATGGCTGTAGAATGGATAGTCATAAAAGTTCCTGTAGGTGTAATGGCCAGATGTGTGTGCGCATGTGTCTGTGTGTCTGTGTAGATTAGGTTTATATTACATTGTGAGGAACAAATGTCCCCCACAATGTAATAAAAACCTGTTTTTTACATTGTGGGGACCATTTTTCAGGTCCCCACAAAGATCTGTGAATGCAATCAAAAAATGTAAAAATACCAAAAGTTTCGGATTTTGTTTGATTACTAATGGTTAAGGTTAGGGCTGGGTAGGGGTTAAGGTTGTCATGTTGGGATTAAAGTGTTCCCCACAGAGATATAATTACAAACCTGTGACCTATGTGTGTGTGTGTGTGTGTGTGTGTGCGTGTGTGAGCGGGTATACCTATCCTTATGGGGACATAATGTCCCCATAACGTGATAAATATCCTTTTTTTTCCCTTATGGGACCCGGTTTCCTGGTCCCCATAAGGGAAAACTCTATTTTATAAAAATCAGTGACTGCTATGAAAAAACTAAAAATGCAAAAACACTTGTATTTCGTTTGGTTACTTATGGTTATGGTTAGGGCTGGGTGGGGGTTAAGGTTGTCATAGTTAGCGTTAGCATTTTTCCCATTGAAATGAATGAGCGGTCCCCCATAAGGATATGTTTACCCTACACGTGCACGTGTGTGTGTGTGTGTGTGTGTGTGTGTGAGAATGTCTCCACAATGTGATAACAACCTGCAACGTTTACTTTGTGGGAACATTTTTTTGATCCCCACAAGGATAACCTCAGTTTTATAAAAATCTGTGAATACAATAAAAAAAAACAACAAATGCCAAGAGTCTTGTATTTTCTTTGGTTACTTATGGTTAAGGTTAAGGCTGTGTAGGGGTTAAGGTCATCATTGTTGGATTAGGGTTTTTTGTTTTTTTCCCCCATAGAAATCAATGGAGAATCCCCATAAAGATGGGAATACATGGACTGTTTGTGTGTATACAAGTTTCAATATAATGAATATATAAAGAATGCATTTCTATGAGATGAAACTGACAGGCTGATGGATTATCATCGAAGACATACAGAAATAAACAGATTTGTCTGAATCTGCATGTACATTTAGTAGATGTGTGTGTGGCATCTATTACAGGTGTAAGGTCCTGTAAACACGAAAGAGCAATATACTGTAATATGATGTCTTTTGGCAGATTTATTCAATATATATACTGGTGGGGCCCTTTTTATGAGAAATATCTCAAGTGCCATTATGACAGAAACTGACCTGAAATCAGTAGAAGTTTCAGCAGAAGAAACACATTACAACCCATCATGCTGATCCAACGGGCTGCAGAAAACATGGATTATGGTACAGATCATTTCATATGCATTTGAGCACATACACACAGACACATTTTGCAATGCTATATTCATAGGGACTCCCTTTCAAATCCCATTTTACAATAATTAAAATAACGTGTATAGCAGGAGTGGCCTAATCCCCAAAGGGCCGGTGTGTCTGCAGGTTTTTGGGAAAACTTTAGGTCAGCTGTTCAAAACCAAGTGTGAGGACTCTTTATTCAATCAGTCCTCTAATTAGTAATCTAATTATGGAGGTGCAGCAAAAACCTACATACACAATGACAATGATTTCTGGGTAAGATTGGCCACCTGTGCTTTACAGTAAAAAAGCACTCCAAACTCCCTTCAAAATGAAAGCTCCATGTATCTTAATAGAAATATTTGGAAAGTAACATATTTTCCATTATTCTTTAAATCTAAAGCTATCCCCAGTAGTAGGTGTTAGAGTCCTCTGCAGAAAACATGAGTAGTTAAAGTCTTGCGGTTCTGGTGGTTTTTTATTATGTTTTGTTGCTTATTTAAATTTTAGATGTGCTTATTTTAATTTCCTTCTTTTTCTTCCTTTAAAATGTCTCTATAACACTTTGTAAATTGTGTGGTTAAAATAATGCTATATAAATAAAGAGATATAGATTGATTGATTACTATGGATTTATTTGTTGCACATATTTAATGTATTTATGCTCTAACTGTATGGTTCTTAAACCTGCTCTGTGTACCTAGACCAGCAACAGAAATGTATTTCCCCCCTGGAGACCAATACAGTATGTTTACCAACCTACCCACTATCCATGTAATATTCCATATAAGGGAACTGATAGTGTAATACTACAAATAAAGTTAAGTATTGTTTCACTCTGCACCAACCTATGTCACTGTAGATTCACATTACAAATATGCATATATATTTAAAATGTATGTATATACAGCATATTTTCTTTGGAGTGTATAACATTTAGAGTAATAAAGCATTTCAAACTCCTTTCAAAAACAGAAGTTCCATATATGTATATACCATTATATATATATAAAACGCACACACACATACTAGTAAAAATGTTTAAAAAGTAAAATATGCATTATTCTTTCAATATAAAGGTATCGCCAGTGTACAACTATGATTTATAATTCACATAAAAAGTTTTATTGTGGAAAAAAATGCAATATATGCCATTACCTGGTCACTGTGAGTTGGCTGGGTGTGTTTCTCTCTCTGTTCAAATGACTCTTTGTGCCTCTTTTAATGAAAGTATTTACTATATCAAATAATGTTTTAGAATGTCTGGGTGTACACAGAATGATCTATGTAAAACAGAATGCACATGTTTTTGCATATTTGTTTTGCATTTCAGTTCTGGATTCTTTCAGGAGGTGGATAATTTTATACATTCCAGTCAAGAAAGAAAACAAAAATAAAGAATCAAGCATTAAAATAAAGGTCAGGGTAGACATGCTGGGATGGAACTAAGTCAGCTGACAGGGACATACAGTAACACCTAAGCATGATTACTGATATACATATGGAAGTTTTAAGTTAGATGGTACCAAAATGCCTCTTTCGTTTTTCTTGTTGCTTTCTCCCAGCCCACATCACGTGACTGTTTTCACCATCCCGCACAGAGCAATCATATAATGGGGAATATGGATGCACTATAATAAACTGGAATGTCCCACACTTAAGCAGGAGAAGGGATCCAGAGGGTCAATGCCCACAACACAAGAAGGTCTCTAAACTTGTCTTTTAGCAATCTATATATATTTGGCGTATCCTTATTTTTATTAAATTCAGTTAGTGGAGCACACCACATACTACTGTTTTGGTATGGAAGCGATACAGTAATTATAGGCCTTTCCTGGAAGTGATACTTGAGCACTGAAGTGGCGGTGAAGAAAGGGACAGCTCAACAGCCACAATTTTTTTTTGAAAGAAGAGATATTGTGGATAACAAGGTACATACTTTTTGCAGTTTAATGCCTGACACGTTCAGTAGTTGTAGTTGTAATAGTACAGCTTTAATGTCATCTCAGCCATGTACATTAAAGCACACAGTGAGATGAAATAATGACCTCCAGAACCGAAGGTGCAATGTACAACCGCACACTCAGGCAGATCAACAATGAGGATAACTGGGGGGGGGGGGATAAATGATACCTGAACATATATCTCTAAATATACATATACAAAAATAAAAAAGAAGTATCTAAAAAAACATTTACAACGGGAGCATATCAGGGAGGATGTGGCAGTACAATATACAACATTATACAACAATAGGCTATAGACGATGGACCACAAGAAACAGTGCAAATATACTGGCAGTACAGTTAGTGTAGACATGTATATGCAACATGCTGTGCGATTTTCCTGTGCGATTACATTGTGCAAATATAAGCAATTGCGTAACTATGCCATGAGAAGAGAAAGTCATGTAAACGTGTAGGTGTGTAAGCATAAACATAAAATATTTGGTGGTATAAGGGGAGTTAAGCAGGGCAGAGCAGGGAATGAAGGAGACAGTGTGGAAGGGGGCAGCATGATGGGAGGGATGGTAGGGGTCGGCCACGATGCTGGTGGCCATACGAATGCAGCGGGAGGTGTAAATGTTCTGCAGGCTGGGTAGAGAGCTATCGATGATACGCTCAGTTGTCAACACAATCCTCTGAGGGGCTTTGCAGTCTGAGGTGTGGCAGTTTCCATATCAGACTGTAGTACAGCTGGTCAGAAAGCTCTCGGTGGTGCCTCTGTAGAAGGTAGTGAGGATGGGTTTGGGGAGGTGCACTTTCTTCAGTCAACGCAAAATGTGTAGGTGCTGCCGAAATCTTTTTGTTAGGGAACTGGTGTTGCTGGTCCAGAAGAGATCCTCTATGATGTGAATACCAAGGTATTTGGTGCTCTTTACTCTCCACTTTGGCACCATTGATGCAGAGTGGGGATTGGCCAGCCTTAGTCCTTCTGGTGTCAACAATGAGCTCTTTTGTATTGCCAACATTAGCAAACAGATTATTGTTCTTGCACCAGACTGCCAGCCGTCACATCTCCTCTCTGTACGATGTGTCATCATTGTCCCTGATAAGACCCACTACTGTGGTGTCATCTACAAAGTTGATAATATGGTTCATGCTGGAACTGGAGGTGCAGTCGTGAGTCAGCAATGTGAAGAGCAGCGGGCTCAGCACACATCCCTGGGGGGCGCCTGGGCTCAGCGTGATGGTGTTGGAGCTGGTGTTGCCAATCGGGAACCTCTGGGGCCTCTCAGTGAGGAAGTCCAGAATCCAGTTGCAGATGGAGGTGTTAAGTTCGAGAAGGTCTAGCTTGCCGATCAGCTGCTGAGTGATGATGGTGTTGAATGCTGAACTGAAGTCGATGAACAGCATTTTCACGTGGGTGCTATGGTGTTCTAAGTGGGACAGGGCCAGATGAAGTGCGAGTGAGTAAGGTACTCCATGTAGGGAGCTGAAATATAAAGTACAGGTATTTTATGGGACCTACTGAAATAAAGGTAGCTGATTATGAGAAAGACCTTGGTGTGTATGTTGATGCTTCCATGTCTCATTCTTGCCAGTGCGGGGAAGCAATAAAAAAGGCCAATAGGATGTTGGGGTATATCTCCAGGTGTGTGGAGTTTAAGTCAAGGGAGGTAATGCTAAGATTATACAATTCCTTGGTGAGACCTCACCTAGAATATTGTGTGCAGGTTTGGTCACCATATCTTAAAAAGGACATTGCGGCCTTAGAAAAAGTGCAGCGTAGGGCCACAAGAATGATTCCTGGTCTTAGAGGAATGTCATACGAGGAAAGGTTAGTTAACCTAAATATGTTCAGCCTCAAGCAAAGGAGACTGAGGGGGGACATGATCCAGGTCTATAAGATTCTAACAGGTTTGGATGCTGTTCAACCAAATAGTTACTTCAGCATTAGTTCAAATACAAGAACTCGTGGCCATAGGTGGAAATAGGCGGGAGAACATTTCAAACTGGATTTAAGGAAGCAGTTCTTTACACAGCGTGTAGTCAGAGTATGGAATAGTCTTCCTGATAACGTAGTGCAAGCTGAATCCTTGGGTTCCTTTAAATCAGAGCTAGATAAGATTTTAACAACACTGAGCTATTAGTTAAGTTCTCCCCAAGTGAGCTCGATGGGCTGAATGACCTCCTCTTGTTTGTATAGTTCTTATGTTCTTATGAGTAAACATAAGGATATTCTGAATTTATAGAGATTACTAACATTTGAGTGTCACAATACGCCTCTCATTAATATTTTAGGCATACTACTAATCTGCTTACCAAATTGTGGGTGTAAGTAAACGTCAATAAAGTACCAAAAAAACAGTGTCAAATGTTTATGCCAATCAGCTGAAGCCCTGGTGGTTATTGTACATGTATCATATAATCATGATTCGATATCATGCAGTCCAACTAGGACCACTATCTGATGTAGATGTGGCTCAACAGAACTGGGGCTTCCAAAGACAAGCAGAGCAAATCCAGGGCTTCCGGAGACAAGCAGAGCAGAGCACTTGCAGGAAGGCAGTGGTCTTACCGGGGTCGGGAGCTTCTGGAGCTGTGGAGGCCTCACGGAGGCTGAGCGTTTGCGGAGCTGTGGAGGCCTCACGGAGGTTGACGAAGCTTGACAGGCTCATCTCTGGAGAAAGACAGAGCTCAGATGCCTCAAATGATAGGGCAGAGCTTGGCAGGCATCTCTAGAACTGGGCAGAGCACCTTGGGAGTTGGGCGGAGCTCAGATAGGGCCTCAGAAGATGGACAGGGCTTGGACGAGGCCTTGAGAGGCAGGTGGAGCTCTGGACAGCCCTGGAATCGGGGACAGGCAGGAAACATCAGGAGACAGGTGGAGAATCTCTGGAGATGGGTGGGACTCAGACACTTCTGGAGTCAGGTGGAACTCCAGCCACCTGTTATTAATGTGGATGTTATTCACATTAGATCTTCTACCTGTTGGAGCAGTGAGGGTATTTCTTGCCTAAATATTGCTCTAAGTTAATTCTGAATTGAGGCTGAATCTGAATTGTTCCTCTTACTAATCCATGTACCATTAGGGTGACCAGATAATCCATGTCAGGGAGGACACTTTGAGCTACTTCGGGTTTTACAAACTATTTTCAAATTGAAAGGCTCCTGTGCTCGGCTAAATAGTTCAGCTCTTCTTGTGCTTTGACTGGTTTGTTTCCTTGACTGAAAGACTCATCCAGCTGTTTCACATTAGCATTAGTAGCACATGCATGATTATAGGAGACTGACCAATCAGCACAGAGCAAGAACTCAGTGCTCAAGTGAAATCCAGGTCCGTTTAATTGAAATGGTAATTTACAATTCCTGTCCTAGCTCAGAGTGTCCTCCCTGACATGGATTATCTGGTCACCCTATGTACCATGCTTTGCAATACACTCAACTCTTCATCATTTGGGATTATTGTGATTATTATCTGTTGTGTAATATATTATGTTTGTGCTGTAAATAGGGCATAATGAATATGTTTTTCCATGCCACACCAAAAACAAAGTCTACGAACTTGGCTGTATGGCCATTATGTCAGGGAAGAACTGGGAACAGAATATTTCATACTTGCTGATAGAATTTAAATAAAAATTAAGTTAATAAATGCTGAGCGTCATACAACCCTTAAAATAGACTTCATTAAAAAGGTAATGTAGCCCAGGTCCTGAACTACCGCTCCTTTAATATCAGTCATCCCTTTACGGTAGATATTTAATTGGAAAATGTTGCGCATAGCATTGTGTCTCACAAGTGCTGTAAGGGGTTCAATATGCCTGACTCCATTTGATAGGCTTTCCAACTAGTTAATCAGTGAGCCTTATTTGGTCACACCCTTTATTGATCCCTGTGGGGAAATTCTCTTTACTCTCCATAGTGATGCATGAGAGCAAGCTTGGAAGTGAACTAGGCCAACCAGGGAGCTGGGGATTAAGGGCCTTGCTCAAGGATCTACAGACATGCAAAGGCCATCTCAAAAATGAGGAGCATTTATCCTGCCCCTCAAGGATTGTGTTACCTGCAACCTTATAGTGCAGCCTATACGGATATACAGTATTCGAATTACAATATAATCTGCTCACATCTATGCTCCCCTTTGCATAAGCCCATAAGCTTTCAGTGCATGAACAAGTGCACATTCACAGAGCACTATATACAGTGGGGATTTAAATTATTTTACCATATAAGATCTTATCTTTAAATGCAAAACAGGCTTTCGGTTGTGACTCTCTTTTAAAAAGCGTGCGAGAATAGGGAGCATTAACATCACCAAAAGACTTTGTGGCACTGAACTCGCACACTTCCTGCCGTTTGGGTTAAATTGTTCTGTGAATTTGGATAACAGGTGGCTTGACTATAAGGAATTCCAACTTCATAGAACTACAGTTGTCTGTATTAGAGCCCTGCATTGGGAGCGGGATCCCGCGGGACCCAACGCAAATCTCGTGGGATTGGGCGGGTTCTAGGTTGCTGCGGGCGGGAGCGACAGAGATAGCGGGCGGGATAAAAATAGACAGTGGGTCCCAAAATTGTTAGCTTAGCAGGATGGAGGATGCAGCTGATGTTGTTAATAAAATTGCGAAGGGAGAATATAAAACAAAACTAAAATTGGGGAAATCGGAGATATGGAAAAACTTTAAAATTGTAACAAACAAAGAGGGTAAAGAGCTGAACTTTGTATTGTGTGAAGTGCGGCAAAGCGATAGTGCACAACGGGCACAAATCTTTGCACATCTGGTTTAGATTCTGTTAGATTTGTATTTGCGATTCAAAGCTGAGAGATTTTCTAGGAATTTGTTATTATTTATTCAGTTCTTGTTCTAATGAAATAAAACATGCAACGCATATAAACTTACTGCGTCGTGCGATATATCAGTTAATGGGCGGAGAGTGCATTTAATGTTTGATCTTAAGTGTTTCACATCCTCTGTGAAAGAGCGAGTGCGCGCCAATCACCTAAAATATATTTTTTTACTTTATCAATATATTTTCATAATTTTATTTTACTTCATAAATGTATTTTCCGGGAGCGGGCGGGAGTGACAGAGACAGCGGGCGGGAATTGTCAGAAATTCAGCGGGAGCGGGCGGTAATGGTCAGAAATTCAAGCTCATTTATAAAAACCAATGAGTTCAATGAATGCACTGCTAGAGACAGCCAACAGTGGCAAAGACAAGGAAAGTTGACAATTTGCACAATAATCACATTCTGGGTAACCATAATGCAACCACACTCACACCATGGCAAAAACACTATACTCAGCAATTACAGCACAATGGGACAACACTTAATATTTTCAACATGAAAATATACACATCAATGTACAGGTTATTTAATGGCTGTGCAATGCAAATCATACCAGTATGTGAACAATATAAGTTTCTATTGCCTGACCTCACAGTGTCACAATATGATTCTCTTTGTCTTTCAATCAAGTATATGAATGCATCATAATAAACAGGAATGCACCCACCCAGACGACTTAAAACACACCTTTTCCAGAAATACCTGAATTAGCACTTCTGGCATTATACTCAGTTTTTTCCATCCATCCATCCATCCATCCATCCATTTTCTCCCGCTTATCCGAGGTCGGGTCGCGGGGGCAGCAGTCTCAGCAGGGAAACCCAGACTTCCCTCTCCCCGGCCACTTCCTCCAGCTCCTCTGGGGGAATCCCGAGGCGTTCCCAGGCCAGCCGAGAGACATAGTCCCTCCAGCGTGTCCTGGGTCTTCCCCGGGGCCTCCTCCCAGTGGGACATGCCCGGAACACCTCACCAGGGAGGCGCCCAGGAGGCATCCTAATCAGATGCCCGAGCCACCTCATCTGACTCCTCTCAATGCGGAGGAGCAGCGGCTCTACTCTGAGTCCCTCCCGAATGACCGAGCTCCTCACCCTATCTCTAAGGGAGAGCCCAGCCACCCTGCGGAGGAAACTCATTTCGGCCACTTGCACTCGCGATCTCGTTCTTTCGGTCACTACCCACAGCTCGTGACCATAGGTGAGGGTAGGAACGTAGATCGACTGGTAAATCGAGAGCTTCGCCTTTTGGCTCAGCTCCTTCTTCACCATGACAGACCGATGCAGCGCCCGCATCACTGCGGACGCCGCACCGATCCGCCTGTCGACCTCCCGCTCCATCGTCCCCCCACTCGTGAACAAGAACCCGAGATACTTAAACTCCTCCACTTGGGGAAGGATCCCATCCCCGACCCGGAGAGAGCATTCTACCCTTTTCCGGCTGAGGACCATGGTCTCGGATTTGGAGGTGCTGATTCTCATCCCAGCCGCTTCACACTCGGCTGCGAACTGTCCCAGCGAGAGCCGAAGGTCATGGTCTGATGAGTCCAACAGGACCACATCATCTGCAAAAAGCAGAGACCTAATCCTGAGGTCACCAAACCGGACACCCTCAACGCCCTGGCTGCGCCTAGAAATTCTGTCCATAAAAGTTATGAACAGAATCGGTGACAAAGGACAGCCCTGACGGAGTCCAACCCTCACCGGAAACAAGTCCGACTTATTGCCGCTCATGCGGACCAGACTCTGGCACCGGTCATACAGGGACCGAACAGCCCTTAAAAGGAAGCCCGGCACCCCATACTCCCGGAGCACCCCCCACAGGACTGCCCGAGGGACACGGTCGAATGCCTTCTCCAAGTCCACAAAACACATGTAGACTGGTTGGGCAAACTCCCATGAACCCTCCAGAACCCTGCGGAGAGTATAGAGCTTGTCCACTGTTCCATGGCCGGGGCGAAACACGACTACAAAGTCGATCATCGAACTGCGGCCTAGGGTGTCCTGGTGCCAAGTGCACATATGAACACCCTTATGCCTGAACATGGTGTTCATTATGGACAATCCGTGGCGAGCACAGAAGTCCAACAACAGAACACCACTCGAGTTCAGATCGGGGGGGCCGTTCCTCCCAATCACGCCACTCCAGGTCTCACTGTCATTGCCCACGTGAGCATTGAAGTCCCCTAGCAGAACAAGAGAGTCCCCAGAAGGAATGCTCTCCAACACCCCTTCCAGAGACTCTAAAAAGGGTGGGTACTCTGAACTGCCGCTCGGCGCATAAGCGCAAACAACAGTCAGAACCCGTCCCCCCACCCGAAGGCGAAGGGAGGCTACCCTCTTGTCCACCGCGGTAAACCCCAATGTACAGGCGCCCAGCCAGGGGGCAATAAGTATGCCCACCCCCGCTCGGCGCCTCTCCCCGCAGGCAACTCCAGAGTGGAAAAGGGTCCAACCCCCTTCAAGGAGACTGGTTCCAGAGCCCAAGCCGTGCGTCGAGGTGAGCCCGACTATATCTAGCCGGAATTTCACAACCTCGCGCACCAGCTCAGGCTCCTTCCCCATCAGAGAGGTGACATTCCATGTCCCAAGAGCTAGCTTCTGCAGCCGAGGATCGGACCGCCAAGGTCCCCGCCTTTGGCCACTGCCCAGCTCACAATGCACCCGACCCCTATGGCCCCTCCTACGGGTGGTGAGCCCATTGGAAGGGGGACCCACGTGCCTTGTTCGGACTGTGCCCGACCAGGCCCCATGGGTATAGGCCTGGCCACCAGGCGCTCGCCATTGAGCCCCAACCCCAGGCCTGGCTCCAGGGGGGGGCCCCGGTGGCCCGCGTCCGGGCAAGGGAAAACGTGTTTCCAAAATCTTTTTCATCATATGGGGTCTTTTGAGCCGAACTTTGTCTGGTTCCTCACCCCGGACCTGTTTGCCTTGGGTGACCCTACCAGGGGCATAAAGCCCCGGGCAACTTAGCTCCTGGGATCACTGGAACACGCAAACCCCTCCACCACGATAAGGTGTCGGCTCCAGGAGGGGCAGTTTTTTCCTTTTATAAAAAAAAAAATAAAAAATCGCACTTTCCCAACAGAGTATTAGATCGATGGTATTCATAGCCTTGGTTTTATTGAGCTAGTATCGGGAAAAAATCATTGTAGAGTCTTAAAGCACTTATGTAAGTCGCTCTGGCTAAGGGCATCTGCCAAATGCTGTAAATGTAAATTTATGCATGGGAAGGGATCCAGCATCAGTATTTCCAAAACAGGATAGCATGAGAGGAATGTCATTCCACACAGGGAAACAATCCAGGTATCAGGACAGACAGGTGCAATTACCATGTGTACAGCCACATCAGACACTGGTCTTCTGGAATACATCCCAATGCCTGGGGCATAAAACATCCGACACTTGATTGAATTCCTTCATAGACTATAGAGATAGCGCGTAACATCCAAGAAGGAGCAGGATGCTGCGATCACTGGCACAAACTATATTGTTACATGGGACAGTTTCCACCAGAAAATGGAGCCCATCCATATATATCCACCTTGATCCTATTCCAGAGAATTTTTTCTCCTGGAAACGGAAAACCTATGAAAATTGTCCTTATTACCAAATGCTACTCATGGATGCTATGACTAAAGCTTGTCAGACAATCACTGTGTTAGACTGCCAGTGTTTGATTAGCCATTCCAGGAGGTATTTCCCCCACTTCATCACTAGGAACACAAGCTTTGTGATGCAGATGTGGCCCAATGTTAGGGACAGAATAGATCAAAGGTGTCAGTAGTTTCAAAGTATTTCTACTATTACAGATGTGTTTTCTTTTCTGATAAAGTTAAAGATTTTATGTTTGACTCCCCTGTTATAAACATTTTTAAATTTCAAGATTAGAATGAAGTTTATGGATGGTATAGTGGCACAATGGTTAGCATGGCTGTCTTGGGACCAGGGTTTGTGTCTCTACCCCAACTCTATGTGTGTGGAGTAGAAATGGATGAACAATGAATTCAGTGTGTGTGTTCATTCTTAGATCTTATTCTGTTAACCTTTGTGTGTTTCAGTTGTAATCATTATATAGTACTCACAAAATGGACTAAATGTCCTGATTTCTGGCATTACACAGAAAGCAACATGATTGACACAATACTACTGACTGCGTTGTGTTATTGAAGCACATACTTCAAGACAAATTGTGAAACAACCATAATTCAACAAGGTTGTGCAAACAAATTATAAAAATATATAAATTAATAGGGGTATGTGTGTGATATTATGGAGCATGTTGCAGTCAGTTTCAGATGTTTTCCAAGAAGTTCTTTAAGGCACATTTCTATTTGTGAACAATATTCTTCTTGAACATCAGTGAAAACATATTATATATGTAACATAAGTCACCTGAATTTATTTTTAGCAGTCTGGTACATAAGGAGATTCAAGATACAAGGGTGCATGTGTGATAGGTCGAGGAAATGATCTAATAACAAGGGTTAAAAAAAAAAAAAAAAGCAAAGCAACCCCCCTCCACTCCTTATTTTATTTCCTTATTTTTTTCTTTTATTTTATCCTTGTTAGAACTCATGAGTAAACGACACCATCCATGTATTTCCACTCCACACCTGCAGAGGGCCGTGTGACGCTTTAGGAGTTTACTTAGGAGACATGCAGCTCGAGTTCCGGGTCATATTAAACTGCACTCGAGCAACGCAATAACGTGTCTGTCTCCTTATCATACACAGAGTTCTGTGCGTGATTGGGTTTGTGCCGGCCCGGATTCCCCTAGGTCTGACGCCGGTAACAATTGGGGGCTCGTCCGGGATCCTGCATCGTTGAGTGGGGAGAGCCGTCACGACAAGTGAAGGTTGGCGATCAAGTCTCAAGGAAGGCTGCTGTGCCTAGCATCATCCAGAGTGTGAACGTCACTGGTGTAGTGTCACGATGGCTACTGTAACCCCACGACGGATGTTGATTTTCCAAATTCACAAAAAGCTTCCTGTTCTGAGTACCAGCCAACTTCAGCTGGTTGCCAGGGCTATTGAAGACGGCAGCGAGAGTACCGAAGGCTTCAGTGAACCAGAGCTCTATGACTTTATCATCGACTACACCAGAAGTGAAAGGTTGAAAATGATGGAAGATGAAGGTATGGCTCAACTTCTCTCTCTTCAGGAGCTGTTACAGGAACTGACATCAACCGATTCCAGAGCTGGTGAGGTCTATGTTTCTGCAACTCCCATAGGCAGTGTACCTACCCATACACACGAACATCTCCCTGATTCAGCAGAGGACACACACACACATTCAGTGGACAAACACAAACAGACACAACTGCCGCATTCAGACCGGCCTGCACATCAGTCCCTCAATCGTGACTTGCCCACTCCGACGTCACCTCTGGACAGAGTTTGTTACACACCACATCACTTAGGTGACACGGGTAACCATAACACCCACCAGGATAGGAGAAGTCTATTTTCAAGTGTCACTGATCAGGTTGTAAGACTGTCTGAGGTCACAGCTTTGCTTCCTCGTCGGGAATGTAAATTCCACGGGGGTCAAATATCTGATACCGGGTCAGACATCTCTTTCAGTGGTCTCTGTAAGCAGATTGATGCTGCCCTACAGGAGGGGTTTAGTGAGGTTGAGATTATTAGAGCAGTGCTCAAGATAACTAAATCAGGTACCTTTAGAGAAATGCTCACTAAGCATGAGGGTTTAACCGTAAATGGGTTGAAAAGACTTCTCCGCGCGCATGTGAGAGATAAAGGTGTAGCTGAACTCTTTCATGAGCTCAGTAATGCTAGACAGCACGACAAAGAGAGTCCACACCAGTTTCTCTATAGACTTATAGGGTTAAAACAGAGAGTTCTTTTTGAGTCACAGCAGCCAGGTGTGGAGTTTAACTATGATAAGCGACTAGTTCAAGGTACTTTTCTACACACTTTGTACCAAGGACTAAATGACAAGAACAGTTATGTTAGGCAGGACATCAAACCTTTCCTTGCTGACGCACAGGTTAGTGATGACTCGCTGTTAGAGCAGCTGACTAAGTCAACCATGGAGGAAGAAGGGAGGTTAAAGCGCCTCGGTGCTGTGGCTAAGCCCAGGTCAGTGACGGCGAGTGTAGCTCAATCTGACATTACGGTACCAACTGATGTGACCAAACAGACCCAAATTGATGCCGAGTTGCAGGCTAACCGTGAAGCCATCAGAGAGCTGACTGCTCAAGTGTCCTTGCTGACCCGACATATGACGTTGGTGAATCAGACTGTTGACTGTACACCGACTGGAAGCTCTAGTACACCTGTTAAGCACCCACTATCCCAGCTGGTTGAGAAAAAGGGCAGATGCCCTGACTGCATAATGAAAGAGACAATGAACTGTCCCCATTGCTTTGTGTGTGGTCAGACAGGGCATAGAGCTATTGGCTGTTTGCAGCGACGTAAGCCGTTAAACGGGAAAAGGTCACTGGAGAGGGGCACCCAGTGACCGTGAACAGTCTTAAGCCCATGGATACAGCTAAATTGTCAGCTGCCCCATGCTATTCGGACCCAAAGAAACATGTGGCCCAGCTCATTGGAAATCGTTGCACTATTTCCTGTAATATCAATGGTGTGCCAATAGAAATGTTATTAGACTCAGGAGCCCAAGTGACGATGGTCAGCAAAACTTGGGCAGATGGGGCATCACCCCACGTCAAAATCCAGCCCCTTCATTCACTTCTTAACAGCCAGTCAATTGAAATCTCAGCAGCCAATGGCACTGAAATACCATTTGAGGGATGGACGGAAGTTGACCTACAGATTCCTAGCAGGCACCACGGGTCTGTAACAATCAGAGTACCCCTCTTAGTTAGTCAGAACTGCCAGTATCCCTTGTTAGGTAGCAACGTCTTAGCCGAAATTATTAAAGAACATGGCCACATTGTGGACGTGACCGCTATCCTGACAGATTCTTTGCGTATTCCAGAGAGCACCATGGAGACACTGATCTCTCTCCTCCAGGTCATAACTACCAGTGAACCAGCACCATGTGTTGTATGCATCAGTAAAAAAGGTGTTGCCATCCCTGCCGGTAAAGTCTATGAGGTCCGGTGTCGAGTTAAGGGGATACCAGGGAACTGCACCATGCTGTTCCAACCTCTCACTGAGAATACTTGTCCGGTGGGTTTGGATCTGTTTCCGTCACTGGTAGATGTTCCCTTGGGGACATCAAAATGCATTAAAATTCCCATTCAGAACTCAACCCAGCACACCATTTACCTGAGTCAAATAACAGTTCTGGGTACGCTGGAAGAAATTGCTGATGTGAAGCCTGTCCTGAATCCCAAGCACATGCCTAGTGAGTCCGTTCAGACCTGTGCAGCCCAATTAAAGACAGATTGCCCGAGCTATAATCACAAAGGGCTTGATCAACAGGCAGTGTCCAGGGCCAGAGACAAATGGCACCCTCCAGTGGATGTATCACACCTAGCGGAGGAGGAGCAAAGAATCGTCAAACAAATGCTATACGAAGAGTCTGCAGCCTTTGCCAAAGACGAGGCAGATATTGGGTGTATCCCAGGGTTACAACTGAGGATCAATCTTAGGGATGACACCCCAGTACAAAAGTCCTACAACGCCATTCCAAAACCCTTATATCGGGAAGTCAAAGATTATGTCCAGAATTTACTTGACCGTGGCTGGATCCGAAAATCAACATCAGCTTATTCTTCTCCAGTCGTGTGTGTGAGAAAGAAGGACCAGAGCTTACGTCTCTGTGTTGATTTCCGGGGGCTGAATAATAAAACTATTCCCGACCGTCACCCACTGCCACGCATCCAAGACCTATTGGATAATTTAGGAGGCCACTCCTGGTTTTCCATACTCGACTAAGGTAGTGCGTACCATCAGGGTTTTGTCGAGGAAGGTTGCCGTCAGCTTTCAGCACACCTTGGGGGTTCTATGAATGGGTACGTCTCCCTTTTGGCCTTACCAACGCGCCTGCAGCATTCCAACGCTGCATGGAAGGTGTACTAGTCAACCTGAGAGATGAATGTTGTTTCCCTTATCTGGATGACGTACTCTGTTTTTCTAAGACACTGCAGGACCATGTTGAGGACCTCAGAAAAGTGCTTTGTCGTCTTCAAGAGTGTGGTGTAAAACTGCAACCAACCAAGTGTGAACTCTTTAAACGTCAAGTGCGGTATTTGGGAAGGTTGGTGACCAGTGAAGGTGTCCAGGTGGATCCTAAGGATCTGGAGGCAGTGTTGAAACTAAAGGAGAAGAAACCAAAGAACGTCGGTGAGGTTCGAACTTTGCTGGGGTTTTTGGGTTATTATCGATCCTTTATTCAAGATTTCTCCAGGATAGCACGGCCTTTGTTTAAGCTCCAAGAATATTCTGATGGGTCTCATCAAGGTCCTGGTCTGGTAAAATCTACCCAAAGGGGAAAGCGTGGTGACCATCTACCATCTAAAACACCTATTTGTTGGTCCTCTGAGCATAGTGCTGTGGTGTCTCACCTGGTGGACATGTTGGTTCGCCCACCCATCTTAGCCTACCCTAACTTTGATTTACCATTTGTCCTACACACCGATTCGTCCAGCGAGGGGTTGGGGGCTGTGTTATATCAGGAACAGAGTGGTAAATTAGGGGTTATTGCATACGGATCAAGGACACTCACGCCTGCTGAAAAGAATTACCACCTCCATTCTAGTAAGCTGGAGTTCCTTGCCCTGAAGTGGGCCGTGTGTGATAAGTTTCGGGATTATCTGTATTACACCCCCACCTTCACCGTATATACAGATAATAATCCTCTTACTTACGTCCTAGGTACCGCCAAGCTTAGTGCTGTAGGACACCGATAGGTTGGTGAATTAGCCGATTTCCAGTTCACCATTAAATACAGGCCAGGCAAGGCTAACATTGACGCGGACACCCTGTCCCGATTTCCAGTCCAGTTCATCGACCACCTGGGAGAGTACACAGAGACACTGCTGCCTGAGGTGGTATCTACCATCTGGCAGGGGAATAAGGCTGAGAGGGAAGAAGAGGTGCCCCAAGCGGTGGCTCTTCACATTCGGATAGAGGAGGACCTTTCTGCAGCGTGCCTACCAGTGTTTACTTCTGAGGATATCAGAGATGCTCAGAATAGGGATGAGACCATCTGTGAAGTTGTTCGATTGAAAGAGAGTGGATGAAATACCAAGGACAAGGGTCAGCGTTTAGTGTCCAGGGGAGCACAGCGGCTAACACGGGAGTGGAACAGACTGAAGTTGAGAGAGGGGATCTTGTACAGGGAGTCGGGACCAAATCAACAACTGGTCCTTCCGGCATCACTTACATTAATGGTGCTGAAACATCTCCATGACGATATGGGACACGTCGGAGCTGATAAAGTTATCCATCTTGCCCGACAAAGATTCTATTGGCCTTATATGCAACGGGAAATCGAGGACTATGTTATTCGCCAGTGTCCATGCATTAAGCAAAAACGACCTACGGTCCCTGAAAAAGCACCAATGGGGTCCATTGTCACTACCGCACCTTTTGAGTTACTCTCCGTCGATTACTTACACCTTGAGCCTAGTAAGGGTGGCTACGAGTATATACTTGTGCTGGTAGATCACTTTACTCGGTTTTCACAAGCTTACCCCACACGAAATAAGTCTGGTAAGACAGCTGCTGAACGGATCTTCTCTGATTTCATCCCTCGCTTTGGATATCCGGAAAAGCTTCATCATGATCAGGGTCGGGAGTTTGAGAACACCTTGTTTCAAAAATTACAACAGCTGGCGGGGATCTCTCACTCTCTTACCACCCCCTACCACCCACAGGGGAACCCGGCCGAACGCCTGAACAGGACGCTTCTCCAGATGTTAAGAACACTCCAAGAGGAGAAGAAGGCTGAGTGGAAAGACCATCTTCCTAATCTCATTCACGCCTACAACTGCACGAGACATGAGGCAACAGGGTACTCCCCATTCTTCCTCCTCTTTGGGAGGCATCCTCGCTTACCCATTGACCTGATCCTCAACCTTAACTCAGACCAGCAGGTGCGTACACAGCAACAGTATGCGCAGACCTGGGCTTTACGAATGCAGGAAGCATACCGGATAGCTGCAGAGAACAGTAAGAGATCCTCTGAGAAAGGGAAAAGGTACTATGACCAACATGTCAGAGGAGCTGTACTACAACCTGGAGATCGTGTACTGGTCAGGAACCTATCTGAGAGAGGGGGTCCTGGAAAACTCAGGCAGTACTGGGAACAACAGATCCACCGAGTTATAGAAAGGATAAAGGAAAGTCCAGTGTATCGGATTCAGGCAGAAACAGGTGACAGAACTTTTCGAGTGTTACACCGCAACCTGCTCCTCCCGATTAGTGACCTGCTAGTCACTTTTGAGGAAAAGGATAGGGGTGTCGGAAAGAAGTTACCCAGACGGAAATGCCACATGCAACTTAGAGAAACAGCTGAATCAGATGCCAGTATTTCGGATGAGGAAGAAGACCATTCCTACCACCTTAGGCCTATGTACGAAAGAAGGACTGTTAGGCATCACCTACCAGATCCAGAACATCGTTGTAGATTAAGGGCAGTAGCTCCCGAGTACCAGCCGTTAAGTCAAACTTCCGAGCGTGAGAATCCAAGTACCGGAGAACAAGTTGATCAGATGGATTCGCATGTAGCATCAGAAATAATACCCATCACTAATGCTACACTACCACCAGTGGTGAGGAGACAGGAGGTGCACAATGATAACGTAGTGGAGGATGGAATCTTTGACCTGCCTGAAACCGATGCCACAACGTTTCCAGCATCAGTGAGGGAAATGGAACCACAAATGAGATCCACACGGCAAGTCAAACCCAGAAATCTTCTGATGTATGACCAGCCAGGAACACCTTCTTACCAGCCTTGGAGATTAGGAGCAAATACTATGTGCTGTGCCCTTTACCCAATGCCTGTTCTACCAGTACCGCCAGACGTGAGCTATTACACCCAGCCAGTGGCATGGGTTTAGTGAAGGATCCCTGTGGATAAGATTAAGTCAGATATCGACATCGTAGACTGACTTGATATGCTGATTAACGACTGTTGATCGATATGTGGGAAGGGTAGATGCTACCTTGATAAACAGTTCAGACTACCGACTGTTCTCATTCTGTTTACTCTACCGTATTATAGTTAATGTAGTTTTGGATGCCAGGAGACATCCCTTTAAAGCAGGGGAGAGTGTGATAGGTTGAGGAAATGATCTAATAACAAGGGTTAAAAAAAAAAAAAAAAAAGCAACCCCCCTCCACTCCTTGTTTTATTTCCTTATTTTTTTCTTTTATTTTATCCTTGTTAGAACTCATGAGTAAACGACACCATCCATGTATTTCCACTCCACACCTGCAGAGGGCCGTGTGACGCTTTAGGAGTTTACTTAGGAGACATGCAGCTCGAGTTCCGGGTCATATTAAACTGCACTCGAGCAACACAATAACGTGTCTGTCTCCTTATCATACACAGAGTTCTGTGCGTGATTGGGTTTGTGCCGGCCCAGATTCCCCTAGGTCTGACGCCGGTAACACATGCAAATGCCCCCTGGGGGCTATGAATAATTGAAGCAACGCTACTGAAAAGGGGTCCGTTAGGTGACGGTCGCTTCATGGTGGTCATCTTCCAGTATTTCCTTACAGGAGCTGGTGCACAGTGGATTCCCAACAGGCTGCCCTGTCACAGTACATTCATGCAAATTAACTATCCTCCATATGCAAACATTTTGTTACATCTATGTTGTTTTGCATTAGAATTTTATAAGTAAATACAAAGAGATGAACAGAGATGCAGTTTTACACATACAAATGTTGTGTTCATATAAAAACAGTGGCCTTTATTAAAAATGAGACATGCACATATATTTCCTTTCTGCATTTTTGTTTTGTTTTATTTTTTTTTGCTGACAAATAATTGATAATGACTTTTCATTTTTACTGTGTGAGACTATGAGTTTGTAATAAAAATAGTAAGATGCCAAAGTACAGATGTAAAATATGAGTAACAGACTATAGTGACAACATTGGAGGGAAGGAAAATATAAGAGTACCCTGAATCTGCTACCTGTCTGTCAGATGAGAAGGAAATCACTTTAGGATGGGATTTCATAAACCGCTACACTGAGATGAAACTAGATGCCAAATGCAGATGTCTTCCATTCATCCATCTATCAACTTCAAAGAAATTTGTATCTGTTAGGCAGATTTTTATTGGGACAACAAGTTTTACAATAATCCTGAAATTTTTCTTCACTGAGATGTACTTTATTTGCGATATACTATTATGTATTCTATTACAGTCTGTCACAGTTGTCAAGACACATGTCCCAAATCTATTAATTATTCAACTGGTCACAATTTAACTTTTTTTTCCTATCTCATACAAAGTAAGTCAGTGTATGAAAATTACAAGTTGAAAACACTGCTTGACAGATGTGTACATGAGTGGGGGTTTCTTTAATACAACAGGTGAAGCAGAGTTTAAATGATCCAATATAGGGTAACCAGGATAACTATTAGCCTGGATTGTATCCATGCAGGAAGGACAGCACACCCAGCTGGGGACATCCGGGATGTGATCCCAGGTCATCAGAGGGAATACACTCAGACACACTATGAGCAATTTCTCATTTGTCCACTCAGCACTCAAATTTTCTTAATGGTTAGTGGTTCTAAGCGATTTGCATATAATCAGGGTTTGACATAACTGGTACGCAAGTACGCATTCACCTTTAAAAGCGATACGTGCGGCAATCGATTAATGTAACATTGCAAATACTTACATGTCGTTTGATATGACAAGAAATTACCATCCATTTGAACCTCTATACCGCAAATGAAATACGAATTAGCATGTAAAGGTTAAAATGCACGATAATTTCTTGTCATATTGGCGCAAATTCACATAAAATACGTACGCATTAATGCTGTCACAAAAATCGATTGCCACACGTATTGCTTTTAAAGGTGAATGCATAGTTGCGTACCAGTTATGTCAATCCCTGAATATAATGTGCATAGATTAACCTAACTCATATCCCATAGGCTGAGACCACTGATCAGGGCTTCATTATACAGCCCTCTGCTGAGAGAAAAACGTGGAGATGAAATACAACCAACACCTGCAGTTCAGACTAGTTTAGTCCACCTGAAGCTAAGCAGGTTTTGACCTGGCCAGTACTTGGATGGAAGACCAGCTAGGAATGTTAATCAGCCCTGCCTCACTTATACCCATCTGTCTGGTAGCCTGCTTAAGTCAGCATCTTATCCTGTGTCAAACCTGCCACCTTGTGGCAGTACCCTACCATGACAACACTAGTTTACCATATCAGTTATTTGCTCCACCAGGCTCCTCAGTACAGAAGCAATAACTGGCAGTGTGGGATCCTACAGTATGTGGCTGAGTACAAAATGACAGGCTGCCCATAGGATTGTGGTCCTGACTCATTACTGTATGTCTTTCAAGAGAAATAAACTCTGGGGGAAACCTTCACTACTTCACTCTTTCATATCCTGGTGCTCAGTGAAAGGCAACTCTGCTAATGTAAGACTTCACCTCGCAGAGCCTGATCACAGTAAAACAAACTCATTGGGGGAAAGGGAAGATGAAGGCATCTACTGAGGTCAGGCTGATAGCCTTTGCAAACTCTTCACTGTGTTCTTCTGATTTTGAATTGTATGCAGTCCAGATGTGCAATCGAAAGACAGATGAAACGAGACTTATTTTACATTAATGATGGGATAGTTTCCTGATGCTTTATAGCTGAATCCATGTGAATATTTTCATAAAATACATTCCAGGAATTAAAAGACGGTACAGTCACCAAAACAGTATTTATGTAACATGAACATGTGAAGTGAAAGGGGTCATTAATCTGCACATCACCTTATGTTTTCTTTTGACAAACAACATCACTGCTAACTCTACCTATTCCTCACAACACCACAGCTTTGTTTTTGTGGTTTTGAACTTTGTATTCAATCCAGGTCTGCATGCAAATGCCATGAGAACATCCAAGCTTCAGAAATGCAGAACTTAGGGGCCGGAGTCAAACCCACAACCCTGGAATCATGAGGGTACGGAAAATATTTTTACCGCTAAATGTTTATCATCTATTAAACAAACACACTAAAAAAAATGAGTAAGCACTATGAGGTTTGAAATGCAATTAGCAATTATCTAGTCCTTAATTATCAGCACAAATGAAAGTTTTTCTTATGCAGATGCAGAAAGATAGACACTCCCTCAAATGTTGCTAGCTTGCATTATCATGAGTGCACTAAAGCTGGCATTTTTTTGCATCATTTGCAAATGAATGCGTATTGGGCAGATTGGTCCACAGATACCACTGCAGTTCCAGGCAAATTCACAGACACCTGTAAAGCAAAAACACATAGGCACACCATTCTGTTACCTCTCCCATTAACTGATTGCTCACGACATAATGGAGACACAAGCCTTATGAATGATCTACATCACTGTATGACTCTTTTTACAAAAGCATCTGCTAAATGATTGTAATACAATACCCGATGTCACACAAATTGCTCATGGTAGAATAATAATTACAACATTACTGAAGATGTATTTATTCAATAGTGAAGATGTCTTTACTTATACTTTCAATAACTAGATGTTGCAAATTCGTTACCTTGTCATTTATGCTCTTTAATCCTTTTGATGGAAGATTTGGCCATCAGGTTGAGTCCTCCAGGATAGTGTGGTGTTTTCTGACATGCCTGCGCTGATCAGTTTCTCCTTTAACTAGATAATAACACAACAGAATATCTCCTTGTGCCTCCATTGGCAATTTGTGTCTTTGTCTGTGTAGCCCCACAAGAGAACTGAACTGACCTGCATTAACAGAAGGCTGCTGAATGCAGGATCCTTTACTTTTCCATCAGTTCTGACAGTCAGTCTCGCCACTGTTCTCTTTCCTGTGGGAACTGAGCAACAGAAGAAGTCAGCACACTTGGACACATCCAGTTCTATCCAAATTTGTTATCAAATTTCTCAGCTCCAGTCCTGGGGACCCGCTGTTATTGGTTGATTGAGTGGTCATCCCAAAAACCCGCAGCCACCCTGGCTCTCCATGGATCAGGTTCCCCACCCCTGATTTACAGATATTCGGTACCTTTGCTTATCTGATCCTATACTGTAAGTAAGCATGTTTTCTATTTCGGAATGCTATTTTGGTTATCTGAGCTTTTTTGCATAAAATGTGTGAATAAGAACATCCTGAGCAGTATGTGTAACATAGTATATTGTATAACATTCATTTAGTAGATGCTTTTGTCAAAAGAGTTACACAGCGAGGTAGATAATTCATAAGAGCTTGAGCCTAGATTATGTTTTAAGCAATCAGTTTACCGGGGAGGTAACAGAATGGTGTATCTGTGTTCTTAAATGACATCCAGTGCTGCACAATCTCCTATTGACTAGTGTCTTGAATTATGTCAAATTATTTTGATTACAAATAGTCATTTTTAAATATTTGCATTCATTTAAACATTAATCATTAGCAAAATGTGCTGTGTGAATTATTTTCAAAAAGTTAAACCATGCAGATACACTTGTTCATTGATTTAGCGATATCTGGTGCCTTAATTTTTCTCAACCTGAAGCGTTAGTACACATGTTTACTATTTCTGTAAGCTGCTTTTGGTTATCTGAGTTTTTTTTTTTTTTATTTGAATGTGGAAAGAAGAACATTCTCTGTATCCCTCATCATCACTGTCTCCTGCTATAATCTTTTTAAAAATAAATAAAGATTTAGTAGTTTTATTTTTCATCTAAATATAATCAAATCACTGTATATGACACATAACATGGCACAAGTATCATGATCTGTTACACCCCGATGTGGGTTATTACCTGGTAGGCACCCAGAGCTTTCAAGAGGGGCTTTGATCCCCTGCGAACCTGCATTGGACAATCATGCATACAATGAATGGATTTTCACCTCCCAAAACGATTTTATAAAGCAAATTACATATAGTAATATGGAAAAATGTGCATTATTATTATTTGGAAATCGCTCTGCATGCCACATCATTATCAAACAAAATGCAGTCACATTTGGAAAAATTGGAATGTGGAAAAAAGAGTTTCTTTGTTGATGGATAGAGGGAATGAAATGCAGAAGCAAGACAATAGAAAAATGCATATAATGAGTTTCTAATGCAAGTAGGTTACCTGCACTTATTCTACCGGTAATGTTATGTGGATCAACCTTACTTGGACATTTGGAGCAGATGAAGTTGAGCTTCTCAGTCATAGGCAGGCTGACCCAGTAATGTGGGTCTTTAGATTGTACTGCCCCTGTGTTTCCACAAAAGTTAGTGTTTGTTTCCCAATTCTGGTAGCTGACATTTTCTTTACTGACCCAGACCCAGAATATCAGGGAGCAGGAGAAGCGCAGCCCCAGCCAGACATGATCAGTGGAGGCAGTTTCAGCCATCCTACTGACCCAGTACTGGATCTCATCATTGTGGACAGACACCAGATCCAAATAGTTCATTCTGCAGTATTTCAGGGCTTCATTCCAGGTCATGTTACTATTTACCAAGATCAGGTTATCTGGGGCAGAAGGTAAGATGATTGTCAGAAAGTGGATTCAGGAGTAAGTCATGTGACATCTGGGAATTTGGAGAACGGAATTTATTATGAGAAGGGTAGAGGGAGGGAAATTCACAAAACACTAAAGACAAAATAGCTTTCTGATGCAACTGTGCGGTGTTATGTGTACTTATAACACTGATTATAACTTTAGGTGTAGTATATTTTTTAAGTAATATAAATTAAAGTTGTTAGATAAAGGGGAGAATCAGCCACTGTAGTAAAGTTACATAACTCACCATCATAGCAAACGAATGGATGCTTTTCATCACATGGTGTCATATCCCATGTCCCAGGCCAGGTGACCTGTGCTAAAGCACATGTGTTTTTCTCATTATCATTTTGACCCATTTTCCAGTTACGGAATGAGGAGTTTGACAGGTCTGACCATTCCCATGTGTCTTGGAACAGGCCAATCCATGCCCAAGTGCCACTTGTAAGCATTGTAGGTAACATTGTATATAACAAGTCATTATCTTCTTTATTCCTCACAGTGGCCAGGTCTGTGTAACTGTGTCTGCAGTAGTTCTGAGCACCAGGCCAATCCATTTGTTGTTTAATCAAGGTGAAGTTCCAGGTAGCATTTATTCCGTCTTTATAGGTGGAAGCTGTGAATTTTTGGTAAACAGCATAAGAAACAGCAATAACCCAGAAGTACTGTAATTTTCATTTAACCTCTTTAGCAGATGGTTTTATCCAAAGTAACAAACAGTTTTTGAAAACGCAAGTTCAGACAATCCCTGAATTCATTGAGGATTAAAGTCCTTGTTCAGGGGCCCAATGGTGAAATCATTCTGCCAACCATGGGAGTTGAAACAGTGACCTTCAGATCACAGGTGTCCTAACCTATACTGAGCCACACAGCGCCACATAAATAAATTTCACTTTCTGATATTTCAGTTAAAATGTAAAAACACCAAGATTTAGGTCTTGTTAGGGTAGGTGCCGTCTGGTCTTATCCCAAGTGTTTTGTTCCCATTTGGCCAGGAGGTGTCGCTGGCCATCCTGTTTCCTCTGTTTTGCAGTCCTAGTCCTTAATGTGTTTCCCTGGTTCCTGGGTCGCCGTGTAGATCTATGGGTTGAGTTAGCAGCTCAGAAGCTCACATTCCTCCAGTCATGGATTGAAGGCCAGCCTTAGGCCTGCCTTTTCTTTTGTTTATTTTTTGGTTTTATTTTATTCTTAGTTTTTGCTTTTTTTCTTGTATCTGTTATGGCTAATCTCTATGTCCGTTTTTTGGTTTACTCTGCTTGTGTCCTGTTTGATTTTGTTCTGCTTATACTTTTTTTCCTAGTTTTTCCTAGTGCTGTTAACCTTTGTGTTTAGTCGTGTTCGGTAGTTTTCTGTGCTTTTTCATTATAATGTATTCCACCTGTTTCTTGTTGTCCTGTGTCTGTACTGATTTGATAATTGAGTTATGTTTTTCACCTATCCAGCATCATGTCCTCTTAGTGGTGTATTTAAGTGCCTGCCTTTGATCTGTTCTTTGTTGGTTTGTTGTTGCTGTTTATTCATGTTGTATACATTTGTTAGTAGTATTCTTAATTAGTGATGGGCCGATGAAGCTTCATGAAGCTTTCGGGCATTCCCCATATTGTGCTAGAATGTGTCTTGAGTCTTCAAACTTTTTTTTTTCAAACACAGAAAGACCCCTAGTGGGTTCCAGAAATGCTTCGAACAATCTAAGAATGAAGTCTGTATGTGTTTGCATCAAAGGAATAATGTGGCTTGTATAACAACAGGATCTGACTGTGTGCCCAAAGGTTTCATCTCAGTTTTATAAAAGTTTTGAAGAGCTGACAGGATTCGAAACCTCCGACACTTAAGGACAAATCGAACGTCGTTGGTCATGTGATGTTGCATAAACAAAGCAAACTCCCAGCTCTGAAGTGTCAGTATTATATGTCCCATCACTATTCTTAATAATTATTCCCTTTTAGTTAATTGTAGTCCTCCTGTATTTTACCCTGTCTCTACTTTTATGGTTCCCAGTGTCATATTAGCAGGTAAGGGTTGATTCAAATGCAGGCTGTTCTCAAAAAAACCTATGTAGGGGTTTATTTCGGAGCATAGGATGGGTTCACAAATGCAGACAGATTACAATGGCCGAACCAGGAGGACAGGACTGGGAGACACAAGGCAGCTGCGAGAGGATGATCAGACAGGCAGAGCAGCCTATATGTGACAGCCCCCCCACCCCCCACAAAGGAGTGCCATTCAGGTGTGCAGGACAGGCTGGGGAGAGGACCCAGGGGACCAGACGAGAGGAGATACACATGGGGCCAAGATGCGGGGCAGGATCAGGTGAATAAGACAGGGTCAGACATTAGACAGGCAGACACTTGGAACCAAAGACTTGGGGAAACAAAACAGAACTGGAAACAGGATCAGGCAAGCTGAAAAATTATACATTACACCAAAGGGATGACGGCAGACCTCATGGGGGACACACAACAGGACAGGACATGATACAGAAACCTAGTGGGGACCAAGACACAGAAGGGGCCATGACTAAGACCAGAGGGATAGGAGACAGTAGACACTATTAAATTTGGCACACAAGTGAAAGGAGAATAAGGACAGGGTACAGACCAGGGGGAAGCCATGACATGACAGGGCAGGAGGGCAAACAATTTGGCAGGAGAAGGAAAGGGGTCTGACAGGGGGTTCTGGAGGACCCCAAGATCTCAGTTGATGGTTTTGAGCCTCCTGCTATAAGTTATGAGGATATTGTAAATGATTTAGTTCTTCAAACGTCGTGCGTGACTGTGTGTTTTGCTCTTCAGGGCTTCTGTAAATAATACTAATCAAACAACAAATGATAAATAATAATCAATCTTCCTACATATTGGTCTTAACATAGCTTATCTAAGCTCATTTTATCTACACATGTGCCAGTAGGTTCTGCAGGATCGAAGAGGACCTGTTCACCCCTCTCCCTAAGTGCAAAAGGTCCCCCAACTCTATGAGACATCCTGTGTGGTCACCTTTCCAACGAAAGGGCGCTCCAGCTCCCTTAAGGACATCAGACCAGTTACTCTTACCTCACATATCTTTAAGACCTTTGAGAGGCTGGGGCAAAAGCTGCTTTGACCCCTGGTAACAGACCACCTGGATCCCCTGCAGTTTTTACAAGAAAGGCCAGAGCAGACTGTGCTTTCTGAGAGGATTTTTTAGGAGGGTTTTTTAACATGTGTGGCTGCTGTGTTTAATCGGTCTATAGTGGCCAGTGTGCTTTTCTACACAGTGGCCTGCTGGGGACGTGCCATCAGATCAGGCAAAACCAGCCACCTGAACAGAGTCATCAGGAAGGCCAGGATCATCAGAGGACTGACCCTGGACCCACTGGAGACAGTAGCAAAGAAGAGGATGTTAGCAAAACTGGGCAATATTATGACAAATTCTGCCCATCGGCTTCAGGGGGCGCTATCCTGGAGCACATTTAGCACTGTGCCATAGCACGCTACTAGGGATCCTTTCCACCTGCTCCCATCAGGCACTAAAATGCCTCCTCCCTATGTGACACTCCCCACCCCAACCATAACACGTCAGGAAGCAGCCATCTTGGCAACAGAAAAAGGCTGCTGCCTTCTGTTTATTAATTGCACATTGCCGTACTTTACTATTACTTTTTCCTAACATTTATTTCATTAATACTCTATAATTTTCTGTTTTTGTCTTCAGGATTCTTTTTGTGTACTGCATACTTTTTTCTCTTTTTTTTGCACTACATTTTCTTGTTTGCATGCTGCAATGTCTTTGCACCTTGCCTGTTTGGAACTGCATGTCTGTTCATCTGCTCCACGTATTTGCTCCTATGTGTACAATAATTTCCCTCTGACATCAATAAATTCATCTAATCTAATCTAATTTATTCCAAGCCAATATAATCTAATCTAATACCCAAAACAGAATTTGCTCTCACTTACGGTGTAGTCCTTTTCATCCGTCAAAACTATTATGGAGTAAGCCGTAAATGGATAGTATACTTTCAAAGGCATGTTCCATTTGTCATTAAAAAGCTGGTTAATGTCACTCACCAGTATAACAGATGAAATATCCCATATTACTCTGATATGAACAGGGAAGATCATTCCATGCACCATAGCCTCTGAATGTCGTACAATGCTCATTATTATATTGGTTGTTTGGTTCGCCCTTATCCCAGTTGGTGTACCCAGTGCCTCCTTCTCCTGAGGACCACTGCCATCTCCATGATGTTCCTTTCTTCAGTCCTATCCAAGCCTTTCCAGTATAATCAGAGCCTACAGACTCAGTTAGTCTTTTCATTTCCTCCATATTGTCAATGGTAGCCAAGTCAGTGTAGTTCTCTCTGCAGTAAGCCTGGGCGTCAGTCCAGGTCAGGTTTATATTTACAAAATGGTACTGATGTGAAAGGCATGAACAGTGGCTGTGAAACTCTGTAAAAAAGTCACACAGGCAGAGAGAAACAAATACACATGATCACAAATAATAAAATATAAACCTGATCTGACAAGATGAAGAAAGGCTTTTGCAAGTCCATCTTTGAACTGACAGGCTGATGGATATTCATTATTATCAAACATATACATACTGTAAATAATCAGATTTATTTGAATCTAAATGTAAATTTAGTTGATGTGTCTCTGGCATGTATAACAAGTGTAACACAAAGGTCCTGTAAACATCAAAGAAAGACTGGCTTTTGGCAGATTTATTCAATATGTAAACTGGTGGGGCCCTTTTTATGAGAAATATCTCAAGTGCCATATGACAGAAACTGACCTGAAATCAGTAGAAGTTTCAGCATAAGAAACACATTACAACCCATCATGCTGATCCAACAGGCTGCAGAAAACATGGATTATGATACTGATCATTTCACATACATTTGAGCACATACACACAGACACATTTTGCAATGCTATATTTATAGGGACTCCCTTTCAAATCCCATTCTACAATAATTTAAATAACGTGTAGAGCAGGAGTGGCCTAATCCCCAAAGGGCCAGTGTGTCTGCAGGTTTTTGGGAAACCTTTAGGTCAGCTGGTCAAACTCAGGTGTGGGGACTCCTCAGCCAATCAGTCCTCTAATTAATGATGTAATTAGGGAGGTGCAGTGAAAGCCTGCATACACACCTGCCTTTCTGGGTAAGATTGGCCACTCCTGCTGTAAAGTAACAAAGCACTCCAGACTCCATATATATATAGTAACAGAAATGTTTGAAAAGTAACATATTTTGCATTATTCTTTAAATCTAAAGCTATCACAGGTGGGATTCCCCAGTGTGGTAGGAGTTAAAGTCCTCTGCGGAAAACATGGGTGGTTAAAGTCCTGCGGTTCTGGTGGTTTTTTATTATGTTTTGGAGCTTATTTAAATTTTAGATGTGCTTATTTTAATTTCCTTCTTTTTCTTCCTTTAAAATGTCTCTATAACACTTTGTAAATTGTGTGGTTAAAATAATGCTATATAAATAAAGAGATATAGATTGATTGATTACTATGGATTTATTTGTTGCACATATATAATGTATTTACGCTCTAACTGTATGGTTCTTAAACCTGCTCTGTGTACCTAGACCAGCAACAGAAATGTATTTCCCCCCGGGAGACCAATAAAGTATGTTTACCAACCTACCCACTATCCATGTAATATTCCATATGAGGGAGCTGATAGTGTAATACTACAAATAAAGTTAAGTATTGTTTCACTCTGCACCAACCTATGTCACTGTAGATTCACATTACAAATATGCATATATATTTAAAATGTATGTATATGCAGCATATTTTCTTTGGAGTGTATAACATTTAGAGTAATAAAGCATTCCAAACTCCTATCAAAAACAGAAGTTCCATATATGTATATACCATTATATATAAATGTTTAAAAAGTAACATATGCATTATTCCTTCAATATAAAGGTATCGCCAGTGTACAACTGCGATTTATAATTCACATAAAAAGTTTTATTGTGGAAAAAATGCAATATATACCATTACCTGGTCTGTTGGACGGGTTTGTTTCTCTCAATTGACTCTTTGTGCCTCTGTTAGTGAAAGTATTTACTATATCAAATAATGTTTTAGAATGTCTGGGTGTACACAGAATGATCTATGTAAAACAGAATGCACACGTTTTTGCATATTTGTTTTGCATTTCAGTTCTGGATTCTTTCAGGAGGTGGACAAACAATTATATACTTGACTAACTCAAAGGAAAGGAGTTTCAGATTGTACTATGATAATGAAGAATTTATAAAAACAGCCACTTGTGTCAATGTTTTGTGGCACTGTGTAAGAAAAGCATACTCTACAGTGCTGAACTTTCTCATTTTATAAAATTCCAGTCAAGAAAGAAAACAAAAATAAAGGATCAAGCATTAAAATAAGGAGCAGGGTAGACATGCTGGGATGGAACTAAATCAGCTGTCAGGGACATACAGTAACACCTAAGCATGATTACTGATATACATGTGGAAGTTTTAAGTTAGATGGTACCAAAATGCCTCTTTCGTTTTTCTTGTTGCTTTCTCCCAGCCCACATCACGTGACTGTTTTCACCATCCTGCACAGAGCAATCATACAACGGGGAATATGGATGCACCATAATAAACTGTAATGTCCCACACTTAAGCAGGAGAAGGGATCCAGAGGGTCAATGCCCACAACACAAGAAGGTCTCTAAACCTGCCTTTTCCCAGTCGAATCAATTGCTTCTTCTTTTTTCCTTCTCTGTCCAAATAAGAGGCATATTGTGATGCCCAAAAGTTAGCAATCTGCATAAATTCAGCGTATCATTGTTTTTATTAAATTAATTTAGTGGAGCATGCCACATACTACTGTTTGGGTATGGAAGCGATAATTATAGGCTTTTCCTGGAAGTGTTAATTAAGCACTGACGTGGCGGTGAAGAAGGGGACAGCTAAACAGCCACAACATTTTTGAAAGAGGATATATTGTGGATAACAAGGTAAATACAGTTTAATGTCTGACACGTTCAGTAGTTGTAGTTGTAATAGTAGAGCTTTAATGTCATCTCAGCCATGTACATTAAAGCACACAGTGAGATGAAATAATGACCTCCAGAACCGAAGGTGCAATGTACAACCGCACACTCAGGCAGATCAACAATGAGGATAACTGGGGGGGGATAAATGATACCTGAACATATATCTCTAAATATACATATCCCTAAAAATAAAATAGAAGTATCTAAAAAAACTTTTACGAGGGGAGCATATCAGGGAGGATGTGGCAGTACAATATACAACATTATACAACAATAGGCTATAGACGATGGACCACAAGAAACAGTGCAAATATGCTGGCAGTACAGTTAGTGTAGACATGTATATGCAACATGCTGTGCGATTTTCTTGTGTGATTACATTGTGCAAATATATGTATTTTTGATTGCCAGTCATGCCTTTGGATGATTAACATATGAGGAACGGTGTTAGGACAGTTGTGATGCCCTTTTCTGTGCAGCTACTGGTACCGCCCCCTCCCCTGCAGACCAATGGTGCTGTTTGTATATTTGCATAGCATGACACAGTACTGTTTTTGACTTAATAGATTTTTTTTAATCTACCGCAATTGTGACAAATAAGGCAAGAGAACAAAAACCACAGAAATGGCTCTTGCGTTCCAGTCAAGGACCAGATGGGACGGTTCAGCCTCTATGGCTTAACTAGAGAAGGCATTGGCTGGGAGGAAAATGCAATGGAAAACCAATCATTTTGTTTCTTTTCTAAGCCTGGTCTTTCCACGAAGATCTGCTGAGCATTTGCGGAGCTGTGGAGGCCTCACGGAGGTTGGTGAAGCTTGATAGGCGCATCTCTGTAGACAGACAGAGCTCAGACACCTCAAATGATAAGGCGGAGCTTGGCAGGCATCTCTAGAACTGGGCAGAACACCTTGGGAGTTGGGCGGAGCTCAGATAGGGCCTCAGAAGATGGACAGGGCTTGGACGAGGCCTTGAGAGGCAGGTGGAGCTCTGGACAGCCCTGGAATCGGGGACAGGCAGGAAACATCAGGAGACAGGTGGAGAATCTCTGGAGATGGGTGGGACTCAGACACTTCTGGAGTCAGGTGGAACTCCAACCACCTGTTATTAATGTGGATATTATTCACATTAGATCTTCTACCTGTTGGAGCAGTGAGGGTATTTCTTGCCTAAATATTGCTCTAAAAGACATTCTGAATTGAGGCCGATTCTGAATTGTTCCTCTTACACTGTAAAACCTAACAGCACTTCTTAATAATAGAAGTAAGTTAATATACTGTACAGCAAATGTGCCAGTGTTAAATTAACACTGCATGGTGTTTATATGGGTCCACAACATTCAGTGTTACCTTTAACACTTTACAGTGTGCAGTGAGTGTTGTTTTTACAGTGTTAATATTTATTAACTCTTATAGTGTTCAATTTACAACATAGAGTGTTAAGACAATGTCTCCACCTCTTTCCTACTTGCAAGCCCATTTGGGTGGCCCATATCCGCCCTATTTTAATGTACTCTCATTTGGGCTCATACTTTAATTGTTTGAGTTCATAAACTTAAATGATTTAAGGCAATCGGTTTTCTCAAACAGTTTGAGTTGAACTAACTTGTCAGGTTTTAGTGTAGTGATCATGAAGTCAACTAAGAGGAAATGAGTTAATGCAATAAACTGGAATTATATCGCCACAACTTAAAATGCTCCAAAAATCTAAGTACACTCAAAACAACTGAGTTACTACTCAAACAATTAATTTTTGAGTAAAGTCAAATTTGTGGAAATGAGTGAATCCAATTTTTAGGCAAAATTAAGTTCTATTAACTTACTTCTTTTATTGGGAAATTTATTTATTTATTTATTAAGAAATACTGTTTAACAGTGTAATCAATGCAGCTGATCCTCAACTTGATTTAACTAAGTTGCTTAAATTATAAATACTTAAGTTACTTTTACTCAATACAAAACATATTCTAACTTTGTTTGAGTTCATAAACTTAAATGATTTAAGGCATTTTTTTTTCTCAAACAGTTTGAGTTGAACTAACTAGTCAGGTTTTACAGTGTACTAATTCATGTACCATGCTTTGCAATACACGCAACTCTTCATTATTTGGGATTATTGTGATTATTATCTGTTGTGTAATATGTTATGTTTGTGCTGTAAACAGTGTGTACTGAATATGTTTTTCCATGCTACACCAAAAACAAAGTCAATCAACTTGGCTGTATGGCCATTATGTCAGGGAAGAACTGGGAACAGTATATTTCATACTTGCTGATAGAATTTAAATAAAAATTAAGTTAATAAATGCTGAGCATCATACAACCCTTAAAATAGACTTCATTAAAAAGGTAATGTAGCCCAGGTCCTGAACTACCGCTCCTTTAATATCAGTCATCCCTTTACGGTAGATATTTAATTGGAAAATGTTGCGCATAGCATTGTGTCTCACAAGTGCTGTAAGGGGTTCAATATGCCTGACTCCATTTGATAGGCTTTCCAACTAGTTAATCAGTGAGCCTTATTTGGTCACACCCTGGCTCTGACTCCCCTCGCGTTAACAGTCGTTGCGCCGGACTGATAATATGGCCGAGTCTATTACCATCCATAGAAAGTTTGAAATACCTTCTAAATCCTTGGCGAAGCTGAATGGCCACTAATCGCTACACTGTTACATTTGAGCTTTGTAGAGCAGTGTGCAGGACTGGATGCTTTTCGCTGATATGCAGAGGCGAAATGCTATACAGCTCATTCATGCATTGACAGCGGTGAGCAAAAAAAAAAAGAAATCCTGCAAACCTTGTAGGTCATTGTAAGGCAGCTAATGTGTATGTTAACTGTCCATCCATCCATCCATCCATCCATTACCTACCGCTTGTCTGGGGTTCAGGTCGCGGGGGTAGCAGCTTCAGGAGAGATACCCAGACCTCCCTCTCCCCAGCTACCTCTACCAGCTCCTCGGGGGGGGAGAGGGCCTCCCCCCTGTAGGACATGCACGGAAAACCTCTCCGGGTAGCCGCCCAGGAGGCATCCGCACCAGATGTCCAAACCACCTCAACTGGCTCCTTTCGACGTGAAGAAGCAGTGGTTCTACTCTGAGGCCCTCCCGGATATCCGAACTTCTCACCCTATCCCTAAGGGAGAGCCCAGACACCCTGCGGAGAAACCTCATTTCGGCCGCCTGTATTCGCGATCTCATTCTTTCGGTCATTACCCATAGCTCATGACCATAGGTGAGTGTAGGGACGAAGATAGACCAATAGATCGAGAGCTTTGCTTTTTGGCTCAGTTCTTTCTTAGCCACGACGAACCGGTTAAGCGCCTGCAAAACTGCAGATGCCGCTCTGATTCGTCTGTCCAGCTCTCGATCTCGCCTACCCTCACTCGTAAACGAGACCCCGAGATACTTGAACTCCTCCACTTGAGGCAGTACGTCTTACTTGACCCAAAGAGGGCAATCCACCTGTTTCCGGCTGAGAACCATGGTCTCGGACTTGGAGGTGCTAATCCTCATCCCCGCCGCTTCGCACTCGGCTGCGAACCACCCCAGAGCACACTGGAGATCCCCAGCAGATGAAGCCAACAGGACGACATCGTCCACAAAAAGCAGCGAGGCAATCCTGAGGCAACCAAACTGGACACTCTCAACACCCTGGCTGCGCCTAGAAATCCTGTCCATAAATATGATAAACAGGACCGATGACAAAGGGCAGCCCTGGCGGAGCCGAACACGCATCGGGAACACGTCCGACTTATTACCGGCAATGCGGACCAAGCTTCTGCTCCGTTCCAACCCGATCTCACGAATTTTCGTGCAGCCATCACGACTTAAAATCTATTTAAACGTGCTGGGATCACGTTTTCGGCTTTTTTTACGTGCTGGGGTAACGTTTCCCCTCCCTATGTGTTTTAATGGGCAGTGCCTAACTCCGCCACTATGAGCGCTAACTGGTGACTAAGGGACCGGAAAGTCATGCATGCCCAGAATCATATTGTGTTTTTTGTGATATGATTACGCTTTCCATAACGTGTGACGCGACCTTGCAAAACAGCGCTTGGATTTAGTCACCAGTTAGCGCAGGAAACGTTACCCCAGCACGTAAAAAAAGCCGAAAACGTGATCCCAGCACGTTTAAATAGATTTTAAGTCGTGATGGCTGCACGAAAATTCGTGAGATCGGGTTGTCCGTTCATACAGGGACAGAGTTGCCCACAACAGCGGACCCCGGACCCCATACTCCCGAAGCACCCCCCACAGAGCACCTCGGGGAACCCGGTCGTAAGCCTTTTCCAAATCCACAAAGCATATGTAGACTGGATAGGCAAACTCCCAGGCCCCCTCCAGTACCCTTGCAAGGATATAAAGCTGGTCCAGTGTTCCACAGCCACAGCCATTTGAACTAATTAATACAAGGTGTTGGTTAGTAATAATTCATGGGGAGCTAGAGTATGAATGTAACAAGTCATTTGGTTCTTATCTGACCTGGTTATAGGTCAGGTTTTTGGTGACACCATAAAAAACAAAGGAGACGCAGCTGCTCACACACCATCAGCAGGAGGCTTCCCCTGTGTGAGGGTTCAGATTCCCAGATCCGAAGACCCTGGAATTCCACGTGCGAACTGGGTGGCAAGCGAAACCCAACCCAACATAGAGAAGTGTGAGGTATTCCTTAATCCCCCTTCCTCACGGAACGTGTGGTAAGAAGGAGGACCGACATTGGTCAGGAAGGGCCCCAACGTAAAGAGGACTAATTGAGGGAATAGAAGGATTTTATTTTGCCGGCTTTATCATTTAGCTGTTGTTCTTCCTAATTGTTTTCTAACAAACTGTTGTGTTTTGAATGTCATTCTGTAATAATAATTGCAAAAAAAACCCAGAAAACCCAAATGATCTCTGTGTGATTCATTATTGATATTTTTATACACAGTACTGGCTCTTAAAAACGTAGTGTCTTCTGTCATTGGCCCAGCTATCGATATTGACTATCACCTACCTGTACCTGTACCCCATTCCCACGCTGAGGGTGTTGGGGTTACAGTAACATTGTAGGAAATGTCTTCTAATCTTTCAACTGACTGTGCGAACTGATTAACTTTGCCAACTAGATGATTATAGCGCCAATACAAAGAGTGTCACACAGTTGCATTCATGCTGGAACCCCTTGGATTTTCCTGCAGTTTTGCATAATTTAGTCATAAAATGTGGTCTGATGTTTTAAAAAAAAAAGTCACCTCATTAGACCATTCCCCTGTAAAAAAAAAAAAAAAAAGTTTAATTATATTTATATTTCAGGAATGTCTTCCATGAATGGCTTTCTTCAGTTCATGTCACAAAATCTCAATCGATTTGGGACCAGGATTGCCCTTAAGCATTCCAAAACATTACTTTTCTTACATCTAAGCCACTTTGTGGATCATTTGTCACTGTGTTTAGGGGCATTTTTGTGTTGCATCTCCCATTTTCTATTAAGCATAAGATGACTGACAGCTACCCTGAGAACTGTAACTCAAGGGATCTCCCATACCTTTTAAACCTTTATTGCCATTTTGTTTTATCTGAAATTATATGAAATGAACAAGTTATACTTTATTGATCCCTGTGGGGAAATTCTCTTTACTCTCCATAGTGATGCATGAGAGCAAGCTTGGAAGTGAACTAGGCCAACCAGGGAGCTGGGGATTAAGGGCCTTGCTCAAGGATCTACAGACATACAAAGGCCATCTCAAAAATGAGGAGCATTTATCCTGCCCCACAAGGATTGTGTTACCTGCAACCTTATAGTGCAGCCTATACGGATTAACAGTATTCGAAGTACAATATAATCTGCTCACATCTATGCTCCCCTTTGCATAAGCCCATAAGCTTTCAGTGCATGAACAAGCGCACATTCACAGCGCACTATATGCAGTGGGGATTTAAATTATTTTACCATATAAGATCTTATCTTTAAATGCAAAACAGGCTTTCGGTTGTGACTCTCTTTTAAAAAGCGTGCGAGAATAGGGAGCATTAACGTCACCAAAAGACTTTGTGGCACTGAACTCGCACACTTCCTGCCGTTTGGGTTAAATTGTTCTGTGAATTTGGATAACAGGTAAGATAACAAATTAGTCTTGCAGCAAAAATGTTTGCCTATGTCAGATACATAGATGATGCTTGGAAAGATATCATTCCCACCTCAGATATTAAAGATTTTGACAGCAAGTGTTTGATTATTAGTAAAATTTATTGGGTACACTGGCAGGAGGATTTTTTCAAGGGTCAGATATTGTTCCTGGAGAACAATGATTGACAGGTCCCCCCAAATCCCATTATACAGTTTTTATAGTTTTAAGGTGGATTATGCCAGGTGCAAATACTTTTTTGTTTTTGTTCATGAGAACAAACTTATGCAGCCCCAACCGTCCTTGTAGCAACCACTAGTTGCAAATAGTTTCATTATCTTTTAAGGAATAAACTACTTTATCCATATTTGTTATTGTTCTATTTTAACTAAGTTTTAAGGAAGAAAAACTTTAACAGGATGAATTCATACCCTTTAACTCACATGTGTCTCATGCATCCTGTCATTTTAAGGAAGAAAAAATTTTGGCAGGATGAATTTAAACACTTGAATGTTGCTCCGCACTTGTCAAACTTCTCATTTAAAATAATGGGTGTCATACAGCAGCACCAAGAGCTAATGCGTTAAGGAATAAAAAACTTTAGCCATATTGGTTAATGATAATAAATATGCTATTTTAATGCAGTATAAAAATGTAGTCATCAAGTTTTAAAGGAGAATTTAAGCAGTTTAACTTTGTAAAACAAAGTTTAGTCAGAGTTAGCTCTAATGTCCTGCCACACATGTTTGAAATGACAGGACAGAGTTATTAGGAGAGGCTGTCCTCAAGCTGGACGGTGGGAACTCTCACGTTCACAGTGTCTGCCGGTTATCTAGATGCATTACATAACATTACATAACAAGTGAATGATCTCTGTCCCACTAATGTGACAGGCAACACGCAGAGGTAGAGTTTCCCCACACCCTGAACACTGCAGCACTCCAATTCACAAACTCCAGGTGCAGTGTTCTGCAAAAGACAACATCACCACAAATACAAACAAATCGTTTACAAAGCACGGTAAGTGGAAAAAACAGTTGTCGCAAACTCCCACCAAGTGTGCCATATTTATATTTATTAAATAGGGCACGGGGCAGAGTTAAAATATCAGATACCTTAAGGTGTGAAAGAATCACATCGCCCATTATGATTGCCGGCATAAACTTAACACTCTGAAATGCCATTCTCTGATTCTCTGCATACTCTTGAGGTAAGATATTTTGCCATAATTAAGAACTTTTAGGCTAGACAGTGCTACTGTGAAAACTTACTGCAGTTATTAAGTTTTCTATGTTGTCGAGCGAATAACAGATTATTATGAGTAACAATGGTGGAGCATCAGACTGTCATAGTGGTAAGTTTTAGTTTATAATTAGTTCATTCGATGGTTTCACTGTTTAAATGATACAAAGACTAAATGTGTTTATATCCTCAGTTTCAGATGATGATGCACACACAATTAAGTACACCAATGGTTGTTTTCAGAGACAATCATGAAGGGCCTGTGGCCTATACCCTTAAGGGAAAAGAGCAGATCATCTGAATGGTGAGTGGGTACACATTACTTACCATGTTGCTGTTTTTACTGTTTTACTTGTTCATGTTCTCCAAGACTCAAATAATGATGAACTGCTGACCGCTGTGGGCCGGGGAATTGAAGCGAAGCTAGTCTTTGGGTCTTCTGCAAACACCAATATACAGAACCCACTGACAGTGCAACTGGACTTTAGTCCCGAAGGTAAACCAACTGGCTCACCTGCAAGGCACATCACAACCCTGGTGATGATCCTGTTCCTTTAGGTGACCAGCAGCAGTTAACAACTGCTCATGGGCAAACTCAAAAGCCACCTTGAGCTTAGTCTGGTGTTTGACCACCAAATCCTCTACTTCCCTTAGTGCAGGGTGCTGGACCTGACCCAGAAGGAAATCGATGGGAAGCCTAGGCTCCTGAGCGAAAATCAAGAAGAATGGTACCCTGATGAGGTGTGCAATTATAATGGAATAGCACCTGTGGGAGACTGGAGGACCCATCCCGGTTATGTGATGTGGAAAGTTGTGGAGAGTTCTATTAAAATGGTCTATTGTCCGCAGATTGGAATTGGGTAGTATGAGACCTTGTGACCCCATACAAGCAACAGAGCTGATGAATTAAAGAACTCTCAAGACTCCTACCCTGATCTGAGTGAGTGTGACTCAGAACTCCAAACTCATAGAACTATTCAGTCAAAAGTACCTAGGCTACCATAGAAACCTGCTGGTCCCAAGTAGAGACAGCCACAGTGTTTTCTAAATGTATCCATCATTATGAGAACATTCTTGAGCCTGTTCTGAGATGGTCCCAACAATGTAAAGTCTACAGCTCAAATCTCATGTGGCCTAGATGCAAACAAGTGGCCCATAAAACTATGTGGCACTGGCACCAAATCTTTTACAAATTGACAACATTCACACTCTTGGCACCACTGTTTCATGTCCGAAGACATCGCTGGCCAGTAACTGCACCATTGTACTAGCTCCATGGTGTGCTCAATACCTCAGTGGCTATATTCCCAGTGGAATTGTGTCAGCATCTCCCTTTTAAGGACTCCAGGCAAAATGAGCTGGAGACTCTCCTCGCCCCCAGCTGGGCAGGAGACTTGGTAGTATGACACCCCATCTCTCTCCATCAGACATGCCCATTGATGCTGCAATGCCATAACTGGTTCAGGGACCTGCCACCTCTCATCTGGGGTAGGTCAAATCTGCATCTTCAACAAATTCTTCAGGAGGGGAACAGTCTACTGTAAGGAAAAAAGGTCAGCGAGGGAGTGGTATGGAAGAATATACACCACAGTCTGAGGTACGGGGAGCACTGAATCTGGGTATGAAGCTTGCTGAAGAGTCACTGGGGCCATAGTGTCCAGGAGGGCATGTTCTGCCAAGCTGGAGACTTATACTACTGGGAAAGCACATCTGTATTCTTGTTACATCTAAGCTTGATCTCAAAATCAAATGCAGTGAGTTGGGCAGCCCATCGATGTTCCATGGCCCCAGGTTGGCAGAGTGAACTTACCCTAGCAGATTGTTGTCTGTAAAGACCGCATACTTACGCCATAGCAAAAACTCCTGAAAGATATCTGCTATGGCCTACTTGACTATAAGGAATTCCAACTTCATGGAGCTACAGTTGTCTGTATTAGAGCCCTGCACTGGGAGCGGGATCCCGCGGGAGCAACAGAGATAGCGGGCGGGATAAAAATAGACAGTGGGTCCCAAAATTGTTAGCTTAGCAGGATGGAGGATGCAGTTGATGTTGTTAATAAAATTGCGAAGGGAGAATACAAAACAAAACTAAAATTGGGGAAAAACTTTAAAATTGTAACAAACAAAGAGGGTAAAGAGCTGAACTTTGTGTGTTGTGTGAAGTGCGGCAAAGCGCTAGTGCACAACGGGCACAAATCTTTGCACATTTGGTTTAGATTCTGTTAGATTTGTATTTGCGATTCAAAGCTGAGAGATTTTCTAGGAATTTGTTTTTATTTATTTAGTTCTAGTTCTAATGAAATAAAACATGCAACGCATATAAACTTACTGCGTCGTGCGATATATCAGTTAATGGGCGGAGAGAGCATTTAATTTTTGATCTTAAGTGTTTCACATCCTCTGTAATAGAGCCAGTGCGCGCCACTCACCTAAAATATTTTTTTTTTACTTTATAAATATATTTTCATAATTTTTTTTTTACTTCATAAATCAGGGCTTTATTATACAGCCCTCTGCTGAGAGAAAAACATGGAGATGAAATACAACAAACACCTGCAGTTCAGACTAGTTTAATCCACCTGAAGCTAAGCAGGTTTTGGCCTGGCCAGTACTTGGATGGAAGACCAGCTAGGAATGTTAATCAACCCTGCCTCACTTATACCCATCTGTCTGGTAGCCTGCTTGGGTCAGCATCTTATCCTGTGTCTCACCTGCCACCTTGTGGCAGTACCCTAGCATGACAACACCAGTTTACCATATCAGTTATTTGCTCCACCAGGCTCCTCAGTACAGAAGCAATAACTGGCAGTGTGGGATCTTATGTGGCTGAGTACAAAATGACAGGCTGCCCATAGGATTGTGGTCCTGACTCATTACTGTATGTCTTTCAAGAGAAATATATTCTGGGGGAAACCTTCACTACTTCACTCTTTCATACCCTGGTGCTCAGTGAAAGGCAACTCTGCTAATGTAAGACTTCACCTCACAGAGCCTGATCACAGTAAAGCAAACTCATAGGGGGAAAGGGAAGATGAAGGCATCTACTGAGGTCTGGCTGATAGCCTTTGCAAACTCTTCACTGTGTTCTTCTGATTTTGAATTGTATGCAGTCCAGATGTGCAATCGAAAGACAGATGAAACCAGACTTATTTTACATTAATGATGGGATAGTTTCCTAATGCTTTATGGCTGAATCCATGTGAATATTTTCATAAAATACATTCCAGGAATTAAAAGACGGTACAGTCACCGAAACAGTATTTATGTAACATGAACATGTGAAGTGAAAGGGGTCATTAATCTGCATATCACCTTATGTTTTCTTTTGACAAACAACATCACTGATAACTCTACCTATTCCTCACAACACCACAGCTTTGTTTTTGTGGTTTTGAACTTTGTATTCAATCCAGGTCTGCATGCAAATGCCATGAGAACATCCAAGCTTCACGAATACAGAACTTGGGGGCCGGAGTCAAACCCACAATCCTGGAATCATGAAGGTACGGAAAATATTTTTACCTCTAAATGTTTATCATCTATTAAACAAACACACACAAAAAAAAATTGTAAGCACTATGAGGTTGGAAATGCAATTAGCAATTATCTAGTCCTTAATTATCAGCACAAATGAAAGTTTTTCTTATGCAGATGCAGAAAGATAGACACTCCCTCAAATGTTGCTAGCTTGCATTATCATGAGTGCACTAAAGCTAAAATTTCTTTCTATCATTTGCAAATGAATGTGTATTGGGCAGATTGGTCCACAGATACCACTGCAGTTCCAGGCAAATTCACAGACACCTGTAAAGCAAAAACACATAGGCACACCATTCTGTTACAGTACCTCTCCCATTAACTGATTGCTCACGACATAATGGAGACACAAGCCTTATGAATGATCTACATCACTGTATGACCCTTTTTACAAAAGCATCTGCTAAATGATTGTAATACAATACCCGATGTCACACAAATTGCTCATGGTAGAATAATAATTACAACATTACTGAAGATGTATTTATTCAATAGTGAAGATGTCTTTACTTATACTTTCAATAACTAGATGTTGCAAATTCGTTACCTTGTCATTTATGCTCTTTAATCCTTTTGATGGAAGATTTGGCCATCAGGTTGAGTCCTCCAGGATAGTGTGGTGTTTTCTGACATGCCTGCGCTGATCAGTTTCTCCTTTAACTAGATAATAACACAACAGAATATCTCCTTGTGCCTCCATTGGCAATTTGTGTCTTTGTCTGTGTAGCCCCACAAGAGAAATGAACTGACCTGCATTAACAGAAGGCTGCTGAATGCAGGATCCTTTACTTTTCCATCAGTTCTGACAGTCAGTCTCACCACTGTTCTCTTTCCTGTGGGAACTGAGCAACAGAAGAAGTCAGCACACTTGGACACATCCAGTTCCATCCAAATTTGTTATCAAATATCTAAACTCCAGTCCTGGGGACCCGCTGTTATTGGTTGATTGAGTGGTCATTCCAAAAACCCGCAGCCACCCCGGCTCTCCATGGATCAGGTTCCCCACCCCTGATTTACAGATATTCGGTACCTTTGCTTATCTGATCCTATACTGTAAGTAAGCATGTTTTCTATTTCGGAATGCTATTTTGGTTATCTGAGCTTTTTTGCATAAAATGTGTGAATAAGAACATCCTGAGCAGTATGTGTAACATAGTATATTGTATAACATTCATTTAGTAGATGCTTTTGTAAAAAGAGTTATACAGCGAGGTAGATAATTCATAAGAGCTTGAGCCTAGATTATGTTTTAAGCAATCAGTTTACTGGGGAGGTAACAGAATGGTGTATCTGTGTTCTTAAATGACACCCAGTGCTGCAAGATCTCCTATTGACTAGTGTCTTGAATTATGTCAAATTATTTTGATTACAAATAGTCATTTTTAAATATTTGCATTAATTTAAACATTAATCATTAGCAAAATGTGCTGTGTGAATTATTTTCAAAAAGTTAAACCATGCAGATACACTTGTTCATTGATTTAGCGATATCTGGTGCCTTAATTTTTCTCAACCTGAAGCGTTAGTACACATGTTTACTATTTCTGTAAGCTGCTTTTGGTTATCTGAGTTTTTTTTTTATTTATTTGAATGTGGAAAGAAGAACATTCTCTGTATCCCTCATCATCACTGTCTCCTGCTATAATCTTTTTAAAAATAAATAAACATTTAGTAGTTTTATTTTTCATCTAAATATAATCAAATCACTGTATATGACACATAACATGGCACAAGTATCATGATCTGTTACACCCCGATGTGGGTTATTACCTGGCAGGCACCCAGAGCTTTCAAGAGGGGCTTTGATCCCCTGCGAACCTGCATAGGACAATCATGCATACAATGAATGGATTTTCACCTCCCAAAACAATTTTATAAAGCAAATTCCATATAGTAATATGGAAAGATGTGCATTATTATTATTTGGAAATCACTCTGCATGCCACATCATTATCAAACAAAATGCAGTCACATTTGGAAAAATTGGAATGTGGAAAAAAGAGTTTCTTTGTTGATGGATAGAGGGAATGAAATGCAGAAGCAAGACAATAGAAAAATGCATATAATGAGTTTCTAATGCAAGTAGGTTACCTGCACTTATTCTACCGGTAATGTTATGTGGATCAACCTTACTTGGACATCTGGAGCAGATGAAGTTGAGCTTCTCAGTCATAGGCAGGCTGACCCAGTAATGTGGGTCTTTAGATTGTACTGCTCCTGTGTTTTCACAAAAGTTAGTGTTTGTTTCCCAATTCTGGTAGCTGACATTTTCTGTACTGACCCAGACCCAGAATATCAGGGAGCAGGAGAAGCGCAGCCCCAGCCAGACATGATCAGTGGAGGCAGTTTCAGCCATCCTACTGACCCAGTACTGGATCTCATCATTGTGGACAGACACCAGATCCAAATAGTTCATTCTGCAGTATTTCAGGGCTTCATTCCAGGTCATGTTACTATTTACCAAGATCAGGTTATCTGGGGCAGAAGATAAGATGATTGTCAGAAAGTGGATTCAGGAGAAAGTCATGTGACATCTGGGAATTTGGAGAACGGAATTTATTATGAGAAGGGTAGAGGGAGTGAAATTCACAGAACAGTGAAGGCAAAATAACTTTCTTATGCAACTGTGCAGTGTTATGTGTACTTATAATACTAAATATTACTTTAGGTGTAGTATATTTTTAAAGTAATATAAATTAATGCTGTTAGACAAAAGTGAGAATCAGCAACTAGTAAAGTTACATTACTCACCATCATAGCATATGAATGGATGCTTTTCATCACATGGTATCATATCCCATGTCCCAGGCCAGGTGACCTGTGCTAAAGCACATGCATTATTCTTACTATCATTTTGACCCATTTTCCAGTTACGGAATGAGGAGTTTGACAGGTCTGACCATTCCCATGTGTCCTGGAACAGGCCAATCCACACCCAAGTGCCACTTGTAACCATTGTCTGTATCAAGTCATTATCTTCTTGATTCCTCACAGTGGCCAGGTCTGTGTAACTGTGTCTGCAGTAGCTCTGAGCATCAGACCAAATCATATTTTTTTGAATCAAGGTGAAGTTCCAGGTAGCATTTATTCCGTCTTTATAGGTGGGAGCTGTGAATTTTTGGTAAACAGCATAAGAAACAGCAATAACCCAGAAGTACTGTAATTTTCATTTAACCTCTTTAGCAGATGGTTTTATCCAAAGTAACATACAGTTTTTGAAAATGCAAGTTCAGACAATCCCTGGATTCATTGAGGATTAAAGTCCTTGTTCAGGGGCCCAATGGTGAAATCATTCTGCCAACCATGGGAGTTGAAACAGTGACCTTCAGATCACAGGTGTCCTAACCTACTGAGCCACACAGCGCCACATAAATAATTTTCACTTTCTGATATTTCAGTTAAAATGTAAAAACACCAAGATTTAGGTCTTGTTAGGGTAGGTGCCGTCTGGTCTTGTCCCAAGTGTTTTGTTCCCATTTGGCCAGGAGGTGTCGCTGGCCATCCTGTTTCCTCTGTTTTGCAGTCCTAGTCCTTAATGTGTTTCCCTGGTTCCTGGGTCGCCGTCTAGGTCTATGGGTTGAGTTAGCAGCTCAGAAGCTCACATTCCTCCAGTCATGGATTGAAGGCCAGCCTTAGGCCTGCCTTTTCTTTTGTTTATTTTTTGGTTTTATTTTATTCTTTAGTTTTTGCTTTTTGTCTTGTATCTGTTATGGCTAATCTTTATGTCCCTTTTTTGGTTTACTCTGCTTGTGTCCTGTTTGATTTTGTTCTGCTTATACTTTTTTTCCTAGTGCTGTTAACCTTTGTGTTTAGTCGTGTTCGGTAGTTTTCTGTGCTTTTTAATTAAAATCTATTTCACCTGTTTCTTGTTGTCCTGTGTCTGTACTGATTTGATAATTGAGTTATGTTTTTCACCTATCCAGCATCATGTCCTCTTAGTGGTGTATTTAAGTGCCTGCCTTTGATCTGTTCTTTGTTGGTTTGTTGTTGCTGTTTATTCATGTTGCTCTACATTTGTTAGTAGTATTCTTAATTAGTGATGGGCCGATGAAGCTTCATGAAGCTTTCGGGCATTCCCCATATTGTGCTAGAATGTGTCTTGAGTCTTCAAACTTTTTTTTTTTTCAAACACAGAAAGACCCCTAGTGAGTTCCAGAAATGCTTCAAACAATCTAAGAATGAAGTTTGTAAGTGTTTGCATCAAAGGAATAATGTGGCTTGTATGACAACAGGATCTGACTGTGTTACAGTATGCACGATGCCCAAAGGTTTCATCTCAGTTTTATAAAAGTTTTGAAGAGCTGACAGGATTCGAAACCTCCGACACTTAAGGACAAATGGAACGTCGTTGGTCATGTGATGTTGCATAAACAAAGCAAACTCCCAGCTTCTAGTTGCTAGGCTTCACTTTGACAAGACAAGCTCTGAAGTGTCAGTATTATATGTCCCATCACTATTCTTAATGATTATTCCCTTTTAGTTAATTGTAGTCCTCCTGTATTTCACCCTTTCCCTAGTTTTATGGTTCCCAGTGTCATATTAGCAGGTAAGGGTTGATTCAAATGCAGGCTGTTCTCAAAAAATCCTATGTAGGGGTTTATTTAGGAGCATAGGATGGGTTCACAAATGCAGACAGATTACAATGGCCAAACCAGGAGGACAGGACTGGGAGACGTGAATACACCTGACTAACAAAGGAGCAAACACAAGGCAGCTGCGAGAGGATGATCAGACAGGCAGAGCAACCTATATGTGACAGCCCCCCCCCCACCCCCCACAAAGGAGTGCCATTCAGGTGTGCAGGACAGGCTGGGGAGGGGATCCAGGGGACCAGACGAGAGGAGATACACATGGGGACAAGATGCGGGGCAGGATCAGGTGAATAACACAGGGTCAGACATTAGACAGGCAGACAATTGGAACCAAAGACTTGGGTAAACAAAACAGAACTGGAAACAGGATCAGGCAAACTGAAAAATTATACATTACACCAAAGGGATGACGGCAGACCTCACGGGGGACACACAACAGGACAGGACAGGATACAGAAACCTAGTGGGGACCAAGACACAGAAGGGGCCATGACTAAGACCAGAGGGATAGGAGACAGTAGACACTATTTAATATGGCACACAAGTGAAAGGAGAATAAGGACAGGACCAGAGACATGTGGGACGACAGGGTACAGACCAGGGGGAAGCCATGACATGACAGGGCAGGAGGGCAAACAATTTGGCAGGAGAAGGAAAGGGGTCTGACAGGGGGTTCTGGAGGACCCCAGGATCTCAGTTGATGGTTTTGAGCCTCCTGCTATAAGTTATGAGGATATTGTAAATGATTTAGTTCTTCAAACGTCGTGGGTGACTGTGAGTTTTGCTCTTCTGGGCTTCTGTAAATAATACTAATCAAACAACAAATAATAAATAATAATCAATCTTCCTACATATTGGTCTTAACATAGCTTATCTAAGCTCATTTTATCTACACATGTGCCAGTAGGTTCTGCATGATCGAAGAGGACCTGTTCACCCCTCTCCCTAAGTGCAAAAGGTCCTCCAACTCTATGAGACATCCTGTGTGGTCCCCTTTCCAAGGAAAGGGCGCTCCAGCTCCCTTAAGGACTTCAGACCAGTTGCTCTCACCTCACATATCTTCAGGGGGCTCTATCCTGGAGCACATTTAGCACTGTGCCATAGCACGCTACTAGGGATCCTCTCCACCTGCTCCCATCAGACACTAAAATGCCTCCTCCCTATGTGTCACTCCCTACCCCAGCAATAACATGTCAGGAATCAACCATTTTGGCAAAAGAAAAAGGCTGCTGCCTTCTGTTTTTTAATTGCACGGTTTAATTGCACTTTGCCGTCCAGTGGTTTATTATTCCTTTTTCCTAACATTTATTTCATTCATACTCTATAATTTTCTATTTTTTTCTTCAGGACTCTATTTGTGTACTGCATACTTTTTTCTCTTTTTTTGCTACGTTTTCTTGTGTCTTTAAATGTCTTTGCACTTTGCCTGTTTGGCACTGCATGTCTGTTCATCTGTGCTCTTCGGATTTGCTCCGATGTGCACAATAATTCCCCTCTCACATCATGTAATCTAATCTAATCTAACTGAATCTAATCTAATCTATATATCCAAAACAGAATGGACTCGCACTTACAGTGTAGTCCTTATAATCTGTCAAATCTCTTATGGAGTAAGTCATGAATGGATATTATATTTTAAAAGACATGTTCCATTTGTCGTAAAAAAGCTGGTTAATGTCACTCACCAGTATAACAAATGAAAAACCCCATCAGAGCCTGTGATGAACAGGTAATATCATTCCATAAACCACTGCTTCTGACTGAGGTGCAGTGCTCGTTGTTACACCAGTTGTCTGGTTGACCACTAACCCAGTTGGTGTACCCAGTCTCTCCTTCTGCTGAGGACCAATGCCACCTCCACAATGTTCCATTCTTCAGTCCGATCCAAGCCTCTCCAGTATAATCAGAGCCTACAGACTCAGTTAGTCTTTTCATTTCCTCCATATTGTCAATGGTAGCCAAGTCAGTGTAGTTCTCTCTGCAGTAAGCCTGGGCGTCAGTCCAGGTCAGGTTTATGTTTACAAAATGGTACTGATGTGAAAGGCATGAACAGTGGCTGTGAAACTCTGTAAAAAAGTCACACAGGCAGAGAGAAACAAATACACATGATCACAAATAGAAAAACAGAAAACTGACCAGACAAGATGAAGACTTTTGCAAGTCAATCTTTGAAATGACAAGCTGATGGATATACTGGTGGAGGTGAGATAAGATTCCAAGCAGGGATAAGATCAATGTACAAGACACTGGTCATCAAAGACACACATACTGTAAATAATCAGAATTGTCTGAATCTGAATGTAAATTTAGCAGATGTGACTCTGGCACGTATTGCAGGTGTAAAACAAATGTCCTGTAAACATCAAAGAAAGACTCATAATATGACTGACTTTTGGCAGATTTTATCAATATATAAATTTGTGGGACCATGGGACCATTTTTATAATTTAAGTGCAATGTGACAGAAACTGACCTGAAATCAGTAGAAATTTCAGCAGAAGAAACACATTACAACCCATCATGCTGATCCAAGAGGCTGCATAAAACATTAAGTTACTGATCATTTCACATATATTTGAGCACATATACACACATATACACATGCACAAACAGTCCATATATTTCTGTCATTATAGGGTCTCTCTATTAAGTTCTATGGGAAAAACTCTAATCCAAAAATGACGACTTTAACCCTACCCAGCTCTAACCTTAAACCATAAATAACCAAACAAAATATGAGACTTTTGGCATCTTTACATTTTTGATTGCATTCACAGATCTTTGTAGGGACCTGAGAAATGGAGAGAACACACATACAGCTTGGATGGACAGCCACTGCACCAATTTATATCACTTTAGAAATATTAAAAAAAAGAATTTATGTAATGTGCACATAAGTATAATATAGTGTTCTATGGAGTGAATAACTTTTAGCGTAAGAAATGACTATTTACAAACTTACCATAAAAATTTCCATATATGCCGATAAAAGTAGTTTATTTAGTATCATTCATTAAATTTAAAGCTATACGTAAAACTGTGAAATAAATTAACATTTAAGATCTTAATCTACTCCCTAGTAAGATTAGAATGTATAGATCTATCTTTCTTTTTTTAAAAAAGAAAGCTTAAATTATGATGTTTAAAAAATACCAATATATGCCATTACCTGGTTTATGTGAGCCTGGACAATTTGTTTTGCTGTCCTTGTTAAAATGACTATTTGTGCTTCTGATAGCACGAGTATCTATTTCATCAAATAGAATGTTCTGGAATGCTTCTGGGTGCCACGCCCCGCATTCCTCTCCCCTCATTCTCTCCATTGTGTGGCTCTAACAAGCCACACCTTACTCATTTAAACCTTCCTCTCGTTATAACCTGTGTGCGGATCACCCCAGGTGCCTCTCGTCTGCTCCCTCGTCAGTGATGTATATACTGCCTTCCTGTCCAGAGCTCCCCAGTCTGGGCATTAATGTTGCCGCCTGCATATACTCTCCAGTTTGCCCTGCTGCTTGTGTTCCTGTTTGTAGTTATGTTTAAATAAAACCCCATTTGGTAAACCCCATGCCTGCCTTTGCCTCCGTCTCTGGGTGTAAAACAATACACATATTGTCGCACATTGGTTTTGTCCTTACTATTACGAGGAAAACAAAAATCCTGGTTCATTCAGGAGGTGGAAACATATTTGCATGTGTAACAGAATGAAAATCAGTCACCCCACAATATGTATGTATTTTTCTTTCTTCATGCTTCCCTTCTCTCTTTTTATTTACTACACACTAGGGAGAGAATGAGAGGGACAAGGATGCATTATCATTATTATTTAGTACTGTCAAACGATTAAAATTTTTTATCAGATTAATCACAGGGTTGCTGTGGATTAATTTCGATTAATCACGATTAAATATTAATTTTTAATCTATATTAATCACATTTCATTTTGCATGAGCAAACAGACTCAAGAAAAAAGAGAATATATATGCACTTAACATGTTTATTGAACATCTTGAACATTCATGTTATCAAAAAACTGTCGCTAAACATTTATCCACATTAATGTGGCACTGTTACTCCTCTTTCAGCCAGTTACTAAGACAAACTAACTTGTTGACATTGTCAGAGAGGAGAGCTGACCGCTTCTTATTTACAATGATGCCTGCAGCTGATGACAGTCTCTCACACGGAACAGTGGTTGCAGGAGTGGCAAGATCTTTGCAAGCCAGCAGTGCCACCTTGTCATGAGCTTCTGAATGAGCTGACCACCACTCCAAGGGATAGTCCTACATACTAATACTTGGCTCTGCTCTGTACAAGTGCATGATTCTGTCAGGCAGCAACTCCTCATCTGATTCTGAATCTGAGCCCATCTGTAAAAGACTCATTTTCTTGGGTGGCTCATCTTCACAAGTCTGTCGAGGTGGGGATTGATCATGCAGCAGTCTTCCAAGTGTGGTCCACACCCTCTCTCTGTCACTCTTAGGGAGGCACTTCAAGTCCTTGAAGCGAGGATCCAAAGCTGTTGCAATCTTGAGCCATTCACTGTTGACATAATTTTCTTGACGGGAGGTTAGGTCTTCTTGGAATGCTGTTTTAAACCTAGCTACATATGCAGGGTCATCATCAGAGGTTTCCATCACACGATGCAGGTGGCAGAGGGCAGGCAGTACCACCGAGCAGGAAACGTAGGGATCCCCCACCCAGAATCTCAGTTACATACCCGTAGTGAAAACACACAAACAGAGGGAGAGATGGAAGAAGAACAAAATGGTTATTAACTCTCTGGGGTCTAGGGGTAGGAAACACACTTTCACTGACTGGGGCATGATCACACATTTCTTCAAATATCATAGTCTTAATTCATGGCAAATAAATTATCGGTGCAGCTGGTGGTGGTGGCGGGGGGCGGGGGGGGGGGGGCTCTCGCGAACGTTTTGCCCAGGGGCCCACACAACCCATAATCCATCCCTGGTCTTGGCTACTGTACATGAAGATGACTAAATGGTGTAGTTGCAACATTCAGTTGGATAAATAAATAAGAAAAACCGAACTCATGTCACCATTTTTGGCTCCTTTCATTGAGTATGTAGCAACTTTCATGTGTATGAATGAGCCACTGACACCTGGCCACATCCCCCACCCCCTTTTATGGCGCTGATGGGGATGTATTTGGATCGCGTTTCACCGTTGCGCTGTTCATCAAATTACCATGCAAATGCGATATGAATACGCGCGAATGCGGCTATTTATAATGTGAATAGCGATCTTCGGGTGAGAGCGGTACTACACGCCCCCGATGCAGGTAAAACAAAGTAAGGTGACATGGTTTACTTTTTTGGCAATTTAACCTAATTTTAAAAACGTTAACACTTCCGACATTGGACGTTTTGAAAAGAAGACAGATTACGGATTTAGCCAGCGTTTTTTCACGATTCTACATTAAGATTTCAGCGAGATATAAACCGAAATAGACGCGAAAAGTAAAGCACGCTGCATCGCCGACAATGCACTCGACCCCAGAGGGTTAACATAGGGTTCGAGTCTCCGCCTGGGTCACATGTTTGTGGAGTTTGCATGTTCTCCCCGTGTCGTCGTGGGCTTTCCTCCTGGTGCTCCGGTTTCCCCCCACAGTCCAACGACATGCTGAGGCTAATTGGTGTTGCTAAATTGCCCTTAGGTGTGCATGTGTGAGTGAATGGTGTGTGTGTGTGCCCTGCGATAGGCTGGCCCCCCGTCCAGGGTTGTTCCCTGCCTCGAGCCCGTTGCTTCCGGGATAGGCTCCGGACCCCCTGCGACCCAGTAGGATAAGCGGGTTGGACAATGGATGGATGGATGGATTAACATAGGTACAGAGGATTAGTCAACTTTGTTTGAGAAGTCAAATTAAATTGAAATAAAACTGCCTTGTTTAGGTGACATTTTAAGAGTTAATGTTTTCATTAACCATGAAATATATAATAAACAAATTATTAATAGTGTAGTGCTGATGAGTTTACAATATTGTGGTAATCTCGCAAGCCATGTATGTAGCCCCTATGTATATCTTGTTACATGTCTGTTTTTAGTGTAAATGGCTGTTGTGTTCCTGAGTATCTTGTATCCTTTTAAGGACTGATACAAAGAGCATTTTTTCTGTAAAAACGTCTTGCCTCGTTCTTTACCACCACTATAATGCCTTGGTCTGCCCAACGCCACAACATTGTTATAACTAGAACAGAGATCTAGTATTTTTCCTGGAGTGGCAAATTCTGTCAGCTACAAAAATCTGTGTTTGGGGGTGGCTCAATGATAAAAGATAAAATGTTCAAACCAGAGGATGGGTCACAAGACAAAAAATTTTGCAGACCCAGGGTGAGTATCCTAATCAATAGGACCTGGTCCTGGAGGTGTTGCTGCCGACCCATACTTTTTGTGTCCTCCCTGTTAGGAAGTCCAACACCCAGTTACAGTGGGATGTTTTGAGTCTCAAATGTCCAAGTTTGTGAGTAAGCTGCTGGGGAACGATAGTATTGAATGCTGAACTGAAGTCGAGGAACAGCATTCGTACATATGAGTCGAGGTGTGTGAGGGCTGGATATAAAGCAGCAGAGATGGCATCATCTCTGGACCTGTTTGACCTGTATGCAAACTGCATCGGGTCGTGGGAGGAGGAGAGGATGGACTTGATGTTTTCCATGACCAGTCGCTCAAAGCACTTCATGATGGTGGATGTCAGTGCAACAGGCTGATAATCATTAAAGCTGGATGGGTGGGGCTTCTTCGGAATCAGTATTATTGTGGAGGCTTTGAAACACGTGGGAACAGTCGCTTGGCTCAGGGAGATGTTAAAGATATCTGTGAGAACATCCTTCAGCTCCTCTGCACAGTCCTTTAGGACACAACCAGGTATGTTATCCAGTCCAACTGCCTTGCGTGGGTTTATTCTGGAGAGAGTCTTCCACACGCTGGCTGTAGACAGACACAGCCTGCTCTCCCTGGGGAGGGGTGGTCTTCTGTACTGGTGTGTTGATCTGTGTTTCAAAGTGACAGAAGAAGTAATTGAGACTGTTCAGCAAAGAGATGTCATTACCACAAGTCTAGGGAGGTGGTTTGTAGTCCGTGAGGGTTTGAATGCCTCGCCAGAGGCTCCGTGCATCTCTAGTGTTGCTGAAGTATCCAGATATTTTATTGATATTTTGCCATCTTGATTGCAAAGTTTAGGCTAACTTCCTGGCCTGACTTCAGCGATGTGACTAATTAAATATCTTTCTTCTTAATAATTAATAATAGCCATAAAAAGCAAATAAAATGTTACTATAAATCAAAATAAGCGAATGAAGTTCTCTATGATTGCAACTTTAGAAAACACTGAACAGCACACTTTATAGGCTAACACTCAAACTCAGGGTTTCCATTTTAAATTCAAAAGAGTTAAATTACCACAATTTAAACAGTCAAGATTTTTCTGTTGAAAAAATGCAAAACCAGTAATTAAAGGTGGATGCACAAACCTCATAGCCAGCAAAATATCAAATGTTAACAAATATTGTGTTTTGGCTTTTAAGTAGTGCGGTCAAATGATTCAAATTTTTAATCAGATTAATCACAGGGTTGCTGTGGATTAATTTAGATTAATCACGATTAAATATCATTCATTTTTAATCTACATTAATCGCATCTCATTTTGTATGAGCAAACAGACCCAAGAAAAAAGGGAATATATATGCACTTAACATGTTTACAGCCCTACTTTTAAGTAATAATAAAGTAAGACTAGAGTGAAAACCCACAGTAACAAAAGAACTATACACAGTGGAAAGGAAAAGCAGTATGCAAATTCTCAGGTTGTGCTGAATATGGACTTTCCATACATAAAAGGCACAAAACTCAATGAAAAAAATAATTGTGCAGTATTTTCAAACATACAAGTGAAGGGAAACATTCATCATTCTCAAGGGGAATGTCACCAGAGACACTCAAAGTTTCAAGAACTCTTACATTCACAACTTGCTGATTTTACGCCAATGCACTTGCAGACCAAGAAAACTGCACATGCAGTTGAAAGCAAATTATCATATGGCAACCTGTCAGATGTTCCTTCACTGTCTGTTCTCCAAAAAATATCTAGTGAGAAAAAGTTGTGAAATCAGTGTAATCCTGCTCAATACATAGAGTATCTTTACATACAGAATTTACAAGAATCTCTGACAAAACAGAGTAGCTTGCAATATGTCAGTGTTTCTCCTTTTACAATCTACATGTACACTGATGTTCAACTCCATCTGCTGAGAGAACTCCAAAACTCCCAAAGATGCCTGCTTTATCTTGATTCCATGGAAACAGTTGTATCACAGCCTCCTAACTTATAAGATAATGTTCCGTTGTGTACTGTGCATTTCAACAGAAAATACCACCAAAACAACTGTTCCAGTAGCAGAGATGCTTAGCTCTGATCAAAGCACTCTAACAATACAAAACTGGCTTGCATGTCTGGGCAGAGATTTTTCAAGAGGCTTAACATTCAGCTGCAACCCCAAAAAGCTGAAATGGATTTTAGTTGGGCCATGATCCATGCAGTTACACAAGTTTTCAAGTGTAACATTCACAAGTGCTTCAGAAACTGTCTGCTTATTTGCAAGAAAAAAGAGCCTTGCAGATTTACAGTTCTCCACATTTGCTTCGCATGCATGCTGAAGCTAATGTTTGTGAAGATTACAAAGGTGGAGGCAAAGAAATCAACCAAAGACCTGTTTCTGTTCTCTATTGGACTAATCTTAAACGCAATGTCAGTTACTGAAGTAAAGTCACTTGTTATTAAGATCATTGGAGTTTTCATGGCAAAAATAACAAATGAGTACAAGATACATATCTCTGCCTGTCACATTCGGTGTTCGGCAAGCAGGTAGGACAGGGCAAATAAGGAATCAGGTGAACAAAGATCCAAAGGACGGGGTTTATTTGGGCAGGCAACAGACAAAACCCAGGTGTGAGGACTCTTCAGCCAATCAGTCCTCTAATTAATAATCTAATTAAGGAGTGGCAGCGAAAACCTGCATACACACTGGCCCTTTGCGGATAAGTTTGGCCACCCCTGGCTTAAGTTAAGCACTTTTTTTTTTATTTAAACATGCACAATTTTCACATTTTATTTATTTTCTCTTATTTTGAACACTGTAAAACCTGATGAGTTAGTTCAACTCAAACTTTGAGAAAACCGATTGCCTTAAATTATTTAAGTTTATGAACTCAAACAAAGTAAACATTTTTGTATTGAGTAACAGTAACTTAAGTATTCATAATTTCAGCAACAGTTAAATCAAGTTAAGAGCATCAGCTGCATTCATTAGTTTGATTTAAAAGACTTGGGTAACAATAACTTAAATGCATCCTCCTTATGTAAATGCTACTATTTAAGTTTTATTTAATCAGTTTTCTTCCTTTAATATTTATTAATACATTCTAGTTGCGACAACTTTTAACCTAGTTGTGGGTACTCAGTTCATTTAAGGAAACTGATTGCCTTGAACCTTACACAGCAAATGTGCCAGTGTTAAATTAACACTGCATGGTGTTTAAATGGGTCCACATTGAGTGTTACCTTTAACACTTTACAGTGTGCAGTGAGCCTTGTTTTTACAGTGTTAATCTTTATTAACTCTAATAGTGTTCAATTTACACCATAGGGTGTTGTCGATGAGTTTCCACCTCCACATATCTGCCCCATTTTAATATGCGCACAAGAAGTCATGAGGATCAGAAGAGCCATCCCAGATTTACCCACCGTCATGAGAAAGACTCTGACCAAAAAGGACCTTACAGCTTTTTCTTGTTTTATGTTGAAGCTTTTCCCTGATATGTGGTTTTATAAGTTGATGATATCAAGTCAGAAGAAAACCTCTTGGAAGCATACAGGATTCATCTCCTGAGTGGATTAAATTTTAATGTTGTGGGGGTGTTTTTATTGCTAGTCTGTCCCTGGGATGATTAACATATTCTCCTGAAACCCCACCCATTCATTTGTGTCCGTTGTAGTGGACATTTTATTTTTGCATCTATCTTTTCAATGATGTTAGGAAATGTATTTATTCCTGTTATACACTAAAGAAGACATGCTGTGAAATTAAGAATAAAAATAAATTTGAAAAAATATAAATTATGAGATGTCTTATTTCCTCCAAAGACAAATAACCTAAATTGAAGGACACTTTTTTCCTTGGGTCTCAGGAGGATATATCTGTAAAAGTGTTAGGACAGTTGTCATACCCTTTTCTTTGCCGCTCCTGGTACCACCCACTCCCCTGTAGACCAGTGGTACTGGAGGTATATTTGCATAGCATGACACAGTACAGTTTTTTTTTTTTAAATCTACCACGATTGTGATGAATAGGGCAAGAGAACAAACACCACAGAAATGGCTCTTGCATGCTAGCCAATGACTAGGTATAATGGTTTATTCTCTAGGGTTTATTAGAGAAGGTATTGGCTAGGAAGAAAATGCTTTGGAAAACCAAACATTTAGTTTTCTGTTCTCAGTGTGCACTCTCTAGTAAAAGCTTCCAGACCATACATACTTTTACAACTGTGGAGATTTCTTTGAAAGTACTCATATATAAGAACTGCACTACTCAGACTAACTAGCATACATAAACCCAGAAGAATTAATAGCAAAACATGGTAAAGACTAATATCAGTGCCATACCATGCCATGCTCATGGTGGGTTTCAAAAATTAAGCTTAATGAAAATTTGAATATTAAATAAGCAAAGTGATTTGATTTGTTCTCCTATCCCAAGTTGTGGTCTAATAGCAATAAGGCCACCACCCATCATATCTGCTTTAGCAGAAATACACTCCTTCAACCATTAAGATAGCTCTCACCTTTTTTCAGCCCTGCTAGATAATTATGTTATGCAGTCTAACACAGTCTAGCTTCGTAATCTGTGTTTGGTGACTGGTACCATACTCTTCACTCACTTTAATACCACAGGAGGTTCTCAGGAGAGCTTGACCGGTTCTTTCTTATTCCGATTGAAGAAATCTATCACATTTATACTTGAATAAATACATGTACAACAACAGCTTTCCAATGTTCTCTGACTTACATAATGTTGTTCTGAGTCTTTCTTATTATGGTGGGTTAGTAAAACAAAGCAGCTGAATGCCCAAAAGAGTTCAAATGAGAGTACATTAAAATTATTAAAATAAGGCAGATATGGGCCACCCATTTTGTACTTGTGTGCCACCTATATGGGCTTGCAATTTGGAGACACATTGTCCTAACACTCTATGTTGTAGATTGAACACTATAAGAACACTATAAGAGTTAATGAATATTAACACTGTAAAAACACTCACTGCACACTGTAAAGTGGTAAAGGTAACACTGAATGGTGTGGACCCATATAAATACCATGCAGTGTTAATTTAACACTGGCACATTTGCTGTGCAGAATGTGCGCCTTATATTTAGAACGCGTCCCAGTAAAATGGGTCTGGCCACGCCGATGATCCAGCATGACTTCACGTCAGACCGAAACACATAAGTGTCTGATTTTTTGCACAATTTTTCACAACATTGTTTTTCACAACATTGCAGTTTGTTTGCCCACACACAGACTCCGCCCACGTCACGCAACGTCCACGCCGACTGTATGTTGATTAATTATGTGTGGGTTGACTAATTAGTTAAATGATTACAGACAAGACTATTAAATTGATATAATTTTAAAGGAACATAATTATTTGAAGTCAACTCAGAGGAAATGAATTACTGCAACAAACTGGAATTATATCGTCCCAACTTAAAAATCTAAGTACCCTCAAAAGAACTGAATTACTACTCCAACAATTAATTTTTGAGTTAAATTAGTGGAAATGAGTGAATCCAACCTTTAGGCAAAATTAAGTTATATTAACTTACTTCTATTATTAAGAAGTGCTGTTAGGTTTTACAGTGTGTGACAAAGCTGCCACCTTGTGGTGGCCTCTTACCATGACAACACTGTCTCACCATGTCTGTTGTTTGCTATATCAGGCTCCTCAGGACAGAAGCAATAACTGGCAGTGTGGGATCCCATGTGGATGAAAAAAAAATGGCATAATGCCCATAGTGGGCCTGACTCATTACTGTGTGTCTTTCAAGAGAAATACATTCTGGGAGAAACCTTCACTCCTTCACACCCTGTTGCTCAGTGAAAGGCAGCTCTGCTAGTGTAAGACTTCACCTCAGCAGACCCACATCACAGTAAAGCAAACCCAGTGGGGGAAAGGAAAGATGAAGGTTAACCTCTGATTACAAATTGTATATAGTCCAGATGTGCAATTTAAGAGATGGATGAACCTGAACTGAAACATTGCAGGAATTAAAAGACGGTACAGTTACTGAAGAAGTATTTATGTAAAATGAACATGTGAAGTGAAAGGGGTCATTAATCTACATATCACCTTATGTTTTCTTTTGACAAACAACATCACTGCTAACTCTACCTATTCCTCACAACACCACAGCTTTGTTTTTGTGGTTTTGAACTTTGTATTCAATCCAGGTCTGCATGCAAATGCCATGAGAACAGCCAAGCTTCAGAAATGCAGAACTTGGGGGCTGGAGTCAAACCCACAACCCTGGAATCATGAGGGTACGGAAAATATTTTTACCTCTAAATGTTTATCGTCTGTTAAACAAATACACAAAAAAAAATGAGTAAGCACTATGAGGTTTGAAATGCAATTAGCAATTATCTAGTCCTTAATTATCAGCACAAATGAAAGTTTTTCTTATGCAGATGCAGAAAGATAGACACTCCCTCAAATGCTGCTAGCTTGCATTATCATGAATGCACTAAAGCTGGCATTTTTTTGCATCATTTGCAAATGAATGCGTATTGGACAGATTGGTCCACAGATACCACTGCAGTTCCAGGCAAATTCACAGACACCTGTAAAGCAAAAACACATAGGCACACCATTCTGTTACCTCTCCCATTAACTGATTGCTCAACATAATGGAGACACAAGCCTTATGAGAGATCTACATCACTGTATGACCCTTTTTACAAAAGCATCTGCTAAATGATTGTAATACAATACCCGATATCACACAAATTGCTCATGGTACTGTAGAATAATAATTACAACATTACTGAAGATGTATTTATTCAATAGTGAAGATGTCTTTACTTATACTTTCAATAACTAGATATTGCAAATTCGTTACCTTGTCATTTATGCTCTTTAATCCTTTAGATGGAAGATTTGGCCATCAGGTTGAGTCCTCCAGGATAGTGTGGTGTTTTCTGACATGCCTGCGCTGATCAGTTTCTCCTTTAACTAGATAATAACACAACAGAATATCTCCTTGTGCCTCCATTGGCAATTTGTGTCTTTGTCTGTGTAGCCCCACAAGAGAACTGAACTGACCTGCATTAACAGAAGGCTGCTGAATGCAGGATCCTTTACTTTTCCATCAGTTCTGACAGTCAGTCTCACCACTGTTCTCTTTCCTGTGGGAACTGAGCAACAGAAGAAGTCAGTACACTTGGACACATCTAGTTCCATCCAAATTTGTTATCAAATTTCTCAACTCCAGTCCTGGGGACCCGCTGTTATTGGTTGATTGAGTGGTCATTCCAAAAACCCACAGCCACCCCGACTGTCCATGGATCAGGTTCCCCACCCCTGATTTACAGATATTCGGTACCTTAGCTTATCTGATCCTATACTGTAAGTAAGCATGTTTTCTATTTTTGAATGCCATTTTGGTTATCTGAGCTTTTTTGCATAAAATGTGTAAATAAGAACATCCTGAGCAGTATGTGTAACATAGTATATTGTATAACATTCATTTAGTAGATGCTTTTGTCAAAAGAGTTACACAGCGAGGTAGATAATTCATAAGAGCTTGAACCTAGATTATGTTTTAAGCAATCAGTTTACTGGGGAGGTAACAGAATGGTGTATCTGTGTTCTTAAATGACATCCAGTGCTGCAAGATCTCCTATTGACTAGTGTCTTGAATTATGTCAAATTATTTTGATTACAAATAGTCATTTTTAAATATTTGCATTCATTTACACATTAATCATTAGCAAAATGTGCTGTGTGAATTATTTTCAAAAAGTTAAACCATGCAGATACACTTGTTCATTGATTTAGCGATATCTGGTGCCTTAATTTTTCTCAACCTGAAGCATTAGTACACATGTTTACTATTTCTGTAAGCTGCTTTTGGTTATCTGAGTTTTTTTTTTATTTGAATGTGGAAAGAAGAACATTCTCTGTATCCCTCATCATCACTGTCTCCTGCTATCATCTTTTAAAAAATAAATAAATAAACATTTAGTAGTTTTATTTTTCATCTAAATATAATCAAATCACTGTATATGACACATAATATGCCACAAGTATCATGATCTGTTACACCCCGATGTGGGTTATTACCTGGTCGGCACCCAGAGCTTTCAGGAGGGGCTTTGATCCCCAGCGAACCTGCATAGGACAATCATGCATACAATGAATGGATTTTCACCTCCCAAAACGATTTTATAAAGCAAATTACACATAGTAATATGGAAAGATGTACATTATTATTATTTGGAAATCACTCTGCATGCCACATCATTATCAAACAAAATGCAGTCACATTTGGAAAAATTGGAATGTGGAAAAAAAAGTTTCTTTGTTGATGGATAGAGGGAATGAAATGCAGAAGCAAGACAATAGAAAAATGCATATAATGAGTTTCTAATGCAAGTAGGTTACCTGCACTTATTCTACCGGTAATGTTATGTGGATCAACCTTACTTGGACATCTGGAGCAGATGAAGTTGAGCTTCTCAGTCATAGGCAGGCTGACCCAGTAATGTGGGTCTTTAGATTGTACTGCCCCTGTGTTTCCACAAAAGTTAGTGTTTGTTTCCCAATTCTGGTAGCTGACATTTTCTTTACTGACCCAGACCCAGAAGTTCAGGGAGCAGGAGAAGCGCAGCCCCAGCCAGACATGATCAGTGGAGGCAGTTTCAGCCATCCTACTGACCCAGTACTGGATCTCATCATTGTGGACAGACACCAGATCCAAATAGTTCATTCTGCAGTATTTCAGGGCTTCATTCCAGGTCATGTTACTATTTACCAAGATCAGGTTATCTGGGGCAGAAGGTAAGATGATTGTCAGAAAGTGGATTCAGGAGAAAGTCATGTGACATCTGGGAATTTGGAGAACGGAATTTATTATGAGAAGGGTAGAGGGAGTGAAAGTCACAAAACACTAAAGACAAAATAGCTTTCTGATGCAACTGTGCGGTGTTATGTGTACTTATAACACTGATTATAACTTTAGGTGTAGTATATTTTTTAAGTAATATAAATTAAAGTTGTTAGATAAAGGGGAGAATCAGCCACTGTAGTAAAGTTACATAACTCACCATCATAGCAAACGAATGGATGCTTTTCATCACATGGTGTCATATCCCATGTCCCAGGCCAGGTGACCTGTGCTAAAGCACATGTGTTACCCACATTATCATTTTGACCAATTTCCCAGTTACGGAATGAGGAGTTTGACAGGTCTGACCATTCCCATGTGTCCTGGAACAGGCCAATCCACACCCAAGTGTCACTTGTAAGCATTGTAGGTAACATTGTATATAACAAGTCATTATCTTCTTTATTCCTCACAGTGGCCAGGTCTGTGTAACTGTGTCTGCAGTAGTTCTGAGCACCAGGCCAATCCATGTGTTGTTCAATCAAGGTGAAGTTCCAGGTAACATTTATTCTGTCTTTACAGGTGGGAGCTGTGAATTTTTGGTAAACAGCATAAGAAACAGCAATAACCCAGAAGTACTGTAATTTTCATTTAACCTCTTTAGCAGATGGTTTTATCCAAAGTAACATACAGTTTTTGAAAACGCAAGTTCAGACAATCCCTGGATTGAAACAGCAATGAGAATTGCTGAGAAACAGCAATAACCCAGAAGTACTGTAATTTTCATTTAAGCTCTTTAGCAGATGGTTTTATCCAAAGTAACATACAGTTTTTGAAAACGCAAGTTCAGACAATCCCCGGATTCATTGAGGATTAAAGTCCTTGTTCAGGGGCCCAATGGTGAAATCATTCTGCCAACCATGGGAGTTGAAACAGTGACCTTCAGGTCACAGGTGTCCTAACCTACTGAGCCACACAGCGCCACATAAATAAAATTCACTTTCTGATATTTCAGGTAAAATGTAAAAACACCAAGATTTAGGTCTTGTTAGGGTAGGTGCCGTCTGGTCTTGTCCCAAGTGTTTTGTTCCCATTTGGCCAGGAGGTGTCGCTGGCCATCCTGTTTCCTCTGTTTTGCAGTCCTAGTCCTTAATGTGTTTCCCTGGTTCCTGGGTCGCCGTCTAGATCTATGGGTTGAGTTAGCAGCTCAGAAGCTCACATTCCTCCAGTCATGGATTGAAGGCCAGCCTTAGGCCTGCCTTTTCTTTTGTTTATTTTTTGGTTTTATTTTATTCTTAGTTTTTGCTTTTTTTCTTGTATCTGTTATGGCTAATCTCTATGTCCCTTTTTTGGTTTACTCTGCTTGTGTCCTGTTTGATTTTGTTCTGCTTATACTTTTTTTCCTAGTGCTGTTAACCTTTGTGTTTAGTCGTGTTCGGTAGTTTTCTGTGCTTTTTAATTATAATGTATTCCACCTGTTTCTTGTTGTCCTGTGTCTGTACGGATTTGATAATTGAGTTATGTTTTTCACCTATCCAGCATCATGTCCTCTTAGTGGTGTATTTAAGTGCCTGCCTTTGATCTGTTCTTTGTTGATTTGTTGTTGCTGTTTATTCATGTTGCTCTACATTTGTTAGTAGTATTCTTAATTAGTGATGGGCCGATGAAGCTTCATGAAGCTTTCGGGCATTCCCCATATTGTGCTAGAATGTGTCTTGAATCTTCAAACTTTTTTTTTTCAAACACAGAAAGACCCCTAGTGGGTTCCAGAAATGCTTCGAACAATCTAAGAATGAAGTCTGTATGTGTTTGCATCAAAGGAATAATGTGGCTTGTATGACAACAGGATCTGACTGTGTTATGCATGATGCCCAAAGGTTTCATCTCAGTTTTATAAAAGTTTTGAAGAGCTGACAGGATTCGAAACCTCCGACACTTAAGGACAAATCGAACGTCGTTGGTCATGTGATGTTGCATAAACAAAGCAAACTCCCAGCTTCTAGTTGCTAGGCTTCACTTTGACAATACAAGCTCTGAAGTGTCAGTATTATATGTCCCATCACTATTCTTAATGATTATTCCCTTTTAGTTAATTGTAGTCCTCCTGTATTTCACCCTGTCCCTACTTTTATGGTTCCCAGTGTCATATTAGCAGGTAAGGGTTGATTCAAATGCAGGCTGTTCTCAAAAAAACCTATGTAGGGGTTTATTTAGGAGCATAGGATGGGTTCACAAACGCAGACAGATTACAATGGCCGAACCAGGAGGACAGGACTGGGAGACACAAGGCAGCTGTGAGAGGATGATCAGACAGGCATAGCAGCCTATATGTGACAGCCCCCCCACCCCCCACAAAGGAGTGCCCTTCAGGTGTGCAGGACAGGCTGGGGAGGGGACCCAGGGGGCCAGACGAGAGGAGATACACATGGGGCCAAGATGCGGGGCAGGATCAGGTGAATAACACAGGGTCAGACATTAGACAGGCAGACACTTGGAACCAAAGACTTGGGGAAACAAAACAGAACTGGAAACAGGATCAGGCAAACTGGAAAATTATACATTACACCAAAGGGATGACGGCAGACCTCACGGGGGACACAAAACAGGACAGGACAGGATACAGAAACCTAGTGGGGACCAAGAAACAGAAGGGGCCATGACAAAAGACCAGAGGGTCTTGAGACAGTAGACACTATTTAATATGACACACAAGTGAAAGGAGAATAAGGACAGGACCAGAGACATGTGGGAAGACAGGGTACAGACCAGGGGGAAGCCATGACATGACAGGGCAGGAGGGCAAACAATTTGGCAGGAGAAGGAAAGGGGTCTGACAGGGGGTTCTGGAGGACCCCAGGATCTGAGTTGATGGTTTTGAGCCCCCTGCTATAAGTTATGAGGATATTGTAAATGATATAGTTCTTCATACGTCGTGGGTGACTGTGTGTTTTGCTCTTCAGGGCTTCTGTAAATAATACTAATCAAACAACAAATAATAAATAATAATCAATCTTCCTACATATTGGTCTTAACATAGCTTATCTAAGCTCATTTTATCTACACATGTGCCAGTAGGTTCTGCAGGATCGAAGAGGACCTGTTCACCCCTCTCCCTAAGTGCATAAGGTCCTCCAACTCTATGAGACATCCTGTGTGGTCCCCTTTCCAACGAAAGGGCGCTCCAGCTCCCTTAAGCACTTCAGACCAGTTGCTCTCACCTCACATATCTTCAGGGGGCTCTATCCTGGAGCACATTTAGCACTGTGCCATAGCACACTACTAAGGATCCTTTCTACCTGCTCCCATCAGACACTAAAATGCCTCCTCCCTATGTGACACTCCCCACCCCAGCAATGACACGTCAGGAATCAACCATTTTGGCAAAAGAAAAAGGCTGCTGCCTTCTGTTTTTTAATTGCACGGTTAAATTGTACTTTGCCGTCCAGTGGTTTATTTTATTTTTTTTTATTGTTTATTTATTTCATTCATACTCTATAATTTTCTATTTTTTTTCTTCAGTATTCTATTTGTGTACTGCATACTTTTTTCTCTTTTTTTGTACTACGTTTTCTTGTTTGCATGGTGCAATATCTTTGCACCTTGCCTGTTTGGCACTGCATGTCTGTTCATCTGTGCTCTTTGGATTTGCTCCTATGTGCACAATAATTCCCCTCTCACATCATGTAATCTAATCTAATCTAATCTAACTGAATCTAATCTAATCTATATATTCAAAACAGAATGGACTCGCACTTACAGTGTAGTCCTTATAATCTGTCAAATCTCTTATGGAGTAAGTCATGAATAGATATTATATTTTAAAAGACATGCTCCATTTGTCATAAAAAAGCTGGTTAATGTCACTCACCAGTATAACAAATGAAAAACCCCATCAGAGCCTGTGATGAACAGGTAATATCATTCCATGCACCACTGCTTCTGAATGAGGTGCAGTGCTCGTTGTTATGCCAGTTGTCTGGTTGACGGTAATCCCAGTTGGTGTACCCAGTCTCTCCTTCTGCTGAGGACCAATGCCATCTCCACAATGTTCCATTCTTCAGTCCTATCCAAGCCTCTCCAGTATAATCAGAGCCTACAGACTGAGTTAGTCTTTTCATTTCCTCCATATTGTCAATGGTAGCCAAGTCAGCGTAATTCTCTCTGCAGTAAGCCTGGGCGTCAGTCCAGGTCAGGTTTATGTTTACAAAATGGTACTGATGTGAAAGGCTTGAACAGTGACTGTGAAACTCTGTAAAAAAGTCACACAGGCAGAGAGAAACAAATACACTTGATCACAAATAGAAAAACAGAAAACTGACCAGACAAGATGAAGACTTTTGCAAGTCCATCTTTGAAATGACAAGCTGATGGATATACTGGTGGAGGTGAGATAAGATTCCAAGTAGGGATAAGATCACTGTACAAGACACTGGTTATCAAAGACACACATACTGTAAATAATCAGAATTTTCTGAATCTGAATGTAAATTTAGCAGATGTGACTCTGGCACGTATTGCAGGTGTAAAACAAATGTCCTGTAAACATCAAAGAAAGACTCATTGTCACGTTCAGCTCCGAACGATCCTCGTGTGTGCCACGCCCCCTCATTACCTCCTGTCGACTCCTGATTGTTCCCACCTGTGTCTAGTTAATTCCAACCTGTCCGGTGCATATTAGTTCACGTCTTCCTTAGTTGAGTGTCCGTCATTGATGTTGTTGGTTGATGTCTTGGTTCGGTTTTGTCATTAAATTCCCGTTTTTACCCTACTTCCTGGCTCCTCTCCCTGGCTTGCCCGTTCGCCTACCCTCGATCATAACACTCATAATATGACTGACTTTTGGCAGATTTTATTAATATATAAAGATGTCGGACCATGGGACCATTTTTGTAATTTAAGTGCAATGTGACAGAAACTGACCTGAAATCAGTAGAAGTTTCAGCAGAAGAAACACATTACAACCCATCATGCTGATCCAAGAAGCTGCATAAAACATAAGTTACTGATCATTTCACATATATTTGAGCACATACACACACATATACACATGCACAAACAGTCCATATACAATCACCTAAAGGATTATTAGGAACACCATACTAATACGGTGTTTGACCCCCTTTCGCATTCAGAACTGCCTTAATTCTACGTGGCATTGATTCAACAAGGTGCTGAAAGCATTCTTTAGAAATGTTGGCCCATATTGATAGGATAGCATCTTGCAGTTGATGGAGATTTGTGGGATGCACATCCAGGGCACGAAGCTCCCGTTCCACCACATCCCAAAGATACTCTATTGGGTTGAGATCTGGTGACTGTGGGGGCCATTTTAGTACAGTGAATCGAACTCATTGTCATGTTCAAGAAACCAATTTGAAATGATTCGAGCTTTGTGACATGGTGCATTATCCTGCTGGAAGTAGCCATCAGAGGATGGGTACATGGTGGTCATAAAGGGATGGACATGGTCAGAAACAATGCTCAGGTAGGCCATGGCATTTAAACGATGCCCAATTGGCACTAAGGGGCCTAAAGTGTGCCAAGAAAACATCCCCCACACCATTACACCACCACCACCAGCCTGCACAGTGGTAACAAGGCATGATGGATCCATGCACTCATTCTGTTTACGCCAAATTCTGACTCTACCATTTGAATGTCTCAACAGAAATCGAGACTCATCAGACCAGTCAACATTTTTCCAGTCTTCAACTGTCCAATTTTGGTGAGCTCGTGCAAATTGTAGCCTCTTTTTCCTATTTGTAGTGGAGATGAGCGGTACCCGGTGGGGTCTTCTGCTGTTGTAGCCCATCCGCCTCAAGGTTGTGCGTGTTGTGTCTTCACAAATGCTTTGCTGCATACCTCGGTTGTAACGAGTGGTTATTTCAGTCAAAGTTGCTCTTCTATCAGCTTGAATCAGTCGGCCCATTCTCCTCTGACCTCTAGCATCAACAAGACATTTTCGCCCACAGGACTGCTGCATACTGGATGTTTTTCCCTTTGCACACCATTCTTTGTAAACCCTAGAAATGGTTGTGCGTGAAAATCCCAGTAACTGAGCAGATTGTGAAATACTCAGACCGGCCCGTCTGGCACCAACAACCATGCCACGCTCAAAATTGCTTAAATCACCTTTCTTTCCCATTCTGACATTCAGTTTGGAGTTCAGGAGATTGTCTTGACCAGGACCACACCCCTAAATGCATTGAAGCAACTGCCATGTTGATTAGATAATTGCATTAATGAGAAATTGAACAGATGTTCCTAATAATCCTTTAGGTGAGTGTATTTCTGTCATTATAGGGTCTCTCTATTAAGTTCTATGGGAAAAACTCTAATCCAAAAATGACGACTTTAACCCTACCCAGCTCTAACTTGAACCATAAATAACCAAACAAAATATGACACTTTTGGCATCTTTACATTTTTGATTGCATTCACAGATCTTTGTAGGGACCTGAGAAATGGAGAGAACACACATACAGCTTGGATGGACAGCCACTGCACCAATTTATATCACTTTAGAAATATTAAGAAAAATTATTTATGTACAGTAAAGTGCACATAAGTATAATATAGTGTTCTATGGAGTGAATAACTTTTAACGTAAGAAATTACTATTTACAAACTAACCATAAAAATTTCCATATATGCCGATAAAAGTAGTTTATTTAGTATTATTCATTAAATTTAAAGCTATACGTAAAACTGTGAAATAAATTAACATTTCAGATCTTAATCTACTCCCTAGTAAAATTAGAATGTATAGACCTATCTTTCTTTTTTTTAAAAAAGAAAGCTTAAATTACGATGTTTAAAAAATACCAATATATGCCATTACCTGGTTTCTGTGAGCCTGGACAATTTGTTTTGCTGTCCTTGTTAAAATGACTAGTTGTGCTTCTGATAGCACGAGTATCTATTTCATCAAATAGAATGTTCTGGAATGCTTCTGGGTGCCACGCCCCGCATTCCTCTCCCCTCATTCTCTCCATTGTGTGGCTCTAACAAGCCACACCTTACTCATTTAAACCTTCCTCTCGTTATAACCTGTGTGTGGATCACCCCAGGTGCCTCTCGTCTGCTCCCTCGTCAGTGATGTATATACTGCCTTCCTGTCCAGAGCTCCCCAGTCTGGTCATTAATGTTGCTGCCTGCATGTATTCTCCAGTTTGCCCTGCTGCTTGTGTTCCTGTTTGTAGTTATGTTTAAATAAAACCCCATTTGGTTATCCCCATGCCTGCCTTTGCCTCCGTCTCTGGGTGTAAAACAATACACACATTGTCGCACATTGGTTTTGTCCTTACTATTACTAGGAAAACAAAAATCCTGGTTCATTCAGGAGGTGGAAACATATTTGCATGTGTAACAGAATGAAAATCAGTCACCCCACAATATGTATGTATTTTTCTTTCTTCATGCTTCCCTTCTCTCTTTTTATTCACTACACACTAGGGAGAGAATGAGAGGGACAAGGATGCATTATCATTATTATTTAGTGCTGTCAAACGATTAAAATTTTTAATCAGATTAATCACAGGGTTGCCGTGGATTAATTTCGATTAATCACGATTAAATATCATTAATTTTTTTATCTATATTAATCACATTTCATTTTGCATGAGCAAACAGACTCAAGAAAAAAGTGAATATATATGCACTTAACATGTTTATTGAACATCTTGAACATTCATGTTATCAAAAAACTCTCGCTAAACATTTATCCACATTAATGTGGCACTGTTACTCCTCTTTCAGCCAGTTACTAAGACAAAGTAACTTCTTGACATTGTCTGAGAGGAGAGCTGACCGCTTCTTATTTACAATGATGCCTGCAACTGATGACAGTCTCTCACACGGAACAATGGTGGCAGGAGTGGCAAGATATTTGCAAGCCAGCAGTGCCACCTTGTCATGAGCTTCTGAATGAGCTGACCACCACTCCAAGGGATAGTCCTGCATACTAATACTTGGCTCTGCTCTGTACGAGTGCATGATTCTGTCAGGCAGCAACTCCTCATCTGATTCTGAATCTGAGCCCATCTGTAAAAGACTCATTTTCTTGGGTGGCTCATCTTCACAAGTCTGTCGAGGTGGGGATTGATCATGCAGCAGTCTTCCAAGTGTGGTCCACACCCTCTCTCTGTCATTCTTAGGGAGGCACTTCAAGTCCTTGAAGTGAGGATCCAAAGCTGTTGCAATCTTGAGCCATTCACTGTTGACATAGTTTTCTTGACGGGAGGTTAGGTCTTCTTGGAATGCTGTTTTAAACCTAGCTACATATGCAGGGTCATCATCAGAGGTTTCCATCACACGATGCAGGTGGCAGAGGGCAGGCAGTACCACCGAGCAGGAAACGTAGGGATCCCCCACCCAGAATCTCAGTTACATACCCGTAGTGAAAACACACAAACAGAGGGAGAGATGGAAGAAGAACAAAATGGTTATTAACTCTCTGGGGTCTAGGGGTAGGAAACACACTTTCACTGAAAAGGGGCATTATCACACATTTCTTCAAATATCATAGTCTTAATTCATGGCATATATATACTCTCGCGAACGTTTTGCCCAGGGGCCCACACAACCCATAATCCATCCCTGGTCTTGGCTACTGTACATGAAGATGACTAAATGGTGTAGTTGCAACATTCAGTTGGATAAATAAATAAGAAAAACCGAACTCATGTCACTATTTTTGGCTCCTTTCATTGAGTATGTAGCAACTTTCATGTGTATGAATGAGCCACTGACACCTGGCCACATCACCCACCCCCTTTTATGGCGCTGATGGGGATGTATCTGGGTCGCGTTTCACCGTTGCGCTGTTCATCAAATTACCATGCAAATGCGATATGAATACGCGCTAATGCGGCTATTTAGAATGTGAATAGCGATCTTCGGGTGACAGCAGTACTACACGCCCCCGATGCAGGTAAAACAAAGTAAGGTGACATGGTTTACTTTTTTGGCAATTTAACCTAATTTTAAAAACGTTAACACTTCCGACATTGGACGTTTTGAAAAGAAGACAGATTACGGATTTAGCCAGCGTTTTTTCATGATTCTACATTAAGATTTCAGCGAGATATAAACTGAAATAGACGCGAAAAGTAAAGCACGCTGCATCGCCGACAATGCACTCGACCCCAGAGGGTTAACATAGGGTTCGAGTCTCCGCCTGGGTCATATGTGTGTGGAGTTTGCATGTTCTCCCCGTGTCGTCTCCTCCGGGTGCTCCGGTTTCCCCCCACAGTCCAACGACATGCTGAGGCTAATTGGTGTTGCTAAATTGCCCTTAGGTGTGCATGTGTGAGTGAATGGTGTGTGTGTGTGCCCTGCGATAGGCTGGCCCCCCGTCCAGGGTTGTTCCCTGCCTCGAGCCCGTTGCTTCCGGGATAGGCTCCGGACCCCCTGCGACCCAGTAGGATAAGCGGGTTGGACAATGGATGGATGGATGGATTAACATAGGTACAGAGGATTAGTGAACTTTGTTTGAGAAGTCAAATTAAATTGAAATAAAACTGCCTTGTTTAGGTGACATTTTAAGAGTTAATGTTTTCATTAACCATGAAATATATAATAAACAAATTATTAATAGTGTAGTGCTGATGAGTTTACAATATTGTGGTAATCTCGCAAGCCATGTATGTAGCCCCTATGTATATCTTGTTACATGTCTGTTTTTAGTGTAAATGGCTGTTGTGTTCCTGAGTATCTTGTATCCTTTTAAGGACTGATACAAAGAGCATTTTTTCTGTAAAAACGTCTTGCCTCGTTCTTTACCACCACTATAATGCCTTGGTCTGCCCAACGCCACAACATTGTTATAACTAGAACAGAGATCTAGTATTTTTCCTGGAGTGGCAAATTCTGTCAGCTACAAAAATCTGTGTTTGGGGGTGGCTCAATGATAAAAGATAAAATGTTCAAACCAGAGGATGGGTCACAAGACAAAAAATTTTGCAGACCCAGGGTGAGTATCCTAATCAATAGGACCTGGTCCTGGAGGTGTTGCTGCCGACCCATACTTTTTGTGTCCTCCCTGTTAGGAAGTCCAACACCCAGTTACAGAGGGATGTTTTGAGTCTCAAATGTCCAAGTTTGTGAGTAAGCTGCTGGGGAACGATAGTATTGAATGCTGAACTGAAGTCGAGGAACAGCATTCGTACATATGAGTCGAGGTGTGTGAGGGCTGGATATAAAGCAGCAGAGATGGCATCATCTCTGGACCTGTTTGACCTGTATGCAAACTGCATCGGGTCGTGGGAGGAGGAGAGGATGGACTTGATGTTTTCCATGACCAGTCGCTCAAAGCACTTCATGATGGTGGATGTCAGTGCAACAGGCTGATAATCATTAAAGCTGGATGGGTGGGGCTTCTTCGGAATCAGTATTATTGTGGAGGCTTTGAAACACGTGGGAACAGTCGCTTGGCTCAGGGAGATGTTAAAGATATCTGTGAGAACATCCTTCAGCTCCTCTGCACAGTCCTTTAGGACACAACCAGGTATGTTATCCAGTCCAACTGCCTTGCGTGGGTTTATTCTGGAGAGAGTCTTCCACACGCTGGCTGTAGACAGACACAGCCTGCTCTCCCTGGGGAGGGGTGGTCTTCTGTACTGGTGTGTTGATCTGTGTTTCAAAGTGACAGAAGAAGTAATTGAGACTGTTCAGCAAAGAGATGTCATTACCACAAGTCTAGGGAGGTGGTTTGTAGTCCGTGAGGGTTTGAATGCCTCGCCAGAGGCTCCGTGCATCTCTAGTGTTGCTGAAGTATCCAGATATTTTATTGATATTTTGCCATCTTGATTGCAAAGTTTAGGCTAACTTCCTGGCCTGACTTCAGCGATGTGACTAATTAAATATCTTTCTTCTTAATAATTAATAATAGCCATAAAAAGCAAATAAAATGTTACTATAAATCAAAATAAGCGAATGAAGTTCTCTATGATTGCAACTTTAGAAAACACTGAACAGCACACTTTATAGGCTAACACTCAAACTCAGGGTTTCCATTTTAAATTCAAAAGAGTTAAATTACCACAATTTAAACAGTCAAGATTTTTCTGTTGAAAAAATGCAAAACCAGTAATTAAAGGTGGATGCACAAACCTCATAGCCAGCAAAATATCAAATGTTAACAAATATTGTGTTTTGGCTTTTAAGTAGTGCGGTCAAATGATTCAAATTTTTAATCAGATTAATCACATGGTTGCTGTGGATTAATTTAGATTAATCACGATTAAATATCATTCATTTTTAATCTACATTAATCGCATCTCATTTTGTATGAGCAAACAGACCCAAGAAAAAAGGGAATATATATGCACTTAACATGTTTACAGCCCTACTTTTAAGTAATAATAAAGTAAGACTAGAGTGAAAACCCACAGTAACAAAAGAACTATACACAGTGGAAAGGAAAAGCAGTATGCAAATTCTCAGGTTGTGCTGAATATGGACTTTCCATACATAAAAGGCACAAAACTCAATGAAAAAAATAATTGTGCAGTATTTTCAAACATACAAGTGAAGGGAAACATTCATCATTCTCAAGGGGAATGTCACCAGAGACACTCAAAGTTTCAAGAACTCTTACATTCACAACTTGCTGATTTTACGCCAATGCACTTGCAGACCAAGAAAACTGCACATGCAGTTGAAAGCAAATTATCATATGGCAACCTGTCAGATGTTCCTTCACTGTCTGTTCTCCAAAAAATATCTAGTGAGAAAAAGTTGTGAAATCAGTGTAATCCTGCTCAATACATAGAGTATCTTTACATACAGAATTTACAAGAATCTCTGACAAAACAGAGTAGCTTGCAATATGTCAGTGTTTCTCCTTTTACAATCTACATGTACACTGATGTTCAACTCCATCTGCTGAGAGAACTCCAAAACTCCCAAAGATGCCTGCTTTATCTTGATTCCATGGAAACAGTTGTATCACAGCCTCCTAACTTATAAGATAATGTTCCGTTGTGTACTGTGCATTTCAACAGAAAATACCACCAAAACAACTGTTCCAGTAGCAGAGATGCTTAGCTCTGATCAAAGCACTCTAACAATACAAAACTGGCTTGCATGTCTGGGCAGAGATTTTTCAAGAGGCTTAACATTCAGCTGCAACCCCAAAAAGCTGAAATGGATTTTAGTTGGGCCATGATCCATGCAGTTACACAAGTTTTCAAGTGTAACATTCACAAGTGCTTCAGAAACTGTCTGCTTATTTGCAAGAAAAAAGAGCCTTGCAGATTTACAGTTCTCCACATTTGCTTCGCATGCATGCTGAAGCTAATGTTTGTGAAGATTACAAAGGTGGAGGCAAAGAAATCAACCAAAGACCTGTTTCTGTTCTCTATTGGACTAATCTTAAACGCAATGTCAGTTACTGAAGTAAAGTCACTTGTTATTAAGATCATTGGAGTTTTCATGGCAAAAATAACAAATGAGTACAAGATACATATCTCTGCCTGTCACATTCGGTGTTCGGCAAGCAGGTAGGACAGGGCAAATAAGGAATCAGGTGAACAAAGATCCAAAGGACGGGGTTTATTCGGGCAGGCAACAGACAAAACCCAGGTGTGAGGACTCTTCAGCCAATCAGTCCTCTAATTAATAATCTAATTAGGGAGTTGCAGCGAAAACCTGCATACACACTGGCCCTTTGCGGATAAATTTGGCCACCCCTGGCTTAAGTTAAGCACTTTTTTTTTTATTTAAACATGCACAATTTTCACATTTTATTTATTTTGTCTTATTTTGAGCACTGTAAAACCTGATGAGTTAGTTCAACTCAAACTTTGAGAAAACCGATTGCCTTAAATTATTTAAGTTTATGAACTCAAACAATTAAAGTAAACATTTTTGTATTGAGTAACAGTAACTTAAGTATTCATAATTTCAGCAACAGTTAAATCAAGTTAAGAGCATCAGCTGCATTCATTACTTTGATTTAAAAGACTTGGGTAACAATAACTTAAATCCATCCTCCTTATGTAAATGCTACTATTTAAGTTTTATTTACTCAGTTTTCTTCCTTTAATATTTATTAATACATTCTAGTTGTGACAACTTTTAACCTAGTTATGGGTACTCAGTTCATTTAAGGAAACTCAATGCCTTGAACCTTACACAGCAAATGTGCCAGTGTTAAATTAACACTGCATGGTGTTTAAATGGGTCCACATTGAGTGTTACCTTTAACACTTTACAGTGTGCAGTGAGTCTTGTTTTTACAGTGTTAATCTTTATTAACTCTAATAGTGTTCAATTTACACCATAGGGTGTTGTCGATGAGTCTCCACCTCCACATATCTGCCCCATTTTAATATGCGCACAAGAAGTCATGAGGATCAGAAGAGCCATCCCAGATTTACCCACCGTCATGAGAAAGACTCTGACCAAAAAGGACCTTACAGCTTTTTTTTGTTTTATGTTGAAGTTTCCCCCAGATATGTGGTTTCATAAGTTGATGATATCAAGTCAGAAGAAAATCTCTAGGAAGCATACAGGATTCATCCCCTGAGTCGATTATATTTTAATGCTGTGGGGGTGTTTTTATTGCTAGTCTGTCCCTGGTATGATTAACATATTCCCCTGATACCCCACCCATTCATTTGTGTCCATTGTAGTGGACATTTTATTTTTGCATCTATCTTTTGAATAATGTTAGGAAACATATTTATTCCTGTTATACACTAAAGAAGACATGCTGTGAAATTAAAAATAAAAATAAATTTGAAAAAATATAAATTATGAGATGTCTTATTTCCTCCAAAGACAAATAACCTAAATTGAAGGACACTTTTTTTCCTTGGGTCTCAGGAGGATATATCTGTAAAAGTGTTAGGACAGTTGTCATACCCTTTTCTTTGCCGCTCCTGGTACCGCCCACTCCCCTGTAGACCAGTGGTGCTGGATGTATATTTGCATAGCATGACACAGTACAGTTTTTTTTTAAGTCTACCGCGATTGTGATGAATAGGGCAAGAGAACAAACACCACAGAAATGGCTCTTGCATGCTAGCCAGTGACTAGGCATAATGGTTTATTCTCTAGGGTTTATTAGAGAAGGTATTTAACTGTATTTGACTCTCCCTGCCGGCCCCTGGAGGATGGGCTCCCCCTTTGAGTCTGGTCCCTCCCAAGGTTTCTTCCTTCTGGGGAGTTTTTCCTTGCCACTGTCGCCTATGGCTTACTCACTGGGGGCTTTGGGTGGGGATGCTGTAAAGCGCTTTGGGACAATGTAATGTTGTGATAATGCGCTATACAAAAATAAATTTGTTGTTGTATTGGCTGGGAAGAAAATGCTATGGAAAACCAAACATTTAGTTTTCTGTTCTCAGAGTGCACTCTCTAGTAAAAGCTTCCGGACCATACATACTTTTACAACTGTGGAGATTTCTTTGGAAATACTCATATATAAGAACTACACTACTCAGACTAACTAGCATACATAAACCCAGAAGAACTAATAGCAAAACATGGTAAAGACTAATATCAGTGCCATGCCATGCTCGTGGTGGGTTTCAAAAATTAAGCTTAATGAAAGTCTGAATATTAATAAGCAAAGTGATTTGATTTGTTCTCCTATCCCAAGTTGTGGTCTAATAGCAATAAGGCCACCACCCATCATATCTGCTTTAGCGGAAATACACTCCTTCAACCATTAAGATAGCTCTCACCTTTTTTCAGCCTTGCTAGATAATTATGTTATGCAGTCTAACACAGTCTAGCTTCATAATCTGTGTTTGGTGACTGGTACCATACTCTTCACTCACTTTAATACCACAGGCAGTTCTCAGAAGAGCTTGACCGGTTCTTTCTTATTCCGATTCAAGAAATCTATCACATTTATGCTTGAATAAATACATGTACAACAACAGCTTTCCAATGTTCTCTGACTTACATAATGTTGTTCTGAGTCTTTCTTATTATGGTGGCTTAGTAAAACACAGCAGCTGAATGCCTAAATGAGTTCAAATGAGAGTGCATTGAAATGGAGCAGATATGGGCCACCCATTTTGTACTTGTGTGCCACCCATATGGGCTTGCAGTTTGGGAAGAGGTGGAGACATTGTCTTAACACTCTATGTTGTAAATTGAACACTATAAGAGTTAATGAATATTAACACTGTAAAAACATTCACTGCACACTGTAAAGTTGTTAAGGTAACACTGAATGGTGTGGACCCAAATAAATACCATGCAGTGTTAATTTAACACTGGCACATTTGCTGTGCAGAATGTGCGCATTATATTTAGAACGCGCCCCAGTAAAATGGGTCTGGCCACGCCGATGATCCAGCATGACTTCACGTCAGACCGAAATACATAAGTGTCTGATTTTTTGCACAATTTTTCACAACATTGCAGTTTGTTTTCCCACAGGCAGACTCCGCCCACGTCACACAACATCCACGCTGACTGTACACAGCAAATTTGCCAGTGTTACATTAACACTGCATGATGTTTATATAATTCTCACCAAATCAGTGTTAAATTTAACACAATCAGTGTTACATTTAACACTGCAATGAGAGTTTTTGTATATTGTTAATTTTGATTAGCTCTTATAGTGTTCAGTTGACACCATAGAGTGTTAGATCACTGAAACTCCACCTCTTCCCAGATTCCAAGCCCATATAGGTAGCACCCAGGTAAATAATGGGTGGCTTATGTCTGGGGCAGCCAGCTACTGTGTTTGATTAACCCACCATATTAAGAATGACTATGACCAACAAGGTCTTGTTGCTTGTTATATAAACTTTACATGAAGTTAGCTTTGATTTTTCTAAAAGCCAGCCCACTGTGTTTTTGTAAGCTGAACATGTTATTTCTTCAAAACTCTTACCTTACTTGTGCATTAAAGTTGGGACTGAGTTAGAGAAATAATGTTTTAAAATTTAATTATAAGTTTTTCTTAAGATATGAAATAGTTTCCTTGTACTGGTATAAGAGTAAACCAATTGAGTCCTCTCACAATCGCCTGTGGTATGTAACTGAATAAAATGTATGGTACCAGTCCTGGGGAAAACCAGTGAGAATCCACTGTGAAACAACACTGTGCAAATTGTCATGTGTTCCTAATGACAAGGCCAAGACTGGTAAATTAGCCTCTCATCAGGAGTGTTAGTGTAAAAGCAGTGCTTATTGACACAGATAATAAAGCTTGTCAGAATGCATACCATAATTATTTAGCAGGGCTCAGAGAAGGTGAGAGCTCCCCTAGTGGCTACAGGAGTGCATTTTCCCAAAAGCAGATGGTGGCCTTATAGCTTTTAGACCACAACTTGGGATAGAAGATCAAATCAAATTATTTTGCTCATTTAATATTCAGATTTTTATTGGGCTTAAATTTTATAACACACCGTGTTCTAGGGTGGTATGTCAAGGATATTAGTCTCTATTACATTTTAACATTATGAATCCAGGCCTTTTCCTATGCTTGAATTGATGTATACATCAACAAATACACCACACCTATCATTAAAATATATATGAATATAGCTTTTTTTCCTCTTTTAAAAATCAAATGCAAGAAAAAGCCATAAAAAGCATTACAATTGCTTAACATCATGATGTGCAGTTCTCTGATCTTGAAATAAATCAGCACTGAGCAAAGAAAAATTTAACATATAATAAGTAAAGGCTGAGAGGTCCTTCTTGGTCAGAGTCTTTCTCATGATGGTTGGTAAATCAGGGTGGCTCTTATGATTCTCATATGAGTTCTTGTGTGCACGTTAAAATGGGGCAGATAGGGGCCACCCATTTTGCACCTGTGTGCCACCTATATGGGCTTGGAATCGGGAAGAGGTGGAGTTACAGTGATCTAACACTCTATGGTATCAACTGAACACTATAAGAGCTAATAAAATGTAACACTATAAAACAACACTCATTGCACTCTGTAAAGTGTTAAATGTAATACTGATTTGGTGAGAATTATATAAACACCATGCAGTGGTCATTTAACACTGGCAAATTTGCTGTGTATGTTGAATAATTATGTGTGGGTTGACTAATCAGTTAAATGATTACAGACAAGACTATTAAATTGATAGAATTTTAAAGGAACATAATTATTTGGATTGATTCATTGTTTTTGTAGTGATCATGAAGTCAACTCAGAGGAAATGAATTACTGCAACAAACTGGAATTATATCGTCCCAACTTAAAAATCTAAGTACACTCAAAAGAACTGAATTACTACTCCAACAATTAATTTTTGAGTTAAGTTAAATTAGTGGAAATGAGTGAATCCAACCTTTAGGCAAAATTAAGTTATATTAACTTACTTCTATTATTAAGAAGTGCTGTTACTGTAGGTTTTACAGTGTGTGACAAAGCTGCCACCTTGTGGTGGCCTCTTACCATGACAACACTGTCGCACCATGTTTGTTTGCTATATCAGGCTCCTCAGGACAGAAGCAATAACTGGCAGTGTGGGATCCCATGTGGATGAAAAAAAAATGACATAATGCCCATAGTGGGCCTGACTCATTACTGTGTGTCTTTCAAGAGAAATACATTCTGGGAGAAACCTTCACTCCTTCACACCCTGCTGCTCAGTGAAAGACAGCTCTGCTAGTGTAAGACTTCACCTCAGCAGACCCACATCACAGTAAAGCAAACCCAGTGGGGGAAAGGGAAGATGAAGGTTAACCTCTGATTACAAATTGTATATAGTCCAGATGTGCAATTTAAGAGATGGATGAACCTGAACTGAAACATTGCAGGAATTAAAAGACGGTACAGTCACTAAAACAGTATTTATGTAACATGAACATGTGAAGTGAAAGGGGTCATTAATCTGCATATCACCTTATGTTTTCTTTTGACAAACAACATCACTGCTAACTCTACATATTCCTCACAACACCACAGCTTTGTTTTTGTGGTTTTAAACTTTGTATTCAATCCAGGTCTGCATGCAAATGCCATGAGAACATCCAAGCTTCAGAAATGCAGAACTTAGGGGCTGGAGTCAAATCCACAACCCTGGAATCATGAGGGTATGGAAAATATTTTTACCTCTAAATGTTTATTGTCTATTAAACAAACACACTAAAAAAAAGAGTAAGCACTATGAGGTTTGAAATGCAATTAGCAATTATCTAGTCCTTAATTATCAGCACAAATGAAAGTTTTTCTTATGCAGATAGATAGACACTCCCTTAAATGTTGTTAGCTTGCATTATCATGAGTGCACTAAAGCTAAAATTTCTTTCCATCATTTGCAAGTGAATGCGTATTGGGCAGATTGGTCCACAGATACCACTGCAGTTCCAGGCAAATTCACAGACACCTGTAAAGCAAAAACACATAGGCACACCATTCTGTTACCTCTCCCATTAACTGATTGCTCACGATAAAATGTAGACACAAGCCTTACGAATGATCTACATCACTGTATGACACAAGCATCTGCTAAAGAAAGATAATACAATATACTATGTCATACAAACTGCTCACGGTGGAATAATAATTACAACAGTACTGATGATGTATTTACTTATATCTTCAATAATTAGATGTTGCAAACCCGTTACCTTGAGATTTATTCTCTTTAGTCCATTAGATGGAAGATTTGGCCATCAGGTTGAGTCCTCAAGGATAGTTTGGTGCCTTCTGACATGCCTGCGCTGATCAGTTTCTCCTGTAACTAGATAACAACACAACGGAATATTTCCTTGAGCATCCATTGGCAATTTGTGTCTTTCTCTGTGTAGTTCCACAGATACAAGATAAATTAACTGACCTGCATTAACAGAAGGCTGCTGAATTCAGGATCCCTTATTTCTCCATCAATTCTGACAGTCAGTCTCACCATTGTTTTCTTTCCTGTAAGAACTGAGCAACAGAAGAAGTCAGCACACTTGGACACATCCAGTTCCATGCAAATTTGTAATCAAATTACAAATAGTCATTTTGAAATACATGCATTCATTTAAATGTTAATCATTAGCAAAATGTACTGTGTCAATTATTTTCCAAAAGTTAAACCATGAAGATACACTTGTTCATTGATTTAGAGATATCTATTTGGTGATATCTTAATTTTTGCTTATCTAAATCTGAAGCATCACTAAACATTTTTTCTTTATTTCTGAATGACATTTTTGGTTATCCAAGTTTTTTTGCTTAACATGTGGAAAGAAGAACATTCCCTGTATCCCTCATCATCACTCTCTTCTATCACCTTTTTTTCAAAAAATAAAAAAAAACAGTTTGTAGTTCTTTAAATCTAAATATAATCAAATCACTCTGTATAACACATATCACAAGTATCATGTTCTGTTACACCCCAATATGGGTTTTTACCTCGCAGGTACACAGAGCTTTCAGGATAGGCTTTGTACCCCTGTTCACCAGCACAGAACAAGCACGTATAGAAAAAGGATGAATGGATAAATTTCAAAAACAAATTAGGAGATTCCTAAATATGGAACGATGTGCATGATTATTATTTGGAAATCACTCTACACACCACATCAATAACAAACAAAAAAGTCACATTTGAAATATTTTGAATTTGGAAAAAAGAGTTTGTTATGAGAAGGGTAGAGGGAGTGAAATGCACAAGCAAAACAAAGGGAAGACAAAACGAGTATCTGATGCAGCTCTGTAGTTTTCCATGTACTTAATCTGCAGGTACTGTGCTTGTGGATCAGCCTTACTTGGATATTTGGAGCAGATGAAGTTGAGCTCCTTAGTCTCAGGCAGGCTGACCCAGTAATGTGGGTCTTTAGATTGTACTGCCCCTGTGGTTCCACACAAGTTACTGTTGGATGTGTTGTTTGGGGCCCAGTTCTGGTAGCAGACATTCTCTGCACTGACCCAGAACCAGAAGTTCAGGGAGCAGGAGAAGCGCAGCCCCAGCCAGACATGATCAGTGGAGGCCTTCTCAGCCATCCTACTGACCCAGTACTGGATCTCCTCATTGTGGACAGACACCAGGTCTGAATGGTACGTTCTGCAGTAATTCAGGGCTTCATTCCAGGTCGTGTTACTATTTACCAAGATCAGGTTATCTGGGGCAGAAGGTAAGATGATTGTCAGAAAGTGGGTTCAGGAGAAAGTCATGTGACATTTGGAAACTTGGAGAAAGGAATTTATTACCAGAAGGGTAGAGGGAGTGAAATTCACAAAACAGTGAAGACAAAATAACTTTCTGATGCAACTGCGCAGTGTTATGTGTACTAATAACACCAACTATAAGTGTAATTTATTTTTAAAATAGTATAAATTAAAGTTGCTAGATAAAGGTGAGAATTGGCCACTCCTCCCAGAAAAGTTACATTACTCACCATCATAGCATACAAATGGATGCTTTTCATCACATGGTGTCATATCCCATGTCCCAGGCCAGGTGACCTGTGCTAAAGCACATGTGTTATTCTTATTAGCATTTTGGCCATTTTTCCAGTTACGGAATGAGGAGTTTGACAGGTCTGACCATTTCCATGTGTCCTGGAACAGGCCAATCCATGCCTGACTTGTAACCATTGGACGAATCAAGTCATTATCTTTTTTATTCCTCACAGTAGCCAGGTCTGTGTAACTGTGTCTGCAGTAGCTCTGAGCATCAGACCAAATCATATTTTTTTGAATCAAGGTGAAGTTCCAGGTAGCATTTATTCCCTCTTTATAGGTGGGAGCTGTGGATTTGTTGTAAACAGCATAAGAAACAACAATAACCCAGAAGTCATTTACATTTGACCTATTTAGCAGATGGTTTTATCCAAAGTTACATACATTTTTTGAAAGAGCAGGATCAGACAGTCTCAATTAATTGGGGATTAAGGGCCTGGTTCAGGGACGCAGTGGTGAAATCATTCTGCCATCATTCTGGGCATTGAAACCCAACCATTGAAAATCAACCTTCGCCATAATCTGTATATAATGCCTTGAGTGGCTGAATGCTACAGTACCCATGTGTTTCTTCATTTTTGTTACTATTGTAAGTTTGTTTTCTTGCATATTTTTAAATAAATCTGTGACTACCATGCCGTGGAACAGCAATGTTTTCCTGCTTCTTTAGACATCAGCAGCCTTATTTCAGTCACAGATGGCACCTTTCACATATACGCATCATGGCCTGCTGGACCTGCACCCCCCCATTCCCACCAAAGCCAGCGATGCTGGACAAACTGCTGGCAGAGCTGGTGTGACACCAATGGGGAAGAAAGCTGGAGCTCAGCTGTGGAAAAGAGGCAGAAGGTAAAAACCTTTCCTGACATCTGTCATGGGCAATGTAAGGTCACTGAAATACAAGATGGACTGACTCTCAGCGCTGACCAGTTGCTATGAGTTCTACAAATACTGCAGCCTCATGTGCTTCATGAAAACCTGGCTGAGAACCAGCACTCTGTACTCCATAGTCCCAATAGGCGACTATAACATCATTTGTGCTAATAGGAGCAACAGCGGTAAGAAGAGGGGAGATGGAAGTAATGTTTCTGTAAAGGAGAAATGGTGGCAGCCCTGAACACATTACAATAAAATCACAGGTTTGTGACCCAAACATGGAGCTTCTCACTGTGGGACTGTGGCCATATTACATGCCAGCGGAGTTTCTACATGCTGTTCTTTTGCTCTTATACGTGCCCCCATGGGCAGACACTCTACTAGCCACAGATGAAATATATTCTGTGGTTAGCAAACTAACCACTGACCACCTCACTGCTCATATTGCAATTTCTGGTGATTTCAACCATGTTTCATTCTCCTCCAGCCTCCCCAGCTTTCATCAGTCTGTGGGCTGCACCACCAGGGGAACCAGGACTCTGGACTTGTTATCTGCCTGAGGGAGGCATACAGGTCAGTCAGGCTACCACCCCTGGGCAGCTCTGATAACAACATAGTGTACCTTACACCAAACTACACACCAGCAGTTCCACCAGTCACCACTAGGACCATAAAGAAATGGATGAAGGAGGCTGCAGGACGGCTTAAAGGAGTCAGACTGGGACATGATATATGAGTCATATGGGGAGGATATTAAGGGATACAGCCACTGTATCAAGGACTACATCCGCTCCTGTCTGGACAACACAGTTCCCATAAAATCAGTGCACTGTTTTCCCAAAAGCATACCATGGATCACAAAGGACCTTCTTAATGAGAAGAGGGCCTTCAGGGCTGGAGACAAGGAAGAACTTAAACAGGTGCAGGTGTAACTGAAGGTTCAACTCTGCCAGGAGGCAAACTGCCACAGGGAGAAGCTGTAGCATAAGCTACAGCTGAACAGCACAAAGTAAGTGTGGAATGGGATGAGGACCATTACCGGCTACAAGCAAGCCTATGTGCCCCTCCCCATCCCAGCAATGACATGTCAGGAGGAAACCATCTTGGCAACAGAAAAAGGCTGGTGTCGTCTGTTTTTTAATTTCACAGTTTAATTGCACATTGCCATAGATTATTATTACTTTTTCCTAACATTTATTTCATTAATACTCCATAATTCTCTTTTTTTTCCAGGATTCTATTTTTGTATACTTGTATACTTTTTAATTTGTTTGCAGATTTACTTGTTTGCGTGGTGAAATGTCATTGCATCTTGTCTGTTTCACACTGCATGCGCTCTACTTATTTGCTCCTGTATGCAGTTCAATTCAATTCAGTTTTATTTGTATAGTACATTTTCACAGCATTACATTGTCTCATAGGGCTTTACAGCATCCCCCCTCCCCCAAAGCCCCCAGTGAGCAAGCCAGAGGCGACAGTGGCAAGGAAAAACTCTCTAGAAGGAAGAAACCTTGGGAGGAACCAGACTCAGAGGGGGAGCCCATCCTCCAGGGGCTGGCAGAGGAAGACAAATGAGCAAGATGGCAAAGTCCCAGTTCACACTTTCCCAATTTTAACACAAGAATGCATAAGAATTTCCCTCTGGCATCAATAAAGCTCATCTAATGTAATCTAATACCCAAAACAGAATGTACTCTCATTTAGACTGTAGCCCCTTTTACCTGTAAAAGCTACTATTGGGTAAGTCATGGCTGGATAGTATACTTTGAAAGGCATGTTCCATTTGTCAAAAAGAGCTGGTTAATGTTACTCACCAGTATAACAGATGAAATACCACAATGTTGAACAGGAATAATCATTCCATGCACCATTGGATTGGAAATCGGTACAGTGCTGATCATTATCCCAGAAGTTTGGTTGACCGTTATCCCAGTTGATGTATCTTGTGTCTCCTTCTCCAGAGGACCACTGCCATCTCAAAGATGTTCCATTCTTCAGTCCTATCCAGGCCTCTCCAGTATAACCAGTACCTACAGACTCAGTTAGTCTTTTCATTTCCTCCATATTGTCAATGGTAGCCAAGTCAGTGTAGTTCTCTCTGCAGTAAGCCTGGGCGTCAGTCCAGGTCAGGTTTATGTTTACAAAATGGTACTGATGTGAAAAGCATGAACAGTGGCTGTGAAACTCTGTAGAAAAAGTCACACAGGCAGAAAGAAACAAATACACATGATCACAAATAGAAAAATATAAACCTGATCTGACAAGATGAGGAAAGGCTTTTGCAAGTCCATCTTTGATCTGACAGGCTGATGGATATACTGGTGGAGGTGAGATAAGATTATAAGCAGGGATAAGATCACTGTACAAGACACTGGTTATCAAAGACATACATACTGTAAATAATCAGATTTGTCTGGATCCAAATATAAATTTAGTTGATGTGTCTTTGGCATTGTCTATTTCCAGCAAACTATAGACTAATCAGTTTAACTTGCATAACTGGAAAGGAAATGGAAGCTATAATCCAAGGGAAAATGGTAGATTACCTGGATTCAAATAACATTCTGAGGGATAGCCAACATGGATTTAGGAGAGGTAGCTCCTGTTTAAGTAATCTACTTGAGTTCTTTGAGGAAGCTACAAGAGAAATTGATCACAAAAAGGCCCACGATGTGATCTACTTAGATTTCCAGAAGGCCTTTGATGTTGTCCCCCAGAAACGGCTCTTGCTTAAGCTCAAAGCTGCAGGGATTTTAGGAACTGTAGCAGCTTGGATCGGAAACTGGTTAACAGACAGGAAGCAGCGAGTAGTTATTAGAGGCACAATGTCGCAGTGGGCCTGTGTTCATAGTGGGGTACCGCAGGGTTCAATTTTAGAACCACTATTGTTCCTAATTTACATAAATGATATTGACACAAATACATACAGTACACTGGTTAAATTTGCAGACAACACCAAGGTGGGTGGTGTAGCAGATACTAAATTAGCAGCACAGAGGCTAAAACGGGATCTTGATTTAATTAGTGACTGGGCTGATACCTGGCAGATGAAATTTAATGTAGATAAATGTAAGGTAATCCATGCAGGGAGCAGAAATATAAAGTACCGATATTTTATGGGTTCCAGTGAAATAAAGGTAGCTGATTATGAGAAAGACCTCGGTGTGTATGTTGATGCTTCCATGTCTCACTCTCACCAGTGTGGGGAAGCAGTTAAAAAGGCCAATAGGATGTTGGGTTACATCTCTAGGTGTGTGGAGTTTAAGTCGAGAGGTGATGCTATGATTATACAATTCCTTGGTAAGACCCTACCTAGAATATTGTGTGCAGGTTTGGTCACCATACCTTAAAAAGGACATTGCTGCCTTGGAAAAGGTTCAACGTAGGCCTACAAGAATGATTCCTGGTCTTAGAGGAATGTCTTATGAGGAGAGGTTAGCTGAGCTGAATCTGTTTAGCCTCGCGCAAAGGAGATTAAGGGGGGACATGATCCAGGTATATATGATTCTAACAGGTCTGGATGCTGTTCAGCCAAATGGCTACTTTAATATCAGTTTAAATACTAGAACTCATGGTCATAGGTGGAAATTAGCTGAATTTGAGAAAACAGTTCTTTACACATCGTGTAGTTAGAAAATGGAATAGTCTTCCTGCTAGTGTAGTGCAAGCTCATTTGTAAATTTCTTATGTTCTTATGTATAACAAGTACAACACAAAGGTCCTTCAAACATCAAAGAAAGACCCATATAATATGACTGACTTTTGGAAGATTTGATCAATATGTAAATTTGTGGGACCCTTTTTATAATTTAACTGCAGTATAAAAGAAAATTACCTTCAATCAGTAGAAGTTTCAAGAGAAGAAACAAATCAGAACCCATCATGGTGATCCGACGGGCTGCAGAAAACATTGATTATGGTACTGATCATTTAACATACAGTTGAGCAAAAGTAACAGGTCTGTGAGGGCTAGAATTCTTGCTTGTTTGTAGGTGCTAAATACTTATTTTCTACACCATTTTACAAATAAATTCTTTAAAAATCATACAATGTGATTTCCTGGATTTTTTTTTACATTCTGTCTCTCACAGTTGAAGTAAACCTATGATGAAAATGACAGACCTCTCTCATCTTTTTAAGTGGGACAACTTGCACAATCGGTGGCTGCCAAATACTTTTTTGCCCCACTGTATACACACAAGTTTGTAATTATGCCTTTGTGGGGACTCTCCAATGATTTTTATGTGTAAAACTCTAATCACAACATGATGACCTTAATCCCTACCCAGCCCTAACCTTAACCATAAGTAACCAAATACTTTTGGCATTTTAACTTTTTTGATTGCATTCACAGATCTTTGTGGGGATCTGAAAAATGGTCAAGAAAAAGGATTTTAAACCTAATCCACGCATACAGTTTTAGTTTCATCCTGTTTAAGATACTAAATACTGTGTACATTCAGCTGCATAACAAAATGGGCCAAGCCAAAAATAAAAAAAAATACAAGAAATCAATGGTCAGCAAATTATTAATTAGTACTAGACAACATTTGATTTCCTCAAACATTAAAGTTTTATGGGTAAATTTGCAAACCAAGGCTGTGCTGAGACCTTTTGAGGGGCAAGTACTGCAATTTAAAAAGGGGATTTTAGGAACTGCAGGGTCCCTGCAGGGTCAGGATGTTAGAATACAGCATAACCTGTCAAACCATAGCAACTGATATTCAAAGACAATGTAAAATGAAATCTTATAACAAACTACATCATACTTTATGATTACACCATAGAAGAGTAATATAATAATATATACAAATATTTACAAATAATATATTTTATTAAAATAGACATAAAACGATAATATACAAATAATAATAATACTAATAAATAAATCTTTGTTCTGCAGATTGAATGATGATCATTTCATAAATAATAAAAAAAACAATAAACAAAAGAAGAAATTCACAATTAAAACTATAAATTGCAAGGTGAACTATGAAAGAAGACACAATCTAGTTTTATTACATTAACAAGCAGCAACTGTTTCATAGGTTAGTGGGTCCATCGTTCAAAGAGGATGAGAGCCAGATTGGCATTTTTAAGTTACAGTTGAAATATTATTCATTGGTAAAATTCTTCTTCATAAGTGACATGTGCAGACAAATAGAAAAACAGAGTATCTACTTGCACCTGGGTGCAAATAGCATCTGCCTGTCTATTCAACTATTTACCCTGGCCTCCTCAGTCCCTGCCCCCTGACTCTACAAACACATGTGTTTCTTGCATGGTTGCATGTCACTTCAATGGCTGAAGGTGCCAAAGTGGGATACAAACATAAAAGGTGTAACGACAACAATAATGATAATAATAATACACCATGAAGCTGCCAAATTTAGAAGAGAGCTCAACATGCCAGAGATTCAAGTACAGAAAAATGAGACAATCATCAACTATACTCATAAGACAGAAATGAAAGGCAAACATCAAGCCCAAGAACAACTAAAGCATAAACGGGAAGAAAAGCCTTTACACGGACAGTACTAGCAACGAACGAATGACAAAGATGTGGACCAAGCACAAACGAACCGGTGGCTAAAAACAGCAGGACAAGTCGGAAACTGAAGAAAGTGAAAGACTGCATCAACCCGATGTGTAGGGTATACAACAAACAAAAAGAGACAACAGACCATCTAGAATCGGCCCAAAATGGAATATATAGAAAGACACAACAAAGTGGCAGCGTGCATCCATTGGTCAATATGCAGTTATTACAAAATCCAAGTCAAAGAAAATATTACGAACACAAGCCATCAGTAGTAACTGAAATGAAATGATGAGGCCACTATATTATGGGACATATCAATGCAAAATGATAAAGAAATCAAGACCAACAGACCCAATATAGTAGTGAAGGATAAGAAGGAAGACGAGAAGAAGAGAAGAGATAGAAGAGAACTTGTTTGCTCATCGACATGTCCGTCCCCACTGAAGGAAACTTCTCCCTGAAAACTATAGAAAAACTCTCCAAATACAGAAATTGAGAACATGTGGGCCATGAAAACCACAACAATACCAGTGGTAATAGGTGCTGTCAGTCAAATCACAGGATTCACCATCACACCGTCCATGGTGGCTCTAACTTCAAGGGATGGACTCAGCTGTGAATAGAGCAGAATTTAAAGGATAATAATAAAAAATATTGTTGGCTACTGAAACCTGGGTGCAAGTAAAAAAAAAAAAAGAAAACTCAGTAACGCTTTACTTAAGGCCATATTTTTAGTAATTTATAAGCACATTCATAACAAATTGTAATGTATTCATAAAACATTGCAATATATATATTTATAGCCATGTGTAATATTTGCTTTGCCAAAAAGGGCACTATGGCCATTGAGGGGAAAGGGGCCGTTTAAAGTGACCCTCCCCCCCCCCCCCCCAATTGTCCCTCTCAGTTCAGTTATGTTCTCCAGGACTTAAATCTGGACTCTGACCACATGAGACTGATGAGGCCCCTTCTTGGCAGTCTTTGCTGTGTGGACATGAGCACTGTCTTGTTTAAAAAACCTTCCCAGCATTCCTCATCCTTACTTGTGGGAAGCAAGTCATTCGGTAATATTCTACTATATTTGAGAGCATTAATTGACTTTTCATAGTGAACCAGCAGCTGAAAAGGCTCCCCGCACCATGACCTCTCAGAATGACAAGCCCTTTTTTCATTTTTCACGAACAAGATGGTCAAAATGTTTTGCCACTATGTCGAATGAACAGTGTACTCGGTAAGTATTTTCTGATGTAAATTATGGCTAAGGTTTTGATGACAATGGCTGAAAATGCACAAAGTTGCACTTTTTCTGAATGACAAATATCAATTTCAACAGTACAAAGGTATACATACTCTACATAAAATACTCAACAGAAAATTTTGCTCCAACATCATCTTGCCATTGTTTCACAACGGCCTGGAGGTCATGTAGAATGTTGGTTGCTGTGTGATCTTCATTAAGAACCTCCATCTTGAGAAGTGCTGTCACACGTTTATGTTCATCTAATCCTTGTGGACTGTTTGCATTCTATCCAGTGGCCAGTGAGAGAAAGATATGCATTTGTCGAAAATTTGCTCGTCCAAATGTCAGACGTGCAGTGCACAAATTTCCCTTCAATTTTTCAGAGAGCTTTTTTTACTTTTGTTTGTTTGTTTCTATTTGGTTGCCCAAATCCATGTGGTGAGTTTCAGCTAAGTTAATGAGTGACGGGAAGCTATGTTAAGCTTAACTAGCCTATAGCCTACATCTTGCTGTCTGCAAAAGACAGACTAACTTAAACGTACCATATACTGTAACTCCCACAAGTGCATACAATCGACACAACTACACAAGCATTGTTTTAACGTTTTTACCGAACGTTAACGTTACTCTGTCAACAGCCTATTGTCTACAGTAAATTACCAAGCTAACAAAGCTACGTAAACAGAGCGAACATGAGAACACCTGACTGCAGACGTCAATAATGCAGCGTAATGGAATAATCTCCCGATCAAACTCCGCTTCCCGAAAGTTATAAACTGTCTCCGGAACCCAGTTAAGGTACAAAAATCTATTCAACAAAAATAGTGATGCAGTTAAGTCTTTTTTTCGCTCATCCGAGTCTTCTCTGTTGCTGTGTGGAGCAGCCTGTGTCAGTCACCTCTTTTACCCCCCCCCGAATACAAATATTTTTTAAAGTATTTGTTCGAAATAAGTATTCGTAAAAAAACACGTTATGTGTGCCTTTCCAAATACCGTATTCGGGTTCGGCTACACCCCTAATATATACATACATACACACATGTATACATACACAACAAATGTGCTAGCGTTAAATTAACACTGCATGGTGTCTATATGTGTCCACATCATTCAGTGTTACCTTTAACTGTAAAAAACTGGAAAATTTGCTTAAACCATGTCGCTTAAACCATATCTAAAAAAAAGCATTTAAAACGTTTATTATACATGATTTAAGAAAAGTGTTTAAAACCGGTAGCCCTTCGTATTGCTCAGTACCTGTGAAGTAGCTCTCAGTTTCAAAAAGGTTGGTGACCCCTGCTATAGACTTTCAGGTGTGTCCTGGCCATCGGCCAAACCAAGTAAAATCCTGTGCATCAGTGGGCTGTTGTGTGGATTTTATTTATGTATGCATGAATGTATGTATGTACATATGTATTTGTTTATTTTCATTCTATAGCTTAGTATATACTGTTCTTTGCTGTCATGCCCCGGTCGTCCGATCCTCCCGTGTGCCATGCCCCCTCATTTACCTCGTGTGGAATCCTCGTGTTACCGGCTGTTTCTCGTTGTTGTTAAGTAGCCTATTGTATTTAAGTCAGCATTAGAGTATGTTTCCCCAGTCCGGTCATTGACATCAGTCCTTCTATGGTCCTGATTTGTCTTCTTCCAAATAAACCCTGTGTTCACCTGACTTCCCGACTTCTTCTTCCCCGGTCCGTGCCCCGTGAGAGCGCAACATTTGCAGAGTTTGTACAGTTTTATTACTTTTCTACTGTTTGTATGTTCTGGTTGTATTATTCTGTTTTTCTTATTTGGATTTATTTATATGTATTAACTTTTTTTTTATTAATATTTGTTTAAGTTATTTACATTTTTTGCCCATTCTATAGTACAGTGGTACCTCAAAACTTGAATTTAATCTGTTGAGAACTCTGGATCGAATCCTAAAAAGTTCGAGTTCTGATCGAATTTTCCCCGTAAGAAATAATGGAAAACCAATTAATTGGTTCCCGGCCCCAACAAATTACATCTAAATATGTTTTTTTTTAGCATTTAAACATGACCCGGATAAAACAAGAAGAGCATATATTGTACTAAACACATCTAAGCACATTTATCAAAACAGTAGTTTGTAAAGTAAGAAAATAAATGTATCCAAGCAATGTGTAAAGTTAAAAAAAACAATGTGTCCTGCCCCGATCGTCCGCTCCTTCCGTGTGCCACACCCCCTCGTTAACCCCGTGTGGAATCCCCGATCAGCTGTTTCTGGTTGTTTTCATTTTAGTCCTCTGTATTTACTCCATGTTTCAGTTTGTTTCCCCAGTCCGGTCATTGCATTTTGCCTGCCTTACCTGTAATTAAACCCCGTATTCCCCGATACCCTGACGTCTGCGCCTTTGTCTCCGTTCCGTCCCCAGTCGGCATGACAATATTATTATAATGAAATATATTAATGGTTTATTATTAATATTAAAATAATGAATAAGAAATCTTTATTTTTTAATGTATTTTATTATATAATAAGAATTACTGTTACTGTCTATCATTGTCTAAATGTATTTTTACTGTCTAAATATATGTATTCAGCGAGTGTATACATGCACGATGCTATCACAGCGAATGCGAGGCTGAGACTGAAGCATTACCCTTTGTTTCCACTGAGAGACATGCCGCGTGAGTCATTTCCCCAAGCGTACAAGTTATCTTAGGTCGGCATAAACAGTTTGACTTCTGAGATTCAGATCGAGCTCTAGGTAAATTTTTTTTGAACTGGTTGGTTCGACTTTTAAGAAATTCAAGTTCTAATGAGTTCGAGAACTGAGGTACCACTGTATAATATATCCTGTCATGGTATAGTTCTGTTTTTCTCATAACATTAATAATGAAAATATATTTCTTCAGTTTGCACTTCCATTTACACTCACACACACACACACACGTCGGGTAAACATATCTTTACTGGGACGACTCATTCATTTCAATGGGAAAAATGCTAATGCTAACTATGACAACCTTAACCCCTACCCAGCCCTAACCATAAGTAACCAAACAAGAGTTTTTGCATTTTTAGTTTTTTCATTGCAATCACAGATTTTTCTTAAATTGAGTTTTAAATTTATGAAATTGACCAGGAAATTGGTCCCCATAAGGGAAAAAAAAACGGGTATTCATCATGTTGTGGGGACATTGTGTCCTCATAAGGGTAAGGTATATCCGCACACACACACACACACACACACTTCATATACTGAAATAAAAAATAGAGACAGGAAAAGCTCGCTGGACACGAGCTTTTGGCTTATTTAAGAAAGTTTTTGCAAACATAAGTCTTGCCTTTTTGTGTCATACTTTCAATAGTGATGTCCTCATGAAAGCATCTTAACATTTTTTTAACCATGAAACGTCTTGATAACGTTAAACTGTTGAAACAGAAATTTCAAGTTCTTTGGCGAGTGCCTTGTAACCTGGGATTGTTATGCTTTTTAATAATACCAGTTCTGATGCTCTCAGACAGCTCTCTTTGCCATTGTGAAGAAACTGGAGGCAATCAGCCACTTTTTATGCAGTAAAACCATCATTCATTACTTAATTCACGTCATTTGAACACTGAATATTAAGCACAGGTGAGTCTTATTTGTTTTCTAGTTTGAAGAAATAATTAAAATCATAAAAGGCTGCCAATAATTGTGTCCAGCGAATATTTTATGTCAATGTTTTTTATTCACTACATGAAAGCTTTATTTTGTTGTTGTTTAATTACTTTGAACACTTTAACTAAAATTGATGGGTGCCAAAAATCCTGACCAAGACTATGTATAGGAGCGAGTCCCGGTAAGGTAGGAGTTTGATTCCCCAGTGTGGTAGAGGTTAAAGTCCCCTATGGAGCACATGGGTGGTTAAACTCCTGTTGTTCTGGTGATTTTTTTGTGCTTATTTTAACTGCTATCTGACGTTATGGTTCTTAAATCTGCTCTGTTTGCCTAGACCAGTGACAGAAAAGTAAATTGCCCCCTGGAGACCAATACAGTATCTTTACCAACCCACCCGCTATCCAGGTGATAATCTAATACTACAAATATTGGTTAGTATTGTTTCACTCTGTACCATCTTATGTCACTCTAAACACACATTAGAAATACTATGAAAACAAAATGTACAAATATATATCTATATATAGCATATTTTCTTCAGAATTATTAATAGAAACAGTAATAAAACACTCCAACTCACCTCAAAAACAAAAGTTCAATATTTATATATGTGTGATTGTGTGTGTGTGTATATATATATACATATATGGATGCTCCTCTACTTACAAACTTTCAGACATATGAACAAAGAGGACTGTAAGTCCAAACTGTGTTCCTTGGCCTCCCATTTCCTGTCTGCAACATAGATTTTTTTTTCTGCGCGCCAATTCTGCCTAGTATGCCTTCTTGCTGCTACTCCCGCCACGCAGCAGCATAGCATACGTACTCCCAGCATCCTAGTCCTTTGTACTTGCGTATACCCTTAAAATGATGTTGAATAACAACGTACGAACATTTCAAGTTACGAACAATCTCATTTGTAAGTAGAGGAGTGTGTATATATATATACACAGAGACGCTCCTCTACATATAGTGTACAACTGTGAATTAGAAGATACATTAAAAAAAGAATACTTAAAGTATGATGGTAGAAAAAAATGCAATATATGCCATTACCTGATCCCTGTGAATCAGAAGGATTTCTCTCTCACTGTACAAAAGACTCTTTGTGCCTCTGACAATGAGATTACCTACTGTATCGAGCACAATGTTCTGGAATCCCTCTAGGTGTATATAGAATTATGTATGTAAAACAGAATGCAAATGTTGTTGTATATTTGTTTTACCTTTTCTGTTCTTCATGGTTTCAGGAGGTGGACAAACATTTACATACTTGACAATCTCAAAGGGAAGGAGTGTCAGATTGTACACAGAATTTATAAAAACAGGAACTTGAGTCAATGTCTCGTGAAACATTGTACAAGAAAAGCAAATTCTACATTGCTGTGCTTTCTCATTTTATACACTCCAGTCAAGAAATAAAACCAAAGAAAAATGTATTGCCTTCTGGTATTAATTTGAATGCTAGCAGGGTAGGGGCAGGGTAGACATCCTGGGATGGAACTGTCAGCTGACAGGGACATACAGTAACACCTGAGCATGATTACTGATATACATGTGGAAGTTATATCTTACCTCCAAAACAAACGCCAAGATCCTATATCCCATCACAGCCCATTATATGATCCACCATCCATTCACTTTTCTTATACTGTATATTATCCTTCTGCCGGTGCCAAAATGCCTGTCTTTTGTTTTTCTTGTTCCTTTCTCCCAGCCCACATCACATGATTATTTTCACCATCCCGCACAGAGCAATCATATAATGGGGAATATGGATGCACCATAATAAACTGGAATGTCCCACACTTAAGCACGAGAAGGGATCCAGAGGGTCAATGCCCATAACTAGGGATGTAATGATACACTCAACTCATGATTCGATACGATTCACGATTCTGAGTTCACGATACGATTTTCTCACGATTTTTTAGCAGAATGTGCTGCAGACAAATTTATTCAAAAATTTTCCTTTATTTATCTTTTTAAACTGTGCAAAATGTGTCCTCTGCTTAACAGTGCAACTGAAATTGAATAAAAAGTTTTTTAAAAATCCCAAATCAAAATAAGTAAATAAAAAAATCTTCAAATAAATAAACTAAGGCTTGCATGTGTAGCTTTTTAGCATGGTTTGCCCTTTTAATAATCTTCGCTCAGCTCACTGTGGTGCCGGCGCACATGCTGAAGCATGTTCATTGTGCTATTTGTGTATGTTATCAGTCTTTTACAATGTTTGCACGCAGTTTTTGTCTTGTCTGTGCTTTTCTCCTGGTTTTCGTTTGTGATTACCGGAAAGCTAAAATGCTGCCACACCAACGATATAAGATCGGACAGTGCGTAAACCACTTAATCCCAACTGTGGTTGCAGGGGGACCAGATCACGCGCTGGTGGGAACTAACCCCAGGCAGGGCGAACACTCACAGGGCCCATCTAGACTCACCAATCAACCTATCCTGCACGTTTTTGGACCGTGGGAGAAACCGGCGCCCCCGGTGAAAAAACAGGAAAATCACACGATCTCCACACAGAAAGGACCCGGGACCGAAGGCAGGACCTTCTTGCTGGGAGGCAGCAGCGATAACCACTGCGCCACCACGTCGCCCGGCCATGCATCCTCAATTTCAAATTTGCTTACCATCTCGCATTCGGTCAAAACCAAAAACTGACATCCAATGTCAACATGAATACGCAGTGACATCTCCCGTTGAACTCACGTTGTGAAATCAAATGTAATATTACACCAGTTTTTTCTGTTAAAGAATTGTGAAGTACTCCTAAAGTACTTTTTGCAGTTTAAAATCTGACACATTCATGAAGCATAAGAATATGCTGAATTTATGCAGATTATTAACTTTTGGGCGTCACAATACGTCTCTCATTAATATTTTAGGTGTGCTACTAATTAACTTACCAAACTTTTGGCGTAAGTGAATGTCAATAAAGTACCAAGAAGCGAGCATCCAGAAAAAGGTTTATACCCGTCATCTGAAGCCCTGATGATTATTATGTATGAGCCATATAATCGCGATGTGATATTGTGCAGCTCTGCTAGGAACTCTCTCTGATGTAGATGTAGCTCAACATTCTATTGGGATAGAATAAGTAAAAGGTGGCCATAATTGCATAATTGTTGATACATAATTGTAAAACATAACCAATCAAAATCCACACCTACCCTAGTCACGATACTGCTCAGACCACCTGGCACACATCAACTCAAACAGAGGAAAAGTCCTGGACTCTACATATGATAGAGACTAATATCCATGACATACCATCCTAGAACATGGTGTGTTCTAAAATTTAAGCCCAATAAAAATCTGAATATTAAATGAGCAAAATAATTTGATTTGTTCTTCTATCCCAAGTTGTGATCTAAAAGCTATAAGACCACTACCCATTATATCTGCTTTAGGGAAAATGCATTCCTGTAGCCACTAGGGGAGCTCTCACCATCTCTGAGCCCTGCTAAATAATTATCTAATAAGCTTTATTATCTGTGTCAATAAGCATTAATTTTACACTAAGACTCCTGCTGAAAGGGTAGTTTGATTACCAGTCTTGGCCTTGTCATTAGGAACACATGACAATTTGCTCAGTGCTATTTCATAGTGAATTCTCACTGGTTTTCCCCAAGACTGGTACCATACATTTTATTCAGTTTCATACCACAGGTGATTGCTAGAGGGCTCAACTGGTTTACTCTTATACTGGCGCAAAGAAACTATTTTATATGTTAAAAACGAAACTAATAACACTTTTTTAAACATTATTTCTGCAACTCAATTGTGACTTTAATGCACAAGTAAAGTAAGAGTCAGGAAAAAGAAACATGTTCAGTTTACAAGAACACAGTGGGCTGGTTTTCAGAAAAATCAAAGCTAACAATGTAAAGTTTATATAACAAGTGACAAGGCCTTGTTGGTCATAGTCTTTCTTATGATGGTGGGTTAATCAAACACAGTAGCTGGCTGCCCCAGGCATAAGCCACCCATTATTTACCTGGGTGCCACCTATATGGGCTTGGAATCTGGGAAGAGGTAGAGTTTCAGTGATCTAACACTCTATGGTGTCAACTTAACACTGTAAGAGCTGATAAAATTTAGCACTATACAAAAACACTCATTGCAGTGTTAAATGTAACACTGATTGTGTTAAATGTAACGCTGATTTGGTGAGAATTATATAAACACCATGCAGTGTTAATTTAACACTGGCAAATTTGCTGTGCAGCTGAATAAACAACATTAAATTAAAAGGGGTAAACAGGTAACATAAACAATTCTGTTGTTGGTTTTAGATGTCATCCAGGACTGTTTTAAGGTACATTTATAGTTCTGCTCATTATTCTTCTTAATTACCAATGAAAATATTTTGTATATATAACAAAATTTGTTATATATATAACAAAAGTTGCTTGAATTTATTTTCTCTGAAGGCCTTGAAAGGATTGATAAAAGCCATCTCCTCGTAAATTCAAGGTCTGATGCTACCAGTTCATTTTATACATGTGTCTGATGTGTCCTTTCAAGATGTGCAAAATCACCACCTACACAGTGCTGAAGATGGACTCAAAAATCAAGAAGTACATCAGGGAATGGCTGGGTCTACCCCAGAGTCTCTCCAGCACAGGCCTTTTTGGAAGGAACGCACTTTAGTTGCCAATGAAGTCTATCTTCCTGGACAGGAGAAGGCGAGGCTCATGTTAGAGCTGAGGGACTCGTCAGATCAAGCTGACACCAAGGCCCCAATCCGAACAGGTCACAAGTGAAGTGCGAAACATGCAGTTGACCAGGTGCTATTGCAGGTTTTCCCTGTATCAGACTACGAGTGGCATCATTGTTTCAAAGGCAGAGGCTGCTGGGATTGCTGTAGAGGCTGCTGGGATTGCTGTACTGTTCGGGAGTGGTGTAGTCGCTGTGTGCACTTGTGTTGTGTGCCTGTTGAAGCGGTTGATTTGATTTGAATTATCTGTAAAGTATATTTGAGCGTTTGTGTGCCAGCACGGTTACGTGGGTGGTTGTTGTTGTTTTCATTTTTTACTCTTATTTTTACGTGTGTACTTGTCTGTCCTTGTGAGTGTTACCAACAGCTGCGGGCGCGAGTGGCGTTTCTGTTTGCGTCCTTCGCATCAAACACCCGCGGGTAATATTATCGTACATCGGTAACATTAACTCTAAAAGGTCAGTTGCTCCGGAGCTTTGCTCGGTCGCCGGTCGGGGCCGGGAGGACATTTTCCACTTTTTTTCCCGCTCCGGCAGTAGCCTGCTTTGAGAGGGTTTTTGTGGTTTTTTGGCCTCCCTAGAGCAACTTCGCTTTAGTTTAGCTAAACGTGGTTCAGCAGGAAGTTAATCTCGGGTAAGTAATTGTAAATTTGGGTTATTTTAAAAATTAAATTTAAAGGTTGTTATCGCTGACGCTGCGGGATAATTTATAATAAAGTACCGATTTAACGCAAGTGTTAATTTAGTGTTTTAGTGTACTCGGCACTTTGTTTTAACTATACGTTAATTAGATCAACTAAAAGTTTAAATATTCTCTATTAATATACTGGGCTGGGAGTAAAGGACGGGGACATAGTGAGTTAGGTAATTATGGGGCCAGCTCAGTGTTGTGTTTGCAAGATGTTTGCCCTTCTGGATGCTTGCGTCCAGTCGGACTTCGTCTGCGAGCGATGTGGGTTAGTTGACTCACTCATGGTCCAGGTTCGTGACCTAGAGGAGCGACTGGCTCTCATCCAGCATAGCAATGAGTTAAAGGAGAGAGTTAATACGCCTTCTAGGGAGACTATGTGTACGTCACAAGCGGGGAGGGGGGAGAATGATGAACAGGTAGGTCGAGAGAGCTGGGTGAACGTAGGTCGTAGACGTAGAAAAGGGCGTACACAGTACACAGAGGCGGCTTCTAACCGCTTTCAGGTGCTTCCAGCTTTAGAGCCGGAAGAGACTGGGGAGGCAGGTGGGCCCTTGGGCACCAAGGAGCCACCTAACCCCAGTAGGAGGGAGGTTGTGGTAGTAGGGGATTCAATTATAAGAGGTGTAGATAGTTATGTGTGCACCCGTGATAGAGGGTCCCGTACGGTGTCTTGCCTGCCTGGTGCCCAGGTAGGGGACCTTCCCGATCGAGTGGACAGGCTTTTGGCCCCAGCCGGGGTGGATCCAGTGGTCGTGGTGCATGTTGGCACCAATGACATAGGAAAGGGCAGAAGGGCTGTTCTGCAAGATAAATTTATAGAAGTCGCGGATAAGCTTAGAAGCAGAACATCCACGGTGGTATTCTCTGGAATACTTCCCGTGCCACGTGCAAGTCAGGCAAAATTAGCTGAGATAAGGGGATTAAATGCGTGGCTAAAATGGTGGTGTAGGAAAGAGGGGTTCAGGTTTATGGAGCACTGGAAGACCTTCTGGAACAGGTGGGACCTGTTCAAGCCGGACGGGTTGCATCTGAACCATAGGGGAACCAGTGTATTGGGGAGGCGTATGTGCAGAATAGTTGAGGAATGTTTAAACTAGGGACTGGGGGGGCAGGGAGGTCAGTTAAGAATTTATGTGGGGAGAGACGGAAAGCCCAAATAAATATTAAAAGTAGACACTGTAAAAGGCCTACCATTAGTGGTCTGTATTTGAATGCTAGGAGTATTAGAAACAAAATTAATGACTTAGAGGCTTTAATTTCTTCAGACAATTACGACATTATAGGAATAACTGAAACATGGATGAGTGACAATGATGGTGATGAATATAATATGGATGGTTATACGTTGTTCCGTAGAGACCGGATAGGCAAGAAGGGAGGTGGTGTTGCAGTATACGTAAAAGAAAACTTGCAGGCAAGGGATCTCACTGATAAAAATAAAAATTCAGAAGCTGTATGGATCAAACTTGATGCTAAAGATTCAAATGGCTTAATTGTCGGGGTTTGTTATAGGGCACCTAATGTAGCTGTAGAGGAAAGCAGAATATTATATGATGATATCAGGATTATGAGTAATAAAAATGATGTGGTGGTTATGGGTGATTTTAATTTACCTGGGATACAGTGGGACACAGTCTCTGGCTCTTCTGTAAATGAACTTGAGATGGTGGAATTAGTACAGGATTGTTTTTTTACTCAGTTTGTTAATACTCCTACCAGGGGAGAAGCCCTTCTTGATCTCGTTTTTTGTAATAACCAGGATAGGATTGGAAAATTAGAGGTTTTAGACCCATTGTACGGTAGTGATCATAACATGGTTAAATTCAAGGTTAATTTTAGTGTCCGAAGAGCAAAGTCTAAATTAAAAGTATACAATGTTAGGAAGGCTAACTGAAATGGTATGAGACGGAAATTAGAAACTGTAAACTGGACAGAGTTAAATAGCAAAACAGTTGAAGAGGCATGGGAATTTTTCAAAAGCACATTGTTGCAAGTGCAAGAGGACTTCATACCTGTTTCCAGCAAAACTAAATCTAGGAAACGGCAACCAAGGTGGTTTACTAAGGAAATTAAGAATAAAGTCAGGAGGAAAAGGGCTCTGTTCCACAACTGGAAAATAACTAATGATTTCAAAATCAAGCAGGAGTATCTAAGTCTACAGGCAGAGTTAAAAAATGACATTAGGCTATCAAAGAGGGATGTAGAAAGAAAAATTGCATTGGAGGCTAAGCATGACAGTAAAGGTTTCTTCCAATATTTTAACTCCAAGAGAGCACTAAAAGCTGAAATCACTAATTTGCAGGATAGTAAGGGCCTTATAATTGATAACGAAATTGATATGGTAAACGAGTTTAATGATTATTTTTCAAGGGTGTTCACAATAGAGAACACAAGTAACTTACCACCAATTAATACGAATACAGCATCGTCTATGACCAATATATGTATAACTGAGGTTGATGTGATACTAAGCCTAGCTAAACTCAAAATAAATAAATCGCAGGGACCTGATGGCATCTTACCTTTAGTCTTGAAAGAGATGAGGGATATTATTAGCCAACCTTTGACTTTAATATTCCAGAAATCGTTATCTGCGGGTGTGGTACCATCAGATTGGAAGCATGCTAATATAACACCCATATTCAAAAAAGGGGATAGAAGTAATCCAGCAAACTATAGGCCAATCAGTTTAACTAGCATTACTGGAAAAATAATGGAAGCTATAATTCAAGTGAAAATGGTAGATTACCTAGATGCAAATAACATTATAAAGGATAGCCAACATGGATTTAGGAGAGGTAGATCCTGCTTAACGAATCTGCTTGAGTTCTTTGAGGAAGCTACAAGTGAAATTGATCACAAAAAGGCCTATGATGTGATTTACTTAGATTTCCAGAAAGCCTTTGATGTTGTCCCCCACAAATGGCTCTTGTTAAAGCTTAAAGCTGCAGGAATTTTAGGAACTGTGGCAGCTTGGATCAAAAACTGGCTAACTGATAGGAAGCAGCGAGTAGTTATTAGAGGCACTATGTCACAGTGGGCATCCGTTTATAGTGGGGTACCGCAGGGTTCAATTTTAGGACCACTATTGTTCCTAATTTACATTAATGATATTGACACGAATACATACAGTAAACTGGTTAAATTTGCAGACGACACTAAGGTGGGCGGGGTAGCAGATACTAATCTAGCAGCAGAGAGGCTTCAACGGGATCTGGATTTAATTAGCGAATGGGCTGATACTTGGCAGATGAAATTTAACACAGATAAATGTAAGGTAATCCATGCAGGGAGCAGAAATATACAGTACAGATATTTTATGGGTTCCACTGAAATAAAGGTAGCTGATTACGAGAAAGATCTCGGTATGTACGTTGATGCTTCCATGTCCCACTCTCGCCAATGTGGGGAAGCAATAAAAAAGGCGAACAGAATGTTGGGTTATATCTCTAGATGTGTGGAGTTTAAGTCAAGGGAGGTGATGTTACACTTATATAATTCCTTGGTAAGACCCCACCTAGAATACTGTGTGCAGGTTTGGTCACCATACCTCAAGAAGGACATTGCTGCCTTAGAAAAGGTGCAACGAAGAGCTACGAGAATGATTCCTGGTCTTAGAGGAATGTCTTATGAGGAGAGGTTAGCGGAACTGAATCTGTTCAGCCTTGAGCAAAGGAGACTAAGGGGGGATATGATTCAGGTCTATAAGATTCTAACGGGTCTGGATGCTGTTCAGCCAAATGACTATTTCAATATTAGTCTAAATACTAGAACTCGTGGCCATAAGTGGAAATTAGCGGGAGAACATTTTAAAACAAATTTGAGGAAGCATTTCTTTACACAGCGTGTAGTCAGAGTATGGAATAGTCTTCCTGCTATTGTAGTGGAAGCTAAAACCATGGGTTCCTTTAAATCAGAGCTAGATAAGATTTTAACAACTCTGAGCTATTAGCTAAATTCTCCCCAAACGAGCTTGATGGGCCGAATGGCCTCTCGTTTGTAAATTTCTTATGTTCTTATGTTCTTATGATCAGCAGACTGAAAAACCACAAGGTTGTCGGCTGAGGGGCTGCCCTGGAAATGTGGTCCATAGCCATACAGAAGGAGAGGAAGGAGCTAGTGATCACCGAGGTGGTCAGGATTGCGGAGGAGCAGTATAAGATCACAGCTCTGAACTATCGGCAGCAAGGAGGCTAGACGACCTGGGAAGGAGTGATTGATAAGACCGTAAGTTGGGCTGACATGTGGAAGATACCCCAAGCCAGGTTGAGCTTCCTGAAAAGGTCCAGCTATGACACCCTGCCAAGTTCAAGCAAACTGCACATTTGGTATGTTTCAGAGGAGAGCTGTGAACTGTGCAATGCCCCAAATCCAGGCCTACAGCACATCCTGTCCAGTTGTGAAACAGCACTGGTGCAGGGTTGATACTGGAGGCGCCATGACAGAGTCCTGCAAAAGTTAGCGGAGATCCTGGAAACATGCAGGCTGGAAGTGGCCAGAGACCACTAATTACCAACACCAAAGTGGCTAATCCACTTTGTCAGAGAAGGATAAGGAGCTCAGAACATCACTCAGTCTAAGAGATCAGCCTTGACAGTTGGTTGTGAGTGGAACATAAGAGTGGACCTTGACCGGAAGCTCAGGTGTCCAATTGAGATTGCCACAACCAACCTGCAACCAGACATTAAGCTATGGTCCTCCACGGTTTGGGCAGTGATCATGGCAGAGCTCACTGTCCCATAGGAGGGAGGAATGGAGGCTGCCTTTGAGAGGAAGAATGACCAGTACCTTGACCTGATAGCTGAGTGCAGAGAAGCAGAGTGGTCAGCTGTCAGTTACCCTCTGGAAGTTGGCTGCAGGGGATTCTTGGGAATGTCCACCCAGTGTTTCCTAAAGAGCATGGGAGTCACCAGACCGAAGCTCAATAAGGCCCTGAAAGATTTGGCTGAGGAGGCAGAGCAGGGGAGCTTCTGGCTTTGGCTAAGAAGGATGGATCAGGTGTGGGGAAAGCAAGGGTTCTAGGGTCAGCTGCAGGGGACGGCAAGGAGACGTCCCTGCCATTGCTCCACCACCATGAGATACTCGAGGATTAACTCTCTGGGTCGAGTATGTCGTCGGCGACATCGCATACTTTTCTCGTCTATTTCAGTCTATATCTCACTGAAATCTAAATGTAGAATCATGAAAAAAATGCTGGCTAAATCCGTAATCTGTCTTCTTTTCAAAATGTCCATTGTCGGAAGTATTAAAGTTTTTTTAATTAGGTTAAATCAGCAAAAAAGTAAACCATGTCATCTTACTTTGTTTTACCTGCATTGGGGGCGTGTAGTACCGCTCTCACCCGAAGATCGCTATTCACATTCTAAATAGCGCGTATTCAAATCGCATTCACATGGTAATTTGACTAACAGCGCAACAGTGAAATGCGATCCAGATACGTCCCCATCAGCGCCATAAAAGGGGGGTAGAGACGTGGCCAGGTGACAATGGCTCATTCATACACATGAAAGTTGCTACATACTCAATGAAAGGAGCCAGAAATAGTGACATGAGTTAGCTTTTTCTTATTTATTTATCCAAATGAATGTTGCATCTACACCATTTAGTCATCTTCATGGAGCCAAGTTGCTGCCTCCCAGCTGCACACTTATCTCACTAATCATAATCTTTACGAACATTTCCAGTCTGGCTTTCGCCAACACCATAGTACTGAAACAGCCTTAATTAAAATTACCAATGACCTCCTGATGGCAGCTGATTCTGGCCTGCTAACTATTCTTATCCTCCTGGATCTGAGTGCAGCCTTTGACACCATTTCTCACCACACTCTTTTGAATCGATTAGCATCAATTGGTATTAGCCAAATTCCCCTCGCTTGGTACACCTCTTATCTGTCAGGTCGCTCCCAATTTATCCACCTCAAATCCTATTCCTCACGTTCATTTTCCGTCTCAGCTGGTGTGCCCCAGGGTTCAGTATTGGGGCCCCTACTGTTCATTATTTACATGCTTCCTCTCGGCTATATATTTCGTAAATACAATGTTAACTTCCATTGTTATGCTGATGACACCCAGCTCTACATTTCTTCTAAACCAAGCTCCTTTCTTCCACCCACATCCCTCTCAGATTGTCTTATAGCTCTCATCCAACTTTCTCAAACTCAATATTAGTAAAACTGAAGTTCTACTAGTCGGTACACCTTCAACATTAATCAAGTCCCCTAATTTCACTATCAATATTGATAACTCTGCCATCCACCCCTCCACCCAGGTTAGGAGTCTGGGCGTCATCCTCGACAACACTCTCTCATTTCACTCACATATTAACCATATCACCCGGTCTGCATATTTTCATTTACGTAACATCAATCGACTCCGTCCTGTCCTCACCCCCCATGCTGCTGCCATTCTCGTTCATAGTCTCGTCACCTCCAGAATCGACTATTGCAATTCTCTTCTGTTTGGTCTTCCTAAAAAGTCCCTCCGTAAACTTCAGCTTCTCCAGAACTGTGCCGCCCAACTCATAACCCGCACTCCTTCCAGAGAACACATCACCCCAGTCCTTCAGCAGCTTCATTGGCTGCCCATAGATGCCAGAATAAAATACAAAATTTTGCTTCTTACATTCAAATGCATCCATAACCTGGCCCCTCCATACCTGTGTGATCTGATTCACATCGCCATTCCGTCCCGCTCTCTCAGATCCTCATCTGTTCCCTATCTCAGTATTCCCTCTGCCCGCCTTGTCACTATGGGAAACCGAGCTTTTAGTTGCTCTGCACCCCTTCTCTGGAATTCACTACCACCTACTATTAGGAATTTAGACTCACTTCCCTTATTTAAGAGTAAACTCAAAACCCATCTTTTCAGACAGGCTTACTCACTTTAGTACACATCTCTCATCTTAGTCGCTCCTTTATTTTATTCATGTGATTTAATTATTTTATGTATTTTTATTTGTTTTTATTGTTTATGCTCTGTAAGGTGTCCTTGGGTTTTTGAAAGGCGCCCAAAAATAAAATGTATTATTATTATTATTATTAAGACTTTGGTGATCAGATATCTAGGATCAAAACACCCTGCCAGCATTGCTTACTATGTACTTTTATAATGTTTCTGCAAGTGTTCCAAACGGCATTTTGCAATGTCTATACTTTGATGTCAAATTACAGACATAACAAAAATCTGACATATTTACAATATATATTAAAATAAAGATGAGTGTAATGGCAAAACAAATATATAAGAAATAATTTATTTGCCATGAATTAAGTTTATGATATTTGAAGAAATGTGTGATCATGCCCCAGTCAGTGAAAGTGTGTTTCCTACCCCTAGACCCCAGAGGGCTAAAAGAGGATGGCTCCCAGTTGATGACCCTACAGCTACACCCGATGGCACTGTCGGTGGTGCAACAGGCAGCAATGTTTAGCAGGTAGCTATTTCCCTGTGCATCTACCTACCAGTACTGTGGTAGATTTAGCAAATGAGTACAGACAAATGTTGCTTAGGGGCCGAGGTTTATTCAATTCAATTTATTTTTATATAACACCTTTCACAACAGAGTCGTCCCAAGGTGCTTTACATGGATGTGTTGTGATAAATTTCAACATCTTTAGAGAGAGAGAGTAATGCAGAATGGGAAAAAGGAAAGAAATTAAATAAAGAAAGCCAGATAACAATGGAGGAGAGGAACCAAAAAAAAAAAAACCTCTGGGGGTCCAAGGTCAACTAATTGCCCGACCCCCCTGGGCATACTAACATTACTGAAAAGAGAAAAGAGTGGACTTGCTTGCTAAAAACTAGATGTAAGCTGTGATTAAGGATCAAGACAAAGTCCATCAATGAGTCTGTTATCCACATTGGCCTATGTAAGGTGGCACTGAAGGCTGCACCCATAATGATACAGTTCGTAAGTCCCATTTGTGATGTCACACCTCCAACTGACTGAACCAGGTTTCCAGCTCAGATAGTGCCCACCTGGGGCACCACCCGGACATGTGGGAAGGCAGAAAGCATGGATGGTTAGAACATGCATTGAGAGATTAATGGACAAGCATAGTGGATAAAATTACATGTACTGCAGCACCAGCACCCATAGTTAGGTTGCAGGTAAGCTAAACTGAAGTAATAGGCCATCAGTCGAGATTTTAAGACTGAGACCAAATTGGCATCCTGAACATAGCCTGGCAAACCATTCCAAAATATAGGACCCCTGCAGCAGTATGCTTTACTGCCCACTGTCACTTAATTTATATGTGGAATGACAAGGAAACCTGCATTCTGTGATCTGAGTGGACAATGCAGATTGTAAACTTGAAGTAATTCTAGGTAGGCAGTAGGTAGACCTTTAACTGCCTTATATGTAAGTAGGAGAACTTTGCTTGGTGCTGGTCCCTTTATAGTGGTCATCCACCAGTATTCCCTTGCAGGTGTTGGTGCACAGTGGATTCCCAAAAGGCTGCCCTGTCACAGTACAGTCATGCAAATTCACTCTCCCCCATATGCAAACATCTTGTTCCATCTATGCTGATTTGCATTATATTTTACAAACAGATGTCAACAAAGAGGAATATACTGTAGATGCTGTTTTAATCTGTGCATATAAATAGTGTGCATATAAATACTGTGGCATGCAGTGGTATTCTACAGTATTGGATTTCCTTGAGTTATAAATAGGGATGGGTATCGTTTGAATTTTTTCGATTCCGGTTCTGCTTAATCGATTCCGGTTCTTATCAATTCCCTATTTCAATTCCACAAAGGTAAAAAAAAAAACTTTGCTAACATTATTTAGCTCTGATATAATATTTGCCTTTTCCATTTTGTACCAGGCAGGAATCAATACATTGGACAAGTTGTCTCTGGAGGGAGGTCTGTACTTAGGATTTAGGGCTTTGGTCATCTCCCTGCAATTATAGATTAAACATAAATTACATTAATTTTTATTTTTTGTTAGTAGTATTATATAAAAAATTGACAAGCTTGTTTTTATCATATACATACCTAAATGATGGAGATTCGACAAATGGAAACGGATGTAGACCTTTAACCACAAATGTGGTTACTGCTATATGACACTCCTCAATTTTTTCTTTGGTCATGTTTCCTTTTATTGCTAACGTGAATGGTGTGTCGCAGCTAGTACTCCGTGATTGTGGATTGGTAGTGATATCGCTAGCTGAAGAGGGCTTTCTTGTACTCGGAGACTGCAAGACATCAAACACTTTGCACTCTTTGAGATCGATCCCGTGCTGCCTTAAAGGTTTGGTGAGGTTGGATGTACAGCCCTTTGAGCAACTTATTAATTTTGCGCATATGTTGCACGCTGCAGTATCGTTTAATTCCTTTTTTAGTGTACTGAAGCCACACTTTTGACCATTTGCGATCCATGTCGAACACTGCTAACACTCTTCTTCTGTGGCAGTAACGTTTAGTGGTGACTCAACTTTTAATTTAATTTTACATTAAATAAATAACTGAAGAAAGTAAATGTGTATTTGGACTTAACTTTTTTTTTTAAAAAAAAACAAACTAGCAAATCTCAACTAAGACAGGTTCTGGCAGATAACCAAACACGTCCTAGCAGATGCGGTGTTTAAGAACCGATTTACAGATCCGAAATTTTTAAAAAAACGAGTAGGTACCCGGTACCGGGTATTTTCTAATCGGTTCTTATTTGGAACCTAATTTCGGTTCCCATCCCTAGTTATAAATCAAATTATTATTATTATTATTATTATTATTATTATTATTATTATTATTATTATTATTATTATTAAGCCTTAACCTAGCCAGGGGGGTATTCCACGAAGCAGGATTAAGGGAAAGTCTGACTTATTTCGACAAGTCTGGCTAATTTAAGTGGGAGTTCCGTTCCATAAACGTGTCTTAAATGAATCCCCGCTGAGTAACCATGGTAATTTAGGCGAGTGAACAAGTCTGCTCCGGACCAGGTTAACTGTCTCGCTTAGTTTACCGTTGTCTCAAAGAACGTCCGACGGGTGGGAACCAAAAAATCCCAAAAGATCGTTCTGCCAGACGAAATTCCGCGATCTTACTACTCATGTCATGTAATCTGTTGAATTATGTGTCCTCATCTGACATAATATTTTACATTTTCTGATTGAATTATTTTGTTAACCTGTATGGTGTACCAAAATCACACATGATTTTGTTTAAGTTAGCGCGAGACTTGTATATATACGTATGTGTTAATTTAACTAAATTGTTTAAGTCAGGGCCGGCCCAAGCCTTCAGGGGGCAGATTTTTATTTGGGGGCCTCGCTGTGCCACCAATATGACTAATTATTGTCAATCCTTTATTATTTGCACACTATAAATCTAACACACCCAATATATATATATTTTTTTTGTAGCTGTGTTGCTTACATCATATCAATGTTTTTACCCTTGCTATGATCTTTAATTGTGACAGTAGCAAACCCACAGGAGCAGTCAGGTGTTAATCTGCACTTTAATTCAAAGTCTTGCAGTACCAGTTGGCATACTTAATGTGGTGTACTGAAAAGTGGCAAAATAAACTAGTAGACAATGCTCTTACTGTAAACACTTACAGTAAACCACTTTAATTTATTTTTTTTGCAACATGTAAAAAGTGCAATACAATCAACACAAATAAAATAAATAATAAAATATAAGGCTAAAGTTAACCACTTTAATTACTTTTGGTCAGAAAATTTTGCAACATGTAAAAAGTGCAATACAATCAAGTACAATATAATAAATAATAAAATATAAAGCTAAATACCAAAGAACTACAAATTAGTCAAATACAAACAGGATATTTTTATATGAAAAGACAAACTAACTCAACTTTACATTCCACCTCAATATTCCACTTTCCTTTAAACTGTTATCAGTACCAAAGTTATAAAACAGAAGCTTATTTTTTATTATTCATCGGTAATTTTTGTCCGTCTCATCCTTTGCACGAGCATGAATTGACGAGCCGTTAGCTGCCGCTGGTGATCGCTTAAGCGGAAGAAGCAACATTAGCTTGCAATTTAGCCTCGTTTAGTTTATACTCATTTTTTTTAACTTACCTTTATCTTGATGTTTTTTCTCTTCCTCTGATTTCTTCCGTTTTCTTTTCTCTGCACCAGAAAGATATGTCCTTTTTTGTGACATTATTAGTTGTTTTGCTGCAGTGACGCTGCTTCTTCAATGAATTTAAGTTAACTTACCTCAGGCATCGTACGGCTGTCATACTCCAACTGTGCAACCCCCCCGGTGTCCACGGGGCCCTAAGCAGCCGCTTAGTTCGCTTATGCCTTGGGCCGGCTCTGGTTCAAGTTGCTGCCAAAGCAAAACACCTGTGTGCAATCACTGTCCACTATTGTATTAAGTAAATCCAACATGTTCTTTTTTTCAGTGCACATCAGACACTGGTGTTCTGGAATACATCCCAGTACCTGGGTGGTCAAACACCATATGCCTTATTACATTCCTTCATGGACTATTGAGACAGCACTTACAGTAGCATCTGAGGAGTAACAAGATTCCAGGATCAGTAACGCAAACTATGTTGTTACATGGGACAGTTTCCACCAGAATATGGAGTTTTCTTCTGGAGATGGAGAGTCTATGATAATCATCCTTATGACTAAATGCTACTCATGGATGCTATGACAAAAGCTTGTCAGACAATCACTGTGTTAGACTGCCAGTGTTTGATTAGACATTCCAGGAGGTATTTCCCCCACTTCATAGGAACACACACTTTGTGATGCAGATGTGGACCAATGTTAGGGACAGAGCACATCAAAGGTGACCATAATCGCACCGTATTTCTAATATTACAGATGTGTTTGCTTTTGTGATAAAGTTAAACAACATTGGTAGGGAGCAAATCAACCCAGACCCCCCCGGCCCCCTAAACACACACGGTACTCACAATATTCGTAGAGTCATGACCCTACCGTTCATGCTCAAAGCTACACCTGTGAGCAGGATTGGATAGACAATGAATTCAGTGTATGTGTTTCATTATTCAGTCTTATTCTGTTGGTCTTTATGTGTTCTTACACTCTTGCTTTGAGTTGTAATCATTATATTCACAATAATGGACTAAATGTCCTGGATTCTGGCGTTACACAGAAAGCAACAAGCATGACACAATACTACTGACTGCAAGGGCTGGGTTATGCAAACACATAGTTACAAACCCAAGACAAAGCGTGAAACAAACATATTTCAACAAGGTGGTGAAATTGATTAGTAAGATAGATATATAACTTACGAGGAGTATGTGTGTGACATAAACAGTTATGTAGTATGTTGTAGGCTGTTTCAGATGTTGTCCAGAAGTGCATTAAAGTACATATCTATTTGTGAACATTATTCTTCTTGATTATCAGTTAAAATGTATATGTAACATAAGTTACCTTCACTTCAGTTTTAGTACTCTGGAGACAAAACTACAGAAAAATTCCCCTCAGGGGCAATGGTTGAAGAGATGCTATTGAAAAGGAGTCTGTTAGGTAACAGTCCCTTCATGGTGGTCATTCACCAGTATTCCCTTGCAGGTGCTGGTGCACAGTGGATTCCCAACAGGTTGTCCTGTCACAGTACATTCATGTAAATGAACAAGCTATCATGTGCCAACATCTTGTTACATTTTGTCACATCATTTTGCATTATAATTTGACAAGTAAATGCAAAGATGAATAGAGGTGCAGTTTTACACATAAATTGTGTTTATTTAAATACTGTCATTAGTCATATTTCACTTTATTACAAATCAGACTTGCACATATTCTTCCTAAATAGAATTTTTAAAGACTTGCTGACAAATAATTGGTTATGACTATTTACTGTGAGAGACTGAGTTAGCAAAAAATAGTAACTTGCCAAATTACTGATAATAATAAAATGTGAATCTGAGATTATATTGACAACATAATCAACATAATAATGAAGGACTCAAACACCAGGAAAGGGAACCTGGGTAAAATATACATGATTTTGCAAACTCCAGCCTGGCTCATCCCTGTTTCTCATTGATGAAGGGCTTCTTCTTTGCTTTCTGGGACTTCAGTCCTGCTTCTAGGAGCCTGTTATGAACTGTCCTAGCTGTTCACTTCACACCACTTAATGTTCCCCATTCATATTAATGGTCATTTGAGGTCATCATAAGTTAATGGTCATCTTGTCATTAGAAAGTTGTTTCTGCCCTTTCTCTGGCTTTATTGTTATTGTCAGCATCTCCAGCTTCACCTTGTTCTTGTTTACTGCTACAGTATCTTAGAAACTCAGCCTGGAAGCAGCCTGCCTCGCAGTGTAGCCTTCTTTCCCATAGGCATGGCTGCTAGTCAGCTGTGCCTGAAGCTCGTTAGTCTTATCTCTTGTTAACCATCCACAGCCACCGCATCTTCACTCCTTGCTTAATCATGTATAAAAGTGTCTCCTGGTCCGGTGCTCCCTGTTTGGTCATTGTTCTCTGTCTGTGTGAGTTGCCCTGCCTGTATCCCCCAATAAACTCTCTCGTGCGGGGTTTCACTTGCAAACAGCCTGCATTTTGGTCGCCGTTCTCCCACTCCATCCAGACTGAATGACCGAACCTCAATGACTTACTTTCCGGGTCCCAGCCAAGGATTTTTTTACGTTGGTTCCCTGGTGCTTCCTGGGAGCAAAGGAAGAGGAGGGATATGAACATCTGTGGGGAGAGCTGGAGAGATAGTTTTGGTGAGAGTTGGAGTAGTGAAATGTTTGGCTAAGCTTGCTTGGTTAAGTTTGTGAAATTAAATCTAATTTGCCGGAAGGGGGGGCCTTTTCTTTTGTGCCTAATTTTTCTCTTGTTTTTGGACTTAGGAAGAAAGGTCATGTTATTGTATTTTGTTTTCTTTTCTTTTAGATTAGTAAGTTTGTGGGGTGGATTTAGTGGTGGATTCTGTTTGTTATTTTGGCATTGCTTACTCCCTGGAGATATGACTGTGATGCTCCAAATAAAGAAAGTTAATTAATTTCGGGGTTTGGTGTAGTTTGTTTGGCCCACTCCACTAAGGGAAGCCAAAACTAGACAACTGAATGAACAGGAAACAAGGAGCAAAACAAGGAAGTATAATTTAAAAATCTATGCAAACATTAAACCAGGAGAGCACAAAAAACAACAAACATTAAATCATAATTAGTTGAGATCGGCCTCTGGCCAGCCTTGAACCCACAACCACAAACAAATAATTGGGAATGGTGGTAAACTGCTTAGTCCATTGCACTATTCAGTGACCTGGGGCATGGACAAACATAATACAGACTAAGGGGCTACAAGACAGAGGAGGGAATAGGATGGGCAGCAACACCTGCTGGCCAAACGGGGGCAAAACACATGGGACAGGGCCAGACAGGCACCGATCCTAACACTTACAGAGAGTTTATTTGTATAGCACAATTCAGACACAAGGCAATTCAAATTGCCTTATAAAGGCAAAGGAATGCATTTAAGACACATTAAAGTCACATTTAAAAGACAAAAAAATAAATAAATAGCTAACTGAAAAGAAGTTACCTTGTAATAATTTTTGGTGTTGTTATTCTTTTGCTACTTAAAACATTATCCTGTGTGATTTTGCTTGCAGTAAATAAATGAGCAGCCTGACCAAAACAAGGAATAAGGGGTTTTAAGAACTTACCACGAACGTTCCTTCAAAGTCCCCAAATGCTCACTGGACGTCCCCATGGATGTCTCCTTAGAACGTCCTAATGATGTTTATAGGATTCCACAAAAACGTCTAGGGGACCTTCATGTGGGGGTTTCGAGGACGTCCTGGGTACTTAATTTTGTTGGCTGCATGGAATGTTAGCGAGTTTGGCACGTTCAGTCAAAGTGGTTACTAGGCAATTCGCGGGAGACTCATACAGTAAGACCCATAGAAGATGTTTATGATATAATGTATTGTTATTGTTTCTTATTTAAAATGTGTATAATTACATTACTGGCTACTGGTATTACTGTTTTTATTATTTGATTCAATTTCTTTGGCATAAGTTTCTAAGGTTTGGAATCGCATTCCCCTAACCCTATTTTTATCATTGGATATGTGTATTTTATTCCCCAATTTCAGTGAAGACAAGGTTTTTCAGGAACGCCTTAGTTGTGGTGTAGCAGGACTGATTTCTTCAAAATCGATTTACTCCCGAATGAATACATCATGTCTAAATCAAAGAAATCTATATCCATATTCTCAGATAAAGGCATTGCAGTTACCAGAGGGGCTGATTCTCACATGCACTTAGGTCAACAAGGCATGTAGCTTCATGCTTTTTTAATTAATTTCCCATCAGCTTAAGTGTGGGATTTAAGTGCAGATAGGCAATTTACATGATTTGGGAGTAGAAATATCAAAGTATGGGTGAGTCGCATGTAAATGACACCTTAAGCTCATTCTGCCACTAATTATAGCCTGCATCTTTCACTACTGTATGTGCTCTGGAAGGCTGTTTTAAGTCATACACCTCTAAATGGTCAAGATGTTTTCAGAAATCCGAACATGGAACAAAATGAAACTTTCTAACATGTATCATATTCACTGTCTGGCCAAAAAAAAAAAGTTGTCATTTGAATTTCTATCAGCAAATACTTAAGAGCCAATGATTGGATCATTATTACAGCTCAGCAACGTTATGCAGCAATAAAGTGAAGTCAGCTGAGTACCTGAATCTACTGAATGGCCAGGTTACACCTCCATCCATCATCAATGGATTTTTTTCTTACCTGTTGGCATGGGCATATTCTAGGATGAGAATGCCAAGATTCATTGGGTTTGAATTGTCAAACAGTGGTGATCTTAACCTCACTGAAGGTCTTGTGATAAAAAAGGCTTTATGGAGTGGTTCAACTCATTTGTCAATACAAGATCACGGTGAGAAATGAATGCAAATTGCGCCATAATCAAAGCTAAAGACGGTCCAACAAAAAATTCAAATGGCAACTTTTTTTTTGGCCAGACAGTGTATATTATGTTATATTATTATAATTATTAATAAAAATCAGCCACTCCACATATAGTTGTTTCTCCGGCGCTCACTTTAGACCCGAGACAGCCACTTTCACAGCCCCTGCTCCAGACCCTGAGGAGGCCAATTTGCCCATGGCCACTATCCATGCTCCAGGCCTAGAGGAGGCTGCTTCACCCATGTCTGCAGCCCCAACTCCAGGCCCTGAGGAGGCCAATTTGCCCAAGTTTCCAGTGCCCAGCCCTGAGGAGGCCAATTCGGAAGCATCAGTCTCCATGTCAGGGGTGTTGATTGGGTGGCACCTGACACTTCGTCTGCTGTCTCACCAGTGCTTGTCTTGCCTGCCCTCTCACTGGTGCCCGACACACCTGCTGTCAGGTTGGTGCTTGCTTCGCCGCCAGTCCTTGTCCTGTCTGCTGTCACTTAATCATCAGCGCCTGTCCCTTGCCACCAAGGAGTGTGGGGACCCCTATACGTCTCACCCTGAGATTTCCTGTTCCTCCATGATGTCCATTTGTGAACAGTACTGGGCATCAATACTGGTCCAGGTTCTCCTAGCTTCAGGGAGATTCCATGAGCCATGAGATGGTGGGGCAGTATTGATGTGTCCCTTCCGAGTCAGAGGGGGCATCAACTCCATCTTCATACTCTAAGTCTCCTCTAGACCGGCTCACCTATGCCTGCTGATCCACTGTGGGACCCCGAGGTACTCAGGGACCCATCTCCTCCCACAGCAGTTCCCTTGGGTGCTACACCCTGGCAGCTTGACTGTGACCCTCCTGGACCCTCTCCATCCCCTTTTTTCAGTGTAAGCTAAACAGGAAGTTGATCATTTGAAAATACAAAAAAATGGAAAACTCAAAGTTCAATGTTGAGTGTAATAGCATGACAAGTTAATCTGTTCATACCCATTCTGAAGGAGAATAAACATTTTCCTGAAACCCTTCTGGTCCTCTCTCATGCATGTGGAACTCTTACCAAAGACTTCTTTTAATCCATCCAATTTGTTTTTTGAGTACCAGTGATTCATTCAGACAGCATCCACAAGTGATCCAAAGCCCCCACTATGGTTTCTGCTGTGTTTGTAATGGTAACAGTGACTCAAACCACCTTCCTTCTCATTCCTGTCTCAATCATAATAGGAGCAGTTCTTTCTAGCTGAATGTCTCTCCATTAAAGGTCTCTGAAAGGCTGAGTGTGATGCAGTGTAACCAGGTGAGAGGGATTCCAATGCATCTTGATACATTGCTGAAGATCCGATACATTAAAGATACATATGAAGCAGCAACTTATGCAATACAATATGATTCACCTCTATTGTGATTCAGTGTGATTTGGCACAATTTGATAAAACAGAATGCGATTCAGCACAATACGATGCGATGCATCGCTGAACACGCTGAACTGATAACAGTGCTGGAGTTGACAGATAGTCGAAAGAATTTAGAGAGGGGTAAGCAATCTAAAAGTTATTGGTCAAAAATTTGTAGTCATATTTCCTGATTGAAACAAAATTTGGCCTTCTACCAATAATTAATTATATATATATATATATATATATATATATATATATATATATATTAGTGCTGTCAATCGATTAAAAAAAATTAACTAATTAATCGCACAATTTTTTGCAATTAATCGTGATTAATCACAATTAAAAGACTGAAACTTTTTGGATATGTAAATGTAAATACTTAACTCTTTCACTGTCGCCGCCTAGTGGTTCGGACGCATACGTCCGAATTTTCAATAACAAAAAAAAATGACGTTCAATAAAAGAAACAAATGTATCAAATCAACCAAAAACGGCTTGTTACACTACAAAAAACCTTTCAGATAATATCTGTAGAAAGTTGCGCAATTTTTGTGCCATGGTTTTTTTGTAACAAGTAAAAATAAAATGACCATGGTAGCCATCTTTAAACGGGTCGAGTGTCAGGAAGTAAAATATAAGTGTTAATAAAATGAAAACTAAGCACTTCAAACTATATCTTTCACGGCCAATACTTCATAAACCGTCACAGTATTAAGACAAAACACGCATTTTTCAATAAATATGACTGTAATGCTCTCAAATAGCTTGCTCACTCATCGCGGAAAAATGTCAGTCGGCATTCTGTACATTCGTGCAATGTTTTTTATCTTCGGAGTTTTAGAAGAAAACCAATGAATAAAATGACAAAGTTACCCTCGTTTGAAAGCTTGATCTCTTATGTACATAAATCAATCACTGTAATCCTTCATTGTCAAGTATTTTTTCAGATATATGCTCTGCTTCCCTGCTAGCACATTATTTTTTACGCACTGAACCTTTGCCCATGGTTATGTTTCACCATAATAAACTTTTTACATGAACATCAAATTACAGTGTCATTTGCTTCATCCAATAGAGGTGTGTCTAAGGTTTGCAAAATGGTATGGGATGTGCTGATTGGGCATTGTTTTTTGCGCTGGGGACATGAATGCGCAACTTATTATCTGCAGGTGCAGTATTTGTGGGAGTGTCTCGAGTACGCATTGCGCACGTAGTCTCCGTGAGTTTACCCAGTTATTTTCGGACAACAACTTTTTTGACTGAAGAAAAATGGCTCGGATGACTTTCACTGTTGAGAAAGCACAGAAGATGATTTTGAAGAGTGGTTCGGGGGAAGAAAGTGTCGCTTTTATCCATTGATTCGATGGAGGAGGACGCTTTTTTGCGCGGAGAGGATGCAACGCTCGACATAAGTACATTTATTTACAGTTTACATTTTACTCTTTTATTCTATAGATTTTTATAATTCCGTGATTCAGCAAATTACAATTAACATTTGCTTTGGTAACACTTGTATTGTGGTACATTGGGAAAAGTTCCGCATCGCCTTTGTCAAGCTTTGAAGTGTGCAAAGTAATGCAGCGCTTTTGGCTTTCACTTGGGCAAAGTTACGCGGGGCTTTGTTTGGGCAAAGTTATGCGGGGCACTTGTCGGCCTTGTTTGAGCAAAGTTATGTACAGTACTTGTCGGCTTTGTTTGGGCAACATTTTGTACGGTACTTGTCGGCTTTGTTTGGGCAAAGTTATGCGGGGCACTTGTCGGCTTTGTTTGGGCAAAGTTTTATCCACAGAACCATCCGGCAGAGTTTTATACTGAAACTTTCCGTCTAAAAGTCCTTCCTTGGTGTTATCCATACTTCTTTGCACGTTGAACACACGTCGGCCACAACAGGAAATAAAAAAAACTGCAACCGCGTTAATTGCGTTAAATTTTTTTTAACTCGTTAAATATTTCAAATGAATCGCATGCGTTAACGCGCTAATTTTGACAGCACTAATATATATATATATATATATATAGCATGGTGGTGCAGTGGGAAGCACTGCTGCCTCACACTCTAGGACCTGGGTTTGAATCCCTGCCAGAGTTCTTTGTTTGTGGAGTTTGCATGTTCTCCCTGTGTTGTCATGGAGTTTCCCCAGGGTACTCTGGTCACCCCCAGTCCAAAAACATGCTGAAGCTGATTAGAGTTACAAAATTGCCCATAGCTGTGTGTGAGTGTGCCCTGTAATGGGTTGGTGCCCCATTCTGGGTTGTTCCCTGCTATGGGCACATAGGCTCCAAGCCCCCTGTGACCCTATCAGGATAAGTGATTTCAGAAAATGGGTGGCTGTTGCCGATGCGGAGATATTAGAAACAATGTATCCTGAGTTCATCCCAAATTGTGTCTGATGCACCCTTTTTTTAATCGAGACAATGACATTGTGAGCTTTTATGATGAGAATTGGTGAATCTTATCATTCCTAATATATAATTTCTACTGTTACTGTAACAATCACAAGAGATGACAGTTCCTCTAAATTATGCAAAAGCAAAATATTTGAATCAAAACACTAAATCACATTTCTACTCATATATGGTTCTGAATCTGTGGTGAAGATCAAGAGAAGGGCTTTCAATCCTACTTCTACAGAGAAACACGACACAAGAGCGAAAACTTCATCCGTACAGCTCCACATTCATACATTTTGACAGTTCTGCAGGTACTGAGTACGTGGATCAGTCATACTTGGACATTTGGAGCAGATGAAGTTGAGCTGCATAGTCTCAGGCAGGCTGACCCAGTAATGTGGGTCTTTAGATTGTACTGCCCCTGTGGTTCCACACAAGTTACTGTTGGATATGTTGTTTGGGGACCAGTTCTGGTAGCGGACATTTTCTGCACTGACCCAGAACCAGAAGTTCAGGTAGCAGGAGAAGCGCAGCCCCAGCCAGACATGATCAGTGGAGGCCTTCTCAGCCCTCCTACTGACCCAGTACTGGATCTCCTCATTGTGGACAGACACCAGGTCCAAATAGTTCGTTCTGCAGTAATTCAGGGCTTCATTCCAGGTCGTGGTTCTGTTTACCAGAATGAGGTTATCTAGAGTAGAAGGGTAAGATGATTGTCAGAATGCCGGCTACAGGAGAAAGTCATGTGACATTGGGAGAATTTGGAGAAAGGAAATTATTACCAGAAGGGTAGAGGGAGTGAAATTCACAAAACAGCTTTCTGATGCAAGTGTACAGTGTTATGTGTACTTATAACACTGATTATAACTTTAGGTGTAGTATATTTTTAAAGTAATATAAATTAAAGTTGCTAGATAATGGTGAGAATCGGCCACAGATAAGTTATAACTCACCATCATAGCATATGAATGGATGCTTTTCATCACATGGTGTCATATCCCATGTCTCAGGCCAGGTGACCTGTGCTAAAGCACATGTGTTATTCATATTACCATTTTGACCAATTTTAAAGTTACGGAATGAGGAGTTTGACTGGTCTGACCATTCCCATGTGTCCTGGAACAGGCCAATCCATGCCTCAGTGCCACTTGTAACCATCTTATGTATCAAGTCATTATCTTCTTTATTCCTCACAGTGGCCAGGTCTGTGTTACTGTGTCTGCAGTAGTTCTGAGCACCAGACCAATTCATATTTTCTTTAATCAAGGTGAAGTTCCAGGTAGCATTTATTCCGTCTTTGATGGTGAGATCTGTGGATTTGTTGTAAAGAGCATAAGAAACAACAATAACCCAGAAGTCATTTACTCCTAAAACATTTAGCTGATGGTTTTATCCAAAGCAAGGGGGGGGGGGGGGGGGTTATGGAGTGCAGCAGTATAATCACTCTGCTACCTTTCAACAGTATCTTAACCAGCTGAGCCACTATCAGCCTCCAGAAAAATAAAATACCCCCCCTCAGCCACCATACACCACCACTTCCGACATAAATATCACTTCTTAACGTGTCAGTTTGTCATGACCTGCCTGTTCGATCCTCCTGTGTGTCACACCCCCCTGGTTACCTCGTGTTAATTCCTGATTGTGATCACCTGTTGCCTGTTATTTTCGGCTTGTCCTGTGTATTTATCATGCATTCCATTTGCCTTCGGAACTCTGAGTCCATTTTCCCCAGGTCTGTCATTAATGTGAGTTTGCCGTGTGCTTCCCTGTTTGCTGTTCTGTCCGAAATAAACCCCGTTTGATCGCATTTATGGCTCTCTGGCCTGCTTCCCCGCTCGCCCACACGCCAGTCATCACACAGTTAACGTGCCATTCCATGATTAAGTTTTTTCTTTTTTTTAATTGTTCATCAAATGTAAAACCTAACTGCTCATGTCAGAATGTTGATTCCTGTGGTGGCACAGTACTTACTCTATTAAATACACAACAGCTTTTATTTTTCCCTAAATCTAAATACAGGTATGGGGCTACAATTGACATCTATTATACTCAGTCAGGGGACAGTCCTGGTTCATTCATCATTCTTTAATTCCCATATATGTCAATTTACTTCTGTACCTGTCTTATGGGAGTGTCTGCAGAACACAAATGCCTTTTTCAAAAAGCTTTTTTCAGCTCAACCTTTTCACAGATCTTGTATGCATGCACTACAACAGAATGTACTCTCATTTAGGCTGTAGTCCTTTTTACCTGTCAAAGCCACTATGGGGTAAGTCATAGCTGGATAGTATACTTTAAAAGGCATGTTCCATTTGTCAAAAAAGAACTGGTTAATGTTACTCACCAGTATAACAGAAGAAATACCCTTTCTCAGTCTGTGATGTACAGGGTTCATCATTCCATCCACCGTTGCCTTGCATCTTGGTACAGTGCTCATTTTTTCTCGCATTGTTTGGTTCACCTCCATTCCAGTTGGTGTACCCAGTCTCTCCTTCTCCTGAGGACCACTGCCATCTCCACGATGTTCCTTTCTTCAGTCCTATCCAAGCCTTTCCAGTATAACCAGTACCTACAGACTCAGTTAGTCTTTTCATTTCCTTCATATTGTCAATGGTAGCCAAGTCAGTGTAGTTCTCTCTGCAGTAAGCCTGCGCGTCAGTCCAGGTCAGGTTTATGTTTACAAAATGGTACTGATGTGAAAAGCATGAACAGTGGCTGTGAAACTCTGTAGAAAAAGTCACACAGGCAGAGAGAAACAAATACACATGATCACAAATAGAAAAATATAAACCTGATCTGACAAGATGAGGAAAGGCTTTTGCAAGTCCATCTTTGATCTGACAGGCTGATGGATATACTGGTGGAGGTGAGATAAGATTCCAAGCAGGGATAAGATCACTGTACAAGACACTGGTTATCAAAGACATACATACTGTAAATAATCATATTTGTCTGAATCTAAATGTAAATTTAGTAGATGTGTCTCTGGCATATAAAACAAGTGTAACACAAAGGTCCTGTAAAAATCAAAGACCCATATAATATGATTGGCTTTTGGCAGATTTGGTCAATATGTAAATTTGTGGGGCTCTTCTTATGAAAAATATTTGAAGTGCCATATGACAGAAACTGACCTGAAATCAGTAGAAGTTTCAGCAGAAGAAACACATTACAACCCATCATGCTGATCCAAAGGGCTGCAAAAAACATGGATTATGATACTGATCATTTCATATGCATTTCAGGACATGCACACAGACACATTATGCAAAGCAATTTGTGTAGGGACTCCCTTTCAAATCCCAGTTTACAATAAGTAATAAGCCACCAAAATATTTAAGAATATGAAAATACTAGTTTAAAAGAAATGTAGATGTGAGTATAATGAGGATGTAAGCTGTATGGCCATCCAGAAAACCTAACTTCACTTGTTCTTTCTCATATACAGAGACAGGTCCATAAGTAGTCTCAGTCAGACATCCATACACAGTGACTGGAACATAAGTAGTCTCAGCCAGACACCCATAAACAGAGACAGGTCCATAAGTAGTCTCAGTCAGACATCCATACACAGTGACTGGTACATAAGCAGTCTCAGTCAGACACCCATACACATAGACAGGTCCATAAGGAGTCTCAGTCAGACACCCATACACAGAGACAGGTCCATAAGTAGTCTCAGTCAGACATCCATACACAGTGACTGGTACATAAGCAGTCTCAGTCAGACACCCATACACAGAAACATGGAGCAGAGGGCAGCCACCTGCAGCGGCACCCAAAAGGGTGTCCACAAAGGGCAGACACCCGTAGCGGTGCCTAGGGAACTGGGTGTTAAGGGCCTTGTTCTAGGATCTGGGGGGTATTCCATGAAGCAGGTTTAAGAGAATGTCTGACTTATTTCAACAAGTCAGTCTTACTTAAGTGAGAGTTCCGTTCCATCAACGTGTCTTAAATGAACCCCCGCTGAATTACCATGGTAATTTAGAAAGAAGAAAATGCTATGCAACACCAACCATTTAGTTTCTCTCCTCAGTATACACTGTCTAGGAAAAGCAAACAGACATCCGTAACTGAGACTTCCTTGGGAATGCACATATACAAGAACTGCACTACACAGGAAAAACAGCACATGTAAACCCACCCAAGTTGTGGTCTAAGAACATAAGAAATTTACAAACGAGAGGAGGCCATTCGGCCCATCAAGCTTGTTTGGGGAGAACTTAGCTAATAGCTCAGAGTTGTTAAAATCTTATCTAGCTCTGATTTAAAGGAACCCATGGTTTTAGCTTCCACTACAATAGCAGGAAGACTATTCCACTATTGTCTAAAAGCAATAAGGCCACCACGCATTATATCTGCTTTAGTGGAAATACACTCTTTCAACCATTAAGATAGCTCTCACCTTTTTTCAGCCCTGCTAAATTACAGTATGTTATGCAGTCGAACACAATCTAGCTTCATAATCTGTGTTTAGTGACCGGTGCCATATGTTTTACTCACTCTTATACCACAGGCAGTTCTTAGCAGAGTTTGACTAATTTGTTCTTACCCTAATAAAAGAAATCTATCTTATTCATGGTTAGATAAACACATTCATAATGACAGTTGTTTTGAAGTCCTTCAACTTACATGAACAATGCTCTTTGGGTATGAAGAGCTGAACTGAAATAAAACTTGCATAAAAAGGCTATGTTGGTCTGAGTCTTTCTTATTATGGTGGGTTAGTACTGTAAAACACAGCAGCTGAATGCTCAAATGAGTTTAAATGAGAGTACATTAAAATGGGGCAGATATGGGCCACCCATTTTGTACTTGTGTGCCACCCATATGGGCCTGCAATTTGGGAAGAGGTGGAGACACATTGTCTTAACACTTTAGGTTGTAAATTGAACAATATAAGAGTTAATAAATATTAACACTGTAAAACAACACTCATTTCACACTGTAAAGTGTTAAAGGTAATACTAAATGAACATAAGAACATAAGAAATTTACAAACGAGAGGAGGCCATTCGGCCCATCAAGCTCGTTTGGGGAGAACTTAGCTAATATCTCAGAGTTGTTAAAATCTTATCTAGCTCTGATTTAAAGGAACCCATGGTTTTAGCTTCCACTACAATAGCAGGAAGACTATTCCATACTCTGACTACACGCTGTGTAAAGAAGTGCTTCCTCAAATTTGTTTTAAAATGTTCTCCCGCTAATTTCCACTTATGGCCACGAGTTCTAGTATTTAGACTAATATTGAAATAGTCATTTGGCTGAACAGCATCCAGACCCGTTAGAATCTTATAGACCTGAATCATATCCCCCCTTAGTCTCCTTTGCTCAAGGCTGAACAGATTCAGTTCCGCTAACCTCTCCTCGTAAGACATTCCTCTAAGACCAGGAATCATTCTCGTAGCTCTTCGTTGCACCTTTTCTAAGGCAGCAATGTCCTTCTTGAGGTATGGTGACCAAACCTGCACACAGTATTCTAGGTGGGGTCTTACCAAGGAATTATATAAGTGTAACATCACCTCCCTTGACTTAAACTCCACACATCTAGAGATATAACCCAACATTCTGTTCGCCTTTTTTATTGCTTCCCCACATTGGCGAGAGTGGGACATGGAAGCATCAACATACATACCGAGATCTTTCTCGTAATCAGCTACCTTTATTTCAGTGGAACCCATAAAATATCTGTACTGTATATTTCTGCTCCCTGCATGGATTACCTTACATTTATCTGTGTTAAATTTCATCTGCCAAGTATCAGCCCATTCGCTAATTAAATCCAGATCCCGTTGAAGCCTCTCTGCTGCTTGATTAGTATCTGCTACCCCGCCCACCTTAGTGTCGTCTGCAAATTTAACCAGTTTACTGTATGTATTCGTGTCAATATCATTAATGTAAATTAGGAACAATAGTGGTCCTAAAATTGAACCCTGCGGTACCCCACTATAAACGGAGGCCCACTGTGACATAGTGCCTCTAATAACTACTCGCTGCTTCCTATCAGTTAGCCAGTTTTTGATCCAAGCTGCCACAGTTCCTAAAATTCCTGCAGCTTTAAGCTTTAACAAGAGCCGTTTGTGGGGGACAACATCAAAGGCTTTCTGGAAATCTAAGTAAATCACATCATAGGCCTTTTTGTGATCAATTTCACTTGTAGCTTCCTCAAAGAACTCAAGCAGATTCGTTAAGCAGGATCTACCTCTCCTAAATCCATGTTGGCTATCCTTTATAATGTTATTTGCATCTAGGTAATCTACCATTTTCACTTGAATTATAGCTTCCATTATTTTTCCAGTAATGCTAATTAAACTGATTGGCCTATAGTTTGCTGGATTACTTCTATCCCCTTTTTTGAATATGGGTGTTATATTAGCATGCTTCCAATCTGATGGTACCACACCCGCAGATAACGATTTCTGGAATATTAAAGTCAAAGGTTGGCTAATAATATCCCTCATCTCTTTCAAGACTAAAGGTAAGATGCCATCAGGCCCCTGCGATTTATTTATTTTGAGTTTAGCTAGGCTTAGTATCACATCAACCTCAGTTATACATATATTGGTCATAGACGATGCTGTATTCGTATTAATTGGTGGTAAATTACTTGTGTTCTCTATTGTGAACACCCTTGAAAAATAATCATTAAACTCGTTTACCATATCAATTTCGTTATCAATTATAAGGCCCTTACTATCCTGCAAATTAGTGATTTCAGCTTTTAGTGCTCTCTTAGAGTTAAAATATTGGAAGAAACCTTTACTGTCATGCTTAGCCTCCAATGCAATTTTTCTTTCTACATCCCTCTTTGATAGCCTAATGTCATTTTTTAACTCTGCCTGTAGACTTAGATACTCCTGCTTGATTTTGAAATCATTAGTTATTTTCCAGTTGTGGAACAGAGCCCTTTTCCTCCTGAAATGGTGTTATGTATATATATATTATATATATTTATGTATTTTTACTTTATATTTTGTATTAATAATTTTTATATTAATATTGTGGAACGGATCATATGAGTTTCCATTATTTCTAATGGGAAAATTCGCTTTGATATACGAGTGCTTTGGATTACAAGCATGATTCCGGAACAAATTATGCTCGTAAACCAAGGTACCACTGTATATATAATTATATATAAACATATATATAAACATTTTAAGCTCATAAGGGTACGATTGGGAGCCCTCGTAGGGCTTAAAACAAAACGAAAAGTTCACAAAAAGTTTGCTCACAACAATGGGACCACAAGCAAGGTACGTGATAGGCAGAGAACTGTGATGCGTCAGGGAAAAATCTGCGATACAGCGGGGGCACGATAGCTGAACCGCGATATAGCAGGGGCACGATAGCTGAACCGCGATATAGCGGGGAATCATTGTATATTTAGCTTATATTGTTCTTTCATTAAAAAAAAGAGAAAATAAGAGAAAAAGAGAAAATAGATTGCAAACATCGAGAATTCAGAGATGGTTGGGTGGATCGTCAAACAGCGCGGTTATTGATAAGCTTTCCAAAGATATACGGATGCAGAAATCACACTAAACATGCAGGTACAAAATGTGGTTTAAATATTCAGTTGGCAATGCAGCCTGGATTCAAGTAATTGATCTGTTTCCAACATTTCTTTTCCTTTTTTTCAAATCAATTCACTTTGCAAAAGTTTACTAGCAAACGTGTCTGCATTGGATGAGAGTAAATTTATAGGTAAAGCTCCAAACCCATTTAACCCATTTGCTAGAGAGTGTATGGACATCTTATGCATTGCATTTATTATGTTCTATTAAAATGTATTTATTGTATGTGCAGTACACTTATTGACTGACGATATGGTTGTTAAATCTGCTCTATGTAACTAGACGAGTGGCAGAAAAGTAATTTCTCCCAATCAAGTCAGCTCACCAACCACTATCCATGTTATTTTATTAGAGCCCATTCATTCATTCATTTTCTACACTGCTTTATCCTGTACTGGGATACAGGATTCCAGAGCCTATCCCAGGAATAAAAGGATCATGGCAGGGAATAACCAAAGATGGGGAGCCAATTCATGGAAGGGGACACACACACACCATTCACACATACATTCACACCGACGGTCAGTTTTGAGGACCTGCAAGTTCCACACACATACAGCTTGGATGGGCAGCCCCTGCACCAATTTACATCACTTTAGAAATATCACGAAAAATAATTAACTTAAAATGGAGATATATATAATACAGTGTTCTGTGGAGTAAATAACATTTAGACTAACAAAGGACTATTTCCAAATTGCCATAAAACATTCCATATATGCTGATTAAAAATGTTTTAGAAGTAGCTTATTCTATATTATTCTATAAACATAAAGCTACTGTATGTGTATATGTGTGAAAGTGTGAAATAAATTAACATTTAATATTTTAATATTCCTTAGTAAAATCAGAACGTATATTTTAAAAAAGCTTGAAATATGATGATTAAAAATGCCAATATTTGCCATTACCTGGTCTCTGTGAGTCTGTAGGGTTTCTGTTTCTCTGTCCCTGTTAAAATGACTCTTTGTGCTTCTGAATCTACTTTATCAAATAGAATGTTTTGGACTGGTGTACACAGAACGATGTATGTAAAACAGAATACACATATTCTTGCATACTGGTATTGTCCTTACTGTTATTAGGGGAAATAAAAATATTTGCATGCTTGACTAACTGAAAGAGAAGGACTGTCTGAAGGAAGAATAACTTTATGGAAGAAAAGCAGATTTTACATTGTTGTTCATCTCACTTTATACTGACCAGTCAAGAAATAAAAATAAAAAAAACACAAAAAGTTCTTGTTTCCTCTGTATTCCAGTGCTAAATGTTCATTTGTTTATAGTAAAAGTTAATGGACAAACACATTCCCTAACATCTAGTTTATATCATTTATAAAATGTAAATCACAAGGCAGGGATTAGCCCAGGATGGGAGGCCGACCCATTTCAAGGCACACAGGCAATTCTGCAGCTCCAATTCATCTTCTCATGTTTTTGGACTGTGGAGAGACATTGGAGATCCTGGAGGAAACCCCAATATGATACAGGGAAAACATACAACCACCCCCCACATAGAGCTGGGGTGGAGACTTAAACCCTTGTCCCAGAGGTAGAAGTCAAACCATTAACCACTGTACCACCATGCTGTGATTCATTTCACATTTAAGAAATTTTAACATTGCGATTGTGACAAGATATCAGTTAGGCGAAGGAAATGTTATTGGTGCTAAGCAGGGCTGGACTGGGATTAAAAACAGAACCTCAAGTTCTGCCCATACAGACCCAGCACACATACATCCCTGCAATGGAATGGCACCATCCATTCACTTTTCTTATATATTATCCTTCTGCTGGTGCCAAGATACCTGTCTATTGTTTTTCTTGTCACTTCCTCCTAGCCCACATCACACAATATTGTAGCTGGATCAGTGCAGTCGGTGATGCTTTAAATTATACAGCCATACTTGTTTATGAAAAACAATATCGCACTGCTAGAGACAATTACCATCGGCACAGACTAAGAAAGCCGACAATTTACACAATAATCACACTCAGGATAGCCACTACTCAACCACAGTTACATCAAGGCAAACGCATTACATTCAGTACTTATAGCAAAACACAATAACACTTTATTTACAACATGAATTCACAAATACACACATTAATTATTTACAATGACACTGTGACACAAGGCATGAGAGTATGTGAATAACTTAAGTCTCTATTGCCTGACCCTGTGGTGTCACAATATGATTCTCTTCACTATCTAACAATAACTAATATGAATTCACCATAATAAACAGGAATATACCCATATTTATGCATGGGAAGGGATCCAGGGGGTCAAAGCCAGCTTCAGTATTTCCAAAACAGGATAGCATGAGAGGAATATCATCCCACACAGGGAAACGGTCCAGGTATCAGGACAGAGAGATGCAAATATTACCATGTATGCAGTCACATCAGACACTGGTCTTCTGGAATACATCCCAATGCCTGGGCAGTCCAACACAATATGCCTTATTACATTCCTTCATGGACTATTGAGACAGTACTTAACGTCTGAGGAGGAACAGGATGCCGGGATCAATGACGTAAACTATGTGGTTACATGGGACAGTTTCTACAGTTTCTCATAGAGTAAGGGTTACCAGATGTGTTAAGGCTGGGTTTGAACCAGCGACCTTCTGATTATAGGCACACAGGCTTAGCAGGAATGTGAGTATGAATGGATGGACAATGAATTCAGTTTATGTGTTTAATTCCGTCCACCTAATTCTGTGGATCTTCATATGTTCTTAAATTCTTGCTTTAAGTTGTAATCATTATATTCACAATAATGGACTAAATGTCCCGATTTTTGTCATTGCACAGAAAACAATAAGCATGACACAATACTTGTCAGGGTCAGCCCTTGCTGTCTGTCTTTGTCCCTTCCTCGTTTGGCCAGCAGGCATCGCTGGCCATCCTGTCCCTCCTGTCAGTCTTTGTGTTTTCTCCAGCGCCCTGTTCAGCCATATGGCTCAATGCATCGAGCATGCGGCTGCTTGTGATCCCTTGTCTTATGTTTGAATCCTGCCTCCTCTGTTTTTGAAGTTTTGTAGATTTTGTTCCCTTGTGTTTCAATTGTATCAGTTTTCTAGTCCCTGTGTTTCATTTGTATTTGGTTTTGGTTTTTGCTCTTGATTGTTTTTACCTGTCACTTTTCCCCAGTGTTAGTTTCTGTTTCCTTGCTTAGTTCTTAGTTTCCCTGTTTCAGTTCCTTTTAGTTAATTAGTTTCATCTGTGCCATGTTTTCCCAGTCTTTGTTAAATATCCTCACCTGTCCAGTGTTAGTCTCGTTACCCCTTAGTATTTTAGTCCCTGCTTCTGTCCAGTTCCCCAGTGGTATATTGTTAGATGTTAGTGAAGGGTCTGTTGACTGTGACTGTGACTGTGACTGTGACTGTGACTGTGACTGTGAAGGGGGTTTAACCAAATCAGACTTAACCCGGAGGTAATTTGCGAACGTGAGGTTGACAAAATCAGGTTGACTCAATCAGGGCTAATCAGTACTATGATGCCAGTTAAGAAGTTGATTTGTTACATCAGTGTTAACTGCATTGGAGTTTGTGCGCGTTCACATAAATGGAGCACGTTCGGCAGCGCAAGGCACCATTTGACTCATGGCGTGAACTCCATACTTTACGGAGGAAGAGTGCGTGGTAATCATGCAAGGTTACGATGAGTTCAAAGCAACGATGCAAGGGAAGTCTAACACCTCTGCAGCCAACAAAAGCAGGCAGGCTTGTTGGCAGCGTATTGCTGACCACGTAAATGCGTAAGTACATTTCTGTTATGTTGCTCCCTTTTTGTGTTCAAAAAGCAACACTTCACATTACATACAGAGCTACGCAGAGACCGGTTGTTGTCAATGTGCGCACTCGCACAGTGCTTCTTTTATTTTTATCCAAACCAGAACGCTACGACTTACACATGCACATTTGCTTTGCGCCATCTACTGGTAGAACCCTTAAGAACATATTTTCAGGTTCATACATAACAATTTCTATGATCATTAATTCTTGCTCTACATTCTCACGATCGCTTATTAGACTATGAAGTGTTGTCTGAAAAGAATTTAAATACTGTTAAGAAATACAGAGGCTCACAAATGCCTCACAATTCAGAAGTCTATTATTTACTGTTAATGTAATGTAATGCTCCCTAAAGTTCCATTACTGTGATGTTACTCAGAATGTAAACCTAATGGTAACTTAACTGATACGATTGAAGATGCACTAATAGTGCACAGCGTATGTGGCAGCAAGTCAGGATGAAATATAAAAACATCATGATAAGTGGTAGGTGTATGCATTTCTACTCATTATGAAAGGTTTGTGTGTAGCCTCCAGATAACAGTGTGTTTCTATGTGTCACAGCTAATAAGAAAAAGCTGTCTGTAAAGGCAACAGGCGGAGGGCCACCTCCGGAAGCCTTCAGTCGTGCTGAAGAGTTGGCAGTAGCCAACAACATAGGATGGCCCATTATGGAGGGGGTTGAGGGAGGTGTTCAGTCAGACCCTGGTGCCTCAGATATGTGCACCCTTTATGTGCAGGGTAATATTGCAATAACATTTCACAAATTATCCCACTGTACAATCATGAACTTCAAATTCATCTGTTATGTGCAGTGGAGGGGGGTAATATGCAGGTGCTCCAGCCAGCTGCAGAGCCCAGCACCTCCTGTGATCCTCAGGTACAGGTACAGTAAGTGCAGAAATGACTAGGTTTGCCCAATGTTGGTGCATCTTTACCTATGTATTCCTTTATTGTTCAGGAGGGCTTGGGTGAGGACACTTTGTCAGCATTGTCTGACACGCACATCCAGGTAGATGCATTGCATCACATGTGTGATTCCCTCAGGATAATACAGTATATCATGGCATTTAGATCTCTGTACAGATTCTGTGATTCGACTGTCCTTAAGTTGTCATTTGCATTATTCTCCCTTAGGAGGCGTTTCAGCAACCACCTTCCCCTCCTGTGGCTTCCTCCACTCGGACCTCCTATACAGAAAGTGCACTTCTACATTCTTTGACTTCAGGTTCATAAGCTGCATGCTTACTGCTTCACCTTTTTATGGGTTTTTTTCCCCTCCTGTGTAGGCTAGAACAGACAATGTGCGTTCCATTTACAAGCACATGCTTGAGTTGGACTGCAGGAGGAAATGACTCCAAATAAAGAAACTGAAGCTTGAAATTCAACAGCTCAAGCATGAAGAGAGTATTGCTATACATTCATCAGTATTTAATCTATACTGTATATGTACCATGATAAATTAATCACTTTTACTTTGTAGGAGAGTGCCAACTAATAAAAAACAAGACTTCAATGTGGTCATGGTCATGGAGTTTTTTATTTTAATGGGTAAAACACTGGTTTGTGATTGCCTCTCACTGCACGTCCTGTGGGGTGGTCAAGGGTCACAGGGTCAACAATGTCTGGAGGCATGGGCAGCGGATTAGGGGTCTTTTCTTTTCTAATGGTCGCAATATTATGTAGCACCACACATGCTGACACCACCTGACAGGCCCTCTCTGGCCGTACCTCGTAGGCCTTTCAGGCAAGTAAAACGTGCCTTTAGAATGCCAAATGTCATTTCTATCCTGACCCTTGTTAGGCTGTGGGCGGAATTGAATTTTGCTTGGGGCCTTGTTAGAGGGTCAGGATAAGGAATTACCCATGCCTGAAACACTTGGTATCCCCGGGCCCCCAGCAACAGGCCATCAAAATGCCCTTTGAAGAAATGGAGAGCAACTGTCACACGCAAATTTGTGTAACAAAATCTGTAGACTACTGATTGCCTTGCCTTCTTCAAGTCTTTGAGACAATGGACTCCCTGAAAATGCAAGAGTCATGTACTGAGCCTGCCCACTGTGCGTCCAGGCTTGTGACCATTAACTGGTGATCACATGTCATCTAAGGATTGAAAGCCATTCCAAAGCTTATTCTGCTTTTTTTTTTTTTTAAATTTTTAAAAGAGACAACAGTGGGACAGAGAGGCTAAGAAAGACAGGAGTAACGTAAAAAGCGCATAAAGCAAGAAAAAAAAAATATTCTAAAGTCATGTTCATATGACACATAAAAGTTGAGCCAGTGTTTCACAATCAAATGATGTACAACAGGACTAAACATAGGCATATGTGTAGTGAGGAAACGACTATAGGAACCTGTCTAACTTTTCCTTAAAGAGAAATACAGTGGTACCTCAGTATGCATCCTTAGTCCGTTCTAGATCCTTGGATGTATACTGAGGTAAAACTGTACTATCAAAATAGTACATCAGTCATAACAAATATACGTTACAGAAGAAGCTAACAAATTCCAAATCACCACCTTATGTGAGGAGAAGGTGAACCTAAGGTACACGTGTAGTCGCTAGCCCATATATCAGATCTAAAAGCATATTATGAGAAAAATACCTGTACATTGATGCTGTGAATAGATTTGCGATTCACATAATCGCCCTCGTGCTCTCCCAGGGGTGCACTAATTGGGATGTGTGTGCAATCGATTAATGCCTATGACCCTTGGGAATCCTACTGTATGAGAAATTGTGTCAGCAAAAACAATTTCCCTATGACAATAGAATAATTTCATACTGCGATTTACCTGCGATTGCATGAAACCCTTCTTTATTCCGCAGAGCACTTAAATGACCAGGGAAAACCACAAATGCATCCAACAGTTTAGATAGAGCGAGCACCACTTTGCGAACCGCACGGCAAACAGTATTCTTGCTCAGATGTTCACCGATGGAATACATAAACTGGCCACTGGCAAAATATCGCAGTGCGAGGCATGCTGTCTGCTCGATTGTGAGGGCATTGCTGCAGCGAGTGGAGACCTCTGGATCGAGCAACTGGCAAAGGTAACGAATTCCCTCGGATGAAAATCTATACCTTTCATGGAGAATATCGTCCGGGTATGCCAGCAGATTCTGGCGGTCTCTAAAAACCCTCGCCCTGCGGAGAGAGCCCCTCACAATTTGCGCGCCAATGTCGTACGGATCATCCAGGTACACCAGCATTGTCTTCGGAGAAATTGTAGTGGGAGGGGCGCTGCTCATATAGGGCTGGCTTACGCAGAAACCTCGACTTAAACAAGAACAAAAACTGCTCGGAGTAGTTTTGAGACTTAGCGTAAATTGCCATGGCAGCATGCCTCGACTAAAACATAACCACCTTTCGTAGTATGGGTGAATCGCGAAGTTACACCACACGTCATCAAGTTACTCGCAAAGTTATCCCGATAAGCCAGTAACCCCTCTTCGTAGTACAGGCCACTGGTGTTAAATGTTACCTGCCCTGTTTTTGTAGTTAGTTCTTTGTTTACTTTTCATCCCTCGTGGTCCTTTGTTTTTGTTAGTCTTTTCTAGTGTTTTTAGTTCATTTAATAAAACCCTGTTTTGTGTTTTTGAGCCGCAAGTGGGTCGTTCACCTTTTCTGACAATACTTCACAATACTTCATCAATGTCACAATATCAGGTCCTTTGCTGGCACATCACTATTGATTAATGATTTAAATTTCAAGAAAATTGATTTAATGTTTTTAACTGAAATGTGGTTAATACAAAAGCCAGGATCTGTCATGTTCTGGGGTTGTGCTAGTACCCTTGTGTCTCAAGAGAGGAGAACCATGGAGTCGTGGTAGCTAGATAGCCACCTGGACACAAGCTGGGGTCTGATCAGCCCTGGCTGGGTCACCTGGATGAGGGTGTATGATGTTGAAAGACCCGAAACACCCAATGATTCCAGGAACATCACTGATGATGTGTCCAGAAGCAGGGAGGAGATGGGTCCCTTTCCTCTGAGTTGACTTCATGATCACTACAAAAACAATGAATCAGTCCAAATAATTATGTTCCTTTAAAATTATATCAATTTAATAGTCTTGTCTGTAATCATTTAACTAATTAGTCAACCCACACATAATTAATCAACATACAGTCGGCTTGGACGTTGCGTGACGTGGGCGGAGTCTGCGTGTGGAAAACAAACTGCAATGTTGTGAAAAATTGTGCAAAATATCAGACACTTATGTATTTCGGTCTGACGTGAAGTCATGCTGGATCATCGGCGTGGCCAGACCCATTTTACTGGGGCGCGTTCTAAATACTCAATCAGTAAATACATGGAGATGCACACGCTCACACTCACAGACACACACACAAACATGCGCTCACACAAAATCACACATGCCTACACAGACAGACGCACACTCACACACAGATGCACACGCTCAGAAACACACACACACAGATGCATGTGCACACACCAACACACAAATGTGTGTATACACAGACATGACAAATGTATGTTCACTTTTCTGAAAGACAAGATTGTTCTGCTTACAGCTTTGTTGCAAAACAAATTTTGTTATCAGTTCTAAAAGTATTTTTCTAAAGTAGCAGTAATTGAATGAATAGGTAAAAATTAGTTTGAAATAGGGAGTTTACTTCAAAATATGTATAAATTCATTGTGTATAAAGAGCTTTTTGAATAAACGTTTTGCATATACAAAACATATATTTGTTTGGCAAATTTCTTTTCTATAAACATACTGCATGTGTGAAGAATTCAAAATGTTTCACTAAAATCTTAACCCATAAATAATATTGTCACGATCCGCTCCGTTCGATCCCGATGTGTGCCACGCCCACCTCGTTACCTCGTGTGATTTCCTGATTGTTCTCACCTGTGATTCGTTACCCTTAGCCTGTCTCCTGTATTTAGTCCGTGTCTAAGTCAGTAGTCCCAAGTTCCGTCATTGTATTGTTACTATGTGTAGTCGCCTTCAGTTCTACAGTACTGTATGTGCTCATTAAACCCCGTTTGCCCGTCTCACCGGCTGGACTCTCCTGCTTCACCGCTCACCCGCCGGCTACCGTGACAGAATGACGGGCACCTCGGGTGTGCGGTGAAGCCGGAGAGTCCAGCCGGTAAGAACCATTTATTGTGATGCCATATAGCTTCAGTTTGTCGGATGACTCCATATGCCATAAAGCACTGGGCAATTTACATGATTTGGGTGAGTCGCATGTAAATGACACCGTAAGTGCATTCTGCCACTAATCTTAGGCTACATTTTTCACTACATGCTCTGGGGGGGCTGTTTTAAGTCACACACATCTAAATGGCCAAACACAAAATAACAGATTTCAGAAATCCGAACATGTAATAAAATAAAACTTTCTAACATGTATCATATACACTGCCTGGCCAAAAAATAGTCATCATTTGAATGTATATCAGCAAATACTTAAGAGCCAATGACTGGATCATTATTACAGCTCAGCAATGTTATGCAGCAATAAATGAAGTCAGCTGAGTACCTGAATTTACTGAATGGCCAGGTTAAACCTCCATCTATCATCAATGGATTTTTTTCTTCCCTGTTGGCATGGGCATATTCTAGGATGAGAATGCCAAGATTCATTTGGTTCGAATTGTCAAAGAGTGGTTCAGGGAGCATGAGGAATTATTTTCACATATCACTAACAGATCTCGGTGAGAAATGAATGCAAATCTGGATGAAAATAAAGGGTGAGATGTTGCATAAGCTTGTGGAAACAATGCCATGACAAATGTGCGCTACAATCAAAGCTAAAGACGGTCCAACAAAAAATTCAAAAGGCGACTTTTATTTTGGCCAGACAGTGTATATTATGTTATATTATTATAATCATTTATAAAAATCACCCACTCCACATTACAGTTGTTTCTCCAATGCTCACTTCAGGCCCGAGAAGGCCAGTTTTGCTGCACCCGCCCCAGTCTCCGAGGAGACCACTTTGCCCACGTCTGTAGCCCCTGTTCCAGGCCCCGAGGAGACCACTTTGCCCACATCTGTAGCCCCTGTTCCAGGCCCCGAGGAGACCACTTTGCCCACGCCCACTGTGCATGCTCCTGGCCCAGAGGAAACTGCTTCACTCATGTCTGCAGCCCCGCCTCCAGGCCCCTAGGAGGCCACTTTGCCTAAGTCTCCTGTGCCCAGCCTAGAGGAGGCCACTGCAGAAGCATTGGTCTCCATGGTCTCACTGGTGCCCGATATACCTGCTGTCAGGTTGGTGCTTGCCTCACTGGCAGCTCCAGTCCTATCTGCTATCACCTTGCCACCAGAGCACCAGTTCCCATGTAGTGTTCACTGTCTCCGGCATCCAGTTCCCCGACTCCCCGGCCGCTCCACCGGTGCCCAACTCCCCAGCTGCTTTGCAGGCCCCCAGACTACAGGCCAAGTTGAATCCAGAGGATGTTCCCTCTGAAGAACTGGAATGGGATCCCGTGGGGACCCCTCTAGGTCTCACCCTGGGATTTCCTGTTCCTCCATGATGTCCATTTGTGAACAGTATTGGGCATCAATATTGGCCCATGTTCTCCTAGAAGCGGGGAGATTCCATGAGCCATGGGCTCAGTCAGAGGCGGTGGGTCAGTATTGATGTGTCCCATCCCAGTCAGAGGGGGCTTCGACTCCATCTTCATTCTCTAAGTCTCCTCTAGACCGGCTCACCTATGCCTGCTGGTCCACCGTGGGACCCCGAGGTACCAAGGGACCCATCTCCTCCCACAGCAGTTCCCTTGGATGCTACACCCTGGCAGCTTGACTCTGATCCTCCTGGACCCTCTCCGTCCCCCAGACCTAGAGTTGCTCGCAGTTACATAACAAACTGTCAGCTGCCAAGGCATGACAGATCCTTCAATTTATAATTATTTTTGAAAAACATTTTTTCAGTGTAAGCTAACCAAGAAGTTGATCATTTGAATATACAAAAAAATAGAAAACTCAGGCACCTCAAATTTCAGTATTGAGTATAATGGCATGTCAGTCTGTTCTTACCCATTCTGAAGGGGAATAATATCTGTCCTGAAACCCTTCTGGTCCTCTCTCATGCATGTGGAGTTCTTACCAAAGATTTAGTTTTCTTTTAATCCATGCCCAGATTTGCTAGTGTGAGTACCAGTGATTCATTCAGACAGCATCTACAATTGATCCAAAGCCCCCACTATGGTTTCTGCTGTATTTGTAATGGTAAAAGTGACTCAAACCACCCTCCTTACCCCCTTTCTTATTCCTGTCTCAATCATAATAGGAACAATTCTTTCTAGCTGAATGTCTCTCCATTAAAGGTCTCTGAAAGGCTGAGTGTGATGCAGTGTAACCAGGTGTGAGAGATTCCAGAATCCTAGTGGAACAATATTAACGGGTTCGACATAGAACAGCTCTGTTAAAATGCTAATGATTTAACCTTTGTGAACACAATTATGGACTGGCGTCCAGTCCAGGGTATACTCCAACCCTGATCTGCCTGGGAAGGGCTCCAGCCCCACCCCTCGACCAGGGTAGGTGGTTGGAGGATGGATGGAATATTTAGTGTTCCAGGGGCCCCCCTTTTCCCCCCACCACACCACAAGCTAACTAGTGTTACTGCAGCGTATTTTCTGTTTGGCACTTTGGACTCTGTTTTCTGAAAGAAACTTGTCAGTAGTTGTTTGGCCTCTTTTAACTTTACCTCTCGCTCTCTGCTCTCCTTGTGCTTCTGACATTCTGATTTTAGTTTTGGTCTTATTTTGTGTTCAGAATTAGCAAAAGCCACTGACGGCATATGTCATTTACATGATAGGTGTGCACACCAGAGGATCAAACACATTTTCTTTTGAGGCAGGAGACAGGGACAAGGAGAGGGGGGGGGGAGGGGGGGTGGTGTGAAGGCAGGAACCAGTACATAAGCAAAGTTATTATTTATTTATTTTAATTTTATTTATTTACATTTATTATTGTCATACAGAAAGTATTAAAATTACTTCCAAGGTTTATGTAGGGTCCCCCATCCAGGCAGTGCCCTGGTTTGTCAGGTGCAACATTACCCATTGTCTGACACCACTGTTCAGATGTGCATTGGTGTCTTAATGGTTAGGGACATGCACTTGCGACCAGCAAGGCACTACTGAGGCACCCTGAGCAAGGTGCTGTCCCCAAGCATGTATTAGCTGAATTAGCTGCCCCCTGCTATGTCACATATGGGTTAAATGCGGAGAACACATTTTCTTGTTGTGCTGTGGTGTGTCAACAATGATAATTAATCACTAAATTCTAATTCAATACACAACCAGTCTTCTAGTCATATATGATTCTGAATCTGGAGTGCTAGAGATCAAGAGCAGGGGTTTCAACTCTAATTCTACAGCAGAAACAGAGGAAGCAAAAACGTTACACATTTATACATTTTGACAATTCCTGCAGGTACTGTCTTCCTGGACCAGCCTGAATTTTGGTGCAGATGAAGTTGAGCTCCTTAGTCTCAGGCAGGCTGACCCAGTAATGTGGGTCTTTAGATTGTACTGCCCCTGTGTTTCCACAGAAGTTATTGTTGGATATGTTGTTTGGGGCCCAGTTCTGGTAGCAGACATTTTCTGCACTGACCCAGAACCAGAAGTTCAGGGAGCAGGAGAAGCGCAGCCCCAGCCAGACATGTTCAGTGGAGGCCTTCTCAGCCCTCCTACTGACCCAGTACTGGATCTCCTCATTGTGGACAGACACCAGGTCTGAATAGTTTGTTCTGCAGTAATTCAGGGCTTCATTCCAGGTCATGTTACTATTTACCAGAATCAGGTTATCTGGGGCAGAAGGTAAGATGATTGTCAGAAAGCGGGTTCAGGAGAAAGTCATGTGACATTTGGAAACTTAGAGAAAATAATTTATTATGATAAGGGTAGAGGGAGTTAAATTCAGAAAACGGTGAAGACAAAATAACTTTCTGATGCAACTGTGCAGTGTTATGTGTACTTATAACACTACATTTAACTAGAAGTGTAGTATATTTTTAAAGTATTAAGTAAAGTTTCTATATAAAAATGAGAATCAGACACTCCTCCCAGAAAAGTTACATTACTCACCATCATAGCATATGAATGGATGCTTTTCATCACATGGTGTCATATCCCATGTCCCAGGCCAGGTGACCTGTGCTAAAGCACATGTGTTTTTCTGATTATCATTTTGACCAATTTTCCAGTTACGGAATGAGGAGTTTGACAGGTCTGACCATTCCCATGTGTCATTGAACAGGCCAATCCATGGCTGAATGCCACTTGTAACCATTTTATGTATCAAGTCATTATCTTCTTTATTCCTCACAGTGGCCAGGTCTGTGTAACTGTGTCTGCAGTAGTTCTGAGCACTAGACCAATTCATATGTTGGTTAATCAAGGTGAAGTTCCAGGTAGAATTTATTCCGTCTTTACAGGTGGGAGCTGTGGATTTGTTGTAAATAGCATAAGAAACATCATTTACCCAGAAATCATTTACTTCCAACATGCTTAGCTGATGGTTTTAATGAAAAGCAACATACTTTTTTTTATATAAAACAGTCAACCCAACTGCTCATGTGAAAATGTTGATTCCATTATTATTATTATGATGCCATTAAATACACAACAACTGTTATTTTTCTTAGGTCTAAATGGGGTGTGATTGACATCCATTATACTCACTCAGGTGACAGTCCTGCCCCATTCACCATTTTTTAATTCCCCTAAGCTCTATACGTATATGTGAATTTACTTGTGTGGCTGTCTTATAGAAATGTCGGCAGAACCCAAACACTTATTTCAAAAAGCCTTTTCAACTCAACCTTTTGACAGATCCTATATGCATGCAATACAAGAGAATGTATTCTCATTTAGACTGTAGTCCTTTTTACCTGTTAAAGCTACTATGGGGTAAGTTATGGCTGGATAGTGTACTCTCAAAGGCATGTTCCATTTGTCAAAAAAGAGCTGGTTAATGTTACTTACCAGTATAACAGAAGAAATACCATTTATCAGTCTGTGATGAACAGGAAATATCATTCCACACACCACTGTCTTTGAATTCAGTACAATATTCCTTATTATCCCAGTCGTCTGGTTGACTTGCTTCCCAGTTGGTGTACCCAGTCTCTCCTTCTGCTGAGGACCAATGCCATCTCCATGATGTTCCTTTCTTCAGTCCTATCCAAGCCTGCCCAGTATAATCAGAGCCTACAGACTCAATTAGTCTTTTCATCTCCTTCATATTGTCAATGGTAGCCAAGTCAGTGTAGTTCTCTCTGCAGTAAGCCTGGGCGTCAGTCCAGGTCAAGTTTATGTTTACAAAATGGTACGGATGTGAAAGGCTTGAACAGTGACTGTGAAACTCTGTAAAAAGGTCACACAGGCAGAGAGAAACAAATACACATGATCACAAATAGAAAAATATAAACCTGATCTGACAAGATGAGGAAAGGCTTTTGTAAGTCCATCTTTGAACTGACAGGCTGATGGATATACATTATTATCAAAGACATACATACTGTAAATAATCAGATTTGTCTGAATCCAAATGTAAATTTAGTAGATTTGTCTCTGGCATGTATAAAAAGTGTAAAACAAAAGTCCTGTAAAAAATCTAAGAAATACCGATATAATATGACTTGCTTTTGGCAGATTTGGTCAATATGTAAATTTGTTGTGCTCATGAGAAATATCTCAAGTGCCATATGACAGAAACTGACCTGAAATCAGTAGAAATTTCAGCAGAAGAATCACATTACAACCCATCATGCTAATCCAATGGGCTGCAGAAAACATGGATTATGATACTGATCATTTCATATGCATTTGATCACATGCACACAGACACATTATGCAAAGCTATTTGTATATTGACTCCCTTTCAAATCCCAAACTACAATAGGGAATTAGCCGCCAAAACATTTAAGAATATGAAAACATTTGCATAGTTTAAAAGAAATGTAGCTGCAAGTATAAGGACAATAAAAGCTGTATGGACATCTAGAAAACCAAGACTAAACCTGTTCTTTCTCATACACAGAGACAGGTCCATAAGCAGTTTCAGTCAGACACCCATACACATAGACAGGTCCAAAAGCAGTCTCAGTCACTCAAACACAGAGACATACAGCTGAATGATGATACTTTTATTGCTCCCCATGGGGAAATTACGTGGACTATTAGAGCATTCCTCATTTTCAGTTGTGGAAAGCAAATCATTCTGTAATATTGTATTGCGCATTAATTCTCATGACCATTAACTGACTTTTCACAGTGAACCAGCAGTAAGAGCAGCTGAAATGGCTCCCACACCATGACCATCTTCTCTCATGCTTAACTCTGGTTGTGATGCATTCAGCTGAAACCATTACTCCACATAACTCTATTAAAACCGCCCAGCAGCAAACCTTCCATATTCTGCCAAAAGCTACAGTATGTTCTGTCCTTGTTGTTTTTCTCAGTCAGCAGTTGCATTGTTTCACTCTGCTCCACCTTATAGTACTCTAGAGTCACATTAGAAATACGATGAAAAATAATTAATATATAATGTACTTGAATTTACCAAAGAGTTTTTTTTTGCAGTGAATATAATATTTAGAGCAGGGTGGCCAATCTATTCCCCAAAAGGCCAGTGTGTCTGCAGGTTTTTGGGAAACCTTTAGGTCAACTGGTCAAACTCAGGTGTGAGGACTCTTCAGCCAATCAGTCCTCTAATTCAGGGGTTCCCAAACTTTTCAGCTCGCGACCCACAAAATAACCGTGCCAGTGACTCGTGACCCCCACTATCCTCGGAAGTGGTTAAAATATACAAATGTTGCGCGCAGCAGTGCCCATGCACCAATAGGCCTATCCAAACATGAGCATGACAACACAAAAGAACACAATGGTCTAACAACCATATAATTTTTTTAATAGTAATTTACTCATTTGTTTAATTTCAACAAAATATCCTATCCAAACAAGAGCATGACATCACAAAAGAACACAAAGCGCTAACAACCATATAACTTTTTTTTAAATTGTTATTTATTCATTCGTTTAATTAAAAAAAAATAATAATATCCTAAGCATAAAGCGATGAAAATTACCTACACGTTACGTGCACATGTCGGAATGTTTAACATGGTGCTATAAATTCTGCTGCAACTGACGCTATTGATGTGTCGTTAATCTGTCGTAATCACCTCAGGGGTCGCGATCAAACGGAAAGAAATTTGAAAGGCTGATGGCTTTTTAATTTGCATTTTTTTTAAATGTAACTATTAACTACTAGTTTTTATCTTTTGTTAGTTATGGATAAAATGTTAATATAAAATGTTAAAATGTTGATAAAATGTTATTTGTAATAGTTTAAAAAAAAATATTTGATTTCTTGGAAATTATCTCGCAACCCCCCCCCCCCCCCCCCAATGTCTCACGACCCCCCAGAGGGTCGCGACCCCTACTTTGGGAACCGCTGCTCTAATTAATGATGTAATTAGGGAGGTGCAGTGAAAGCCTGCATACACACCTGCCTTTCTGGGTAAGATTGGTCACTCCTGCTTTAGAGTAACAAAGCACTCCAAACTCCCTGCAAAAAAAGAATGTTCTATATATAGTAATAGAAGTGTTTGAAATGTATGAAGCTATCACAGGTGTAAGAACTAGAATATAGGACAACTATACTTAAAAAGCATAATGGTGACAAAATGCAATATCTGCCATTACCTGGTCTCTGTGAATCTGGTTGCCTTCTGTTTCTCTGTCCCTGTTAAAATAACTCTTTCTGCCTCTGACAGTGACACCACCTATTTTATGAAACAGAATGTTCTGGAATGCCTCTGGGTGAACACAGAGTTATATACAGTATGTAAATCAGAATGCACACGTTGCATATTTCCTTGTTATTCAAAAAAAATCTGGATTCATTCAGAAGGTGGAAAAGCATTTGCAAGTTTAACCAATTGAAAGCGAAGGAGTGTCTGACACACACACACACACACACACACACACACATACGGCCACAGGGAAAAAAAAGAGACCACTCTATATTATTAAACAATTCTGTATTTTTAAATCCTGGTTTAATCCTGGTTCTGTTGGCTGAAGCTACGCTGAGCAGCAGGTTGCTTCCAAGTTCAAAATTTCTAAGACAGCAGTACACAAGAATAAGGTGAAGCAGGAGACACTGTGAATGACCAGAAACCAGCCAGGTAAAGGGCAGAAGATGCCAAAGATGACTATTAACTTATTCTAAGTTTGTCATGAATCGTAGGATGACATGAAGTGGCCTTCAAAAGGAATGAGAAACTTTAAGTGCAGGTGTGAAGTGCACTGCTAGGACAGTTCGTATCAGGCTCCTGAAGCAGGACTGAAATCCCATAAAGCAAGGAAGAAGCATAGAAGCAAGGAAGAAGGCAGAAACATTGAAGAACCAGGTTATTAATTACATATATATATATATATATATATATATATATATATATATATATAAACTAAACTGAAGTAAAACTTGCATAAAAAGAGAAAAGGCTATGTTTGTCAGAGTCTTTCTCATGATGGTGGGTAAATCTGGGATGGCTCTTCTGATCCTCATGACTTGTGTGCATATTAAAATGGGGCAGATATGTGGAGGTAGAGACTCATTGACTTACTCTATGGTGTAAATTGAACACTATTAGAGTTAGTAAAGATTAATACTGTAAAAACAACACTTACTGCACACTGGAAACTGTTAAAGGTAACACTGAAGGATGTGGACCTATGTAGACACCATGCAGTGCTAATTTAACACTGGCACATTTGCTGTGTGCATAAAGTATCAAAATGTTGTGAAGACATGTGAATTACAATTCACGCATAATGAAT